>NC_134436.1:9375000-10000000 GCF_030867145.1 Opisthocomus hoazin
AACTTTACATTTGGTACTTAGAAGCTGGCAGCGTTTTGTAATCCAGGCAGAAGTTCAAAGAATATGCAGTGCATTAACGGTCTTCAGATTTGCACATCCTTAATGAACCTCGCATCCCCCTCCAAAAACAAACCAACCAACCAACCAGAAAAAAAAATGTGAAGGAAATACTGGAATAAAGAAACAGTGCTGAGGAAATCAACGTAAATAATTATTTTCTTTTTAATTAAAAAAAAATCCGAAAAACCAGGAGCAATTCTAACATGACTCTATTTCTGCTTCTGGCTGGCAGTTAAAATCCTATGACCTTCCTTTTTATTTTAGTTGTAAGCTTTCATCTCTTGAAGCAACATGCCACAAGCTATGGGTACCAGCTTATTAAAGTTCAAGCCATTGTTAAAAGCAAATACCTACTGAGCGCAAGCGGATGCAAGTAAGAACTCTTTAAATTGTTTACAAAAAGTACCTGTACTTGACCAAGAAATGAAAAAAAAGACTGGAAGTAAAACTGACTCCTAGCTTATTTTCAAATGTTTCAACTTTCGTTTGTAGGAAACACTTAGTTTCCCAAAATGATTGAGAACAGAGGTGCTACAGCCGCATTCTCTCCCATCAGTGGAGTTCCACGGTTCCAGGTGTGTGGAACTGGCAGCAGAAATTGCCTTCTAGTAACTGAAGTTATTCCTAGCTACAAACAAAGAGGAATGTTTAAGAGGCACCGTTGTGCCACGATGAAATAGTGCTTCTTTGGTTTACAGCATCCATTCTGGATGTCTGCTCTCTTGAAAGCATTTCCCTTTTGCGCCAATAAAATTGCTGCCACATTTTAACTCTGCAATTCCTCGTTAACAAGGAGGAAGGTCTTGTGCTTTCAGCACAGGACAAACTCAGGAGCTCAGAGCTCATTTTGAACCTTCCCAGCATCCTCATATGTGGTCAACTGGAAGCAATTTAATTTGTGTCTTTTATTTGGTGAGTGCTGATGTCAGGATTTTAGTTTAAACCGGTTGCTTTTGAGGCCAGTCTCCAAACTGTCCCTGGTTTCTTGCTCTGGTTTGCATCACAGAGACGTTGCAGGACGTGGGGAAGCTCAGGCAGGGAGTGTGCACTGGGAAGGTGCCTGAAGCGCTGCTGGCAGGTGTCCAGCTCACAGAACCAAACTGGTCCAAAGTAAACCCTCCAACACAGTTACTGGGCTGAACGTGGAGTCCTTTGCATCAAACATTCTCATCCTCATGATGAGGCAAATGTTAAGAATGCAAAATTTCTATCATTGGTTAAATCGAAATGAAGAAAAATTGCTGAACTGCTTCAAGTCAAGCAAGGAATACACCACCAATACCCAGAGCAGAGTCCTCAAACCTGGATTGTTAACCTGCAGCTCTGGCAGGCTCACAGATAGGAACAGAAATGTGCCTTTTTTCAAAGTGATTATTATTAAAGATATGATGAATCATTTAAGAGCAGTATTTTTGTAGCAGTTCCAAGTGCTTAATTTTCAACTACAAATTACAATTTTGTCATGTAAGTGCATGCTGAATTGAATCTCACAGTCTTTAGTGTCACAAAGCATGAGCAAGTAATACTGAACAACCCAGGCAGTGTTAAATTCAAGAACAGGTAGGAATGACTATAGAAGGCAGAATATTTTACAAAAGCAATTGGAATAATGATGGACAAGGATTCTAAGACAAATATTCAGTCAGAGAAGTTCTGTAGTTTTGATACAGAAGTCCCAAACATTTGAGTGCTATGGGAAGTCAGTTCTGAACGCAACCTAAACCACTGACGAAGGAAATGACTCCAGTGGTTGCTCTGCATACCCTGCGTTAAAGTACAAATATGAAAAATATCATTAGAGTTTTTTAAACTCACTGCCTCCGACAATGAGAATCCTTTAGGAAATCAATATCTGTAAACTAGGGAATATTGTGTATTTTAATATTTATATTGTCACAACAAATATTTTCAGCATATCAAATATTTCATGATACAAAATAAAGTCCAAGTAGCAGTGGTAAAAATCAAAATAACTGTACTTTTCATTTAGACCTGGGTAAGCACAATACTTAGGCAAACATATAACCTCTGCTGAGATTGTCCTCGTATGTAGGTGTGATGCACTGCTCTGACCAAGACCAGTGGTCTGATATTCATGATTTAGGTGTGCATTGGGATAAATATACCTCAGGGACACCTAATCTCAAAGTTGTACACGTGGTTATACACATATATTTCCATACGAGAACATATGAAGTGTACACATATACTATATATATAATACACATATATTTCCATATGAGTCCATATGAGAGACATATGAAGTGTACCACTATACAGGTATAGGTTATTTTAATGGTGAACGTATTTTAAAGTGAGACATCTACAAACCATAAAAATAGCATGAATTATCTCATATCATTCCCTTCAGCTGACAAAGAAGTCTTTCATGTGAAGTCAAACATCCCTACGAAAAAGGCTTCTAAGCAGATCTCTAGCAGGCTTTGTCCCACCTGCTGGATAGTAGTCTAGTGTTGAACACAACTGGCATTTTTATGTGGTTTGCGATGATAGCCACTGTGTTTCTCCTGGATTATTTGCAAGATTATCTTACCGTCATGAGCAGCCATAGGGTGTTTCAATTCGTATATCTTCTGCAGCATCTTTATTTTTGAAAAAGCAGAGAGTAATTTTGCTTTCAGACTTGCTATTTCTATTATTTCTTGGCCAGTCAGCTGCCCATGCTCCTCTGCAGCAATGCCAGTGTCCTTCTGAGATAATGAGCATATCGCCACTGCAGGGCACTTTTTCTCAATGTGGTGCCTCAGATCCCAGATCCGCACAGAAAAACCTAAGCCATGCCACAAAGCAGAAGCTATCAGGTTATTGCAGGGTTCCAGTAGAGAGTGATATTGAACTGCGTCTCCCAGGGCAGCTCCAAGCTAGAACTGAGCCAGCATCCCCAAGGAATGTAGGATTTTATTGTGGAATTCCAGTGTCAATCACTCATTCAGCATTAAAGATTAAATACAAGTAGAAAGATGAAAGTCAACAAAAAGCAACTGAAATACATTACAATTGTTTCTCAAATACTTTGCGTATTTTTAAAATCAATACACTTCGTAGGAGTAAGATCTGTAATTGTTGAAACAAAATAGAGCACAGATCGTAGAAGCCTTGTCATGCAATTTTGCTTTCAGTTGTTTATCTCAACAAATATTTCAGTACAGTTTTTACATATTTAATTTTTGTAACAGAACACAGATATGTATTTGTCAATAAAGAAACATCTTTAAATGTTTAAAAAAGCCTAATTAAGGAAATACTACTTCCTTGATAATCAGATGAAACATTTTGGCATAAACCCTCTCAATTTCTGTAGATCTCATATTTTATTTATAACCACTGTGTTTTAAACATTTGAGCTTCAGTTTATAACATTTGAAAGACTAAAATATGGTTATCAAGTATGACTAAGTTAAAAAACAATAGTGGCTTAGCTAATGCTAGTCTCAGACGATAGATCACTTGAATACGATATAAAAATAATCCTTTCTGGGGATTTGGGACTTACTCTTTTCTCGTGTAGGACACTGCAATTTGTCAGTGAACCATAGTCAGGTCAGTGCACTGAGTTTGTGCCAGACAGCTATGAGAAAAATTTCCTTTTAAAAGCAAATTGCAGATCTGAGTCTTCTTTGAATAGGGTATAAACAAGGTGCATTTGTTTTTTCCAAAACACAATTTCAGTTTTACATAAAATAGTGAGGTAATACTATCCTGCTATCTCCTGTTAGAATCAGTTCATTTCCATAGAATATGGCTTTATTCAGCCATAGCTATTATTTAGTACCAGTGATTTTAGTGTGCCCTAAATATTTAGGAAAAGGTTAGTAAGAATCTTCTTTTTTTAGGACAATAGCAAACAGAAGCCACGTGAATTTTATTTCAATATTTTTTTTCAACAATCCATTACACAAAGAAGAAATATCATGTGATTTAGGTAAATAATGATATGTCACAACTAATGACAGTAAATACTCATACTGCAAAATTTGCAAAGAGACCACAGGTATAAATAACCTGCATAAATCCCTCAGCTAATAATCTGATACACCTAACAAACAAAACAGCCAAGATTACTCATAAATGATATGTGAAAACAGATTAAAAGTATTTGCCACCAATAATTTTTCTTGATTTGTCCACTCCCTATAGTTTTCTAAACCTAGTCCACCAGCTTCTGCAAAATTTGTGTTAAAATATAAATTACGTAACCTTATGTAAAATAAAATTCTCAATATTTATTTTGTAACTCATTTAGCAGGCTTGAGTCCTGTTATGATATCATATGTACACATCAATATCCTTTCTGTACAATCTCACAAGACGATCAACTCATTGAACATCCCAAAGAGCTGGAGACCACGGAAGACAGCCAGAGACGCGAAGAATCGCACAAACACCAGAGGGCTAGGAAATAGCCAATGACAATGATAAAAAATGAAAATGACAGCAGATGAGAACTCAAAGAACATCAGGAAAAGCTTGAAAGCGCTCTATTGTTCTTGGGATATTTCTACTGCCTGCAGTTATACTACGGGTCAAACCTTAGAAAAGTATGGCTTAGGAAAATAGGAGAAGAATGAGAAGAGATTCAGTTGTAAAGAAGAAACAAAATGGTTTAAACAGGTATCTTTGAAGCTGTTTAGTTAAAGAAACTTTTAAAATACATTCTAAATGCATCTCAAGCAGGTGGGGGAACTGCAGAACAGCAGCACTGTGTTCTAAAGAAGACAAATAAAAAGACTGCTGAACTTCCAGTAAGACGGAAATAAGTGAAGCGCATTCTTTTATCTGGGTGGTGTCCCCTCATCAGTACAATGGACTGTAACAGGCATAAATCCCACGCAGGTGATTGGAAACTGGATCCTACAACGGATGTGTTTTGGGCTTTTGTATGCTTGGACCATAAACACTATAAAGGCAGAAAAAGAACAAGGTTTCTAGAACACAGAAAAAGAGTGAAACTTATTAAAACTCTTATTTTGAGCTTTTATATTAACTTTTAAAAGCACTCTGTGCTCGGGTGCTTCAGCTGTAACACATAAACCAAAAATCTCTCCATGAAATCAACTTGTCCGAAAAATAACCACAGCGATCACCATTTGCAGTTCCAATAGCTCTGCACTTCCACAGTGTATTCCACAGGATCCTTGATGTATTCACAGCTAATTTCTTAAATGTCACAACAGCTTTATGAAAGTCTGCAGCATCACTGGAATACCAATATTTTTGCAAAAGACAGAGAATGTTAACCTCTCATATCAATATGAAAAAGAGATTTAAAAATTGCTTATTCCAGCCATAAACTGCCATACACCCCTTTAGTACGGGTTACCTTTCTTTCCTCTCACGGAAATATTTTGTAAAAAACAACTGAGCAAAGAACTAATGTATCATCTCTGCAAGATATTACAACTGTGTGAGTAAAATCTTGTGAGGTACCACCTTTCAAATGGCTAAACCTGCAATGTCAAACGGCTATAGGGGATGGGGACACGACACATATGTCTCGGCATCCAGGTCGAAGAACCTTGGGTAATGATCTCCCACTGACAAAGCATTATTTAGGTGACAAAGTTCCAGCCAGTTTTAGATTATTGCACCACAGATCTCACGGCAAAGTGAATCCCAACATCAGGGATAGTCTGGCTGGCTGGCACTCGTAATTGCTACTCATGAAAACAGCAAATCCGTCTGCCTAACAATTTCCGACGCCTCTCCCTGTGCTCGGCCTCTCCCGCTGCCCTTTCGCAGGTCGCTCACTCTGGAACGCTGGCAATCAGTTCGCATGCGAGCGGGTTGGCTCAGCAGCTCCCAGGCGGTGAGGGGAGAACAGGCAGCTTCAGGAACAAGGTTATTTTGCCTGGATAGGGATTTTGAACATGAGCAGTTCTTTCTGTAAGCCAAAACCAAACTGTCAAATCCTAGATGAGAAAAATAGATCCTAAGACACAGATTAATTTTTTTCCATTAGAATTTTTAGTTTCCCTTCTAAAGGTCAGTTCGTGACTCCCTAACTAATGAGCAAGGATATATTCCCGGAGTCTTCTGGGATCTGCCACAGCCCATCTGACCAAAGGTGTAGCTACTGATCTGTGACGTTCCAGACAGATGAGGAGCTGCAGCTCGTATCAAAGCTTGTGTGGCAGTTCATATTTGCCAATATATCTTTCAGGCTAAAAAGACGTGATTTCCTCCCCGGTGATTTCACAAGTAACTTTCATCAATAGCTTGTTGTAAATTTGGCCTGGCAAGGGTTCGCAAGAACATACGTGCCAAGACACAGAGGTTTCCTTTATGAGACTATATATGTTTTAGTCTTCTCTGGATGATAATATGAACCCTAAGTAAGTATTTCTGAGTTTATCCCTCTAGGACTCCAGAAAGAATAAAAAGGAAAAGAGGGCATGCATCTCTGACTTGCTTGCTAATGTACACATTTATGACACTGTGCTCCCTTCAGTCATTTTTGAGTACTTTGCCGCTTAAAAATACATGTATTTAAAATGAAACAAACCCCAGAAAAGCTAAAACTCACTGTTCTGCTGTGTCATATAAATACTCCATTAAATGCTGCAACTGAGATACAGCACTAGCATCTTCAGCGTTCCCAACATTTGTAACGTGGCCCTTCCCTGTTATTTAAAGCCTATTCTATATAAAAAGCAGCAGTAGTTTCAAATTGTTACTCTAAGATAATTTTTTCCTGCCATACTTTAAAAAAGAGACATCTTCTAATCCCTGTGCAGAGTAACCCTTACCACTCATTGTCTTCTATTTTTCTGCTACATTTTCTCATCTGTTTTAATACATTTTGTTACGGATGTTTGAACTGTAATGGCTTCTTTTAATTCTACTTCATATTTTTTCTGTGTCCTATGGCAGTCGTCTCATCCTGTTTGAAAGCTTTTCAAAGCACTATGCACTACGCTGCCTGCAGCTTACCACACTCTGCCACGGCTGGAAAGCAGGCAAGAACGCCGGATGAAACATCACCCTGTGCTCTCCGGCCTCGAGACTTCTGGTTTAGCAAATCTCAGCAGAAGACCCCTCGCTGACTCCCGCAGCCGCAGCGGGCCGGGCTGAGGGCGGGGGAGATGCTGCTCGCTTGGCTGGATGTTGTTCATCCAACACTCTCTTCTCACCAGCTCGGCAAATTTCCTTTTGCCATCTCACACTAAAATCTAAGCAAAACCGAAGAAGTCTGCTTATGCTTACCAGGCAGGTTTCTTCCAAATTTTACAGTTATCATTAAAAGCTACATTTTGATTAAGGAAATTATGAATTACAATAAAGTGCAAGGAACATGCAAAATGAATAATTAACATTGTATAGACTTCAGCATCATAATTAAGATTAAATGCTACATATATTCAAACTGGATTAGCACATCCACTGAAGGCTGTTATGTGCTCAGTAGGAGAGTCTATGCATTCAAAAAATAATGTTTTACGAGGAGTATTCTAGCAACATTAAGCATAAGCTTGTCATATATAAAATGATTAACGTTTTATATAAAAGAAGCTGTTCCAGTAAATGAAGTCATTTCATCTCCCTGCTGCTTCTACCTTTAGGAATATACTGTAAATGGAAAGTGGCTCAATGTGAGGTCTACTTAAATAGAATATGAATCCTCTTGTTTGAAGTTAATGAGACTTGGAAACCTGCTTTTAAAAAAACTGTTGTGATTTTAAATCACAAATTTCATTAAGATTTGCATGCAGCACGTACATTCTTGTTCTACTAACACTTCCACATTCTTAGCTACGTAGGGCAGGATGTCACCTTGTTTTTCCTGATCTTTGTTTGCAACGTGTCCAGGGCTTACAGCTACTCCTGAGTAAATCTCAACTGATCTCAGTCCTCCAAGAGCACACGGGTGGCCCCCATGAGAACACTGCTTGAATTTAAGCACATGCTTAAGCAGGCGTTGCTGAAAGCTAGGAAGCACCTGCATTGCTTGTAGGACTATTGCTGTCCACCTTCAAGGACTTGTTTCTTTATAATGGGGAGGATTGCTTAAAAGAACCTGCAGTGATGGGCAGCGGGTGAAGTGTGACTCCACAAAAATGCTCGAACGCAACGGCGGCATGAAAAGTGACTCCTTGGCTACTGATTACGCAGTCATTTTGTCCAGGCTGAGTACGTGCAGATTGCTGGGGTATTACTCTCAGCAGCGAAATGCCCGCCTGCAGACGGGGTGCTGACAAGCTGCCAGCTGCTCCAAGCTGACAGATCAAAGGAGAAATGGACTGCAATTTTCTCCTCAAGAGAACGGAAGAAGGCAAGGTTAAATCACGCCTGCTTAGAGGAGTGACAGGAACGTCGGATGTAGAGAAGGCAATATATGTATTGCTATTGTTTTAAATCTGCTTCATCTAAAAAAGGAGCCGCTCTTGAGCACGCACCGCTTCCGAAGCGGGAAACCCAGGTCAAACATGGTGGGAAAAAGATTATCCCTTACGCTTAATGCCATTAACTTTTGACTAAAGTGATTTTGGTTGTGAAGTCACACAAAAGGGGATAACTCTCGTTATATTACAAGTTAATAAACTATTTGGCAGACTTTGCCCGCTTGCCATCGTTAGACGAACAGGTTGTGTGGCTGGGCGTAGGCTCTCCAGTAAGAGAGATTAATCGGCACGAGAGCGCACACGCGGCGCGGCACGCAAGCGCTCCTTCAGACCAAAGCTGCAGTCACTGCTCTCTTGCCAGCGCTGCCTCGCGCACGAGAAGGGCTGGCCGGGATCCCCGCTGGGCCCCTGCCCAGACGCAGGTCGTTAGCACTGCTCTCAGCGACAGCAGGCACACCGCCTTCCCGTAACCTCAGCGTGCCCGACCAAAGCACGGCTCTCCTCTGCTGCTCCTGGCACGCTAAGGGACTCTTTGTAGCCTTTACCCGCTGACGCTTTCGCGTAAGTGCAGAAAGGATAGCTAGATTCTGATAATATTAAGCATTTCAAAGAAAACAGGGTTTTTTTTCCTGTGAAAAGGAAATGGAAATTGTTTTCCATTTCTATTCTGAATTTACAGCTGTGCCTCCAAAACATTTTTGAAAAACCTCCACACCTGCTTAACCAAATGAGAGGAGGCAGCTCCTGAGGAGCTGTTTTCTCATTTACATTCAGCTGGATTTCACAGAAACACAGAGTTTTACGTCCTCCTGTGGAGTAAATCTTTTTCCTCGTGGTACTAAGAAAAAGTCTATGCAAACATAAATTAATGGTTTAAAAAGTTGAATTGTACCGTCCCAATTTTTAAAATATCTTCCTAATGTGGTAAAAAGCGTTGGCAAGAGACATATTGCTGCTGTCTACAGTAACAAGATTTGCAGCTCCCGCACCTGCTGGATCCCGTGTGTTGCTGAGGAAGGGCGAATAAGCCACAGACCCCAGACATCCCATTTGCTCCTTGCACAGTGATCGATACAGCTTGAGTATTGTCTATGATGGAGACCCCTAACACCGTACAGGCAATAAACATATTTTCATGCTAAGCCAGGCCAGGCTCAGGATGGCCTTTTTGATGAAGGCTGCATGCAGGCACAGGTAATAGGGCATTAGGTGAACTCCTTTACTACGTCTCTGTGAGAGTCGGGGAGGCAGGAGCTGCTACCGGCACGCAGGAAGGCAGCACCGAGCCGTGGAAACCTGTTGGTGTGTGAGGCAGTGGCTCCCGGCCCGGTCCCAGAGCAGCCGCACGCTGGCGTGGGCACGTGGCAAGAGCCAGCGCCCGGGCTTCGGCTGCCTGGGAGCAGGGCGAGGGTGGGAGACTGCTCCGGGATGCAGAAAGCTCTGTTCTCCCTGCTCTCACCGCAGCTCGTGGGCACTGAAACTGTCAGAGGGAGACAGGCTGATTTCGGAGTCACTTTATGCTATCTTGTGTCGTAGCTGCTTTTAATTTTAAAGACTGAGTTCAATCGTTTAGAATAGCCCAGGAACTTTGGGATTATTAGGAAATCACAGGTGTAGCCACTCCTTTATAATGTGAAATGTTCACACAGATACAACTAGATCAATCTTCTAGATTGCATGATTTTGAGAAATCTTTCTCCAAAAACAATGTGCAAGTCTGGAAGGAAAGAAAATGACGAAGCGGAGTTCAAGTCTCAGGGACCAACCCGTAGGAACTCTCAGTGTGGCTTGTCTTACCAGATATCAAGCCTTCCTGGAGCTGAGGAGTAGCTCAGCAGCTAGGATAAAAAGCACAGAGTAATTTTCATAAAGCTTGGCAATTTTTTAATAAAAATTTTGCCACTGGGAATGCCCTATCAGCCCAAAGGTATGCAGGCAGGACTCAGAAGCCATTTACTGCGAGAGCACGTGCCGGAGCTGTCAGGGAGGCCCGTAGCTATGCAGAGCATGGGTGCTGCTCTGCTATGGCCGTCCCACCTCCCGGGGAGAGCGTCAGGTTTCAAAGGGCAAAAATGAAGCAACAGATTATCTTTCCACTTCAAAATTATAAGATCTATCTGCCTACTCACGCATTGCAAATTTTCCTTCATTTTTGTCATTGGCAGAATGAAGTGCATTATTCACCTGTTAACTTTGCTAGGCAAAAAAAGCTCATTTTTCTATGTACCCTTACATACATCCAAGGTAATGCAGCTCTTGGAAAAGAGAATGAGACAGGCTTAGGACGCTGAAAAGTCCTGCTCAAATCACAATATATTCCTAAAACTTAAACCATACTTGACAGTCAAATCATTTTAGATATTGGAGTGCAGCAGGCTACGAGGAAGGTGGTCTCCAGTGACACAGAGAATAACCAACATTGCGTGTGTGACCAGAACGGAAGCTGCTACAACCAGAACTTTGCATCTGTAACAGCGGCGGTGGCAACATCGTCCGCTCACGCTATAAACACACAAATGGCTTTTGGTTTTCTACTTGTATCGTAATTTTATGTAGCTATTGCAGAGACGTTGAAGGAAACTTCCAAGAGACTTTTCAAAGCTCAAAAAAATATTTTGATTTGTAACAAGACTAAAAAGAAACATTGGATCCAAGATTAATCTTGATCATGCAAATTCACTGACCAGTTCCCAACAGAGAAAGTAATCACAAAGAAGAGATTCATCCAGTAGCATCAATGGGTGTTAGCATTATATCAGGAACAAACCTCATGTTGCTAAGAAAAAGCTGTGAAACATCTCTAAAATAAGAATAACTAACAAGCGTGGTCCCTTGTTGGAAGTTCTTACTACCTTTCTCCGGCTGGTGAATACTTCAGCCACGTATCTACCCCAGGCAGTACGACCAAGCGATAGCAACAACGAAGGGTACAGACAACGCTGTGAAAAAAGTAATTCCTGCTGCTTCTTGCGAAGGTTCTGGAGTGTTTTTTATAGGCTTCTCTGCAGTTGTTTTAGAAAGCACAGAGAAACCAATTCCAGGAGGATACAGGTAAATAAACAGCAAAACTGAGAAGGGCAGATTGAGAAAATCTTCAACTTGGAGTGCAAATGATTTTTTGTTTAGAAATGCAGTTCGCATGCAAAATTACTGTATGGATTTATAAAATCTGTTTAGATCTCAAGCTCAATGTCAGAGACTACTACCACAGCTATAAATTAGTTTTATAGTGATACAATTGCAAGTGCTAATACTACATAGCATTAATAGCCTTATCAATTACAATGCCATAAATATATTTTATAGCATTGTAAATTTTGATATTAACACAATCAGGCATCGATAGTAATAATTCAAAGTTTCCTGTTACGTGTTTAACTTCAAATTTGATGTGAATGTGGATCACCGCACACAATAATTTTCACATGCCAATTTTAAATACTATCTGAGACAAATAAGCTCTCTTAAATGGAAATATTTCAGGTGGAATCAGCCTTCATTAAATTAAGCTATTTTATGCTGAAAATGGTACCAAGGTAAAAAATTTAGGTTCTTTTTCATTAAGCCAGGTGGTATTGATCTGTAAAATCAGAGAGAAACACAAAATCTTGAACAATACAGGAAAACTATTGTCTTTTTCAGTTTAAGGGCAAGAAATTGCGCATAAAAGAGCATAGAGAGGAATGTGATACATTTACATTTATTTAACAAAATCATACTGCAGTTGGCCCTGCTGAAGAATCCTTAGTAAGCCTTTTAAGGCTATCTCTGGTTTTGAATTCACAGACCTCATTAGACAAAGCGAGTTGGGGTCATATTTCTGGCCGAGTCAATCCCCACTGTTCCTATCTTTCCCTACACAGAGGCACAACAGGGTCTGTCCAGGCTAAAGCCAGGGTCAGGCACAAAGAACATTTTTTTCACGAAAATTTTAACTTTTTAATGAAAAGAACATTTTTGACTGGAACATTCCTGGCTTATCTGGTAAACTGTGGTCTTCCCATTGCACCGTGCCTGCAGCTCAGCATGCCACTGCAGTATTTCCACAGCAGGCTGCTATTACTCAACCCCCGCACTCAAAATATTTTTCTGCAAAAAATCTAGAAGTACAGTCTTCTGCTAAGTGACTCTAAAATGATATTTTGAGGTTGTCACATTTACTATTTTATAAGCATAACATATCAGATGTACTAAATGTTCGAAATAAAAAACTGGCTTAAGGTAAAAAATGCTACTGTCACACTGCTCAAAGGTTATCAGATTAAAAGTTTCAATTAACTTGAAGCTACCCAGGTAGTGATCGCACTCGGAATGGAACTGTGCAGACTGAGGCAAAATCTTTTGTCTGAGCTACTTTCGTCTTGGCCTCTGCTATTGTACCGCTCACTCAGGATTAATGCTTTTGGTAAATTTACCAAAACGGACTGGTATGTTCACACTTAAGGTGTCCTCAGCTTACCCTGAAGGAAAGGACTTACTGGCCTGACAAAAATGAGAGGACAGAAACGTCCTCACAGTAGACAGACAAAGTTCTGCCCCATCTTTGGTCTACTGTTCAGCTAAGGCCTCAACCTAGTTAGAATGAACACTGATTACTACACTGTCACTGCAGCAGTAGTCAACTGGAGCTGTAAAGCCCAACTGGGCACTTGGGTGTGTTCCCAGGCGAACGACGTGATTTGCACTGACCTCTATGACTACTGAAGTGTTGATTATTTTTTTCTGGTGGATTGGCTACTCACATCAAATTAGATCAGTGGCACATTATGGATGGCATTTATCAGTTTATACTAACCAAGAATTTGGCTCCATTTATGTTTTCTCTTTCCCATATTCTCACCAAATGAGAAGCATTCTTTTGAAAATGGCCTTCAAGTCTTACATAGGTTGTACTGTTTAAATCTGCTTCAGCATGGAAAGAATGGAAGCTAGTAAATAGGATGTAATTTTTACAAAGTAGGGGTTCAGAATTTTATAAAGGACAAATTCAGAAAACTTCATGTAGATTGGCAGGAATGCTTAAAAAGAGTAGAATCAGCAGATGCATGGATATACGATACAAAGGGGGTAAGTACGCACGCTTGCGGGGTAGTGATACTCTACAGAACTAATATGCATTTTCAAATACATTACTAATAGGGAAAGTTTATGATCTGATATCCAAAGAGTTTTCATTACCATCTTTTATAAAGTGCTCTTGAAATTAAGCTGCCGTGGTATACAAAATAAAGCCATTGCATGGATTTGTAAGCAAGCAAAGGACCTGAAATAACATTTAGGTAACAAATGGTCAGGTTTTAAAGTCAAAATCCTGCAAAGAACTACGGTGGGAACTGTGCTGCTCAACGTGTTCATAGATTACCCATGCAAGGGATGAAATTTTCTAATGATACAAATTTATTAATCATAGTAAAAATGAAAGGTGAGAGGACTTACAGAATACATAATGATATTTAGTGTCTCAATGATAAAATGGCAGAGGAAAATCAGTGTTGATAAACGCAAAATAATGCTTACAGGAGAAACAACTATAACCTAATATATAAAATAATGAGATCTAACTAGCTATTACCACTCAAGGAAGTCTTGAAGTTACAACAGATATTTCAATGAAAATATTTGCTTAATGTTCAGTAGGAATCAAAAAGTTGCCTAAAAAGCTGCATTTTTTTTTCCCCTGGAAATAGAAATCTGTCAGTATAAAAGACAAGTAAGACACAGTTAGGCTATCTGCATGCAGGAATATCAGCCCATCTCTGGCAATACTTCACAGAATCCCAGCATGGTGGGGGTTGGCAGGGCCCTCTGTGGGTCACCCAGCCCAACCCCCTGCCGAACCAGGGTCACCCAGAGCAGGCACAGCACCGCGTCCAGGCGGGGCTGGAATATCTCCAGAGAAGGAGACTCCACAGCCTCCCTGGGCAGCCTGGGCCAGGGCTCCGTCACCCTCAGAGGGAAGAAGTTCTTCCTCATGTTCAGCTGGAACTTCCTCTGCTTCAGTTTGTGCCCATTGCCCCTTGTCCTGTCGCTGGGCACCACTGAAAAGGGTCTGGCCCCATCCTCCTGACACCCACCCTTGAGATATTTATAGGCATTTCTAAGGTCCCTCTCAGCCTTCTCTTCTTCAGGCTGAACAAGCCCAGCTCCCTCAGCCTCTCCTTGTAGGAGAGATGTTCCAGTCCCCTCCTCATCCTCGTAGCCCTCTGCTGGACTCTCTCCAGTAGCTCCTCATCTTTCTTGAACTGGGGAGCCCAGAACTGGACACAGTACTCCAGGTGGGGCCTCACTAGGGCAGAGTAGAGGGGGAGGAGAACCTCCCTCGACCTGCTGGCCACACTCTTCTTGATGCACCCCAGGATCCCATTGGCCTTCTTGGCAGCCAGGGCACACTGCTGGCTCATGGTTAACCTGTCGTCCACTAGGACACCCAGGTCCCTCTCCGCAGAGCTGCTCTCCAGCAGGTCCGCCCCAAGCCTGCACTGTTGCATAGGGTTGTTCCTCCCCAGGTGCAGGACGCTGCACTTGCCCTTGTTGAACCTCATCAGGTTCCTCTCTGCCCAACTTTCCAGCCTGTCCAGGTCTCGATGAATGGCAGCACAGCCTGCCAGTGTATCTACGACTCCTCCCAGTTTGGTGTCATCAGCAAACTTGCTGAAGGTACCCTCTGTCCCTTCACCCATGTCATTGATGAGTAAGTTGAACAAGACTGGGCCCAGTAATGACCCCTGGGAAACACCAACAGTTACAGGTCTCCAACTGGACTCTGCACCACTGATGACAACCATCTGAGTTCTGCCATTCAGCCAGTTCTTAGTCCACCTCACTGACCACACATCTAGCCCATGCTTCCTGAGCTTCCCTATGAAGATGCTATGGGAGACCGTGTCAAAAACCTTGCTGAAGTCAATGTAGACAACATCCACTGCTCTCCCCACATCTACCCAGCCGGTCATGCCACCACAGAAGGCTATCAGACTGGTCAAGCATGATTTCCCCTTAGTGAATCCATGTTGACTACTCCTGATAACCTTCTTTTCCTCCATTTGCTTAGTGTTGACATCCAGAATGAGTTGTTCCACGACCTTTCCTGGGATGGAGGTGAGGCTGACCGGCCTGTAGTTCACTGGGTCCTCCTTCTTGCCCTTTTTGAAGACTGGAGTGACACTGGCTTTCCTCCAGTCCTCGGGCACTTTTCCTGTCCTCCAGGACCTTTCAAAGATGATGGAGAGTGGCTCAGCAATGACATCTGCCAGCTCCCTCAGCACTTATGGGTGCATCCCATTAGGGCCCATGGATTTGTGGGTATCCAGTTTGCTTAAATGATCTCTAACCTGATCCTCCCCAACCAAGGGAAGGTCTTCCTTTCTTTTTTACCCAAATTAAAAATGGATCTCTGAATCTAAAAGCTCAGGGGAATTCGTACCTGGGGCTTCATTACAGACATAGATCTAGGAGCACAGAAACACAAAGGTGGAAGGGGTCCAGGAGTCAGACAAGATGATTTGTCCAGAACGAGCCACAGACCCTTATCCTATATACCACATGGCATGGTGCATGCAGTGTTCTTTAACAGGCTTATGACATTATGGCAGAAATGTATGAATCTAAAAAGTATGTATGTGCTAAAGGAAAAGTGTCATATTAAAGACATTACTAACATTCTTTGTCTCTACAAAAGTAGAGAACTTCTTCAGGGAAAAACATGCAGATTATCCAAGTAAGTACTCCCCAGCTACAGAGAAAAACAGACTTCATTCTTTCCTACCCATCCTAAATCCTATTGGACTACAATTTGACACGGGGAAAATTTTCTTCTGGGAAACAAGGCCAGTGACCATTTTAATTCTGAGCAAAGGAGGGTATATGGATTAATCACTTATGAGATTTCTTATTATCTCTAGGCATGTTAGTGCATCCCTTCAACGTCTCCTTCTAGCCACGTTAAGTCTTCAAGCTGAACCCTTCAAGCAGGGATTTAATTAATGTCAATATAAATTCAGTACCAGCAACAATCAACAAATGACAACTAAGAGTCTTAGCAGCTCCCTTGAGGATACCAGCAAATCGAACACACAAAGACAAAGGTCACAAGTTTTAATTTTTAATTCATTAATTTCGTAGTTCTGTCATTTTACACTGTCTCCTTCATACTCTGCCTTGTCTGGAAATGTTTCGGTACTTCCCTTTTGGCTAGATCTAAATCTTTTTCTGTTCTCCAATCTATGTTTATTATTGACAAATCTGAATATATATTATCTTGTACCACTATTAACCTACTAATAAAACTCATTTTATCTTATCCGATCATCATCAAGAATAGATTTGATCAAGACCCAATACCACCCTTGGGGTATTTTAATTTTAAAGTACGCTCTAACAATTCCCTTCAAAAAAAGCACTGGCTATAAAGCAAGCTTAGAAACTCCGTATGTCTTCTGGAAAGTAAGTACAGCTTGGTAGTACTGCACACTTCATTAAGATGACATAAGTTGGCTCTGGTGCTTTAATCAACTTTCAAAGCCACTTGTCGATACCCTTGTGTCCAGAATCTACAGAACCCTTTCCCAAATAACCGGTTCCGTCAAGAACTGTAATCAAAAGAAATTCGTGTAAGGTGGCATTTTTTCCGTCTGTCGGACATGTAGGTCAATCTGCCTTATGATTAAGATTTTTGCCTAATCATTTTAAAGAGCATTAAATTTTAATTACTTGCAAATTGGATGAGAGTTCAGAGAAGCAAAATCTCTATTGACAAGAGAGAGCTGTTTCCAATCTGCTACTGTCATTTCTGCCCGTGTGCGTAGCTTTAAGAATATTATATATGCTTATTTGTGGCCTCATCTTTGACACAACCAAACACTGAGAGTGAAGCAAGACCCTTTCTTTGGCTGGGGTGAACATAAGGTGACATGGAACAATTACATGCCTAAATCACAGGACTGTCTTTTGACCTGTCCACAAACCAACACTTTTATTTACACCTAGTACGCCCATAATTGACAAGTAAAGTTATAGATGAATATGAAACCATCTCACAGAGTCTGGCTGTAGAAAAAGCTCAGCTATATATTTCAGGTTCAAGTAGTACTTACAGCTCATGCAGATGCATCTGAGCTAGCCACCCCCGCCGCCCCGCGAGGGCTGCTGCAGATGCACAGCTACAGCAAGCACAGCGAAGACTTGCTGCCTGATTATTTATGCGGCGTTCTCTACGGCTGCTAAAACCTGCGCTAAGCCACAGACTACTGAAGCTGCTCTTGCTGTTTGTATCTGAGGTGCTTATTTTAGAGCCTGTTTGTGTAAATCAGAAATTTCAGTGTGCATGTACGCAGTGTGATACCCTCTGAGGCTTGGTCGTGTTCTGATGTTCAGACTCTTCGTAACGTTTCACTGATTCCTTACATTTTTTCTCCTTAGGACAATTTTTTATACAGAATACGCAACCCGCAAGCAAAAATACAGTATGCACTTGAATTCCTCCCAAAACAGAGGTTCAGTGAATTCTTGGATAAATAAGAATACAGATATAACAGACTTCATGTGTAAATTTGTCTATGCATAAATAATTTAAACAAAGTAACTATGGTAGAAGAAAATCTGGTATCATAGATTGAGACAGCTGGAGACAGAAAGAGCTTAGAGATGCAAACCCCACCGAGTCAAGAAAAAAATTAAAAAGAATGAAAAGTTCTTCTTGAGGTAATTCACAGTCTAGGATTAGATGCAACAGCTGTACATAATCAAATCAAGGAGGACTGTGATCTGACAGAAAGTTGGACAGCTTTGGCTGAAGTTTAGGGATTATATTGAGGGCAATCATTGTCCTGATTTTTCTAATTTCTGACTTCCCATCCTTGCATGAGCAATTAAGAGTTCTTTGTAACAAAAGCATTAAGGCGTGATGCTTGCAATCTATTTGTGTTCTCCCTTCTGAAGTTCACTAGCCATTTAACCTTGCTAAAAGTAGAACCGGACTATTATAGCATGCACTCTGCTCTTTGCTTCCTACAGTGTGCACAATTTCAGCCATCTTGCGTCTGCTCCCCACATTTTGTGCGATTACAGTTCAGTTGTTCAGTAAACCAACCAGATGACCAAAACCCAAAATAAAACAAAGCAAAAAAAAGAATGTTACAGACATACTAGAAAATTCTCTTTGAATATGACACATGAAGCAGATTTCTTAGATTTCTTCTTATCCCTATTGCATGTTTTTCATTGTTTGAATACATACACCCTGCCAATGCATCTTCTTCTGAAAATAAATATTCCTCAGCTTTTGTAGCACTAGAAAAACAATTATAACGGTTCTGTCAGGTAATTAATGTCACTTTCACAGTTCAGGTTAAGTCAGCTTAGGTAGGAAGCTAATGTACTTCTTCACCTTGAAGATTATGATTCAATTCTAACATTATCCTCAAATTAAAAGTTCATATAAGTTAGCACCAGCTCCACTCTTTCTCCTTGTAGTTCACATTGTCCTAAAGTGTTCTCTTGGGTCCTTTTGCCTGGGAAACCATTGACATTATTCTTACTTTTATTTCTCAATAAACCAGCATGGCTGGAAATAGGTTAAAAGAATAAAGGAATCAATATGAAAGCAGGCAATGGAAGATTTCAGGATTACATTACCAAATAAAGACCTGACAAGAAAATATCAAGCTGATACCGAAAACATGGAGTGCTATAATAAACATTTATGAACCTTTTACGTCTGCATTCAACTAAGGGCAGCTATTTATAACAGGTGCTTACTTGCTATCAACAACCGAAAATCCCATTTGTAAAATCTACACTTTATAATTTACGGGGAAGTTTTAGTCTATAATTAATTAGACTATACCCAAAGGCACTGAAGAAGACAAAAAAAATGTTGAAAATACGTCTGTTAAGAGTGCTTCCAGAAGGACTGTATACACTAGGTGTCTGGTTCCCTCTAAATATTTAAAAGACGAAAAATGTTTGAAAACAGATTTCTAAGCATTGTCATTAGTCCAGACCTTGGGTCTTTGGTGCCAGGTTCGAAATGGTGACTTGTTTCCAACACCAGTAAAGAATCCTAGAAAACAGCCGTTCCACATTTTCAAAAGATGTAAAGATTTTATGTCTGTCTGCCGCAAAAGTTGCACACATGGGCCATGCACGTAACTGCTAAACATGAGTAATCCCTGATACTGGAAAGACTAGAAATAGCAGTGGGACGGTATTAGCAGAAGGTTTATGCTAAAGAACTGTAATCACCAGAAGACTTCATATAGGTAATGACAGGGTTTTGAGCCTCGTCTAACTTTATCGTAATCAGGGGCTGGAACAGGTTACATTTTACTCATCATGTAATTATATTTTATACAAGACACAACGGAGTGAGAAATCAGCCATTTGTTAACTGTGTCATCTTGTATAGCAGGGAGCACGAACCTCGCCCTTCCGCAGCTTGGAAACGCTGCGCTGAGGAAGGCGATGGTGCTGGTACCTGGCAGAAACGCGTGTCTTGGGGCACCGCAGAAATCCAAGTGCCTCTGAGATGGGTTACAACATCTGAGACTAAGGCACAGTGTTCTACATTTTGTTGAGCTGTGGCACTCTTTGAAGATTTTAATGAGGAGATGGCCAACGGTTCCTGCAGAGTGAATCCGATCGTCACCTACTCTAGAGAAGCTAATTGCTGGTGGGTAGTACCGAGGTAATTGGTGGCCAGCGTGAAGACGCTGCCATTCTGACTGCTGGCCTCCTGCACTGTCACAGCTCTGAGAGGTGGACGAAGCCGATTCTGGTTGGGAGAATCCAAAACCTGTCACGGGTACAGTAATTACATCCCAGAGACACTGAGACAGTAAGGTAGCTCAGCAGGTTACTGTCATGACTTCTAGCTAGTACGAGGGCTTGTTACTGAAAAGTATCTCATTTCAAATATTTAGTCAGGGATAGAATTGCTGTTTGCATTTCAGCTCATCAATGAAACTAAATCTTATTTATATGATTTAATAATTAGATGCATTTAATTATTAATGTAAATATAATACCAGGAAAATCTAAATAATTAATGATATACTTATAAATAATTTCTGCTCATGAAATAGATTGAGAAAATTATTTGTTCTTAACAGTAGACTTATAAATATTTAAAAACAAGTCCCAACAATGTAGTTTACAGACACTAAGAACCCTAATGCTCCTAAGCCATTTATGCAGTGTAGAATACAGCTATTAAATTTGAAGATAAAAACAACTAATGATTTGCCTGGCCATAAGCTTTGATTTACAGTGAGGAAGTTTGAAATTATTTTAAATCTGACTCTCCACGTTGCTGAGTGTTTTAAAAATAAGATTTAGTTGATTTCTAAAAAAGTCCTTTCCTTGAATCTGAGTATTTGAACACAGATGAACTAGGCAATGCTTGAAGTCACAGCAACTGATTTTGAGGTTTTGTTTGGTAGCTGATATGACATGCAACTGAATCCAAAGCTGGATCTTTATGTCCAGCTATGCAATGATTAATGTAATGTAAATGGGGGAAAACATGACTTTCTGGTATATTATAATCCCCAACCACCTGGGGTAAATGTCACCAGCATAAATTATTACAGCCTTGGGACTGCTCTGATTTAGTCTTACTTGTAACGGCTACCGAGCCCATTCTGACAGCCACCATTCATTCATATCCAGTGGTACATTTGGGTTTCTGACTTCATATTGACTCAAATGGAAAAATAAATTGGAACCTATGTAGGACGACAGAGCACAAATAGCTGTTGGAGTCCGTTAGATCTGGACCCACCAATGCACTCGAACAACCACAGTAGGCCTACTGCAGCCGACCCTTGATCTTAGTTCTGCATTTTTAAGGTTTCATAACTGAAACACATTAATTTACAGATGAAATTTATACTTTATCAGAGAAGTAAAACCTTTCAAGAGATTTTTCCAACAGCCTATTTATTGTAACTCCTAAATTTGGCAGGTTACTCAAAAACACTACAGGAGACTAATATTTTCTATTCAATTCTGTACTCCTGGAATGATTTTTATGTGATGAAGTTAAAATTCTATAAAATTCTTTTCGTTTAAGATCTTTTATTTCTATAGGTCACTTCCATAATAGATGGAATTGTTTTAAAATCATCAGATCGTAAACCAAAATATCACACTGATTACTTTGAATTATTGATGATTGTAAAGAACACGATCATCATGTTGGTCTAATTGGTCAACTAATCAATTAGAAAAATGTTTTTATTACAATTCCCATAATTATATCTACATAGCTATGCTCGATGGTGCCTGGCAGAAACGTCACCCTCAGGAAATTTTCCATTCACTTCACAGTGAAGACCATTACAGGCTATTTCCATATGTACCCAGTTGTTCAAAGAGATTTTAGTCCCCATGGTTCACAGAGAGAAAAGAGATCCAAATTATATTTCTTCAGGATAATATAGCAGTGTTTTCTATTTACTCAGGTATTATTTTGCTAGAGGAAGGGTGTTTTAGAAATTTTAATCCCTCCATTTCTCTGCTTCTTTGCCACGGTATCTGCTGACTTGACAGCAGCACCCGCTTGATGCTGGCAGCAGCGGCGAGCCCTGCCATCGTACCACTTTGGGGACTGTGTGCCACGCCAGCACTAACAGATTTGCTCTTTGGGTGACCCTGTAAAGGCCCCTGGCATGGGAGGCGCATGGACGAAGCGCGTGCACACCCTGTCATAGATGGAAAACATTCTTGTCCTATGGCTTCGTAGAAGGGAAGGGGTCTGGCTCACTCATGCTGGGAGTATGTTCCTGCGTTGCTGTTCCTCTTATTTTCTACGCAGTAATGATTCAGCCACTGGTCAGCGGATTAATACTGTGACAGGCAGAGCAAGGAGAGGCCCACACTTCAGTATTCGATGACTATCAGGTATATACTTCTTAGTAGAAAACACAAGAAATCTGGGAATAATACCGAGTTATGCTGAACTGCAATCCTATTCAAGTGCCTTTAAAACAGATAATAGTCTTACCATTTCAGTTTAGGTTATAAACTTTTCTGAAGTGCATAATTGTAGGATATCTTAAATTGTTTGTGAGAATATAGTAAATGAATATCTGTGGCAGAGTTTTCAATAGCTGGATTTATGTATTCTAGCCAGATGCCCTTAGTAAATGCACCAATGCATTTCTTCAAGCAGCACTAGAACATACTACCTGAAATAGTTGTGCCTCAGTTGCTCTGTGTACAGAAGAAAGGAAATGATTCCTGTTTGATTCTTTGGGCCTCCCTTACCAGTCGTAGTGGGCAGATGAGGACTAAGGCATTTATGATAAAGAATGAGGTTCATTATACTTACGGATTTTAAATGCGTCTGATTTATCCAGCAATACATGCACAGTATTTTGTCACACTATTTACTCAGTACATCATAATAGTTTAAGACTATTGGGCAAATGCTCATTGAGCGGCTTTTTAATCTTTACAAAATGTAATAGCTCTTAGAAAACCCTGACAGTCTTCCCCCCCCCCTTTTTTTTTTTTACTGTTTCTTTTTTCCCTTCTTGGGAAAAGGGCGGGTGACCTGGTACAAATATGAACTTCACTGAGGCCGATATAATCTATCATATTAACCCAAGTACTATGAAACAAAGCTGCAATGAAAGACTCTCAACGTATGTGAAAAGAAACATACAACAAAATAAACAGGATCTTTAAACAACATCCATCATTCCACTTTTCCCTGACCTGAAAGCATACACTAATCTGTTCCAACATACACATAGAAAAATTTTCATTAATTTCTCATTTTCTTCTCCCTTATTAACCGTTTTCAGTTCCACTGTGTTAATAAGAAGTGGAATATTCAGAAATATGCCTGACAACCTGCTACATATTCCTCACACAAGAGCAGTGCTTTCTGCGTGGTTTAGAAGCAGCACTTTCAGAGCCGCCATACTGCTGAGGAAGCACTCTCTATATGTAACAAATAGCTCCTTCTATTCAGAAATGTGCATCAGTGCAGCAGAAGCACTTGATTTAGCTTCTATTTTCTTACAAAGCCCATCTCCTTGGCTGAGTGGCATCATCTATAGGATTCCCTCATCCCCAGATTTGTCTCCCACCCTACCCTGACTCCCATTCCGCCTTCTTAATTCAACAACTCTGTCAAAGACTTGAGGAGAACATTGAACAGTCACGTTGTGTAAAGACACAGATAAACTGAGATCTTTGCTTGTTTGAGAAAGACACAAATCCCTAGATATTTCAGAGACAGGGAAGCAAACATCGCAGGGTATATCCAGAACACTCCAATAATAGTGGCAGACAACACAAACCCTGCCATGTCAGTTAACGTTCTCCTCTAACCCTCACCGAAGTGGATCTTCCTCACCATTGTGTAAGTACTGCACAGGTAACGAAGTCTTGTGAAATTTCTTTTGGAGGGAGAAAACAGCTAGCAGTGGTGACCAATGACCATGGAAGCGGTCTGGCTGGAATACAATGCTTCAGTGAATTCGAACATCTGGATGCAGCAAAACAGTCGCTTTTAATTTCCAAAACGAGATTTTTACAGTCACTGACGTGGCTGCACCACATAATGCCACGGTGTGCTGACATATAAGCGCTAGCTCTGAATAAAGGATTTGGGGACTTGAAACAATTCGCCTCATCTAAATAGCCCTGCCAAAAAGCAGACAGCACCCACACAATCGTGCATCACGCTAACGCAGCCACCGCGGCCAGAAGCAGCCCCGGTCAGCCGTTAGCACGTCAGGTACCTCTGCGCAGTGCTGCCTTACTCCGCGTAGTTCTCACTGCGCCTCCCAACATGCCTAGAAGGCAGCTGACCAGGCACAGGAGATGAGAGGTCCAGCTGCTACTTTACAATGTTAGCTGAAATGTTAAGTCCTGGGTTTTGATCTTTACGGGTTTACAGGAGGCAGAAATCACAGTCTGAGTATCTAACTCTTTCTCAAGGGTGTCCATGCTCTGGGACCACTACATTCTGTGATACCATACTCTGACCCGTTCCAAATTTGATGTGAGTTCCTGTTTCACAGCAGAAAATTCTATGTAACCTGACATGTAGGCTTTAATCATTAAATTTGCTGCAAACAAGGTTTTGCATTTTCTTTGCGGATATTTTTTTTGGAGTCCTAGGAAAAGCTTTGTGCTAAGTCAAAGAAAAATGCTATTATACCACAGGGTGAGTGTTTAAAAGGGTGTTAATCCAGTGCAACACATGGGTATAACTCGTAAAATTGTCCTGGCAAACAACATATCTGAAAAATGTTAAACCCTTCTTCGGAATGCTCTTTATGACTTTAAGAAAAGAAAAGTTTCTGGTTGTGTACCATTTTGTTTGTGTACAAAATGCTCCCATTAAGATAGGAATATGAACTCTTGAATCCTGGAAATCTCCGTCTAGTTTTCAAATTTCTAGTGATTTCTTATGTAATCTGGGACACAATTTACAAACGAGAATTGACCTCTTCCGATTGATCCCCATTCCAGCTGCACTGCCTGTGGTCTAGGCATTTTATCGACAATTTTTTCTCTCCTACATATTAACATCTTCAGGATATAATTAGGTTTTGTGAGGTTTTGAAATTCTTGAAAGCTGTAGGATTACATTTTGAGCCACACCGAATAAAGAGTTAGTTGTTATTAATTTTACCAACTGCTGATCAGCTCTGATTACTGTATTTTAAGAGACCCAAACACAATTCAGTGGGAAGTTTTTAAAAAAATATCTTCTATTGATGAAATTATGTAAAAATAAAAAGCTTTCATGTTACAAGACGGTTAATAAATATATTCCATGCTGTGTGTGCTTCTTTTACATAAATATTTAGGAATGTATTATTAAAAAGTCTTCTAATTGCTAGGAAAACCAACAAAACTATTTTATTAGCATTGAGCCAAACATCATGAGCAATACGATTCTCTTTACTAACTTTGTCTTGATTTTCAGTCATTTCAATAATCTCTTTTTTCTTTTTTTTTTTGCTGCCCCCCCCCGCCAAGTTAAGGAGCTCTTTTCTATGCATAGCTTTACATTTGAGAAAAAAAGGCAAGGATAACACAAAAATGGTGTGGCCTCTAATTCTTGTTCCTATGGTAGACTTGACCACTCCTTTGAGTTAAAGATTGCCCTTGATCTAGAAGTGCAGCTCTAAATGATAAAGATCAAAAGATGTGGTTTTTTCACATTACAAAACAATGCAAAAGGTTTATATTTATTTTGACTTTCAGATGCATCCGGTGCCATTGTAACGTTAGAAATGAACTACAATTGCTGGTATCTGCAAAGCTGTACATGTGGGTTAAGGCTTTTGCCAGGGTGCTGTTAATAAGACGTGAAGGACTGTTGGTTGGTGGTGATCAAAGGCATAAAATACAAAGGCCATTTGGTAAGTACAAGTTGGCTTCCACTTTTTTAAAGAATAAAGATTAAGTAATTAGGACAAACTTTATCTATTAAAATGTGGCAATGTTAAAAGTGTGAGAAGGAATCTGTTTATATAAAATAAATAGCAAGACAGAGTCAGAAGAGCGTGTAAGTATAAATTAAAGCTTGTGACAAAATGCTTTGTGAAACTGTCTCAGTTAATAAGGTACCTTGAAGATACGAAGCAGTGTATTTTCAATGATGCCCACAGTTCTCCGAGTTGGAATTCTGTGAATTTCAGCTTTATTTTCTCCCCTTGGTTTCTAGTTGAAAAATGAGGGAGGAGACAAAAAATGTAAATACGGAATACTAAAGCCA
Source organism: Opisthocomus hoazin (assembly GCF_030867145.1). Lineage (NCBI taxonomy): Eukaryota > Metazoa > Chordata > Aves > Opisthocomiformes > Opisthocomidae > Opisthocomus > Opisthocomus hoazin. Next base: position 9,401,164 of record NC_134436.1, read on the forward strand.
TGTGTCATGTGGTTGCTAAAACTGAATGCGTTCTTATTTTGGGGATTTAGGAATACAACTGCTTTGACTTTGGAGTTCTTATGCCAAGATGCCTGACTATTAAAAATCAGATTCCTACTGAAAACTATAATGTAGCAGTTATTTATGGTATAGTTATGAATTTTTAGTCTAGATGTGCCTGTAACAAAGTTGTTTTTAAAAACTCATAAAGAGGAAGCTTGTAGATGACAGATGAAATAGAAGATGCCTGTATTTTCTCATTCTCAGACTTCAGTCACTACTGACAGCAGAAAAGAGTCTTCAAAATCTTAAAAAACTGGTTAAAGCTCCTCCATAAATGTTTGTTTACAAAGAGTCCACATTACCAAATTAGCTTGAGTAGATATTTGTTTTTAATTCTATCATAGAATCATAGAATAGCAGGTTGGAAGGGACCTCAAGGATCATCTGGTCCAACCTTTCTTGGCAAAAGCACAGTCTAGACAAGATGGCCTAGCACCCTCTGTCCAGCTGAATCTTACAAGGATCCAGTGCTGGGGAATCCACCACTTCCCGGGGGGGATTATTCCAATGGTGGATTGTTCTTATCATGAAAAGTTTTCCTCTTGTGTCCAGTCAGAATCTCGCCAGGAGTAACTGGTGTACCCATTACTCCTCATCTTTTCCACGTGACTCCTTGTAAAAAGAGTCTCCATATTCTTTGTAGCCACCCTTTAAATACTGCGACATGACGATTAGGTCTTCCCCAAGCCTTCTTTTCTCAAGGCTGAACAAACCCAGTTCTCTCAGCCTTTCCTCATATGGCAGGCTTCCCAGTCCTTTGTCCATCTTTGTGGCGTTTCTCTGGACCCTCTCCAGCCTGTCCACATATTTTTTGCACAGTGGGGACCAAAACTGAAGAGAATATTCCAGGTGTGGCCTGACAGGTGCTGAGTAGAGTGGGATAATGATTTCTTTATCTCTGCTGGTGATGCCCTTGTTGATGCAACCCAGCATTGTGTTGGCTCTCTTTGCCACAGCAGTGCACTGTTCGCTCATATTGAGCTTGTCCACCAGGACCCCCAGGTTCCTTTTCCACAGAACTTCTCCCCCGCTGGGTAGATCCTAGCCTGTGCTGCACTCCTGGATTATGTTTTCCCAGGAGCAAGACCTTATATTTGTCTTTGTTGAACTTCATAAGGTTCTTGTTAGCCCACTCTTCCAGCCTCTCCAAGTCTTCCTGCAGCGTGGCTCTCCCTTCTGAAAAATCCACTTCCCAACTCCGTTTGGTTGTCATCCGCAAACTTCATCGGGGTACACATTTGATCCCATCACCCAGATCACTCATGAAGATATTAAACAGCATTGGGCCCAGTATCAATCCCTGGGAGACCCCCTTGTGACAGGTTGCCAGTTTGAGAAGGAGCTCTGTACCACCGTCCTGCCAGCCGGATCCCCACCCACCGCACGGACCACTTGTCGGACCGGAACGCACCAGTTTCTCTTGGAGGGGGCTGTGGGAAACCGTATTGAATTCTAGTCAAATCTCAGCTTAGTTGAAAATGTTGTTTATCTCCAAAAGGTATGAATTTAGATTATAGATAATGTATTTCCTTTGAAGTTTGTTCTGCACTAAGAGCTGAATACAACTACTTTTTAATTCAACAGTACATTTAAAATTGTTTAATGTTCAGTGTATAAAGGGAATAAAAAATAGCAGACATCAGTTTTAGAATGACATAAATGTCATTATGACCTTCATGGATTTTCATATAGCCTAAGTAATCCCTGTAAACCAAACTGATTCAAATGCACATCTTCAATCATTTCACTGCTGTTTTGCCCTCTGCTGCAGTTTTATAAATCTCTTTCTAATACATCTGTTAAAAAAGAAGCAATCAGCAAGCCACCTACAAAAAAGAGTGGATGCTGTTAAAGCTGTAAAGCTAAAAATCAGAGAACTTGCCAAGGAGACCTGCTTAGATACTGACGTTCGGGACTTTTGTTGTTTTAATTATATTGCATCCTTGCCTTTCTGTGCCACTTTAGTTAAGGTTGTGTCAGCATTTCCATTATAAAACCCCGTTCCTTGGGGTTTTATAACTCGCTGTTAAAAATTCCCTAAAGGCTAGATCGTGGCAAACAAGATTTCATCCTAGAAGTGGAAACGCATCTATATGTCTATAGATACACAAATAGGGCTTTGGAGATCTACAGAATTGTCACAAGGGTTAAATTACACTATATCATAAAAAAAAGGAAGACAAGAGAAGTTTTATAGCTTTATGTATTTTTCTTTTTTACGGACAGAAAACCAAAATAGCTTGCTCTTAATTAAAGTTTTGCATCTGCCAATGGCTTTTGTTTTTCCAAGGGAAAAAATAGAAGTAAACAGGTAAGTTGACTTACAACGCAATTTTCTACACACATGGTCTGTGTTTTGCTATGAAAATGTCGAACACATGTTCTGTATATATTTAGTGCACCATGCTAATAAAAAGAGGTTTTGATTGCATTTTTGGTGCCAAATTGTGGAGTTGGGAGAAGATAGGTGTCAGAGGAAAATTAGGATTTTCAAAGTCTTAAGAAATGCTCTGTGTACGATACTAGGTGTAAGCTGAAAAATGAGGAGAAGGAGAGGAGATTTCTAGCACATCGGAAAGTCAAAGTGATAGATAAAAAGAAAGATGCAAAGCCCACGTGTACTAGCTTTAGCCTGAGTAACAATATAGCAGGAAGTGCAGTGGGACTAGATTCTGCAAGTATTATCAAGCACAATCTATACCAAACATGCTTTTGGAGTTTGTTGTGCATCGCAGACGCCTTCACCATGTATTTTCAGCTACAGGTATTCCCACTGTCTAGTTTAAAAATTAGGTCAGAAGAGTGATTTAAAAAATAATCAGCATTCACTCAGCTGGGTACTGCAAGCCTAACCTTCTGCTGCTCTTTAGACCTACAAATGCATGTTACAAATTACACAACTAATATACAAGCACACAGTAATAAAGTATTTAAGGAACAGCTACAGCCCAAAATAAGTTTAAAAATGGCAGTCAGAATATGTTTCATAATTTGCCAAACCTGTCAGCATTTTCTCAGTTTGTGAGCAGATCCATGAGAGCCCCAAGTTCTGTGATATATAGGGAAGGGAAACTGGCTCCAGTAGAACTTCATAGCTGTCTGTAAGTCTCTCTTTTTTCTTGCATTGTGCAGTATAATTCCAGACTATTCATGTTTTACAAATTAAACTAACATTCTTCGGTGACAAAACTGAACTGCTGGAAAAGAGATGAGACTAGCTTTCGCTCTTGTCTGGGACAAAACACTCATTCCAGAGTGAGCTTGGGAATCTTCACTAGATACAGTTTACACTGTACAGAACATACCCTGTTGATAACATATTTGCTCCTGTTCTTAATATATGCCAAAAAGCTGATGTAAAAAAATTGATTTTAAAAGGCTTATCTGTTTGATTTGAGTGAGAGCTGGCAAACTTGCTTTCTTGGTTCTTTTCAGTGATTCGGTTTCACCTAAATTAATTTCAAAGCTGTACTTAGTCATAGCCCTCAGACTCATGTTCAGCACACCATGTACAGGACTAAGGGAGGATTAAAGCAAAAGCTCTGCTCTCCTGTTCATAGCTCCTGTTCTCCAGCTGTTACCTTACTCCATGTTACTGATCATGTCGCAAGTTTACTGCTAGCTGTGCAGAATCCACCTTTGTATTGAAGAAAACAACAACAACAATATTAATATACTGATCTTGTGTATTTCTTTGTCTTTGTGTTCTGAAGTCAGATAAGAACTAGTACAAAATATCATTTTATCAGGGTAAAAAACTAATTAAAAGAAAAAGCTAATGATAAGAATTATAATTACTGTTCACTAAAGATGCAATTATAAGGAGATAACTTCCAATTAGGGCAGCAGTGGTGAAGTAGAAGAAGAAGGACAATTAGTTCTCTTTGCTACCTGAAGACTGTTATTATTTAATATCCTGTGGGGCAAGACAGCATGGGTAGCCATAAAATCTGAAACAAGTATGAAAAAGGACAAATATACTAATTTTCTAGGAGTTTGAAAGAAGTTGTGTTTTTCCTGGTGGCTGACTGTCGATCAGCATCTCTCCAAGTAATATTTGAAACTTAGTTCCCCATTACAGCTTTCAAATTCTTGTTCCAATTGCTATTGACCTTGTCTAAGTCTTGATGTATTAAATACAAAACTTTATACCACTCACTTTGTTTATAGAACCTTTAAAAGATGAAAGCCAGCCTGAATGTATAACAAAAGCGAGAAAAAGGTAGGTCATCCTCAACACAGAAATAAGGAGGTGCAGTGCTACTATTTTGCAGCAACTCATGAGGGCCTTCTATAGCTTCAGAAATAAAAAGGAAGATAAGCTTGCTATTGTTAGAGGTAACCAAGGGTATTTCAGCATTAGGTAAAAATTTTGTAAGAGGAATATATTCCTAGGAAAGTTATCGCATATAGACTGCAATTTTTGAGAAAGGCTAAACTTACACTTTAAATGTCAGCTTTTGAGTGGCGTATTCCAGGCACCATCCAGCCTTTGGGGATCAATGCAGTGGCCAAGCAATAGACAGGTCTCTTTCCTTAGCCACAGGACGCAGAACAGAGATGCCATTTGTAGATGGTGAACACTGCATTTTCAGCGCATTTCCATATCCCCAGCTGCGATAAATAGCAGTCCTGCTCTGGAAACGGATGCCACCATCTTTCCCTAAAGGATGTACGTACCTACCTCACAGTGCGGTGTTGGGGAAGGGAACAGATGGTAGGCTCTGGAGGATTACAGCTCGCTCAGAACAAAACCGTATCCGTGCGTGGACAGACCCGACTGAAATGTTTTTAGTGCCATCTGCCAATGGAGCGGACAAACTGACAGGTCTGCCTCCGCCGACCTTTTACGGCTCCTTTTACTCTCCCTTTTCAACCTGTAGAGAGAGCGTCCCCGCTCTCTATTTTTTTCCGTAGTACTACTACCTGAGTACAGCTCTAACGCCATAGCCCCGCTGTGTGCTTTCCTAGTCCTGCATCTGGAAGCTTATGTTCAGAACTGATGTTTTCAAAACAGATTCTTCAACTTTTCCATGCCATTACATGTGTGCATATGTGAAATACGAATGGACTATTACAACGTTCATAGTTAATACCGAGGTTTGGTAGGGAGGGTCAGGATAGAGTTACCGCGAGAGAGGCTACGCACACTGATATGTTGTACTGCTCAGTACCGACATATGCTGAAGTATCACAAAAGGACATTGCTCAGTGAGGGTGCCTGGCAATGTCACTGCAGTCTGTATTTCACTGGTTGCATTTGCTTACTGAAAGTGTATTCAAAGAACGTGGATCTCTAGAGACAATACTTAGAGAATAGTTACATTTTCATGTAAAGGAAAACCAAGAAAGAATCTGGATATTTCTGAATAGGCAAAAGACCCACACAAATACATTTTGAGGACACGTAGTGAATTTGCAGAGAAATTTGAGTATTGTAAGTATGGTTGCCTCCATAACGTAACTGTTCACGCAGATAGAAGGAACTGCTCCAGTAAAGTAGATCTCACAATGTACTTGGATTTCTTTTTTTACAGCACTCTGCCACTATCTAGCTTTTAAAGCTGTCTACATTAGATAAGATTCCACTTACATGTTCGGGACCACATAGGCTAAAGCTCATAAGGGAAAAGTGCGTGCTGCCTGGGCCCAAAGGCACAGTGTCGGCAGGAGGAATACGAAACATCAACATTTGTCTGCAGTATACCTCAGGAGTCACCAGAATTGCTGTATTTATTTTGTGGAGAACCCTGAAGATGTTACTATGGGTTTTTTAGCAAGACTCACATGATAGGTAGATGATATGCAAAATCACTGTTCCACTGTCTTCCTCTGGCCATGATCTAAATCAACGGCATTATACCACCTCGATGAAGCTGTTCTATACGCTGCCATGCGCTGGGGACACTGCAACGGATCACGGTCCTTTGAACCTGAGTGTCACCAATTCACCTGGCAGAGCGCTGTGGTTTTGCAGTAATCCCAATACAGCACTATTCTAACACAATCAAGCCATAAATTAAATGAACTACATTATGTACATACAACAGCTGTGCCTGTCTAGACATGACTTTACCTGATTGAAAGTGAGCTCTGGGATCAAATTCCACAAATGACTGAATCTTTACATCTCACCATGTGTTAAGTGTGTCCAGATGGCAGGTGATACGCTAGTATTAACAATCTACTTTCCCTTCCCTGAAGAGTCTTTATAGCACGTTGCTGATGTCATTATAAAGTTAGAGGAGATTGAAAATGCAAAATATTTGAAAATAATCCTTGTGAGAAAAATGATATGGAGTGCATTCATGTGCTTTACATATATACATACACACAGAGTGTATTTTGCAATGCTGCCAAGATAGTGATTGTCCATTTACAGAAAAAAAATCAGAGATAAACAGATGTATAATCTAAATGCACTGATTTGACAGCTTTGTGTTGGCACTTACACTTACTCAAAGCCAGTCTCTTACCAGTCTGCAGAAACAGAACCCAGTCTTTTCAGTTAGATTTTGAGATGCTCTCCTCAGAAAAGTGGCGTACATCGGAAACGATTTGCCACAAAACTCGAAGTTTGTCCATCCTTCAGCATAAATAGCTGTTCAACATGAAGGCAAGTAAAATGATTGCCCCCACTGCATTTCCACTGGGTAGCTCAGGAACCACAGGTTAGTCATTAAGGACCCTGTGATGGCTGTTGAATCAGCAGCCCAAATATATTTAGAACAGGTGTTTCTGTAACTGTGAAAGACTGGGAAAATCTGTGGAGTTCGTTGGCCTTTAAACTCACACTTCTGCACGATGTGATGGAGTGCTCTAATGTTAACATGCTGGGCTGCAATATCAAAGATTACAGGGTCAAGATCTCCTTGGGGTTCTTTATCTCTTTATCCACATGCATTTGCTCATTTCAGCTTTTGGAAAAGAAACTTGTTTAGGAGGACAAGATAGCAGGGTTTTTTTTACAAGAGCTAATCTAGATGCATAGCATCAGTACTACTAAAACAAACCAACAAAATAAATCAGAAAATATTTGGCATATGAGTAGTTGGAGACTGCTTCACTTTTTCTAGCTTGTATAATTTTTGTAAAATAGCCTCATATGGTGAAAACTTAAAAGTACAGTCTATACCCAGCCATTTGATTATTCAGGGGGTGTGTGTGTGTGTGTAATCTTTGCTTTTGTATTTTTTAGTCCTGCCAGTTTCTCCCAGAGATTCCAATAAGGTCAAAAAATGTACGTAATACACATAAACTGGCACCTGGCAGTCCTTTGTCCTCCAGGCATAACAACAGGGGGCAGAGGGGGTTATGGAAGAGCCATCGATTCCTGAGCTTCATAGTGTTTGTTTTTTTATGTCTCTTCAAGAAAAATGCCCCAAAGCCTATGCACTGGTGGGCTCTTTAATCAGACAAGAAGGGTGTAGGTGAGAGTCCAGGCAACCAGCGATGTCTGGGAAGAGATTCCTCTAACAGCATTTGGAAGAGTGGCACTGATAATGTGAATTGAGATTACGGGTATGATGCCATCACGTGACCAAAGCAAAAAGGGGGAATGTTAGCAACCTGCTCCGGCGCCGTAGGGCATCACCGCTGTCACACAGCCAAGCAGTCGCTTGCCATCCCTCCACCTAGAACCACATTCGCTCCATTACTGCTCTATTACTCCATCATACGCTCTGTTACTGCTAGAGTAACTACTTACACACTAATAATAGTCAGTAACTTTTTCTTTCATTTATTCTTTTCTTAACTCTGCACCTTTCCCGTTGTTCCAATAAGAGACAAGTTACTTACCTCATTTTCTGTTCTGGTGGCTTCACCATTCCCAGGTGTTGCTCTTCCTCTCAGGATAATGCCCCGACAGCTCTACCAGGTGGTTAGCACAATTCTCACCTCAATGCCGTGTAACAGAGAAGAGCACTGCAGCCTTAATCAATAGCTGTCATCAGGGAGCCTTTTGTAGAATTCTGTTTGGAAAAAGTGTGTGGAACTTAACCTTACATCTCAACAAGTAGGCACAGCTCTCAAGTGTTATTGATCGAAAAAATAATATAAAGCCACATGAAAATGCAGGTTGTAGGGCAAAGGAAGAGTTTTGTAAAAATCAGGCGCTTGACAGGTTGAGTTTCCTAATCTGAACTTGGGTAGTGACACTTCTGTGTTTACAAAACCTTCAGTAAATGACATATTGCTAAAGGTGCTTCCCTCCACCCTGTACTCAAACAGCAGTTGACAATATGGGTCACCGTCTATCTATCCGTCCTACTTTATTTGCTTAACATAAGCAATGCTAAACAATTCACTGTTTCCTTCTGGATTTTCCTAGCCATGATTAATGAGAAAAAGTTGCTGAGGATTGTTATTTTATTAAGGTGGGCTAACGAATAAAGCTAGTGTATCTAAGTATCACTGCTGTATACATGCTAAAATATTCCGTTGAAATATTTGGATGGACTTTCCCATTTGGGAAGTGGTGAATGCAGCTAGGATTCAGCGAGGTGCAGTGGATTCTTTCCAACGAAGAAATCTGAAACAAAACTGTATTTACTGGGCAGCTCTTAAGCAGAAATCATAAGTTTTGTTGCGGGATGTCAGGGTTTTGCAATATAACAAAATTGGGACTGATAAGAAAACATAGTATTTATACGCATATATGAACTACCCAGGAGCTAAATATTTTACAGGTTAAGGATATAAGTATATGAACCCACTGAATGTGAGAATTTCTATGTAATGAACACACAAAGCGCTGTAAAAAATGCTGTGCTCCCTGCCTCACACATATATTGTGGTTATCCTGGTTTTACATAATAATAACAATAATATAAGAAAACAATTTTGTACTTTGCATTTCCAGTGTCCTCCTTTTCTGACCTTCTATGCACTTAGGAAACATTAATCTATTATACCTCACAATATCTCTTTTGGTTTACTATTATTATGGCCATATCATAAAGTTAAATCTATATTATAAAAATATTAGTATACTTTTGCAGATCAGTCTCTGAAGAAGTGATCAAATCACATAGATTGACAAGCCAGCAGTACAACTCAAACACCTTCATTCCAACTCAGCTGACCAGGAATACAGAAATCTCTTTCTTGGAAGTTAAAAAAATACACAGAGAAGTAGATTCTTCTTTCCTGCCACACCACTGTCACCTCCCAGTCTGGATTTACAGTGACACTTTCCAGTGCCAGATCAGTTCTGGAGCAGCTTCTGTAAAAGCAGCAGCTATGCGAGCCAGGGCTGTCTGAGGGAGGGACAGAATAAAGGTCTGTAAAATCGTGCCTGCCAGTGGGATCATGGATAGGGATAAACTGCTCACTATCTCTGCAAGTACCAGCTCTAGGGGGTATCTAACGAAACTTGTCTGTGCCAAGTATAAAACAAACAGAGGTGTCCTTCACGCAGCATAGAGTTAAAACTACGGAGCTGCTTGGTCAAAGATGTCATGACGCCTAAACATTTACGTTGGTTCAAGGGAAGACGGCACTAATACATGAACTATATTAGCATTTTCCACAATGCTCTTCTCTAATCACATAAATTTTATTAATTAAGTACCAGAGAAGTGGAAGGTGACAAATATGATACTAATTTTTAAAAGAGCTCTGGGAAGTCTCTGGTTAATTCCAGACTGTTAATTAAATGAAGTGCGATTACAGACTGTTTACCAAGCGAAGTGCTGGTGCAGGAGGTGTAAACTAAACCAAGGAAGCTCCATGTCACACTGCGCAACAGAACTACGGAACTCGCTGTCACAGAAGTTTGCGCAGACATCGAGCTCCAAAGCAGGGAAGGTAAATAATTGATGAGTATGTCCATTAAAGGCAGCTTCAAATCTCAGAAATTATCTATGCTAATGACAGACAGAAAGTGAGAAAATACAGCTGTGAGAAAATACAGCTATGAAAAATCACTCTACTTCCACCCTATTTTCAACAGGCTTTCCTTAGTCACCTGCTATTCTCATCTGCTAAGCAGTTAAAATACTGATAAAAAAAAAAGTAATTTGCAAATTCTTCTCTTTTGTTTGTTTTTCAAAGAAATAACTACAATCATCCAATCCTTCCCTCCATTTGCTATTTATCCCAAGTTCATTCTACGTCCTTTCCATTCTATCTCCCAGAATTTGCATGCTTGTCAAAGATAAGCAAGGTAAGCCGTGCCAGACACCAAAGAGAGAGGTGATTTCCCCCCATTCCTCAGTTCAGAAGCGTATTGGTCATGTCGTGGGATCCTGCTCTTAAGCAAACACGGCGGAGAAAGTGTGGGCTGCAAGACTCCCAGACAGGCCATAGCCACCCTCCGTCTTCTGGTAACTCCAGTCCTCTGCCCTGTCCCAACACAGGCAGCACCTGTGCTCCCAGTTCAGTTCTGCAGCATTTGGTAGCACTTTAGATCTGACCCACAGAGGAAAATAAATAGCTTCTGTAGCCACCACCAAAAATGAATGTGAAATCTGCCAGCTGTGCCCGATCTTTTCTACCTGCAAAACCCTAGTAAAGCCTTGTAAGCAGTCAGAAGAGCAATGAACCCAGAAAATTTATGCCATTTCCTAGTGATCTACCCAGTTTAAAAGCTGTATGTATCTGGTCGCTTGAACAACAGTTAAAATTACGTTCCAATGGTTTTATTTGGATATGAACCAAGCATCATTTTTTCTTAGCAGAGTAACAAATCCAGAACCATGCTTGTATGAAAAGAGACATTCAAATAGCATTTCCAGAGGCTCTCTATCTCTCACACCAGCAGAGAATCACATTTTCTTAGAGTGCAATTTCCTCCATGTGTCAGCAGAAGACACGGAGTTTATCAAGGAAAGAAGTAGGAAAAATGTGAACTGTAAGAAGAGAACTAAAGGTGCTCTGTAAGCCGCTGCCCCAGTACAGACCTGTGGCTGTTCAAAAGCATTTTTCAAGCCCAGTAACTGGAAATCAAATCATGCTGCAAAGCATAACACACACGGCGCCAGCTCAGGGCACACAACTGAGTTACAAGGTGTTTAAGTGAGCACTTCACTTTTCTAGACTTTCCACTCGCTGCAAATCAATCACCTGAATCACGTAGAGCAAAAATGAACAATTGCAGATGGCTTTAATGACAACTGAGGCAATCTGAACCACTCTGGTTGGGAGAAAACCAGGTTTCAGCAGTTATAAATTAAAGACACTGACCTTAAACTTTTATATTCTATTACGTTGTCACAAGGACAAAATATAGTATTCCTAATATAAGACAATCTGTTTCTTATTCTACATTGTATTCTACAGTATCATCAGTGATATTTTTCATAGGGAAAGGCTGAAGGTAACAAGGTTACCCAAGTCTTACCCCAGCCATGCTAACATCTTGCAATAAAAATATGCTGTGTATTCATCTGATGTGGTCGATACTCAGCTGATAGATCAGACTGGTAAACTAGGCAGAACGTATGATGTTATTTGATACGATTAAAAGAATTCCTATCCTCTCACTCCTGAGTATTCTGCTTATTTGGCATGAAATCTACATGTTTAACCCAAAGGCAGTGCCAACATAATAGGCAAGAAGACCTTAATACCTACAGCTGAGCTGCTCTCGTCAAGCCTCAGACGCATGGTCAACAACGGGATTTCAAGAAATCACTGCCTGCTTGGGCTGAGGCCACAAGACTCAGGAGATGAAGATGCCATATTTTTCTTTTTCTAGATGACACTAATGTTTTTGTGAAGTGCGGAGTCAAGGTTCACAGTAAAATAGTTGCAGAGTTTTCTTGAGAATATAGGTCAGAAGGATTATACCAGTGCAAAACCAAACTTGAATATGAATAGTAGTAACCAAGTATTATTCACATAATTGAACCACAAATCATAATTTCAATCATTAATTATTCCTGTAACAGCTCTGCAAAGAAGCATTATTCCTTCGTAATCATTAAAGAGGAAAGAACAGGTAGGAAAAAGAATCTTAGAGTTGTATCCTGTCAAAGAAAAAAAAATACACACTGTTTTATCTGTTTGCAATGTAGAACTGTATCACTTCCAAACCGAAACACGCATGAATGATTGAAAGAGAGATGTGGAGGCTAAAACATAAAAGCTAATGAAGAAAATTAACAATTTGGTATTTGCTAAAAATGCACTGAATTGGAATGACAACAGAATGAAATATGCTTGGAGAAAACTGAAATGCTAAGCCAGCGTGAGCGTTCTGCACAGAACGTGAAAACTGGCTGTGAGGAAACGGGACCAAGTTTACTGCGCGGCCTTTCCGGCGAGGGGAGGGCTGACAAGCGCGCTGCCTTGGCCTTGCTGCTGGGTTTCCTCCGCTCGGTGGCATGCTGTCAGATCCCAAACGGCCTCTGAAGTCACCCGGTTCCTCTTTTGGGATGAGCAAATGAAATAGGCGAAAGAGGATTAAGGTGATAACAATCATCACCAGAATGATTTTTCCACAAGAAATGCTATAAATAGGTGTTTCTTCTATACTTTTCAATTAATCTCCTTTTGCAAACACACAGATACTATCAAGTAGATGCTCGTAGGCGTGTATAAATGAGGTCTGTAAATGTGTGTACTTTGTTACCAAAGCGGTACATTTTAATCCATGTTCTCTCTAGTTTATTCCCTCCAATTGCAAAAGGAAAGCAATTCCTTTCATTAGCATGAAGGGGGGCTTGAAGGTACTGGTTTATGTTTTCAGCCTCACGCTTGACAAGGGTCTTCCAGCCCCCTGTGATGTTGAAATGTTGCCAAAGACAGACAGTGAACAGTGTGCTTCCTCTTCAAAAGCGCTGATTTAATTCCTGGCAGATCTCGGTGGAGCACAAAGGACGCTCAACCAGCAGCTGACACGAACCTGCCTCCAGTTTCTGTGTGCTGAATTCCTAGAATATTCTCATGGCCTTTTCAGCTTGCGTGTTCTACAGATCTTTTTCTGCTCTGTTGAGAAACAATAGCCCTGCCTTTAAAAGGCTGGCCCTTGGCATGGAAAGAGGAAAGGTGTATCTTGCTTGCTTGTTTGTTTTCCTGCGATGGTGTGGAGGGCCGACGTGACAAACAGCATTCTCTGTTCCAAAAGGAAGATGGCTACCCTGTAGCAAAGTCAATTTAAAGAAGATTTTTGTCACTGAACTGGAAAAGAAAAAGATAGGCTTGTCATTTTCCCTCATTTTTTGTAGAGGAGGAGTATGTTAAAGATTTCAACAGTGATATTCTTAGACAACTTCAATTTCACGTGAAAGCCTGTTTCTGCCTCCTTTGCCTCGCCTGTACTATAGTGATAGGTCTTTGCTTGTGCCTACTATTGTGAACAAAATTAGCTCCTTCTCATTTCCACTTCAAAATACTGCCTGGCAGGACCAGCCTCTTCCTTACCTAAACCCATTTAGTTTAGAAAGAGACTTAGAGAAAGAGTCTGGTGAAAGTATGAATGCAGTACATGATTTAAGGAAGGAGTAAAACTATCTTTGCATACACATTTATGTATTAATGGACATACATGTTATGTATATAATTATTTTGCATATATGCATATATACTTGTAAATTTATATATGTGGGGTGTGTGTATATATATTTCTAGATATACACACATAGACATATGTATTAAAATATATAACTAAACATCCAAATCTCAATGCATTGTACAGATACCCAATCTAACTTCCAATTAACTTGGCAACCAGAAGCTGGAGTACCACACAGATGCACACAGACTTGCACGCTTGTGCATGCACATGTCCTTTTCAGCCAAAGCCACGAGGATTTTAGAAGTTAAGTTTGTAGAAAAGTCTGTGAGAGTAAGAAAATTGAAAATTAAACAATTAATAGTATCCTCATCCAATATAAGGATGGAACGATAAATATACCGTACGTGCATTGAAAATGTACTTTCCTTTGCCACTGAGGACATCTCTGTTCTTTACCCAAATGTCAATGATTTGAGCTGGCATAAAAAATTGTGCACCAGGTACTTCTGTGTGTTGAAGTGAATATTTCCTACACAGCAAGTCCAAAATTTCAGAAAAAAAAATTATTCCATGATTTATCAGCATTCAGACAAACTCTGCACAGATTCTCACATTCCTCACGTTGCCCGTAATACTCCACACAGAATACTGCATGGTTTTCTGTCAGCATACAGCTATATTCATGTGCAAGTCTCGCAAACTGTATAGTTTTTTGAAATCTGTATCGTTTTTACATGCCTGACTCAAATTTTTCAAGTAGAAATGATAAAAGAATAGCCAAATAAATACAGAAATATGAGAGAAAACTAAGTTCTATGGAAATCTATTTCTAGAAATGACTTTTTATATGTCACTTGAGCATGTATCTCCGAAAAAGAAAAATCTTTCACCTGGAAAAGTAAATCATACACTAATTATTCATATTTTTCTAATTTCATATTTGTATTGCAGCAATAATTGAAAGCTTGAACTGGGCTAAGGTGTCATAATAGATTCTATGAACACACAAAACTGATAGATATTTTTCTGAATAACAATCATTAACAAGTAATCCATCACGTTCCTGCTTTCAGAAGGATAAATTGTTCTTGAGTTTTAGTCAGGACTTCTACCTTGCTTTCCAATGGCATGTTCTGCTTTGAAAGGTAACGTGTGTAATTTTTAGAACTTAGCTCTCTGACTACATTTTCAGCAAGCTTTCCCAACTCCAGATTAAATCAAAACTCTGAATTATTCCGACAGTGAAATTCCTACAATGATTTTGCTTCTGAACAGTCCCTTTCAAGCAATGAAACTCCATAATTGTTAGAGCTTTCTCTAGTATTCATCAAAATTTTCCACTCTTTTTCTGTTAATGTCTGCATGGAAATGAATCCTAGTACAGACCAGACTTCTAAGTCATCTCTGGGTTTCCAGTGATTAACTGGGTAATCACAGTTTGAATAATCCAAGTGTTTTAATTTGTGACTAAATACTACGTACAGTTGTAAAGAATGTGGATAAATGAGCAGTAAGGCAGGTCAGATGACTTTCTGAACACATCCTGAATTGTCTTGAGAAATACTTTTCACTGATAGATCTTACTTGTTTGACTAACAGTGCTGCATAAAGTTTGCTCATTTTTGGAAGCCTGTGTGTTTTGGAATAATTTGGACAACCGTACTACAACAACATTGGATTCACAATGGGGGTGGGGTGGGAAGTGAGTAAAATCATATTTGGAAAGGTAAGAAAATATTATCTGAGAAAGAAATCAGAATTCTGACAATTTCTTCCACCACCCCTATGGGAAACCGGCCATAGAGTACATTAACTTGACTCTAAAGGTTCTATAAGGGTCTCTGTAAGCTCTCTGGTACTCCACAGGAAAAATATCTGCAGAACCTTGCCTGAATTAAATTTCTTTTCTTCTTCAACTCAGTATGAGAGTGCTTTTTTTCCTTTTCTTATGAACAAAAATTCCTATGGTACAGCAGCAAGATTAACTTACACCATTTCATCCTTTTCTTTTTTATGATTATTTGTTACTGCCATTAGGAACACTGGCATTATCTGAGTCAATGGCACCTATTTATTGTAATAAAGGGTAACCTCTTCAGGTAGCACAGCTGGACACTGCTAGCAAGCCTAGGATTAGAGTGGGGCTGAATTTGCAGTAGGCATCGTGCAAACTGCCTACCAGAGGATAGGTAGGAATTTATACTACATTATCAAGTTGTTCTGGGTGCCAGAGTCAGGCTTCTTCCACCTTCCTGTATACAACCTCTGTAACAAATAATTATATTTATAGAGTGACTCTCATCCCAAGACAACCACAAAACTACAATGACAAAAAAAGTGACTTGAGTCCCACGTGTGTCAGGACCAACTAGTGGACACTGAAAGCTTTACAAGATACGGAGAAAAGAGAAAGCAAGGTTTTACTAAGTACAGTAAGCCAAGCATCTATTCTTATGAAAATGTGTTAAGAGGTGATGGGTCAGCATGTTCTTTGTTACTTTCACCTGTATGCTCGCTATATCTTCCAGACACATGAGTCACCTTGTATCTCAGCCAGCCAAGTAAGCTACACTAATCTTTGTCTTTTACACCATTCTGCTTTTATTTAGCTATAAATAGTTCCACAAATCTCCTTAAATCATTAGGAAGGACAGAGACTTTGTAGGTAACATGGATTCAGGCTGAAAATCTAGCTAGGTGCACCCTTCAATCACACAGCTTTGTGACTACTTTGGCAGGTCTAACACAGATGGATTCCAGAAGAGATGGTAGATGATAATTATTATAGAACCAGAGCAGAATGTAAGGTTTTGTTTCATCACTGCATATACTGTAGAAGAGATATGCATAGGTAAAACTATATTACTGCATGCGGATTGGCAAAAGAGCTTGCATTTAGCAAATACAGGCAAATGCAAATACCAAAGCTGGTACAAGCAAAACGTTATGGATGTGCCTCAGAAGGCGTCTGACAATGCAGGTGGATAAATATTGTACATTGTTACTAACCATTTTCATGCAAGCCACCGAGCAAAGTGAAAATGACACACATAAACATGTTTTTCAGGATGATCAAAATGATGAGAAGTCCCCTTATTTGAGATCATCGCATTGCTATTTATTTTTGGCTTTCATAAAGACCACTCATCTGTGAATTGAGTGAATTGTCTCTACAGGTATTTATAGATTTAGATGGAGATGTAGTTTTGAGAAAACTCGAGGCCAAAGAAAAGAAAATCACCTACCGAGAAGATACTGTGCGAATATTTCCCAGGACTAATTTAACTCTGTAGACGAGGAGCCTTGTTACACCTGCAAGAATGGATAAACACAGGACACCGAGAACATGCTGAATCTGTCCAAGGCCAGCAGCCCACACGGGTGTCACCTGCGAGCTGTGGGATCAGACTGTACCCAAGCGGGGAGTATCTGCTAGATGCAGATGGAGACTTCAGGAATATGTATTTATACCTCAAAAAGCAAAGAGCACTGAGAAGAACTTTCCAAACAGGTGACTAGGTGCCATTAGAACACCAGTACTACCTCTGCCTCTGACCATGCTGTTGGGATTGCCCCAATGGGACAGTATGAGTAAGTGAATTATGTGAGTGAATAAGTGAATGTGTTGTGTGAATAGTTGTCTGCTGTTTATTAAAATGGCTTGATTCCATTCGAAGAACAGCTGCATCTCCTCCCAGCTTGATCCCCTCTTAAGGAATGACCCTTTACAATATGCCTACTCCTGACCAATTCACAAACTGACTTTGGAATTTCCGAACTCTATGAGGACAAATGACTGATTGCAATAACAATAATGAAAGCAAGCGAAGAACATGTCTTTCATTCACCTAGGCCTTTGCATATGGACAGAGGAAGGGAAGTTGCCTTTGCTTTCTCAGAGATATCTGGACTTCACAAAATTTAAACCAATTTGAAGTAAAAATTATTTAATTTAGATTTTGACAAAATGGAAGCTACCTATTTAAGACCTTCTTGGACTAGTAATGGAAGTTTGTGTGCTGGAAACCATCTTTGAAATAAACCTGAAACAAGTTAGCTGGCAGGTAGGTTTGTGCTGCAAGGGATTCTGACAGCCTGTCAAAGTTCCACTTTTCTCACATTCAATCAACCTCTCTCTTCTAAAGAAAGCATAAAATATGTCAAAATGACAGCTGCCGAAGCATAGCAGGAGCAGCAGCCAGCTAGCTGCTAGGCCTATTACCTTAGGAAAGAAATCATGGAAAACTTCTGTAAATGGCACACACTGAATAGGGATATAATTTGCCTGGTCAAGTAGTGACTCAATTAAAGTCTTATTAACTCTTCAGCTACTGTTACTGATGTTGACATATTTTTGTTTTTTATTTTGAGGTTTTGGCTATTCTAGCAGGAACAAACAGATTTAAAACGTGAGTACCTTGATGCTTCTAATGACTTTCCAAAATTAATTTGCCACAACATTGAGAAGAATTAATTGGAAAGCAAATCCAGCAGAGACAATACTGTAATTATATGGGATTTTAAATGACTTAATTGGGTCAATATAATCTTGATGATCTTAAGAATTGGAAGAAGAAATGACAGTGTTCGTTTGTCTGAGGTCTCAGTTGCTGCTACTGCTTCTGCTCCACAGAATTTTGCGTATGCGGAGGGCATCATGCTCTCACCTAACTAGCTAAGGTTATAGTGGGAGACCCAGCGCAGATCTCTTGCCCCATTTCCTCCAGCTTAGTCCTGGTTATGCCAGCCCTCTGTTCCTCTGGCAATGACAGGCACCTGGGCTTAGGCTGGAAGGCTTAAAAGCATTTTCTGCAAACATTTCTCTGATAACACTGTCTTTATACCTCAGCTAAACCTGGCTGGAATCTCAGGACAAAGAAAGGCAGTGCTCTGACTCTATGGCTTAATTTCGAAAGTCTTCTGCAAACAGCAGAGCTCCTAGTGCTTCTCACAAAAAGGTCATAAAATCCTTTGTCTAGGAAAGTCTTAAGCAACTTAAATATACCAGTGGCTACTGACTGTAATGTGTGCGTGCACACAAAAAGTGTGAGATAGAGACCTAGCATATGAACCGATAGCTCCCAATGAGCAGGGTAGATTTGTCGTAACAGCTTTTAACTACAGACTTTACCCTTGACATCTTGCACTTAACAAGTTTAAAAATGAAATGGTATTAGGCTTTTGTTATGGATGCTGGAAGCTTCAGATGTACAAGATATAAATGTTGTATAATAACACATCTGCTAAGCAAAATGGGACAGACAATTCTTTTTCAGAGCTGGAAACAATACATCCCATCTTCCCACTGTGTGAAACCATGCATGTTACATCCAAAGAGCTGCTGCTACGAATAGGGAGGCCTTCCTTAGCTGCTTTGAGAAAGTTCCCTAAAAACTGAGTCTCAGCCGGAGTCATTTTCAACCCCCTCTTTACCAGCTTTTAGTGCTTCTAATTGCTTATCTTCTAATGCAAAGTAAAGGGGGCTAAGTCAAACCACGGAAATCATCGCACACAAAATCCAACCACTTCAATCTATATGGCTTCATCTTTACTCAGCAAATCTTGGCTTAAGTTTCCAAGTTTACAGTGAAGCAGATCTCCTTTTAAAGGCCGTAGTCATCCACTTGCTCACTATGGTTGGGAAACAGTAACAGCCTTCAGCGTGGGAGGGGGAATCTCTCCTCTGCTGCACCGAGCTGTGCAATCCGGCTCTGGAAAGCAAATTCCCTCCAAGTAATTTCTAAAGGACAGGTTTCCAGCTGTGAGGCAAGTTTGCTTGTGTTATATGAGCACTCTAATTACTTCACTAAGCACATTGTGTTCTCATACTCAATCTTTGAGAAAAACTTCAACAATACTGCGGTGATAAAAATGGGAGTGAGCAACGAAATCAAGAAAATCAACTACAACAAGCTATTCTTGCTGTATGTAGCTACCTATGCAGTCTTAGACATATTCTTGATTTTTGCATTTAGAGAGAACAAAAAGCTGGTCTCCTTGTACGGTCTTGTAAACAGTCCCCACACAACCCTTAAACCTGCTTTCTTTACAGCTTCCATCTGCCTTCTAATTTGCCTTCACCTGGGGAAGCGGCAGAAAGTTTGAACTGGTATGACACATCCTTCATTCTGTCTCATTTATTTCGTTAAGCATGCTTGACAAGCTTAAATTCCAACATCAAAATAATAGTTAGCAAAGAAATAGCAAGCTAAAGTACAACACTTTTGTTCTTCAGTTCTGGGAAACTTCCTTTTCAAGGAACGTCAAGTTGTTTGGTGGCATTATTAAAAAAAGTCTACGCAAAAACAAAACCCCAAACCAAAGAAAACATAAACTTAAGGCCTCTTCAGAATAGTCATAGCAGATCTGGAGGATTTATCTGCAAGAGTTCAGCATGGCTCATTGATAGCAATTCTCCATTAAATACAGCTAAGTGCAGTGCAGGGTTACAAATTTAGGTAGGAAGAGAAAACCAGGTCCCCGTTCTTTACAGGCACTCATAATTTTATTTATTTTTAACACACTTCCCTGTGCAGACAATAACTCCTAAGCTGATTCAATCTCTGTGACTCCATCTCTGTGTCAATCACTAGCCAAGCATTTCACACACAAAAGCCTTTGCTTGACATTGATTCCTGATGTGGTGAAAACACACTCAGGGGGTTTTGTAAATACTTATTTACCAGAGACTGCAGTTCACACATCTCTTATTAAAACTTGATAATTCTCACTCTTTTCAAAAGTAATGTTCTAGATAGAGCCTCACTGACCTGCTGGGAGACTGAAGATGTCTGTATACAGAGAAGATACAGCGGGACAGCGACCAGACAGTGTTCACGCCTTCAAGAAGCCCCTATCCTGAATGAGATACTTCAATAACCTGCCCTAAAGACACACACTGGGAAGAGGAGGATGTGGAAAAACGGAGAGCATTTTTGGTAAGCAGAAAGTATCAAAAGATAGAGAGGTGTTTGTTTAGGACATATGAGCTAGGTGAATGCACCAGAAACAGAATATGAACTTGCATGTGACGAGATCAGCCTCTAATTATGTTACACGAAACTGTTTCCTCATCATCTGCAAGAAACTTGGAAATAATGCTTCTGTTGTAGGCTCTTGATGGCAGTTGGTGCCCTCAGGTGAGAAAATCAAAATGAGAGGTATGATTCTTTCATTTATCTTAAGAACATGTCAATATATGGTTCTCAAAGCCCTTTAAACATACCTGTGCTCTGTCACCCTCATGTTTAAGTCAGAGTCTAAGGGTGTAGAGCTCTAGCTTGATGCACATAGCTTGATAAGAAAGCAGCCTGCCTCACCGGGTGCTGGAAGTGACATGCTTTCCACCTAAGGAATTAACCAAAAGGGAAAGCCGATATGAATATCCTAGAGTAGCGGAGTTCTGTTGACTCCATGAATCTCAGAATTAGTCATGCAGTAGAACAGGAATTTTATCCAGCAGGAAAATGAGATCAGGAACTCTCAAGGGACCGTGGAAACTCCTGCCCTTCATTTGAGCATAAATAGTCTGATAATCATCGCATCCTCCTATAACTGCCTGTACCATGATTGAAATCAGAAGTTAAAAATATGTAAATATAGCTATAAAGATCTAGAGCTTACAACAGACGGTAATTGATCAGATCCATACTTCCAATGCTTTCAAAAGAGATGTTCTGATCCAGAACTAATTTAAAAAAAAAAAATCTATTTTGGTTGCCAATCTTAAAAATAGTGGCTGAAACTTACACATTTTTCCTTTCACTCCTCTGTTTTAGGACTTACCAGCAAAAAATTATGTCAATCTTAAGCAAAAGAGATATTATTTTAAAAATTTCATTGGAAAATTTTGAATAGGAATGTTCTCAAACCAAAATGTTTAATTCCAAGTGAATGAAACAATATATACACTTAGAGATGTTCTTTCTCTCTGCCGAAATCTGATTCTAAGTAACCCAGGCTTTTAGCCCTGCATGGTGTGGTAGGAATTTAAATGTGTCTCCAAATCTAAACTGTTTAATCAGTTCAATCTAAACATGCAAAATACTTACAAAACTTATATTCAAGGACTATGATAAAAATATACACGAATATTTCAATATATTTGACCTGAAATGGGATTTAATTTAGTGGTCTCCTAAAAGTGCCAAAATATTTTTCAGAAACGATGATGCAAGGTAACACATGGAATTGCTGTTTTCTCTGTTCCACTTTTTCTTTCCTATAAAAGATAAGCACTTCTGTGTTTCTCGATGGAATGGAAGTCTTCCCTAACTGAAATAAAATAAATCTAACTTATTTGCATGATGTGTTTTCAACAGTGATTACAAGAGCACGATAACCTGTGTTATATATTGTACTTTGTAGCCACAGACCTGCTGTCAGTGCGAAACTTCGAAACCTCACACCAAGGAACTTTCAAAGTGTTCACCCACCATAGAATTTAATTTACACCTCAACCAACGGGCCATAATATATTCATATAAATATTTGTTTATGTATATAAACCCTACTATGTTCTGCAAGAAGCAGCAGATTAAATGACCCTTATGATTTGTTAAGGAAAAAAATGTCTCCTCTCGCCTCTCTGTCTGCTACACACCAGAGATTTGACGGGTGGCAAGCTTTCCTCCCACATGTGATTGCCAGGTTACTAGCTTCTGCTTAAGATAATGTGTTTTGGTTCATAAGAGGATTGGATCTGGACTTTAATTCAAAAACCCCTCATCTTCATGTGCTGCTATACTTCCTTTCCTTTCTGTGAATTAGTTCAGCTTTAATTTTATCAGTATGCTAGCTGGTGATCTATGAGGAAACTCTTCTTACACCAACAGAAAACTAATCCCATTCGAGAAAGAAAAGAAATCTATTAACAGACATCTAGTGCTTTCACGGGATTGATTCTTTTACAGAGAGCTGGCACTTTTGGATGACCTGGCAGCAACAAAATCAAGGTGGTCTGTGGTATCTGACAGTTAGACAATCATTTATTCACACCAGCCTGGTAAGCTCTTTTTGAACTCCTGCAGAAAGGGGAACTTCAATTAAGAGTGAAGTGGAGTTGTCCCTGATGTTATTAAAGTCAGTATAAAAGCAGCCTGCCCATCTCTCCTGTAATCTCCTCGTGTTTTAAAACTGTGACTCACAGCCCCCTTTCTACTGTTCTGCCAAGAGCCACCCATCACACATTGCCCCACAACTCTGCTGCTTTGCTCCACGCTGCTGAATAGCTGGATTCAAACCCTTCCAGCTGAAGGATTTCACAATGAAATGTGTTCAGCGAAGGGGGGAAAAAATTCTTCAGACTACTTTGTTTAAAGAGATAGGGACTGTAGAAATCATCCATCTTACATCCCTGCTCTCCACCCCTTCCTTGTGTCTCCGTGCAACGAAACAGTCGCCCTGATGAGGAGGACGTAAACAGGGACTCCTCACCGGTGCAGATGGATGACATTTGAAAACCTCATTCCTTTTACCTAGATTTCGTATTTTTTTAATCGTTATAATTATTGCAAAGAGTTTACTTTGAATGCATGCTCTGCAATGACTTCAGCTATGTGCTAAACACTGGCTATTTAAGTAGGGCATGTGACACTATTACTGCTGCAATATTAGCACAGGAAAATGGCTTTTTGGCAAACACGTAAATCAGAGACAAAGCATGCTATGCACAGACTGTAATTAGGGCTGGACACTTTTTCATCACGGAGGGAAAAAATTTAGAACAGTATTTACTGTCATAATTAAACTGATTCCCCCAAGAACTACCATGAACTTTGGGAGGTGATAAATAAAAGCAGCAGCAAGCTGTTCCTTTGAGATTTGCACTCTGATGATAAGATCTTCTGAGTTTCTGGAGAGAGAAGAAGAAGGTAGGTTCCTAATTTATCTTTTTCAGGCCTGGTCCAAAACCTATTAGAGTCATTAGAAGTCTTTAAATTGATTCTGTCCAAAGTTCATTCTAAAGTCATTTTATTCTTGAAGTACAAGTTTTAATTTTCTAATGCTAAAATTAAAACATAAATTGCTTAGCATTTTCCTTTGAAGGAAAGTGGTTTAATATTTATTTTAGATAAAAATGATTGTGATATTTTTCACCCACATTTTCTACAGAGAAGCAAAAAGATTTTCTGACTGATGGCAAAGAAATTTTTTACAGATCTGCACAACTAGTTTCAAAGAACATTTAAGAAAATTTGAAGTGTGCATAACTAGACACAAATAACAACATTTGTCTTTTGGTAAACTTGACATTTAAGTGAGAGGGCAACAGATCTCCTTTCTGCATGCTTCTTTAAAGGTCTGTCTCTCTCTTCATGTGCGTAGATGCTATGGTTTTGTCGAAGTAATAGAGGAATAAAACATGCACCAGTGGCTTCTCAGCCTGCCAGTCCTGCATCGGCCCCTCGGGTTCTGGAAGAGGAAAGGACAGGAGTGCTGGCTGGCACAGGGGTGTCAGCTCACCCTTTGACTCCCGTGCCTGTAATGACAATGTTTATTCCACCTTCTGCCCATCTGGGGAAACATTCGAGAAGAGGAAAAATAGTCTGTCAGCTATATGACTGAAGTGGATCCAAATACGCTGCAAGCATCAGCCTGGCTGCCTACAGGGGATGGGAAATAATTTATATCATATTATTAATTGAATTTGGTTGCTGGGGTTGGGTTTCCTCCTCCTTTATGCGACTTCCACACTTCGCGTGGTGTGTTGGCGATTTGAAAATAAATTTCCTTTACAGCTTTCTCCAGCATACGGGGTCCTATTTTCAATTAATTGGAGCAGAAAGTAGCTACCTCCTCCTTGAGCAGACTGGGAATGCAACAGGGGACTCCAGTTTTGGGAACTGCTACTTCTCATTCGCCCAGCATCTCTGCCAAAACCGCGTTTAGAGCGTGGCAGTGGGATGGGTGGGCAGAACACTACTCTTCGTCAAACAAAACAGGTGAAGGAGTTGCACGGTATGGCTTACGGCACGGTATTTCCTAGAAGTGTTGCATATGGTTGTAATCTAGTTAATCTACTTTCCCAACGACTTGTCATTTTTCCTGTAGTACTTGTGGTTACTTGCACCTGTTTACAGAAACACAACAAAAACCTCGCTACAGATACACAATGATATGTGTATAGCTATTCAACACTGTTATTACAGACAAAAGATGACTTGACTTGAGGAAGGGGAAAGAGCAGATAGGAGTGGTTGCATGAAAGCTTGGATTTCATCTTTTCTTGCTCAAAGTCTCTTCTACAGCATTGGATATTGAAAAAAATCATTCTTGGGAATAGGCTTTACTGCTATCTATTCCCTAAATGGACATACCAAAAAGGAAGTTCTTGTTCTTTATTTCAGGTAACTTCTGAATTCAAGTACTTATGCTTGAGTGCCCATTTTTTTTGCCAGCAACGGTATATCAGTCATCTGACTGATATTGTAGGTGAATCAATGATACAATTTCTGAAGTTGGTCCTCAGAGTACGATATTATGTCGTACTGTGAAGCCAAAACCTTTTAACAAATTAAATACTTCATGGAGTAAGACACTTAAAAATCATCTAATTAGTCTTTAAAAACTAGCCAGTTACCTTTACTACAGTGACAAGCAGTTACTCTCCCATACAATCCCCCATGACTGAATAGCCAAGTTGGACAAGTCAGTGGTTAACAAGGGAGTAACACGTCAGCTTTTTCAAGACACAGTGTGAGCAAAAGCCCACCTGACAATCTTACGGACTGCATTTTTCAGATGGAAGGACAGGTTTCTGTGATCAAAGTTGGAATCTCTAATGAACAGACTTACAGTTTTGACAATAACAATAGTAACAGAGAGGATTAATTAATTAGGTTTTTCAGTCCTACCTAAATCATTATTTTCCTTCTAATCACAATGTAGCATTTTTAGTAGAGCAGAAATAAGAATTTGCATGATTTGGTCTTAAGCATATTAGTTTTGTTCATTCTGAAGCGACTCACACTTCCCCCAGGAATGTACACTGCAATTTTATTTAGTTATCCTACCTATTTTTACTTTAAAAGAAAAAGAGCATCTTTGACAAAGAACTCTGGCAACAAACCCAAGGCATCTCACTGTTAGATGCATTCTGATCACAAAGTTTCCTTCCGTCTTGGTGGTGAATAAAATAAGATATCCCCCTTGTTGTGTAAATTACAGCTACTGGAACAAAACCAGAAAAACGAGATGACAAAAAACATGTTGAAAGCTGCTGTCTGCTGTACATGACATAAAATCGTAAAATGAAGAAAAAACCCCAAACCAGTGCGGACACTGCTTGCTGTGTTTTGTAAAGATTCTTGCTATTGATTCAAGTTGCTTTTACATAGAAAGGATTTATTTTTGTGGAAACTCCAGAAGCTTTGGAGCAGTGTAATGAAAAATATTCAACAATTTCCACTTCCCTTCTTCTCACTCGCCTTTCAGAGTATCTGTTTCTAATTCTGAGAATATTGAATAAATAACTTAGGATCTCTTCTGAACAGTAGACACATTTTACAGATGATCTTATGGTTATCTCCAGAACATAATGTGGACTCCATCTGACATTAAACCATGGAAAAAATTTAGAATCCCCTCCCAGGATCATTTTATGCTGTTCTGTAAGCTATGATAGTCAAAAGGATGGATCACATCGGAGTGACTGATTATCCAGAGGTGTGAGGCTGCAATACAAAATAAATTTTCCTCCTATAATCTATTCATCTGTGTTTAATACCAAAGAATAGACTAAAATTTAAGGAAGGATTAGTAGGCAAGTGGGAAGTATGGCAGCCTACCACATTTATCACTTAAGAAGGTGCCAGAAGAAAGAAATATTGATCAACATAGGTCAAGAGAACCTGAAGAGTTTGCAAACCAAATGCAGTTCAGTTGCATGGACAACCTGACAGCTTGAGATAGTCTTTAATTAAAACTGGGGGAAAAAAGAGAAACCTGGGAGAAACAAAACCCAAGGGTTGGAATCTATGGAAGTGTCTGAGCGGACCCACCATGGCAGCAAGCACTGAACAAGTGTATCTATATTCCACCAGTGTTCAGAGTATAGCTTTGGCTCAGGAAGTTTGCGTCTAACACCAACAGAATAATTTATCCTTCCATTTAGAAGGGTATAACATATTCTACTAGTTGTTTTATATTCAGTGACTACTGAAGATGAAAACCCTCTAAGATAAATAAGCAAGGTTTATAAAACCACAGCATGCTTTGGAGCTTTAGTGAAGTAGATCAATGTTTTTGACTGGTTTTTAAAATGGAGCATGGAGGGATAATTAATAGAGACACTGAACCTGTAACAGTTAAGAATAGAAAATAGGTCTCCTGACCACATAAGAACTACTACTACTTTCCAACAAAGATAAACTGTTAAAATCCTCCTCGTATTTTTTGTTTGCTCGGACTGTTTCTCAAAACAGAGGCTCATTTTCAAGATGCATTTCTGCAATCACTTTCAGCATACTCATTTTCTGTACACAGGAGGCAACACCTCTGTCTCTTTTTGTCCTGTACCAGGAATAAAGGAACTTCAGCCTTTCTCACCGCAGCCCCTTTGGCTCAAGGTGGTTATGTGCTGTGTAACGGAAAACTGAGAAAGTTTGTAAAAGGCCATGTCTGAGAGATGAGGTTTATTTTCTTTTTGTTTTCATCCTGTCAGTCTTCTATTCTTTTCATAGCTCTTTACTGATAATGCAGTTCATGTTACATTCATCAATATGCCATATACACTATTACAAAGTACTTATGCTGTCATTAATAATGTACATACTTATGCTTTCCATTCCGAAGTGCCCTAAAACACTTCACTAAGTACAGTTCCAATCTGTAAGTGAACCTAGCTCCCATACGCAGCCCCCTCGAAGCAAATGGTGACAACACCGAGTTTGCAAGGTCAGTTAACATACAAAGTACATAAAAAATGCAAATACCCAGGGGATGCACCACAGTATCTAAACAGCATGTAGCAGTGCTAATTTCAGAGGCTGAAGGCTGCAAGCTGACATGATAGTCCAAATTGAGTGAACTGCAGGGAGAAAGATTGGGCCCATCACGGAAGGCCAGCATGCATTCTGCCTCAGGGGAGCACTGCTTTTAAAGAGAAACTGGAACAGAGTTTGAAGAGCTATAGCACAAAATTATTAAAGTTCCCCTTTTTTTGGCTGATCGTTTAATAACCCTACTGAATTGGTCTGCCTACCGATCATGCTTGCACTGAACAGAAAACCTATCAAGATGATAAATCTCAGGTGGACTTCTAAACAAGGCAACACAGTTGTTAAGACTGGTGAATACATCACAGAACTAAATCTGTGAACGCACGTGAGTTCCCAGTCATGTACATATCCATACATCACCCGACTCTGAAACAACTGATTCACCTTATTATATGATATCCTGGTACACTCCAACGACAATATGCACACTGCAGTATATCAGAGCATCTACTACTTCGCTGGGATGCTCTTATTTTCTAATTAAGGCTTGGAATTTTATGGCTGTAATGTCTATGAAAATCTTTCCAGGTACACTGATTTTCTTTATTATCTTCACTTTTACATGTGCCATGGTGGGATTAAGGTTAAGTCAATCAGGGCGAAGTAAGAAAGATTGAAAACTGCACAAAGTTGGCTTTTTTTTTTTAATTTCAATACATATGGTTTTAAATTCCATGAATTTTTTCACTTATATATGCTGCAGCCTGAAATAATAACACCACAGAAAGAGCTAGAGCTTGTATATGAACCATCCAACATCTCGTGGATCTTACAAATAAATAACTTCTTTCGTAAGATTTCCCTCTCCATATCTAAAACATAATTGCACAAAGATTTCACACAAAAACAGAACTGTAAGTATCTGCAGTATTCTAGAAGAACAGTTGTCCTTACAGGCGGGCCCAATAAAATAGTTTTGAAATAGTATAGTCCATCGTTATTTAGTCATTTAATTGACTTAATTTAAAAGTATGATGAGATGACTGAGATAAACCCCTACTGCACGAGTGGGAAAATGAGTCAGTGGAAGTGGCAAAACTGACGGGCTGGACACAAAGGCTGATCACAATGGAGAAGCTTCTGTCACATTAACATTTGGGACACAAACTTTGCCGACTGGTATAATGAGGGAAGTCTGATTCAGGCTTTTCTTCGGTCCAAAGCAAGAAGTGCCTGGCGGAAGTAACTTCATGTTTCCATAGGTTGGTCATTCAAGTGGACAGAATAGGCACAAATCAATTATTTATGGTAGAAGCTTCGTCCTCCAAAGACAGGACTATATCACTGTATCTTTGCTTTGTTTAAACAGGAGAGTGGCAAAGATTCACCTTATTTTTTGAGAGTTTATTGGAAGACAGAAAAATGACAAACTGTGAAAAGGGCATATTTTTTCATTAATAATGAAGCTGGAGTCCATAATCCAGAGTTTTGAGCCTTTAATTTACAATTTAACTGGCAGCTCAAACATCCGGATAAGACAGCAACTGAAATAACATTTTATCTAAAGGCTTATCTTTTCCATCAGAAAGGGTATGAGGAATTAATTCTAAGTTTATCCTGTGAGATCACAGAGGGAAAAGCTAGAGAGATACGCTGGATTAATCCTCCAAAATCTTAAAAGCAAAACTCATTGGAGAGGCCAATAGAAAAGGTGAAAAAAACCCAGCAAATACTAAATCTGACGAAGGTTGCTTGCATTTTGAATATGGTTTGAACTTCTTTTTATTTCAACAAACTGTTTTAGTTCTTGATTACAGGTAGATACATAAAGTAATAAATGACTGAAATAACTGATTCACAGTTAAAATCTTCGCACGTGTTCTTCACTTCTCTCAACCTGTCTGCAGGAACGAAAGGCGCAGACCAGCTCCCGCATCGCAGCAACACCCAGGCAAGGCCCTGCGCAACCTGATCCAGGTCAGTTGGGCCTCCTTGGATGGAGCGTTGGGCAAGAGCAGCTCCTGAGGCCATTTCCAGCCTACAGTATTCTATCATTCTAATTGCTTACCCTATTTCTCAGCTTGAGCAATAATGTATTTATTGCTGTTTCATTTCTTATTAAAATTAAATGAAGCCTACATTTCCTTCACTCCGAAATGGACTAAAGCTCATGCAGAATGGGTGCAGACTCTCTGTTTACTGCTATATCCATACTGTAGTCAACCGAACAAATCAAAACTGAGGTGCCATTTAACACTCAATTAGAACAAACTACAAAATCAGTCTAAGCTGGATTTAATTGTGGAGTCAAGACTAGTATGTTCGTTTGAGTTTAGACAACGCTTTGCACATATGTGCCTTCTTTGAAATTGATTCATGCAGTATGGATTTATCCATATTTATTCCAACAGTAATTAGTTATTACTGTGAAATTTTTCCCTTCTGTCCCTCCTAGAAAAATAAACGGTTAAAATCTAGTCCCCTTCAGCCCTTCAATGGTGACAAAAATCTCGTCAAGCTGTGTCACCGGTCCTCCCCTGCTGAACCCCAGCAAGTCTCCGAGCTAGGAGTCCCAAGCAGTGGGCTCACCTGCTATGTTGACAGACCGTATTTAGAAGTAGATAAAAGCAAACAAAACCTATTTTGTAAACTGGCACCTAATGTATACTGGGGAAAGAAATATTGCAAAACTCTCACATTTCTGTTTGTAGAAATTCTTTGATCACCGACATAAAGATAGCTTTGAATGAGCTATTTCAGACTCTAGAAGCAGCTGAACCGTGCTAACACTGAATGCATGAGAAACCCACCAGGATTAATTCAGCTTGTTTCTCGGTCGACTAAATGAGCCCAAACTTCAGTCACTGGTAATCCAGCAAAGCGGGTTTTTGCACAGAAGCTACCTGTTCGTTTTGCAGTTAGTGGGATAGACAGTCCTGTAAACTGATCTGTTTAAGATGCAGCATGGTGATATTTTTTGAGAGATCAGGTAAAGCTGGTCGCGCGCTCTTGAGTCATTTGATTAGCTTTTCTTGGCTCATGTACTAAAGGCTTAACATCACAAAGTCTCACACTCCCTTTCTGAAGTAGGAAACAAGATGCTGGTGAAACCCTCGTGTTCTTACTCAAATAGGCAACCCTGCTGTCTGAAAGGTTAGTTTACTTTTCAGAATCTGTCAATATTTTGTCTTTTTGTCACTACCAAAAACTTAATCAGCAGACTAGACCTTCAAAAAGTGTTTTGGCTTTTTTTTCCCTCCCAAACAGTTTTTCTGTATTAAATCATGCGAAACTGAAAGACGGAGCAGTTCAGCCTTTTTCACACTAGACCCATTCCACACTGGTTAATGCAGGTGTTTTGGAAACTGATACACTGAGAAGATTCACAGCACTCACGCGCTCTCACACTTCTCCTTTTATCCCTGGCAGTGTCTGGGCGCACACACCTCATTTGTGAAATACAAGGTAGAAGAAAACTGGCTACTGAAGACAAGGCGAAAGGTTAATTCTGACACTTAACTTTATGGGAATATTTCTCTACTAATTAAAAATCACTTTACAAGAAATACTTGCATACCAATTCATAACTTTTGGGCAAATTATTCTGGACCGCCCACATATGTTTATAACACCTCTGAGTTACTCAGGCTTAAAATGAGCATTCAGGCAGCCTAGAACATGTTCATTTATCTGCTGTTTGCCCCAGCCTGTTGTCCCTCTCGCTTTGCGGTGAATAACAAGAATTTTCATTCTGGAGTAGACTAAATATGAGGATTTGGGGTACATCTGCTGTCCTGGAATGCAGGCAATTACAAGTACTTATTTTAAATTTATGACAACTTTTTGCTTATTTAATGCCTTGATTTCCTGATGAAGCAGTGTAATTTTGCAGTGCTCAGTGTGTCTGTAAAGCAGGCCAGAAGCACATACGGTGCGTTTACTTAGTCCAAATTGTGTAAAAACTTCGAATGTGAAAGGATTCTAGGATTATTTCAGAAACACACAAAGATCAAAACACTGCGCAGTGGCAGAATTCATGCTCAGATACAGACAGCGGAGGCTAAAGGCCCGCCGGAGGAGAGGCACAACCACAACTCTGCGCGGGACTGAGAACCCCAGACTGCAGCCTCCGCTCCCTCCGGCCCCGGCGCAGCAGCTCCGTGGGAGGGAACGAGCGTGCGGCAGCATCGCTCGTCTGTGAGTCGGGAGGGCTGGTGACAGCACACGCGTCTGTACAGTCACCGACTACAGGCAGGTGGTGACACAGATACGAGAACATTGTGGGGTGACTGTAGTTGGTACAGTCACCTGAATATGGGTGACTACCGAGGCTATCTCTCGACACTAGAAGATCTTCACACCAAGAGACTTCATCTTGACACCACCCGTACTTCTTTCCCACAACTACCACATTCAGAAAACAAAATCTTCAACTAACATAAAGGTGTAACAGCAGCAAGCAACCAGTAACTTTTTCTCCCAACAAAGAAAATTGATGCCGTCCCAGGCCAAAAGCTTCACACATGACTGCTGACTGCTTTCCTCTGTCTGCCTCATTTTTACATTTCTCGGCTTATTTTCGTTAGTGTGATGGTGTTGGTTTTGCTTGGCTTTTTTTTTTCCTTAATTAAAAAGGGCTACCAGTACCCTCCTTCCGTCAGCAAAAGCAGAGCCCCACCAAGAGTAGGGCTACCTCCTGAGCCCAACACACTTCTGCGGGCTGGCCAATCTGCCCACGTGCGGTTTGAAACCCACCACAGCCCTAGCTGCCTCTCACCCTGCGGCAGGCTGGGGACACACGAAAGGCACTCTGTGTTTCGAGCAAGGAGCAGATAATTTCAGATAATTAACCTGTTACAACAGCAACATTGCAATTCCACATGTGCATAACGCAGTGTGGGTGTAGAAGCTCTCTTCCCTGTGCCCCACAGAGCAAGACAGAAGAGCACAGTCACTCTCGATCTGTAGTGAGTGGAGATCTCTGGTTCCTAGGAAGGGAGCAGAGGAAAGGTTTTGTTCCTTCAGTATTGGAGGAGATAAAAAAGCTTTCCATGGCCACTTTGAACTGTGGCTTCTGTTGTTAGGCCCATTACTCTGGGTCTACAGCAGGACCAAGGTGAGAGGACATTGCAGAAGTGTCCCCGTGTTCCTGAAACCCACTAAGCCCTTGTCTGGGAAGTTCTACCGGGTCACAGCACCCAGTGAGAAACAGCATTTTTCATTCAGTATCACACTGCAGAGTTCAACGATGCTGCTTATTACTGATAATGGAGAAGGGGAGATCCTAAGAGGTAGGAAAAGGACTGAATAAGAACACAAAGTTGTTCATTAATTCTGCCGGCCAAGGGACAATTTCTCTTCTTTTTCTCTTTAAAAAGAAGCGTTGGAGTGTTGGCACGAACTCCGAAGATGTCTGGGCTATGTGACTACCATCAGCAAATGAGTCCAACCTTGCCTCTGGGGAGGCTGAGAGCAAAATTCTTGTTTGTCTTCAGTGAACCAAATTCCTTACTGGTATCAGTCCATTAATATGCTGGCTGCAGCTGGCTGAACAGAAGAATGGCCATGTGGATTGAGAGGAGAGAGTAAGATGGATCAGACAGCTGGATCGAAACAGAGACATAAAATGCTGTAGCCTTAAAGTGTCAAATTAGGGGCATACCTACCCTCATAGGATTACACCCTCATTAATGAAAACAATATTTAAGTCCATATAAGAGTAGAAAAGGCAGGATTACTGTGTGACATGGAACTAATACTATCTTTTGAGCTTTTCCCTTTAAAAAAATTAAGCTGACAGCTCCAGTGTCCCTTTTGCCAAAATTTATGATACAATTTGCTGAATTGTATAAAGTCCTAGCAAGAAATGACACATATGGGATGACTTTTTATTTGAAATTGTGTTTCTTATACCAAGGTTCATCAAGCTGTTTCATATTTATTCCTCTGATTAATGATATGTCAGAATTCTAATTCTAGCACCAATTTATTGCTTGTTGGCAATTGGAGAATGAAATAGCTATGTAGGCAACATGCAATATTGATTTTTATCCATCTTCTTTGAGCTCCAGTAAATGATTCCCAAATGTGCTTCGTTGTTGCAACCTAACTAAATATTACGGTCTTATTCCTATCATCCAATAATGATGCTACTGATGTAGCATATTTCTTAAAGAGCAACAGCCCAGTATGATTTGATGTCAGTCAGCCTTGAATTATAGGTTTTGTGTTTAAAAATTCTTACTATTCAGTTATCTCACTCACAGAGACAGACCACATCTAAAGGTTATTGGATGTTAGTACGTTTTTGTAAGTGTGTGGACTAAAATAATAATAATTAAGAAGAATACAGGTGCTTTCAACTGTTATGATAGGAAATTTGAGGGTGCTCCACAGAGAAGAGCAGAGGTTGGAGACAATACAAAATTTGCAAACTCACTTCATGTATTTTGGAGTCGGATCCATCATAACACCCATCTGGCAAGTGATATCTATTCAAGGCAGCGCTACAGAAATAAAACAATCTCATTATAGGCAGCCTCAGCACCGGATTTAGGCTCCTGTGTTCTCAGTGTCCTTTTATATAGATTCAGAGCGTGAACTTTTCTGTGAGACAAGAAGAAATGACTATTTGCATTTGAGATAAAATGATTTGAAAGAAGGCTTCAACATCCTTTTTAATATGAGGAAAGGAAGTTGATCATAATCTTAATGAGGAAACTGATGAAAAATTTTAATTTGGGAAGATACAGATGTACTTGGAGGGGGGAAAGCAAGACCAGCTCGCGGTAAGAGGTGTGGTGCACACATGCTGACAACGGAAAGGTGCTGCTTCAGCAGGACTTGCTAGACAACGTGTGCATGTACAAAGAAGAAGAACGTTGCTCTAGATGAGACGAAATTTGACTTTATTCCCGGTCAGCACTAAAATTCAGCAGATAAGCTAATGTGTTCAGCATTATGTTTAAGATTGTATTAGCCATATACTTTGTGTAATTCTAGACCTACTAAGACATGGAAAAAGTAATTGGAAAGGAAAAGCGAAAGATAAAGAATATATCCAGGGCCCATATGTTCTAAAGTTTGACTTTCAGTGCTCTCTAAGCAGGTAAATAATGCCTAGGGGGATTTTTTTTAAAGCCTCTGTTACTGAATTTATGTGCCTGTAAGATGTTCAAAATCCCACTGCCTACCTATCTGCCTTTGAAAATACAGTTCTTATCTTCAGGATAATGCCAGATGTACCGATCTTCTTCATCTGGATGCTCTGATGCTTATGTGATGCAACTTTTGTACATTTTTTTTCTTTCAAAAAACCATTTCAGTTTTAATTAAAATACAGAGTTGAGAATGTAGAGACATATTTCTGACTACAGAAGGCTAGGTACACACTGTGGAACTGTACACATAACAGGCTCAGCTTGTGAGGAAAATAAACGTGGTTTCTTCCTGGTTGAGGGCATAATAATTAAGTCTGAATTTCAACATGAAGGAAAATTCAGAAAATCAATACTCAAAAGCGATCACATTTCAAGTCTGTGATGGTCAATGACGAATTCTAGATATAAGGGATACGATAATCTCTCTGGTCTCCAGGCACCTCTCAGCCCTATTCTCTGTAAAAATTAAATGTTAGGAAAGGAGATACCTAGCTGTCCACAATATAGAAAGGGCTATTACACACCTTATTGGTCTTTAAAGCAGTGCCTTGGGGTTGTATCTAAGGCCCACTCGATTGAATGAAAAACCTCACATCGACTGCACAAGTCTGTGTTTGACTGTGATTCATTTCAATAAAAGTGATCTGTTTTTAATTAAAGGAAAGATGTCTCATCAGTGCAGGAATTTTGAAATATTAGTGTGACAATACATTCATGTAGAGAATGTGTACTTCTGCTGTGTTCATTCCATGGACAAAACACAATGATATTCTTACATCTTCCTTAACCAACACCTTTTTAGTGTTTTAAATAGCAAAATTTAAAGCTTAGGTAATCAGTTGGAGGAACTTAAAACATGAACTTTTTCAACAGCCCACTCCTTGCTAGAAGAAAAAAAGCTACACCATGAAGTATCTTTGAGAATTAGAAAATACTGTTTAAGGTTTACACAGCTTGTTCTTCCATTTTTTGCCTAGCATTGTTTTGTTTGCTCCTTGGCCTCCCTCTGGTCACCTCTGCACACCCTCATCCCTCTTCCCCTGTCCTTCAGTTGAATCCCTCTTTGGCCCTGTGACTTCCAGAACAACTGTAGTGTACAATGTAAAAAGCAAAAGAAAGAAAATCAGCAGTTTTCCTTTCTTTTTGTTGTGTTGCACCATGTCATGCCACGAAAGAATGAAAATGAGACAGACAAGAAAATGACAATACAGATGGTAGAATTATTTTTTCTTTACTTTTGAGAAGGAAACACAGCAGAAAGTCTTATTATTATAGGAAGGATGAGTGATTTATTAAAAAGCTTGTTATCAACACGAGACAGCCTGTTACCGGTGTGCTACATATTCTGCACAGCTGAAGTGTGAACAAAATTGGTAGGGCCAATTATAGCAAAAGCCTGATACATACAGGCAGGAGAAACATCTCTTGATCAAAGCCGAGTTGGCGGAAAGTTTTCATGCCTTAGACCTTCACTCATCAGAAGTGGCACCAGAGATCACAAATGAAAGGTTATAACACTGTATTAATATTTTTCATGTTGCTAATGCAACATATTGGGTAGTGCCCTGTTCTTCTACCGAGACAGGCAATTACCCTGGCTTCAGTCTAAGAAAATGTCCTTCCTGACTGTAGTACAACAGTGGCAAATCTTGCCTCTTTTGAGTTAGTAGTGATTGTATTTCTTTTGCTGGCTGAGAGATATGCACTGAGATAAAACCTAACTCATATCGCTGACATTTTTTTTGAATCTGAATTTTTTAGTTCTCTATGTTGTTTATTTCAGAGCTTTTTTTTTTCCCATCGTAAGAAGTTAAATCTCGTTTGGCTTATCAAGTCTATCAACAAACACAGATGTTCCCTACAGCTTACTGAAAGCTCAACAGACCTTGAATTTAGCATCCATCCTCCAAGTGTAAGAAGCTGGCCTAATGCCCTTCCTCAGTTCCTTGCAGGAAGGCCATCCTCTTTATCATCCCACTCTATTAATGCAGTTGGTCCTCATAAGCTGCTCAAGTATTATGCTTCCTAGGCAGAACACCTTATCATCTTTTCTTCACGCTAAGATCTCTTCTACTCCACAGTCCCTTTCAACTACTTTTTTCCTCAAATGATGTAAGTGATAAATATTAAACTTCCAGCATTCGTTCTCACCTGTGGCTAGCTTCAAGTTTGCATCGCCTGCTCTATCATGGAAGAAGAACTTGTTTACCTAAAGAATTTAAAAAAAAAAAAAAAAGTTTTCTCCAACACCTAGCACCTGAAGTTTCCCAAATAAAAGCACATACAAAGGTTAGAATGGTGGAATTTCCCATGAGCAGTGCCTGGATGAATTTTCAGGAAGACAAATGTTTTGCTTATGCTAAAGTAATAAATCCCTGTTATTCTCAGTGAATCCACAATGTTGTCACCTGGCAGTTGATTTACTCTTTATTTCATTTATCTCATAATATGGGAGAAGAGGGAAACCAAAACCACAACAGAAGCTTTATTAAAGGAAGCATGTGGAAAAGAAATAAAGAGCAGAGCCCTTTGGGGAATAAATGCAATCCAATCTTGAAGATAGAAAACTATTTCCAATATTTCCCAAAATGAAGTTGGAACAAGGAATCACAGCCATAACCTCATGTTTATTCATCTCCCACTACGCTACTTCATGTTTCTCCAGAAAAATCACCTAGGAACTACAGCTTATTGCAAAGCATGATTCTTTTGATGTGTGCGGTACTATCAGATAATGCATCCAAAGTAATCTTTACAATGCACCAAGAGATAGAATTTGAAATGAAAAAAATACACCAATTTTTTTAAAGGTCTGTCAGGAGGTACTATGGTCTAATGTCCTTAGTTAATCACTAGGGATACCATTAATTAGAAACCTGGGGCTCAAATCTAGTTTAAAATTAGCTTTGCAAGTCACTTTTAAAGATGTGGCCAAAAGTGGGTATAATTGTGAAGCTGGAAGACCTCAGAAACTGCAAAAAATATGGATACCATAAACCATTAAAAAAAAAACCAAACCTGAACCTGTCACTTTAAAATATTCCTCTGTTCTTCGCTGATGTACTTAAAAAAAAAAAAATACCAAAAGCCACCAAAATGAGGGTGGACATAATTTAAAGCTAGAGTAAGTATCTTTAATTAAGCTCTCTTTAGAATTAAAGCTTAAAGGGTTTAATTCTTTATTGAAAAACAGTGAGAGTGCTTACTCACCATGCAGGATTTTTTTCAACTTCTTGCAGCTTTAAAAGAAATCTATTATAGATAAAAAGGAGCTTAAATAGCATATATTACATCTTGCTTTTGTTTATATATGGTGAAGAGTATTCAGAGTGGACCACATCTTAGACTTGCACTAATCCTTAAATAATTACTATTCATCTACTCAATGCTGGAAAAACCTCATGGAATGTGACTTTGTTCTGCTGGCTTGTCTAATCCGATTCAATTACTTCAGTTCCTTCTCCCAGAGGTCTCACATTTAGAAACTGAGCTCTGCGTGTCCTCTTATCCCCCTACCAACCCCCCAAAACTGGAAAAGAAAAATTGGAAGGTAAAAAGCATGAAAGAAAGAAAGAAAGAAAAATTCAATTCCAATGGAAATGAACTGTACTTTTTTACTATTATTATTTTGGTCCTTTCCCAAATATCAGTCCATCAATAAACATGAGAAACAGCTTGTAATTCACAAAGCCTTCGGCAACTCTGTTGTGATAAGGGCAAATTGGTCTGGCTCTACAAACGCTGGAGATGGGAATAGTTCAGTGGTTTGGACCAATTTGAATGGATGGAAATCACTAAAGTCCCCGAAGCTGCAGCAAACGATGCTGTACAGCTGGCAGCAGCTTGTCATCTGCATGCAGAGAGCGACAGGAATATTACAAATTTCCTGCACCAAGTGAACTATTCCAATCACCTGTAAAGACTTCCCTTGTCAAACAGAACAGCAGCAGAAAAGCGCCAACTGCTGAAGATTTTTTTTGGTCCCTTCCCTCCTCCTCTTTTCTAATAACAGCGACCTGCCCAGAATTAAAACTTCGATTTCAAAAGAGAATAGCATATCATAGTGCAGTAATTGTTGAAGAGAAATTTCACAAAAGGAATGGTAATGCAGGGAGCAGTGAGAAGTACACTGGGTGTGATCTAACAGATAGCACAGCAGATGAGATCGCATGATCTGCTGAAGATAAAAATGTATAGTCTTCATTAAGAAACCAGATTTTCCCTGGACCTAAATGGTATTTACATTGTCATTTTGCACTAATTCCCATTCCTGACCTTGTGTTCTGTACTTCGCGGCACATTGGAACTTCAATTGAGAAACAGTCTTGATCATCCCTGTAAACCGCATGAATTTTGCCCATGAGGAACGAAATAATGAAACGAAGGAGGAAGGGCAGTTGTGGCCTCTTCCTCCTTTACAAGGAAGTGTAATTATCACATACCTTAGAAAGGATTTATTTTAAAAAGTTTCCCGTCATGTGTGCACCCATCTTATTTCCACTTACTAGAAAAATTGATTCTTTTGATTAATGTGAGGCACATGTAAATATGTTCCGGGTAGATTTTTTCCTTTCTTTCTACCACAAGAGGAACTACTTTACCATGTGAAAATTGCACATATGCACACGCTTATTAATTCTATAAAGTAAACTAACATTTCCCCCCGTGAAGCCCATAGTCCCGCCAGAGGTGCAATCATTTTCATCACAGTTCAGGTTGCCGCTGAACTGGAACACTTCCAGAGCAACACACACAGCCCATCTCTGCTGTCCTTTTCCCCTGGGATAACAACCTGTGAAGCTTTCCTGAGAACTTTTCTTTCAAAATAAGTAACGGCAAATCACCAAATCAGTTAAAATTAGAAACATTCTGGCAGGTACCTACATGATTCAAAGCAAGGGGAGGATACTGTGGGGGGGCGGGAGGGCAGTGAACATACAATTTACCACTCGTTTCTTAATTTGCTCATTAAAGTCAGGTCATAATCCTATTATCTGCACAGAAAATTGATTTTTGATAAAATAACTATTTTTTTTCTCAGAAACTCTATGTTTTATTTAAAATCTCCCACTTCAGGTAAGAAAATATTCCTGATTCGAAGCAGAAAAGGGGTTTTTTTTGCCTTTTGTGGTGGAATATTTTTTTCCTCCAACAAAATGCTGAAATGATCAATAGATTTTTTGGTAATAATAAATCGACATATCTATATGTATGCATTTACTTGTTGGTTCTTATTTTGAGTATCAGCTGGATCCTTCACACCTTGATGCCCTCCGCAACATTGCAGTTTCACCCACAGATAGCGGAAGCGTTACAGATCTGCAGTGGGGGCTGCTACCCTTCCCCTAACAGAAAGACAGTCACATTCTGCCTTCTTGTGAATGAAGAGCATCAGACTGCACTGCATCTTACAGTCTGATTCTTGGGAGAACAGAAAAGAGCTTTTTTTCAAGGCATAACATTATACTTTTGGAGAAAGTCAGGAATGACATTTCCCCTCCACTTACTGCAGTAGATAACAGAAATGTTTCATCTTCTTCAGCAACAAGCTTTGGCCACTCAGGAAAAGAACCAAGATCCCTGATGACAGATTAGTGAATTTATTACCCAGCAGACTAACTGCTGAGATTCCAGACTGTTTCTGTGTGCTCATACTCGGCCTCCTCGCACACAAGCGCTAGTCCTAAGAGATGAAGCAGAGGGAATGTGTGAAGATGTTCTTACGTAAGTTTTTCACTAGACGTTGCGCCCCAGGACAAATCCTATTAGTTCTGTCCTATCTAAGGAGCCATTTCCTGTGGCAACCGTGTGCCATGGGACAATTAATCATTATATTCCAAGCACAACTGCTCTGACAAGTCCATTTGCTTTTGGTGATCATATTTAGATAGGAGCAACCTTTATATTTTTCATTCAACGGTGGTTTCGGGGGTTTTTGTTTGTTTTTCTTTTGGTGGGGTTTTTGTGTCTACTTGCATTTTACTCTTTCTTCTTGATTCTCAAAATTGTGTATGATTCGTGGCAGAACATCATAATGACGAATGCTTTACAAAAACCCTAACCCTTTTGTTTAGGACACTTAGATAATAACTCAATGGGGAAGTTCTGCCAAGGGGATCTTTGCCTCTCTCCAAGTATTTGAACACTCAGGATGGACAATCTCTCTGAGACAAGATGCATTATTTTACGCACAGTAGGAACTGATGGCAAACCTTTGACTTTCACTATTACTTCCACAGTAAGTCTTCTTTTCTATTATCTGTTTTTCATGTGCTTTTGCACTGTCTGCTCCTTTGTATCTCTGTTTTTATCCCATTTTCTCTTTTCCCTCTCTTTTCTATTCCCCTTTCCTTTTTCTTCTTCTGTTGTCCCTTATACTTGCATCCTCCTTATCCTCCTTTTAAATGTTGGCATTGGACTTCCCCAGAAATAAATCAACACTTTCCACTCGTTCCAGGTTTTTTTGACTGCTGAGTGTAACACTGGGAAAGGGGAGGATTACAGTAAGTGCCAATTTGGCACTCCGAGGTAGGGAAGTCTGGCACTAGCATTATGATACGTTCAAAGACTGTGCAGCAGCATGGTCTCCTGTCTCTGGATTTTCTTTTCCTTTTCTTTTTATGATTCTATACAGTTGAAAGCCTTTTTTGGCAACCCAACCACAGATTGTTTCATTTACAAGGTTTTGGAAACTTCTCCTTCCTAACAAAGCACTTGTAATTCACAACTAGAGAAGAACAATGGCACCCCGCCCCCCCCACAAACTTTCTACCATACCTTAATCTGATTTAAACTTTTCATGAGTGTATGATGCTTGCAAGCATTTGTTAAGAGGAATATGCTCACAGCTTTGCACTCTCTTGGCACGCCAGCTGAGGCTCTGTTATTATTATCTGCACCTGAGTCGTGCCTAGATAATAATATAATGGCCTCTCCATGCTAGGCATTATGCAAACACACAGAGACAGGCAGTTCTGGCACCGAAGAGCTCGCAATCTAAATTGATGGTGAGAGAGGGAAAAATCGTCCTAAGCAATTAGATAAATACCATTAGGTCAAGAAGATATCAGAAAAGATATGAATAACACCCTCATCTCAAAAGCAGTGTAGTTCAGTTGATCGAACCATCCAACACATTTTGCAGCTCTCTAATGGCATGGAAAAAACATTGCAAGAAAAAAGTGTCACTAGTGGCATTTCAAAATTGTCCATAAATAAGAAGAAATGAAATCTGAAAAAAAAAAACCTCTTGAGAGATTCATAGCACCTAAAGTTTCAGGTTTTTTGGTTTTTATTCAAGCAAATCTTCTAAGCTTTTATAATATTTTGCCATCACTAGCCTTTGTTGGGAGATTTGCTACAGGTATAAATGGAAAGTGAGAACAATCTAAACTGTGTCTGACCAGCTTTTACTGGCCAACACTGTTATTCAGCTCCTGTGCTCTCTTGACAAAGAAGTTCTATACACTATCATGTGTGACAGCTAAACCTCTAAGAAGAGAAAGGAAATCATGGTTATCCTAGATCACAAATGCCAAGCGAGAGGATGTGCTTGGAGGCTCACGTAAACACAGCGAAAATGCACAACTTTGAAATTCTGAAAACATCTATGACTACTAATAATTCAGTTGGAAAATGACACTGTTCAGTCTCCTAATATTGCTTGCTCTAGAGGGGAAAAAACCAAAACAGGTAAGACATAATACAGCAGAGCATGCAGCTGGATCAGAGAAGTATTTCTGATCAAAGATGGTGAAGATAAGTAAAAACGTCTGCTCTCACACAGTAACCCTTATTCACCTATTTGATCGACGATGCTAAATCCTTGCTTTGAATAATCAGCATTACTGGTTACAGCAGGTATATGTTATAAAATACATTTAATTAGTTTTCCTAGCTATCTGTACTAAAGCTTTGATTTGTAAACCTCTATTTTCTTGCACAGGTAAGGGGCAAAGCCCTGAAGATGAGTGTGCAATGAAAGCAGAAGAATGATTCATTTATATTTCTACAAGTTCTCAGTGTTTGTGGAGGAAAACAAATGCCATTTGCAGATATTGGTGGCTTTTCTGTCTACCTTTGAGCCTATGAAAATTTAGCAGAACTTCATAACCTTCGGAATACATAGTCACACTCAATCTCCTCTAAATATTGTTGGTTGTCTTTATAAACACACAGTTCAGTTTTATCACAAATTGAACGTGTCCAGTTTGTACTGCCTCCAACAATTTTGTGGTTTGTTTTTGCTTATTACCAGCATAATGTCGAGTTTGGGTGAAAACTTCAGGCACTGACTGTCTGCCAGACTCGACTTCTGACAGCTGGTTCCAGTGCTTGTAAGTCTGCAGAAAAGGATGGTATCTGTGGTTTAAAGCACCAGGGGAGATGGGATGAAAAAGAAAGAGGTCATGAATTCTATGTCCTGGTGTACTTAAGAAGCAGCTAGTAAAATCCTCCAAATGTAGGAATAACTTGGCACCTTTTCATACAGAACTTCTGCATACTCACCGAGGCAAGAGCATGAGAGCGCTGTCAGAGCTAAAGACTGGTTCAGGGCATGTCTCATGCAAAATCACCCGTGTCCCTCTCTAATGAGCGTACTGCACTAACGTCCTCCCAGCTGAATGGACTCTTTTACAATGGGAGCGACGTAACATAAAAGCAAACAATCAGACTTGGCTTTTTGGCAATAAATTCCGGTGTTTCAAATTGTACACATTAGTTTTCTAGAGCTGATGATATAGAATGCAAATATGAAAAGACAGTGATTTATGTCCTAGATGTGATCAGCCATGTCAAATTCAAGCAACAGTGAGAAAAGTGGTCTAGTTTTACTTTCATGTGTAAGAAAGCTCTATGATGTTGAAAATGTACTTTATTTAAATAAAGAACTTTCACTTCTAATAATGCAGAGGCATCTTTAAATAATCTTTCACTTCAGGAGAATAGCTACTTCTACATAACAGAATTGGGTTCCTTCCAAAGAAAACTGAGGAAGCGGGAAGCGTTACGTTGAGAGGAATCATCTTTGAAAATGAAACAATGCGAGAGAATGCTGCTGAGACAGAAAGCAAGCGAAGCTGTAACAAAGCAGATTAACATAGCTACAACCAGCAAACGACGCTTCACAAACCATCACTGCCAATCCTTATGATTCATTAATTTGCGGCTTGCACCTGCATTTTGCAGCACTCTCAGCCAGTCTTTCTAGAGGGATATCCAAAGAAAACAGCTCTAACGATCACTCAGTTCACAAAACCCAAACTCTTAAACGTAGACTAGAAGAAAAGCAAGCCCAACCACCTGGTGTTTTTTGACCTGGTGTCTGATGCCTTCTGCAGCAAAAGTATCATCACTTACCTTGAAGGGAACGATAAAGCAAGGAAGAAAAAAAA
Organism: Opisthocomus hoazin; assembly: GCF_030867145.1. Lineage (NCBI taxonomy): Eukaryota > Metazoa > Chordata > Aves > Opisthocomiformes > Opisthocomidae > Opisthocomus > Opisthocomus hoazin. The sequence goes on from NC_134436.1 coordinate 9,445,184, forward strand.
GGTTCCTCAATATTTAAGGGATTCTTTTTCCCTAATGAGGTGTTATATAATCAGACTAACTGCTAAATTATGTTCAGTTGTTTCCTTTAGGCTGTATCACACTTTGCTTATGGACTCACCTTTGATTTTCATAACGGTTTGCTTGTTCACATTCAACATGTTACCTCTCACAGGAGAAATGCAGAAGGCTAACCCCAAAGGGAGGAAAGCCAAAGGTAAAAAATACTCTTATATCCCACATTAGTTTTCAGTGGGGCTGTTCCAAGTGCTGACTTTCCTCTCAAGATGAGGAAGAGAGGATTTAATAGTTATATTACTTTAGAAGTATTCTTGCTTTGGCTTCTTACAGATTTTGCAGTTCAGTATCTCCATTGCACTCTATGTGATAACTCCTCCATCCTGATGCTACAGACCTGTACAAGCAGACAGCTACCAGTCCATATTAACCCTACTCCAGTTTTAAACATTGGAGGAATTTCCATCAGTCCACTCAAACTCTTGATCAGTTTATAGAAGTCAAAGGAGAAAACAGGAATGATCTGATCTGCTTCCCAACTGCTCCACACTGTCAGGAAATAACTCTTCAGTAATACCAGACATCCTTGATAGAAATCACTCATCTTCTAGACTCCTGACTTCATCTTTTGGGAACAGCTCACAAAATCTATCCCTGTGAGGGACAGGTACTTCGACACCACTGCATGACAACAGACACTGAAAACCTCTTTTAGAAAAGACTAGATTACAGGCAGAAGTTGTGTGACGAACGACTTCCGAACCAAGCGCAGGCTGTTCATCCTGTTCTCACACGATCGTATCTCCTGGCTCAGGACAGTTATCCGCTACCCTACACAGACCATCTTTCCAGTGACAAAAGCAAGCACAGCCAGTGACAACTTTATTGACTTTCAAATTGTATTTATTCAGCTTCTTGTCTCTGACTTTTTAAAGCTACCTAATAAATGATTTGGGCCCGAGACAACAATTTGTGCTGAAGTAACTATCAAATATTTTTCTTGTAGATCTTTTCTAAACCTATACATCGCAAAAACTTCTATTTCTTCTTAGACACTTATTTATGGTAAATTTTTTTCAGGGGTACTTCCAGAAAGACAAATCATATATAAAAAGAAAATTTATTTCAGCAACTGTTTGGAACCTGCAAGCTGCTGCTGTCCATGGACGCATCCTCATATGCCTCTGCCTTTAGAAAGTAAATTTGAAGTGTGTTAATTTTATGGAAGAGATAGAATTGTACTAGCTGTTCACAGGCAGTGCCAGCTGAGGGCATCTAAAGATGTGGAACAGGATTCATATGTTCCAGTCTATGAATCTTCATGCAGCAGAGAAAAATAGGGAGCTTCCAACCTTTGTTTCATGTCATACCATGGTACGGACCTACAGCAGGTCTTGTTTTTTTCACTGCTGCTGCAGTGTGCTAAACTCTCAAGTTGCTCCACAGTAAGCATAGATTGCTGTAAAATTATGCTTACTGTGGAGACAAAATGATGGGATTTACCACTTAATTTTTTTTTTTTTTCTGGGAAGAAAGTAAAAACTTTAACTTAATTTTTGCCATGTGAAATAGTATCACTAGTCTATGTGCAAACAAAATGCTTGGGTCTCAGATCTATACAGACAACAGTTATCATTAGAAACAGAGCTTGTGAGTCCCTGAAGAAAGTATGCTCTATTTCCTTGCAAGAAATTAATTAACAGGCAGGTAGTCCTGTTCTTGGAAGTGAAAGAACTTGTTCTACACAGTCCTGTTTTGCTAAATGGCGAGGGAAGAATGAGTGTGTTGGGTATATTAGCTATAATTTGAGCCTTTCAAATGCAACAAAGCAATAAAATTAGTACATCCACTGAAGCTTAGGCAAAGGTTGGTCAAATATTGTCCCTTCCAGCCCTACACCACTACAGCTATCAGCCTACATACTGTTTTTGACATGGCAAGAATACTCTGTTCATCACCTCTGTGTTTTGCTTGGAAAGCTATCAGTTTGAAAAAGAAGTGCAACTACTGATACAGAGCCTCAGACTGGTTACAACCTAGTAGTCAGCATCCTAAAGCACCTAACACTCTTTTCAAAGGAAAGACTGTGAAATAGTGCTGCCAGGTGGTGACAAATTCTTCCCAGTTGTATGTCTATCTGGTGTTTTGAAGGTGCTTTTTGCCTAAGTGAATAACCTTATTTTTTTTGTGGAACTACTTGTAAGGAAAGACATTTGTCAATGTGAGAACAGCCAAAATGATCTGGTCTGGCCTATCACAAGAAAACCAAGAAAGCACATTTAGCAATTTCTGAAAATGTTTTATTTTCCCCTCTCCAGGATTCCTGTGAGAATGACTGTTCCTTCCTAGTCCACTGCTGAGAAGATACGCTATTAGCATGGCATAGTGTTTCTGCTATGTATGAGGAAAAGATCTAATTCATCACTACGTAATTTTGTAATGTGTTTGCTCTTGATAGAAACGCTTTTTTCTTTATACCCCAACATATGTCTCTATTGGGACTATTCCACATCTATTACTGTTGTGAATGCTGCTGGAGTGAAGAGGACAGCATACAGCATGAGATGAAGTCACCATAGTTTAGCAGGTCTAAGGTACAGATTGCACAGATGACCTTTACTCTGTTAGCCATCTGGCCCTTAGTAGACAAAATACTTTCCAAAGAATAGCCTTGATTCCAAAGTCAGAGAAGACTGGCTGATCATGAACAGTTAATTTTGTTTTTCTAAGTTATACTTTAAACAAAAGTAACATACAGACAGTAATGCCAGATTTACTATGGTCAAAGTATGTCTTTTAACCGGCATAGGCATGTTCAAATGTTGTCACGACCCTATTTTATTAAAATTCTTTTGTTTCTCTCATTTTTTAATAAGATATTTTTATCAGAATCAAACAGTAAGTGAAAAAAATACACCATTTGATAGAGATACAAACATAGCTTGCAGAGAGAAAACATCCTACCCAAGTCCCCATTCTGTAAAATTGTTAAGACTGTCACTAACGTTACTCCTCATACAGTAGGAATGTAGTCCCAATTTTTCTACAACAGCAATTTAGGAGTTAGTTTGCCAGTGAGTTCTTGTACTGTCTTGCAAATGTTCTTTCTTTATCAAAATAGGCTTTCACCATATACAACGAGGTGAAAGGGCTTCATCAGTTAATTCTGCTAGGTTGTGCATACAGTACGTGACAGAAGCGAGAAGAAGTGGGTCTTTGGATATATATACAAAGAAAATGGGAGCCACCCTCAGCCTTCTATTTTTTTCCTTCTCAGAGTTGCATTCTGCTATGTGTAAGGCTGGACCATCTCCTTTGCCCCATATATCTGGGTGAACCTGTAAGAAATAGCACGTGTTCTCTTTCTTCCTTATGCCTCAAGTAATCAGAAAGTCCGCTAACAGAAAAATACGGCCACCTGACTGCTGCTGATAGGATACTGCAAACAATTTGATGCAAGACAACAAAGAATGCAGATGTGAATGACGCGTCAAACAAGAAACAAGGCATCTCAGAGGGTAGAATTTGACTAGGAAAAAGGCTTAAAAGTACACAAAAAATAGTTTTAGCACCATTTATATATAACAAAGATACTTAAATAGTCAGCTGAATAATGAGACTGTAACTTGAAAGCAAAAAGCACAACAAAAAGAAAAAGTTAATCGCAAGCAAGGTGGATATTGAGGACTCGGTAACCACTGTCCTAGGCTTCCCCGTTGCCCTTTCACTGGAGCCTGGCCAAGGAACCAAACAAGCAGCTATTCATCCCATGCATAATGCATCTTGCTTGGCGACCTGTTTTGTTTAATCAGGAAACAAATCAATGTAACCCATATGACTGGAACGGTCTGAGGTCTTACTTATTACTACTGCCTGTAAACCTGCAAAATGTTGTGTCACAAGGGGGTTTGAACCAAACCATTTCTCTTCTAACACCCTTTCCTAGCCGCTATATGCCTAGATGTTTAATTTACAGCTGTATAATACAGCAGTTTGTATGGCAAATACATACGAACATGAACACGTTGCATTGTCAAATGTCTGTTTGCAGAGGTAATATGGCAGAAATTTGTTAAAAAGGCAGCATTCCTTGTGTTTTTTATAATAAACCACTCACCAAAAGGGAGGAGCAGATCTTAAAGGAAGCAGTCTAGAATGCTGAATAACTTGGCACTCGGGAGAACGGTGTTTTGTTTCTTCTGTGCATCTTAACCTTTGCTCTGCAGGGAATATTCTCCAGGACGGCATCTAAAGAAGGCATATTAGGCTCTATGCTAATCAGTTCTGAGCCTTTCAAGTAACTGCTGGTGATTGTATCAAAAATGTGCCAAGAGAAACAAACTGAGAATGCAAAATCTATTTGAATTTTCTTTTGAAGCTACAAGTAAAAACTCCTGGCAGCACCAGTGCTTTCAGCAGTGTAAGATTTTCACTCTTTATGCATTTCAAAGTGCAAACAAGGATTATGACCTTATATATTGTATATGCACCTATATTTTATTTATAGTGCATCTGTGCAATCAGGAGAAAAGATATTTCCATGACCTTCTACCAGCAAGAAGCCTAACAAGACTATTCAGACCTATTGAAAATTCACAGTTAATTAAAGGTTAAAAGGAACTTGCCAATTAGTATGAAAGATAATTGTCCTCCTTTGGCTACCTGATTATGTTTTCCTTTGAATACACTGAAGTGTATGTTGTTATGCTGTTGGTAAACGTAATCATAAAGCACTCACAGTACCTTCTGGCTCTCGAAATACTTGGCCTTAGAAACCAAATTTTTATGTGAATTTTATAATTATCCTTTTGTTATGCATGTGAACATCTTTGCACAGTTGTAGGGAAAAAAAATACCAGTAACACCATAACGGTAAGCAAGGCTTAGAACTCAGAGGAGTAGGAGTTGTAGTTAGTATCACTGCATTTTATTCTTAAAATCACAAGAAAAAGATTATCGCCAAGGCTGCAGCAGTGAGATCCAAAAAAGGTGAGAAACAGAAAATATCCAGCAGACCTTTTCTAACAATAATTGTGACTTTTTTTCCTGAATTGCTATTTGTGTTACCGAAAACAATGCCTAGTTCTTTATTCAGATTCAGAATGCAAATAGCATGGAGCTGTTTTGTGCCCTGCTCTTTTGATTTACCAGGTTGCAGACAACAAAGCCAAGATGGGCTCGCTCTCTCTGTCTCTCTCTCAAAACCAAAATAAACCAGAAAAACCCAACACACACACCCATACTCCAAACAGAAGACGAATTAATGTGTTTTTCTGAGACAAGAGCTCAGCCAATAACCCAGTCAATACAAAAATCACTATATTTTACCTCTAGTTGTGATCCCAAGCTATCCATAAATGACTTGAATTTTCAGGACTGTGATTTAAAATTAATTGATTACTTAACGAACCTAATTTTAATAAATGATAAGAAAAATATTAAATATTAATGATTACATGCTGTTGATGTACTGTAGCCAGTTATTCATGGTATTAGAAAAAAACCCCATATTCTTGTTCCTGTTCCATGACTATAGGTCTATAATTTACATATCCGTGGCTGTGAAGAGAAATTTCTCCGGTTCTGAATGAACCTCCTCTTGCAAAGACAATGTGATTGCTTTTTTTCTTCTCTCTCAGCTGACTATCTTAATTTTATATATTCCCTCTTTTCCTAGTATTGTTCACTTCATATCTCTTTCTTCAAAACTCCCTTCCCCTAAGTTTTCTTCCTGCACTGTAGTCCCGCTCGTAATTACAGACAGAAACGCACAAAAAGCAGCAGAAGAGCCCTCTGGAACTAGAATTATATTTATTTTGGTTACAGCATTTCTTCTACCTTTGCCTCCTACTCTTTTCTCTCTTTTCCATTGTAAGGTATTTGGGACAGGGACTGTTTGTTATTAGAAGACTGGCAATACACTATCAAGCCAATTAGTCAATCATGACTAATTTACTGACATAGATAAATTCTATTCAGTTTCTCTATAATGACAGTTACAGTTTAAATTCGAGCTTTTAATGCTTAAACATAAACATAAATACACTTTTGGCAGAATTTCTCCCTTTTCATGGTATTATTTTCTAAGTGTGTCAAGCTCCTGTGATAAATTCTGAAAACGACAAGGACACCCTTTGATCTCTAGGCATGATGGAAAATCTGTGGTGGGTTTTCTCAAGTCTGAAATGCTGGAGACAATTGAATTTTTTTCCTGACATTTATGAGTCTCTTGGTACTTCAGGCAATTCTTCAATTTTTGCAACATTTCCTGCTTTAATACATATGTATGTATTCCAATAATCTGACAAAGGCATTATGAATTATTTCTCATCGTATTCAAGAACTGGCACTTAGTTTATGTTATAAAAATTGCGAATACTGGCACAAATAACTTCTCAGTTATGTTCATCAGGAGACTTGACTTGGCACGGAGTGAGAATGCAAAGAGGACATTAGCTACAGCGAACAACTTTCAGATGCTGTTTGAACCACTACTGTATTAACCTCATTCAAATTACTCTCTGAGCTCATGCAGTTCTGCACAATGCACTTTCCTTCAGTATACTAGATATTTCTTTTTTCTGTTCCCAAAACTTTGAAGCTGCTATAAGTTATGCAAAAAGTTTGAGAGATAGATTTCTTTTTCTTCTTTAGCTGATTTGCTTTATTACCACAGAAAAAGGGACATTGGACTTTTCGGTCCTTCACACGTGTCACAAGGACAAGAAAAGTATTTCTCTCAAAGGGGGGGGGGAAATTACCACAGGCATTTTTGACAAGTATATATACAATCCACTGGCTAATTTGCAGTTACAGGTAATTAAAATTTCTGGTTACTGCATTTCTCATATTTTAAGTGTTTCATGCTATTCATGCCATCCAAAAACTAAATGCTACACTATATTATATAAATACTACGTGTTGTCATGATAACTTTAAGTTGAAACATAAATTCTAGGAAAGATTTTTCTTGTCACTCTGAGTGATTCTTCTGAAAAATAAATTGTCTCCTGCTTACTAATGACATGAAATTGAAACACTAAAGATTTAAACTAATCATTTATTCTTTCAAAGAAAACACATATTGACTCATTGGTCAATACTGGAGTGGGCTGACCTACCTTTGAAATAACTGTATGGGCTACTAAATGGCTGGAACAAATATTCAGTATCATAGTAACACCAGGCTACATTTGGGTAGTTGCATATGCAAATTATCAGAATGGATTCATATTATTGTCTTGGGTAATGTCTAATGAGCAACAAAAACTTATTGTGACAGTGAGGGTTCATCCTGGAAGTATTTTGCTCAGCTGCCCACTCTAGTTTTGATCTGGTCTTGTACAATGGCTGCTGCTGTCAGGTTTCCCTTTTTCCCTTATGCCAAAGCATGCGTCTTCCCCAGACATCCTCCCTCAGCTCTGCCTGAAGTTGTTGGAAGCGTTCTAGCCCCGAAGGACAGAGTCTATGGCCCTGTCACACTGACAGAGGGATCATCAGCCCCATATCTTCACAAGCTGCAAATAAGGGCATATTTCTAGCAAGAAAATGGAAGACTTCACTAGAGATGTTCCAAGAGGTAGCACTCCCATATCTTACTTTACTGCTGTTGAAACAGATGTCTGTATAAGCTCTATAAGCTATCTACTCCTACAGTGTTTCCTTTTCAAGACATGAAGTTATGCCCATCTGAAAGGAAAACCTTGAAATTTATTTATACTTCCCATGTTTCTGATGCATATATGATTTTTGTTCTCTTACGAGAGAAGAAATAAAAGCACATTACTTTTTAAGCTTCATTTTAAGTAATTAAGTGATACTGGCAAGGAGAAACATTTATCCTCAAAATCATATCAAGTATTTAGGTTAGACAAAAGTAGACTAAATATAAATTCTGTAGTCTAAAGTAAATCTGATATCTGTAAAAAACTATGCAAAATTTCTACAGAACCTGGCAATGGATATAATTACATCAAGCTGTTAAATTTTCTTTTGCTATTTCCATTCTTAAAATTTATTTAAGCGAAATAGAAGCCTGAATGGAATTTTCAGATCACCAACAATCACACCTATCACAATATCCAGTGCTAGTTAGAAACAAAGAAATTAGCTTTATTGCACCTAAGTTTATTTTCAGAGGAAAAAGCCATTCCGCGACTTTTTAGTTAGAAAGATTTCAAAGCACACTCTGAATTTTAGTTCAGTGAAACAAATGTCTATGAAAACTGCTGCATTACTACTTAGAAACGTGTCACTAGCAGCTTCACTGTTACTTCTGTTCTAACACATAGACTTTATTAATAGTGTCCAGAAAGACAGATGAGTCCCCGTGTTGTTTAAATCAGTGCTTTATTTACTGACTTTAACAATGTTATCTTTTCGGTATATTTTTAAAGGTTTCTAAGTTTGTGTGCATCATGTCTGACCATCATGTGTTTCATACCTCATTAAAATAGCGATAATATTTAATTATCACATAGGTTGTATTTGTTCACTAACAAATTTAGTGAAAAATTATAGCTGAAATTAATAGTTGAAATTGGAATTAGCTCAAATTGTCACTAGCGAGTAACGCTAACTGGGCATGTCACCACTCTTGCTTCTATTATGTTAAAAAAGGATTCCAGAGATAAACTGATTATAAATCAATCTTCTCAGTCATCAAATGGAAAATGAATTAATCACTGTATTAATCCCAAATGCAAAGAAGTGGAAAATATATAGCACTTCTGTTAGTAATAATTTTTATAATCTCTAATCTCATCTGTCTAGGCACAATCCAGCTACAGCCTAAGGATATCTTCTATCTGAAGTGCTTACGGTTGTGAAAGTGGCATCAAAAATTATAGAAGATGGTAAAGGATGTCAAGGCAGATGACTTGCTGCTTTGGCTTTAAAAAACCTGTGATGACAAGCTTACCAGAAAATAAAAGAAAATATGGTGTCACCAAATGACACATGCAGTAAAAGAGGGAGAGCACAATATTGAGCCCACACTTCTACTCGAATTCACACAACACATTTATCTGCCAGCATCAGTGGGGTAGTTTCAAGATGGCAGCAAGTGCTCTAATGCTGTCACTAGAAAAGCGAGAGTCAGGCTCCTAGTAATAACCAGTGCAAAACCCAACAGTGTATTAAGAGAACACAAACCTTTCCTAAATGGAGTCAATTTGGCAACATCACAGCCACTGTACAGCTACTATACACGCCGTCTTGAGCCTACAGAGGCTTTAGCAGCTGGACTGCTTGCGTTTGACTTACACAGAACATTTTCACAGAAGGCACACAAAGTCTTCAATTTTATGTCTCCGGACAGATGGGATTTTGCCTCCTTCTCGTTTCGGTGCCCTTCTGAAAGTGCTTACAGCTTTTCCGTGGTTGTTTAGTATAGAGGGGGTTGTTAGTTCAGAAGCACCACTTCAGGAAAAAAAGTGTAAGTTCATTAGCAGAGGAGAAAGAAAGAGCCCACTTAAGAAAATTGTGAGAGGTAATTACCCTCCATGATAAAACTGTCTGCATAGGAGACACATAGTAGGTATCACATATCCTGCTTTATGAAGTCTTACAACGTTACCTCACGCCACTCTCAGAAGTAAGCTGCAGATGCAGGGAATTGTGAAAGACTGAGCATAGAACTGGTTGAGAAACCGTACTTCGAGCATAGATGCTAAAAGAGATGTGCATGGAGTAGAACTGAGCAGGTCAGTACAGCTGACTGAGGGAGTGGAAGGAATGTCTCCTTAATGCTGTCCGCAAACAGAGAGGAACCACAAACCTGCTGGAAGACCAGCTTGTCATACAGCAGACTCTGACAAACTGCAAAAGTTACTGCACTTGCAATACATCACGTGGGAGTGCAGCCTCCAAACGTAGCACTTTCACTGCACCAGGCATTTTTAAAGCTTTGCCTACTGCACCATGCCTGCTGTTTTAAAAGACAAGTGAAGGGGGTCCAGAGGAGAGCAAGGATCGTGGCTCTGGAAAACATGGCATATGAAAACAGACTGAAATAATCTGAGAGGTTTAGACTAAAGATGAGATGACTAAGCAGAGAGAAGATTCCTACCTGCAAACGTGAAAATTTGCACAGGGAATGTGACTAACCCATCTTCAATGACTGTAGTAGCTCTGGCAAGGAGTAATGAGCGCAAAATGGAATGAGGGAAATACAGGTTTCTGTTAAGAGAAAGCGTTCCCGTAGTAAGGACAGTTAAGAAATGGACAGATTGATTTTGGAGGCTGTGGAATATCTACTACTGGAGATTTTAAAGGCCAAATTACACAAATATTTGTCAAGATGATCACAGACAATTAATCTTGTCTTGACCCAGGGAGATGGGCTAGACAACTTCTGCACATCCCTTGCAGTTCTGTTCTCTACACTTCTACGACATGTACAAGGGTACCATTGTGATTTCATTAACTGTGAAGGTGGTTGTAAGGATAAGTCTAATAAAGATTTTATGGAAGTGAGGACCAGATAACAAATTGCCTTTGAAATTCAGGTGAGGAAATGAACAGCAAAATATATGGAGAACTATATTTTCAATATTGTGGAAGATCTTACATGACATGCAATTAAGTGAAAACAGCTGATATGATCCAGAAAGCTGTTGGTGCTGTAAAATGTCTATCCTAGAATTCATTATAAGAACTTAACATGAGATTCTTGCTAAATTATACCTCCTGCTTTTATCTCAAATAGTGTCAAATCAGAGCTGTGCATAAACCGTCTTCGAGTTTTGAAACAGTGAAAAAAAAGCTAAAAAGTCAGTGTGAAGTATTAGAAAAAAGCAAAATGCAACATCCATTCCTAACAAACTAAACCCCCTCCAAACAAAAAGGCACAGAATATTCCTTAGTTTTCTCTTCTGGAGGATAAAGGCTGAATGTACTGTGATGGAAACGATACCATTAGAAGGAAAAAAATTGTTTTCTTGTGCAACTTGATAGGTTGTGGCAAATGAACTGTACATATAAGGTCCCTATTGAGAAGAGAAGAACAATTTCTTCTGATGAGAAAAGAATGTAAGTACTGCCATCTCTGACCGCTAATAAAAGCTATTAAGAAAACAGCAGGGGACAAGTATTTGTTGGCTACAATTGAATATTGAGTTTATCTGTATTCACTAAAACGTGTGCATACAGCTGTGCACAACAACGACATGTATCCCTAGGAGCACGGGCTTTCTCTCCGCATTGTTCACAATAAAAAATGATATATGGATTTGCGTGCAGCTCACCTGGCTTACAAGTAGTTCCATGATCAGGAGAACTAACGAAGCATGGTTTCCAAAATCAGTGTCTCATGTGGATTCAGTCTTGACAAGCAAGGGATGACGTGACATCGCAGTCTTTTCCACCATGGGGGCACTAACAGGGTGTTTCTAGCGAGAAGCTTAATTTTCACAAATCTTGCTTAAACTTACTGTGTTTGATTTCTCTTTTAATCTTTCAAAAGTGATTGTTCAGCAATTCAGAAGTTACCAGAGGCACATAGTGACATTCAGAATATAAATTAATCACATGTATATCTTTTTTTTTTTAAATATGAGATTATAAACACTTCTTAGGCTAAAATTACATTTTTGTAGTAATGAAAAATAGAGATTTCTGAATTTTTAACTCCATTCTTGCACAATAAACACACATTCAAATGCCACCGAAATAAACACATACTTTTGGAGTACATTTAAAACTACAAAAAAGTGTAAATAGAGCAGTCCAGATGAAAAAAATTCCAGTTCAAGACAGGACTGGTGGTATGGAGTATCTCAAATAAAATGACAAAATTAGGATAAAAATAGAAGAAAATCATATTAACAGCAAATAAAAAAATTATCAGCAAAAACTTTAATGGAGGAGAGAGTAAAATAAGAGAGCTGAAGAACAGTCCATCACTGAGGACTGAAATGGTGAAAGTGGAAGAGAAGACCGAAGGTTAAACCAGCATTTAATTAAAACTATTAATTGAAATTGTATATGATTGCACAGGGAACTATGTCAACAGTTAGTGAATATTAGATTAAATGCACAAGCATTTTGGCTTTCTTTTTTTTTTTAATTTAAAATAAATTTCTTGCTAAACAAGAATCTGGAAAACACCGTTCCTTGTGCCTCGGGGGGGGGGGGAGGGGGGAAATCAGTCTCCTGATTTTGAGACCAGTCTTAAGTTTTGGCAATGTGCTATTTCTGAATGCTTGGGACTGGCAATACTAGAATTTCTAGCTGAGGAAATCGGACAGTTCCTTGAACAAAACATTTGTTTTCCATCTCCTCCATGGTAAATACACTTGTTTAGTGCCTCAAAATAAAAGGGTTAAAACCAGGAATTGACATGTTTGTTAGAACATCTCAATGTCAAGAACTGATCGGTGAATAAAACCACGTCTTATTTTGGCGGTCCTCTGAAATAAGTTCACTGAATTGTTAAAAAGAAAATGCCTGAAGCTGCTTTAATTTTGTACATGTAAGTTAATGTGATACAGATCTGTAACATAAAATACAATGAGAGGTAAAACTCTCATGTTGAAGACAAAACAGACGTCCTCCATTAGGTGGACTAATTCCTTGTGTACTGAAGGAGATCTGGCTTGTGAACATGGACTGGATGGAGCTAAGAACTAGACTAAGAACGAGACTGAGGGCCCAGTGCGTTTTCTACCACTCGCTCTCTATACGACATTAGACAAGTAGGCTACCTCCTCTCAGGGCAAATTAGCGTAACATATCTAATCTTCCTAGACAGCCTGTACAGCAAATGAGAAAGATACCATACTCCAGGGGAAGACAGAAGTGACTAAATTAGGTACCTGTTGGAAGGAAAACCTCTAGTGGGGAACCTTTAGTTTTCATTTGGCTACCAGGAAAGCTCACTTAGACGAACAGACTGGGCTAAAGCTAGCTTTTATGAATATCCTCTTCTGTGCTTCGCTCCTGCTATTCTAAAATAGAAATCATGTCACCTACCCTCCTCTGCAAACTCACAGAGGTTCAGATTGGACTATTAATGTTATAAGCAAACCTTTGTTTTACTGTGATACTATTTAGAAAAACCTTAAGTTTTCAAGCTTTAGCAACGCCTCTGAAAAGTGCTTCTCTTACTGCTCTCAGGGTCAGTATTTTTGTTAGGAGAAAAAAAGCTTTTATTTCAGAAGATAAGAGACTCAATTTGCTATTATTCATGTGATGTGTTTTGACTCCATCAAATTTGAGCCCAGTATATCAAGTTTCTGCTAAGAAGAAAGGTTATCTGCACAGACACTAGAATAGTGTGTGATATAAAAGGTGACTGCTAAGAACTATTTGTCACACAGCATGAAACGGAAGGAACCGAATACAATGGATTAAATAGGAGAGTAAACTGGGCCAAATAGTTCAGGGAAAAGGATTGAAGGGAAGATGATGGCACAAAAAATACTACGGGATCAACTGAGAGAAGCAACAGAATGAGTTAAAAAGGGTAAAGCAGAAACAGAAGATAGATGAGAAAATTAACGGAACAGAGCTTAGGAGATCAAAAGCTACAACGTCAACTGCTTAAATAAAAGAGTAGTAATTTAGGAATTGGCAAGAAAGTTCTAAGTGAAGGTGGTCAGAACACACGTAGACAGACTACTGCATTAAACCAAGGTTAAGAGTCTGGCTAAAGCCATAAGAACCAGGAGCCTGAGTGAAGGTTGCAAGTCTGTTCCAAACCACTCCACGTTATGTAAACAGCACCTTCTGTTTAAGCCAGTACACTGGTGGTAGACTGGTAGTCTCACTGTAAAGGAACTCACAGTAAAATTGGGCAAATCATGCTTTGTACCTGAATTTCCTCATCTATACAATGGTGCTTATAAATCTTCATTAATTGTTGTAAAAGAGAAAATTATCTTTATGAACATTTTTCTTTTCTGTAAATGAAAGGTAGGAATTGCCACTGACTAAGTTTATATAGCACGTTCTACACTGAAGAATTACCAAGCCTGATTCTAAGTTGCACAATACAAACATTAGTATTATAAAAGTATGAATATTATTATTCACAGAATTACAAAAAGGTCAAGGTTGACAGAGACCTCTGGAGATCCTCTTGTCCATCCCACTCTGCTCAAATAGAGTCACCTAGAGCAGGCTGCCCAGGACCATGTCCAGACAGCTTTTAAATATCACTAAGGACGGAGACTCCACTACCTCTCTAGGCAACCCGTGCTCAGTTACCCTCACAGTAAAAAAGCTTTTCCTTCAGTTCAGACAGAGCCTCTTGTGTTTCAGTTTGTGCCCATTGTCTCTTGTCCTGTCACTGGGCATCACTGGGTAGAGCCTGGCTCCACCATCTTTGCCCCTTCCCTTCAGGTATGTTTACACATGGATGAGGTCCACGCGCCCTGCCTCCCCGAGCCTTCTCTTCTCCAGGCTGGACAGTCCCAGGTCTCTCAGCCTTTCCTCACAGGAGACAGCCTCCAGTCCCTCAATCGTCTTGGTGGCCCTTTGCAAGGCGGACTCTCTCCAGTACCTCCAGATCTCTCTTGCACTGGGAAGCCCAGAACTGGACACAGTGCTCCAGGTGGAGCCTCACCAGCGCTGAGCAGAGAGGAAGGATGACCTCCCTCAACCTGAAGGCCATGCTCCTCGTGGTGCAGCCCAGGACGCCATTAGCCTTCTTTGCCACAAGCACACATTGCCGGCTCATGGTCAGCTTGGTGTCCACCAGGACTACCGAGAGACTAACGCGCAAAGATGAAGTCTGCAAAATCAGCTACCATACTTCATTGCTTATACGTATTTTTTGAGGATAGCACTATGGCTTGAGAACTAAACTTTCTGTCAACTTGACTGTCATTTGTGAAATGATAAAGAACATTTTAAACTATTGGCCAGTTCTTGCATATGTCAGCAGGTAATTCTTTAGACCCAACATGCATATACTACAAAAGCCATAAAGCTCCATTTTCCTTCACTTAAACGCAATAAATAGAAGACGACAGAGGTATGGTCAGATGTCTAGGACTCCAATATGTTCCTTCAAAGAGGCAACCAGTTTTGAGTCCTAGCTATTCCACAACATCACAGCCTTGTTATATTTAATTTGTATGCAAATGCTCTGTGCAATGCCACACTAAACCATTTCAGGCTCCTTCCAATGCTGGACTGGGCTGATCAATATCAAGGACAATTGCTGGAATAAGTTAAATAATACTAGACAGCACACAGCCCAAATAATGTCACTTTGACCTCTGCCCAGATTTAAGCCAGTAAAAAAGAATATAAGTTTTTCCTAAACACTTCCAATACCATATAACTAAGAACTAATAGCTCAAATCTGAGATTAGGTAGAGAATAGCCAAAAAGAGCTTGCGAATTCATGTAAATGTGATCTATAAGGTGAAAGATACTGATAATTCGGTTAAAGTGAGATGCAGCAATGAAGTATTGCTAGGCTTTAGAAGCTGATTTCTGAAGTGAGCAAATCAGCAGCATTAGCAGGCAGTGAATGGCCGTGTAGAGCTTATTTGCTCACCTACTTTGCTTCAGTAACTGAAAGGGGAAATATCTGCTTACCATCCCCTCTTTTGCCCAAGCCCGAGCTAACTCCTGTTGCAGTCAATGGAATTCTTTTCATTGACTTCTAAGCTGAAATAAAATCTTTTGAAACAAGGGAATAAACTAGCTCCTAGTATATTGACTATCTAGAATGTTAAAGGAGGGCAATATTAAACAACATAAAAGTGATTTGACACTTCTTTCCTGTAGAGAGCAATTTTTGTTCCCTTTAGGGCATCCCTATTGTCAGTAAGCTTTTAACTCATTTGTCCAAATTGCTTGAGTAGTTTAATTCCACTGCAACTCTGTTAAAATCACTAGCATTTTTGCCAGTTCAACTCCAGTGAATGTAGCTGAGTTACACTGGTAAGAAAGCGTTTCAATAAAGCGGTGAATCACATCACTTGAAAGGCTCAATTTTTGCATCCTTGTTTTCCCTGTTTATATCTTTTATTTTATTTGTAGGTTGTCCTTTTTCCCTTCTAAACAATTCTGATCCATTCTCCCACACTTCATTCTTCCTGATATCATTTTCTCAAATCTGAATTCCAAATGGTAGTGGAATTTGTTTATTCAGTTTCTTGGTTTGCAGCCCAATCCTTCTGCATCAGTTCTGTTCCCACCAAGAAGGCAGGAAGAGGAGTCATATGGTATTTTTACAGCCATTTGTTACTGCTATGATGATGACTTCACAGCTCTTTGCAGAAATTGTCACCTGATGGATGGGGCTTTGCTATGTTTTTTTTCCACTCTCCTCACTTTTAATGGTAATAGAGATGCGTGTATGTGTACATGCACAGGAGGGCGTTATTATGTCAAAACCATGATACTGTGTACATTAAAGTAAAATATTCTGTCAAAATGTTTCAGAATCAATTGATCAGAAACTGAGAGAAAACTCCCCACATCATTTGTGAGAGTAAAAAATCAGCATTACTATAAGCAGACTAAATTCACCAAAGCATCTTCATTCCAACCTCCTTCCACACAGGAAAATCCTTTCAATGACATTCTGTCTCTGTGCAATGGTAAGGTATATTAGAAAGATTGTGCGAGCGTGAATCTGCTGGGAGCACAGCTTGTGTTCACCGAGTGCCAAGAGATTCATCAACCACTATCCTGTGAGTCTGCCTATTCTACAGCCTCTACAGAAAGCTTATTCTCTTAAACATAAATAATAATAGATAACATAACATAATAAAAAATATTTATGAGCATAAGAAGTAAGATAAATCATCTTCTGTAAAACCATCTCCCTGTTTACCAAGAGCACAGCACAGGTAACACTGGGAAAGCACAGTACAGGGTATTTTATGGTTCCTCACACAGCCTTCTAGTTTATCAAGATGCCATAACTGTAAATGTATCACTTTCTTGGCTAACTAGAATATGTTTCTTCACTTTATTTAAGATGGAAAACAGGAGTTCCCCATTCACCAGAAATACAAGGACGAGTCTGAAATTTAGGGATATTTATGTTCAGTATAGCTATGAACAGTTAATTATTTGAAGGTATCATTATCAGGGTTTCTGAAGAAGGGAAGTAACTGAAGTGTTTGGAGAAGAGCTAGGATTTTGGAAATACGTTTTTATCTGTCCTTCAACAGTTCTGGAAATGTGGAAAAAAAGAAAAAGAAGAAATGCTATTGCACATTTTTTAAAAGTTCCTCAGAGTTTTAGAACGATATTTCAACCTGAGATGGAATAGCAAGTGGTACAGGGAAAAGATGTAGTTCCTGTATATTACTGATAAAATCATAAAATGTTGCCAGTAGAGTTGTTGGTTTTGTTTGCTGGTTTGTTTTTTCATGAATAGGCCAGAACTTTCCGGAACAGACAGAACCAACCATACCTCATTACAACTCCTGAGCTGAGGTGGATGTTCATGTGAATGAAATTCCCTCCTCACTGCATCCTGCTCTAATTAAAAATGCTTTTTATTAAGAAGAGAGGAAGAACTCTGAATTAACTCTCTGAATTAAACCAATCTCTTGAACATGATCTTAATACAGAAATAAACTTCAAAAAACACGATTGGGTGTTGCATACCAAACTCCACAAACCTGGTAACTTAAAAAGAGGAGAATATAGGCTGTGGATTCAAGTATAAGCAACAGCTTTACAAATTGGCATTGAGGCAATTTATGCCACAACTTAAGATAAAATGCTAGCTAGGAAGGATCCATGCAATAAGCAGAGGAACAGAAAACCAGCCATCCCATCAACTATTATGGCACAGGAGTACTAGCCAACAGGCCTTCCTAGCTGGCTGCTCTTTTAAACACTCCAGAGAGACCCTCGGCCAGAACATGAAGGCAAGAGCTGGGTAACGAGCCACTGAAACACCGTTAGCAAGCCAAAGACAAGGAGGAAATCTTGGAGCTTATTTCTGAAAACAGGAGTAAAAAGAGGATTTCACCATTTTGTACTTCAGATTCGAGTGGCCCAGATTACAAAACGTGTGTGGTTGACCTCAATTTTGTGCAGTGCAGATCCGCTGCTAAGGTTTTCACAAAACTCTCACGCTGTATCTGCCTCTGAATCAGACTTCCCGGCTTGCAGGCTTTTTCACTAACATATTGTAAGCTCCCTCTTGTCATTGTACAAATGCATCAATTTATTTAGGGCCTGTCTTTCAACACATCAATGTCTTCCGAGCTCCTCTTTTAGCCTTGGTAAAATAACCTCAGTACCATGAAGATTCCTCTCTTTATACACTTTGTTTTCCTGTTGGGTTTGAGAGGCTATAGCCATTGTCAGAGAAAAATTAGAAAAAATAGCTTAATGGGTAGCAACAGTCCAAACTAATTTCTTTGAATCCTGTCTCTTTTAAAAGAGTATTTATAAAAATATATTCCAAGAATAACCTGGTAGCAGAAAAGTCATAAGCAAGGGAGCACAGTAATCTGTCCAGTACAACAAGCTACTAAGTCAGGCATCTATGAACCCAGAATTAGCACTGCAAGGAGTATTTAAAGCTCATTTTCCAAATGATCTCTCACTTTTACACCATAGTTAAAACTGAAGCTGTGCTTCGCAAAGAAATGTTCTAATAATGAAAAATTAGAAAATCCTGAAATACTGAAATCTGATAGACACAGCCAAGCTCCTCTGCCATGAAATCCTATTAATTGGAGAGAGGTCTTAAAACACGTCTACCAACAGGCTAGTCAAAATATTGTTATTAATGTACTGAACATACTTGATAGTATGTTAGGTTTCTATGCTGGCGAACTCATCTGTGTGTGGAAACGTGAGATGGCCCTAACTTTTTTTTTGATGGCAAGTACCTATTTAAACGTTATTCTGAAGTCTGAGAGCTTAGGAATTAAAAAAATCATATAAAGAAGGGTGATATAGAAGATAAATAAAATAAAATAAAATAGACCAAAATATATGAAAAGACAAAAAACGCTTTCAAAAGGGTCTAACAAATCTTTTCTTGACACCAAGTGTGGTTACCCCCACCTTAGGAAAGGTATTTATCTTGAAATTTTTTTTATTTTAAAATGTGTGCAGTGAAATCAAGTGAAAGGTGAGAAAATGTCAGCCTTGTCAACCATCAATGTACTATGTAAGCACCTAGCAATTAAAAGACCTGCAATATCTTTCAGAAAGATCAAGTAGATCATGCTTCTCCTTAAACAGAAATAATTACACTGCTCATTCATTAACTTCTTCATAAATCCTATTAATTTTGAACTACTATATATCCTGGAAATGCAGTTGAGGCTAAATGAACCTCATTACACAGTGGCCATGAAAACGATGATAGGAGTAAGGATAGGAAGTGCAGATGGTAATAATTAATCGCTCAACTTCCAGCATCACAAACTTTAAATCAACATTTCTATTTTAAAAAAAACCTGATTTTGTTTGCTAGAGGCATTTAGCTACCATCCACCTGCACTGGTGGTAGGTTCTTTTTAAGGCAATTTTTAAATGGCGAAGAGATAAACACGCAGTGATTTTTATCTCTGTTTTTGATAAATGAATGTCTCAGCAAAATTTTACAGCTAAAAAGGTTATTTACTTAAGAGAGATTTTCTGTATGTGGAAAGGTCAGATTTTTTTTTCAGATTGCTGTGAAATTGTTTCTGCCTTTTAGCAAATCTTCTAAGGCGGCTCCTCTCCTTGTAGTGTTGACAAGGACACCGGAAGGATGCGGCCTGGAGAAATCAAATGAACAGCATAAAATCCTAGCTGGAATCTTCTGCTGCCACAGTTTGTGGTTTTTGAAATTCTGTCAAAATGTTGAACAATGTGAGAAGAGAGAGAGGACTTCTGAGCAAAAATCAATAGCCAAGTCTTTTGAACTGCCCATGTACAAAGTTCTAATGAAAATGTCCTTGAGGGAAGTTTTAATAGTGGACGCGGAGAGCAGCTCCTCCGTTGCCCTGATAGCATTGTACAGCATTTGAAGTTTTCAAAGGTGCCAATCCACAAAAGTTTGGTTCACACAACTGAGGATGGAGACGCCTCTGAGGGATCTCAAAAACAGCAGTCTGCCACTGAAGACTGTACAGAATACTGTATGTATTGTTTGCACTGCGTCAGGTTTTAGCTGGAGGGTACAATTTACTTCAAGGGAGTTGGTAAGTCCTTAAATAGCATCTCTCCATGTACAATCTAATAACTGATCAGATGCTCCCCGCAATACCAAAAGTGCTCTGGTCTGACTAAAGGGATTTTACTTAATATACTGTAAATAGATGGAAGTTTTCCATAAATACAATTTATAACATGTTAAATAAGGTTTGGATATAATATCCCATTAGCTGGGATTACATTTCTTTGTATCTGTTCGAGCCTGTTAAAAAATGCAAAGCATTCAGTGCTGCATCAAGGTCATTCTGGGAGAGCTGCCACACACATTAAATTGAGGTTAAAACGGTTGGTAAGTGAGGGTTATACAGTAATTGCACTGCTGTTCCCCTAAAACACAAAATGCATAGATTTACTGTGCCTTTGCAGCATTGTTCCCCCCAGTGCCACTGAGAATTCATACGCATTCACTCTCAATTATAGTTTATGTTATTAGAATAAAATCTTTCAGTATTAAGGTATAAGGTATCTGGCACACGCACAAGAAATGTTTCAAGTATCTGAAAATGTTAATTAAAAACACCCCAAAATGATAATGCCTTTTTCATTTATAACGTCTTTATATATAGCCTGTATATCATAATAAAGACATATCCCAGTCAGCACAGAGCTTTCCACAGAGACAGAAAAAGAGCATTTCAAAATTTCTTCTGCCTAAGAAAATGGAACCTTTTTTTGCTTTAACTTTAAACAGTCTACTGTGTTCTTAAAAACTGGTTCTTACAACTTTCTTACCTTGCTAGCATCCAGTTTGGTTTATTTTCAAAGCGTGTTTTGAATATTACAATAAACATTACAGAAAATATGAAAAGGTGATACTATATTACGCAGGTAGTTTCAAAAAATGTGGAAAGATCTTACTATGAAAAAAAAAAATGATTGTATTTAATAACCAGAACTTTTCATCTGTGAAAATTGTGGTAGAATCAGATCCAGAACCTAGCTAATCTTTAGGGTCCCGGTCCTACTGCAGGTGAAGCCAGAGGACAAGATCTTATTGCTATGAATGCGCTATTACTAATGGGAAAAAAATCCAAGTGGTCTGATATTAAATATTTATGAATATATTAATATCAAGATGCTCTTATATACATAAAGAACTACTGTTATAAGCTTTGTTAATTAAACATCCACAGAGGAATTTTATGGTCTTTTTTTGTTTGATTTTTTAAACAGGAAAACAATTTAATGGCTCAAGAATTTCTAGGGGTCTGGCCAGCCGGGCCAGGGAGGGGATTCTGCCCCTCTGCCCCGCTCTGCTGAGACCCCCCCGGGAGTCCTGCGTCCAGCTCTGGAGCCCTCAGCACAGGACAGAGCTGGAGCTGTGGGAGCGGGGCCAGAGGAGGCCCCAGCAACGATCCGAGGGCTGGAACCCCTCTGCTGGGAGGAAAGGCTGGGAGAGCTGGGGCTGCTCAGGCTGGGGAAGGGAAGGGTCTGGGGAGACCTTAGAGCAGCTGCCAGTGCTTACAGGGGGCCTGTAGGAAAGATGGGGAGGGGCTCTTCATTAGGGAGTGTAGTGATAGGACGAGAGGTGATGGCTTTACACTGAAAAAGGGTAGGATTAGAGTGGATATAAGGAAAAAAATCTTTCCTGTGAGGGTGCTGAGGCCCTGGCCCAGGTTGCCCAGAGAAGCTGTGGCTGTCCCCTCCCTGGCAGGGTTCAAGGCAAGGCTGGACAGGGCTTGGAGCACCCTGGACTCATGGGAGGGGTCCCTGCCTGTGGCAGGGGGGGTGGAATGAGATGATCTGTTAAGTCGCTTCCAACCCAAACCAATCTCCGATGCTATGATTATAATTTCCTAATTAAGTTTGGTTTTATTTACAGTTATCCTGCAACTATGGACTTTTAAATAAAAAAAAGTTTATCTAAACTCTTTAACAGCAAAGGAACTGCACTTTGCAGAGACAAACTGACTCAGCCTTGAGGGCCCTGTACTGATTTCTTTTGACAAGCTTGGTCTCAATGTGACAGTGTGCTGATCGCCTGGGAAATGTGGCACGGCAGTGATGGAAGCCCAAATCTGCCAGAATTCTGAGGTGGATCTACTGTCTCCCTTCTGTGCTCACCAAGAGAGGCTAAAAGACTTTCTAACTCAAGAGAGAGAGTAGGAATTGGACATTTCTTAAGTAAAAAAATAAAATTATTATGTCAGATCTAATAGAAATTACTAGGATTACACACAGCTCTTTCCCTTGCCCACAGTGTCCTTGCAGGCAGATCCGTATCCCATGCTTAGGGTCAATTAACAGACACTTTACATGGCAAATCCTCCTCAGGCCCCTCACAAGTTCCCTCTTCCCTCTCAGTCCCAGCCAGACTTTCCTCTCTCCTCCCTGTAACCTCCCAGGCTCTCTGCAAGAGATCCTGGCTCCCTGAATCACTCAGTAACGTCCCTGCCTGTGGACTGTGCTGCAAACACTTTGCCTCAAGCACGTCATTGGCCTCCCTGCACGTCCCACTCTCCTGCAGACAGCACCTACGGCTGAAAACCCCATCATGCCCAGCCACAGCAAGAAGCGATGCCAGACTGGGCACAAGCGGAAGTTCTCTGGACAAGCTGCTGGGCAAAGTCCCCGGTTGCTGCAGCCATCTTCTGCTAACGTACAGTCTGTGCTGTTGCCCAAGAAACCAGAGCCACAAGCCGAGGAGCTGCTGCTGGTCAAGGTGAGGAGCACACCTCTCCTGCCCCGGCCAGCTGGAAACTCAGACAAAGCAGCCTCCCCTTCCCTCCATGGGCATCCCAAATAGACACAACACCATCACGAACTACCCAGACTCCTCTCAAGTCTGGTTATAGTAACACAGTTCACCACAAACCACCAGCAGAAAACCGGGCATCCTAAGGCCAATCCAGTAGTTAGAATCAGGACCAAGGAAGTATGTTAATAAGTAGGAAGAAGCATATAAAGAGTTAGCAAAATGAGTTGTTGTATGTAATTGTGAATGGTTTAAGTTATGGGAAGCATGTCTATAAATACTACAAAGGTGAAGAGATATGAGAGTTCACATCTATCCTATTATATGTAATTGAAAAATATCATCAAGAAATCACATACTGCTTAGAAGTTTCAAGACCACAGTTTAATGGACACATTCTTCCCTAGCCTGTGAATAATTCCGGAATGATCATGAACTGAGTGCTTAGAGATCTCTCAAATACCATGACTTTCACTCTGGAGTTTTGTTAACGCCAGTTTTTTCACTCCATAATGGAGAGGAAGTATAATTCACCGAGCTATTTCGTCTTCTGTAATGCACTTGAGTCGCTGAACATAAAGACGCCAAAGAATTAATCATCACCTGCCTCCCAGTTAAAACTATAAAGGCCAATCTCCCTTGTTGTGAGTATTCACTTAGCCCTAATTGAAGCAGCACTTAAATATCACAATAGAACAATTCACTCTGAGAATTCTCCCCCATTTTCATCCTCCTCCCGCCACCCTCTCTCTCCATGAAACTGTTTTCTGCTTCAAATTCGAAGAACAGCATGAAGCTTGTCATGGATCTTTACTGCTGTAGGAATACATATGGATGGAACGCAAGTGATGGAGGAGAGTTGGAAGCAAAATGAGATTTTCTGATTTTTTTCCACTATGCTAATCCACTTTTGAAACAAAATGCTTATAGATTATTTTTTAATGTGAAACAATTGCAAAGTAATTTTTTCATGTTTCTGAAACTATAATTATTCATGGAACAAACGACTTTTTGAAAATACAGCTTAAGACAACTAAAAATTACAGTATCACATAGAACAAGAGTAGGCTTAGAAAATTTTAAAA
This sequence comes from Opisthocomus hoazin, assembly GCF_030867145.1. NCBI lineage: Eukaryota > Metazoa > Chordata > Aves > Opisthocomiformes > Opisthocomidae > Opisthocomus > Opisthocomus hoazin. The sequence continues at coordinate 9,469,119 of NC_134436.1, forward strand.
TAGAAAACAAAGTATCATAGAGTACCGAGGATGACTGAGCGTTCATCTGAAATGTATGTCTTTGAGCTAAAGAGAAAACTGATTCACCAAGGTAGAAAAGATTTGTTATGGTTCAGTTTCATGAAGTCATGTGTATGAACGTGTGTCTAATAACAATAAAATATGTCAACAGTTGAATGGATGCATAACATTCATCACTTTTACGTATGTATGTGTACATATTTTAATTTATTGAACAACAAACTTCAGAACTAAAAAGTGGGAGTACAATAGACAAACTATGGAGATTACTTAAACTGAATCCTTTAGCCCAAAATATTACATATGATCATAATTTCAGTATTCTTTGAAACTTTCGGAAAAAACTCCCGTAAGTTGTTCTGCTTTATAAGGAAGGAAGTGACAGGCCGTATTGTATTTGCAATAAAAGCTTGGCAAGGGATGAGAAAATAAGGAAGGTGGGGGAGGGAAGAGAGGGGATGCTGCTCTACATAACTGGATTCTAGTCCCAACTAAAATGATGCTAGCTGTGCTAGTGACATTACAATTAATTTGTTAATTACGTGCGTCATATGTTTGTACAGAACTAGAAAATCTGCAATCTAATTTAACAAAATCCTACACTTTAAGGGAATAAAAAGTTCTTTTTAACTATACACTCTACAGGGCAAAATGAAAAAATGAGGTGTCATATGGAACTTCAGCCCCCATTTAACCTCTCTGTTAATAAGAGTAGCTCAGTTTTCACAACTGGCCCTTCGGACTAGCTGAGTTGCTCTACACCTTTAGCAAACTCTTCAAGATGACTGTGACACACAGACTCCACCTATGCACAACAAAACTATGGCAACTGAAGCAGACTCAGCTCTACAGGAAGGTACTTAGTTTTGAGAAGCGATAAGCACCCAGAACGCCCCAGATGTAAAGACTCTGGATGTCAGCGAACACAAACTCACATTCAGCTGAAAGAACTGGTTCAAATCTGTGGTAGACACTTTTCAAAAAGAAGGTGTAACAAGCTTTTCCGACTAATCAATCAATTAATTGGCACAGATTAAAAGGCCATGAAGTGTCCAAACCAGGGAGACATGAGTTCATATTGATAGTATCTGTGAACTGAGGAGCTTTGAAACACTGAAAAAAGTCTACAGAAGAAGAAAATAGCCTGATTTTCTTTCCATTTATCTCCATAGTTTCTCCATAAACTAGACAGATACCTAGAAGCACAAATACGAAATGAGTTTTTGATAGCCATTAGTGAAATCTGCGCTTAATGACAACTGCCGGATTACACGGTCCCTGTCATAAATAAATCTTAAAATTTGGACTTATTTCAGATTAACTTTCACTGCACTTAGCATCCAACTAAAGTAAAATGATTCTTTTTTCAGTGCATACTAGACTGACTTCACTGATCGTAGCAGCAGATCGTATTTTTGTAAGGCTCTTCAACAGGCAGCCAAATAAATAGCTTTTTCCCTGCTGCCTGGTTTACTGTTTGCTTAAGCAAAAATCCAATTTCTGGAGAAGACTCCACAAGGGCTAAATTCCCTGTCATTTACAAGTGTCCCATTAGAGTAGCTTTCTATATGGAAATAACATTCCAAGACAAGGAGAGAAAGAGTAGGTCTGAGGTCCACTGTTCCTGATGTGTTTTATTATTTCTTTCTCATTTGAAGGGTAGAGCTGTGTTCCCATGAGAAAGACAGAGTAATATCCGAATACAAATGTCTCAAGAAACTGGAGCTTCTTTAAAAGTAAAATACTCCCTCTTGTTGGTTTTTTTTTATTATTTTTTTGTTTTCCTCTGGTATGCATCAAGGACAAGGGGAGACCTGACAGCTTCAGACTCAAGCTGTCTTTCGTTAAAAGGTTTTTAATTAGAAATTCAAAGAAAAAGCTCCTACTGGGGCAGCATATATTAGAAATGTTGGGATTTGGGCTTGATTACTGTTTTCTTTAGAAGTTGTTTTTATTTTAAAACAACTGCAATTACAAAGATGGGGTGAATGAGCCCCTATACATACAGTGGCAGCACAAAGGATTACCAGTTACTCATGTTCTTGCATCTCAAAGGGGCAAAAAGTAAAATGAAAGCTTTTAATGAAAGTTCACAGAGGTGCATTTAATTTGGATCTAATAGGACGGACATTCTAAATCTGCAGGATTAGAATTGATTATTGAAGGAACGTTTACTGAAATTTAACAGCCATATAATGAACTCGGAAATTCATCTACTTTATAAGTAACAGTCAAGAAGCATCCTCTAATAGTTAGCAGTTGCTTATTTAACACTGTTCTAACTACAAATCTGTATTTAAATTAATTTTCTTTAATTCAGAACGTAATTATTACAATAATGCAATCTAAGGCATTCTCTACTTCACTGGAACGCTTCCAGGTAGTCCTACACAGCTGAACCAACACCATCAGTCCCACACTGTATGTGCACAGTAAGCAGGACTTCCAGGGTTCACCAGATCAAACCTGTATGCAGTGGCCCTGTGCCGATGGCTGCCACACAGTTGCTCTTTCCCTAAAGGATGCAGCAGCTGTCTCAGGCCGGAGTTCACATCTGCTTCTCTCCTACAGACATTTCTTGGTCACCAGATTGTTGCTGTTCACGGCAATGTCTAGAGAGGTATCCCAGGGAAGGAGAGGGCAGCCTAGCACACAGCGCTGGTTATACAGACTTCGTGAGATCTCTGCATCACCCAAATTGCACATGACGGGTGAGGCCACACACCTCCCTTGTGGTCTGAGCAGCAACGTTAATGCTGCCTTGTCTGAGGGAAGTATCATGCCGCTGTTTGCCACCGAAAGCTAGACCAGTGCTGTGATGCATGGGAGAACATTCATATTCCATAGCAGGGAAAGGGCACTTGGGAACCTGGCACGTTTGGATGCATATATCTGATTTCATTTACCGAGCGATGCTTTCGTCTAGGGATAATTTGCACTAGAGTACTGACCATAAACTCACTGCTGAGCTCCAAACCCAAACTTTCAGCTGGAGCGACTAAAAGTTGTTGAGTTTTGGCCTCTGGATTACTAGCATCGTTTACAAAGCAGTGGTTTGAATTTGACAATTCATCACCTTACCTGCCTTCTAAAAAGGAGTTGTGGACATATACTAAATGAATATTTATATTACAGAGGTTCAACATGCATTTAAAGTTTATGCATAATTGCCTTGAACAAACAGGGAATGAGGGGCCTTTGAGGAAGTAGGAAACTGTCATACATAACACCCAATCAAAAAAGGCGTGGAAATAATTAAAGAGTTAAGTTTACATAAGCCATCAAATTACATAGGATGACCAGAGTTTATAGTGAAGACAAAAATAAAAACTTTTTTTAATTTTCGCACAGGATCAAAATAGGAACATCCCATGAGAAGCAACCAGGAACTTTGTTTTGTGCAAGACAAAGCTCCTAGGAACCCTTACGGTCCTACCTGCTTAGAACAAGTCACCTGAAAAACACTTCTCGAAGAGAATTTACTTTTTCTCCTACCGCCCCTTCAGAATAGGCCCTCTGCAGATTGCTGCTTCTGTTTTGACCAAAGCCAGAATGTGTGGAGCTCTGTGTATCTTATTCCATACGTTTGTGCACATGCTCAGTGTGGCCATTACCAGTGAGAACGCCATTTTGTACACAACAATAACCAGACTTCTCGAAATCTAATCTGCTCCTGAGGTTTAAAAGATCAGTTCAAATTACCTTCTGAAAGTTCAGTTTGAGATCTCTTCTCTCATTAAGCAATTTCCTACATATTCACTTGGCTTATCCTATTAATGTGTTATTTCTCCCTCACAGTGTCATTTGTTGCATTCTGCAGCAGTTCAAAGGTGGCTGCCTTAACATATTTATGTGCCATTTACAAAATACATTTATGGACATGACAATCTGGACCTTTAAGTCAGAAAAAACAGTAAAACATTATGAGACACAGTAATTTTTTATCTTAATACTAGAAATAATTGCCCCGGCAGCGCAGAGACTAGTTTCCTTGCTTTTAATTAACATCAATAAACAAGAATCCTTCCTAGGAAGATTTGTGAGTCTTGCTTCACAAGAACGGGGTCCCGGTTCTATAGAAAAAATGCATGTATTTCACCTTTGAATGATTTCTTTAATATTTAAAAGAATTCAGAGCATAGGTAATTTTTACTAAGAAAAGATCTTCACTTTTTACTTTTAATTCTTCTGTTTCCTAATCAAATGCAAGCTTTAATGATTTTAATTTAAAATTTTGTAATAACTTTTAAAGTGGATGTATTAAAAAACCAACCAGCGCTTAGAGATAGTATAAATCACTATAAAATTCTGAAAGTGGAGCTCAAGGCAGTAATTATAAACAAGTAATTGCACTGAGTTTATTCAAATAACCTACTATGGTGTCTTCCTAAATGTAATTATATATTTTAAGATTCTATAATTTTTGTGTGGTTCCTTGGTTTTGTTTCGGGGATTTTTTTTTTGCATTTTTACAAGCTTTATTATCTTGGAATCTCTTTAAAATTTGCCTGTTATTAAGTTTGGAAAAAAACCACACCAACCCAATTTAAAGGCATTACAAATCTTAAAAACGCATAAATCTTCATATAAACTATCATTAATAAAAATTATCTAAATGACCTCTAAAGAAAGATTTCCAACCGTGATGTACTCTGTGCGAGAATTTTTTGACACACCTAATGAATTGATGTAAAGTTGCTGCATATTTTACACACCTCAGTGATACTGCTGTTCAGTGAGAGTTCAAATTGCCTTTGGTTATCACTAGGTGTTGTATCCATTTACTGTAGTTTAAACAAGAGAGCTTAGTTTGGAAAAATACCAATAACTCCTGGCAACAGTGACTTGCTAGGATTAGATACCTGCTGCTTTGCCTTCATTCTTAGCTACTTTAATTCCCAGTACCTGAAACAACCTTGTTAGATTTCAAAGTTTTTCAGGATAAGAGGAGGGAATTCTGGCTTTGTAAAGTAGTCTTGTGTTGAATTGTTAAAAAGACAGTTGAGTCCAATGTGTATTGCATATTTAATATGTGCGTATGTCTTCATGTTAAAGCTAAATAGCAGCATGATCAATAGCTAGAATATAAGTTCAAAACACTTTGCACCTGAAGAATCATGACTGGCAAAGTTACCCACGTTTGCGAATTTTTTATTTCTGCCTACAGGGTTTTTTAAATGCCTGAATCAAAATAGTTGTACTGATCTGGGAATAACTATATTACATAAAAATGATTATGTGTCTAAGGTCACTTCCTACTACGGTCCCTTAAGAATTCCTCGTGCCTCGTAAGCGTGAGACAGATTAAACCATTCACTGCAATTCTTGAAACTTCAGAACCTGTTGGGTTCTCCAGTATGGCAGTATCAAGTGAAAGTTACTATTACTCAGGTTCAGACTGGTAACTTGCAGTAAGAGCCCTCTGAAAATCAATGCCACTTTTATTCTATTAAAACTTTTTATGCTGGATGGCAACAGCCAGACACACACCATAGCAAAGAAATTTAGTCAGATTGGAACATTTTAAAAGGATTTTAATTTGGACATTTTTATTGCCAACAGTTTGCATGAATGATGTCCAGAATCTGGTACATCTGAACCCACTTGAGATGACATTTGCTCTTCTACAGAAAACATATAAATCCCAAGGTGCTCAGGGACACGCACTCTGCAGCAAAATTGCTGAGCCTCATATTTATTGTAAAAGGATTCTCATGCAGTTTTCAAGAGATCAGGGACAGAAGAATAACTAGAAGGGGACTACAGAAAAAAAAAAAGAAAGAAAGGAAAAAAATAGAAAAAAAGAGGTAAGATTGCATAACTGCTGCTTATTTCAATGGAGCGACTATTTCAGAACATAAGACTGTTCTGACCCAGAAACCAGGACGCAGGTCCAACTAGCCCAGCATCTTGTTTATGAGGCCACTAAGCAGTAAGGAGACCTTAAGAACTGGAGGATGTATGCAATTAAGAGCAGTGCAACAACATAAACTATTAGCAGATAATTGACACAGGCGCATGTATTTACAAACCTGTCCAGTGATATGGTTAGACATCTGAAAAAATGTGCGTTCTCTTGCAGTTTTCATAATAAGAAGCTAAAGCTAAGCAGCTGTTTGGTAGTGCAAGCTATCAACATATATTAATAACTTACGTACATAAAAAGCACGGAAAGTGTTCTGATATCTTTGCATAAATGTTGATCAATGGAATCAACCTCACTTTTTGATAGCAAAAGTATTCTAATTAAAAAATATTCTTAATAAAGCTCACTTTGGGTATTTTAAGATACTTTAGGATTCCAAATCTCTTACGTCATATTAAGCAAATTGCTCAGCTGCTTATCAAAATCAAATCATACCCTAAGCACAAAAAATAAATCATAAATATTATTTTCACTTTCACCAGTAATTTTGCTGGGGAAAATCCCCTGCCTTTTTCTACCTACAAATGCAGTATGAACACATTAAGATCAAATCATGACATCATCAAGTTGGCCCATGTTACTTAATATTCCTGAACAGCAAAGAATATCATCTATTACATCTTTTGGTACTATTTTCAATCCTGGAAAGGTTTTCAGGAATCTGCCCCTTCTTGATCCTGGTCTCCCCAGCTAGTCCCACTTACTCTAGGTAAGACTCTAAGACCAGCACTCTTGGACATTTCCAAAGGACTACGGGAAGGCTGACGCCTGTGCCGCGTGCAGCGAATACAACTATCTGTCCACAGAAACAAGCAAATGAAAAAAAAAACCCACACGATCATGGATATTAGCTATTTCTGAATAGATTCATTCATAGGCTTTTCTTCAACTTGTCATGAATTAAAAAGACCTTTTGTATCAGTAACATTTAAAAAGGGTATCGACTGCATATGCATAAGAAGCATGACACTATGTGGTGAAATTAGTTAATATGATCAGAAGGTGAATTCAGCATATCTGCACGTGCTGGGTTTTTTTTAACACACTTTCCTTGGCTGATTAATGAAGAACTTTTGAAACAATTTAATCTATCCAGGGATGCGAATGTTAGTTTATGTTTTTCAAGGCTGATTACTGAAGAAGTTCTAAAGCAGTTTAATCTGTTCAGGGACGTTAAACAAATATGTCAACATTCATTTTACATTTGTGTCTACCATAGCTAAACTCAAAGAATGCTGGAAATAGATTGCAGTACTCTGTTTGCTCAAGGAAAAAAAAAAGTCAATATGCTTCATATTTTATAGACGATGCAAACTGCTTTCTAAGATGAATGCTTTTCAGATGGAAGTTTTCACTGTAGCTTTACCGTGCAGATCCCACTCTGGCACTCTGCCATATAGTGATATATAACCTTATAGCTCACTATTATGCAAATAACAATTTGGCTAGGAGATCCGAGTGCTCAGATTTTCTCAGAGGACTACCATATATTTCAAACTTCTTGCATCAAATTATACTTGACATTTAATTGGAATGCGACTTACGTAGAAAAATAATTTTTAAAACTCTCTTGTGTAAATTTCTAATAAGACAGCTGTCATGTTTCAATTTTTCCTTTTTTTCATATGTGCACAGCAGGTTTAATTTGGATAGACAGGGAGTACACCATTATATAGGCCACCATATATGGAAGGGTATTCTAAGTAAGAACTGCTTAGTACAAAGCAAAATAAAGATGGGAGAGAGTAGAGAAAATGTTAAAATTCATACGTTCATCTCCTATTAATTAATTCTTACAAAGTAAGACTGACAAGTACATATGCATTCAACCATGTTGTACAGGGAATTAATACTGGAGGATGGCATATGAAACATAATCAGGTTCAGAAGTTGGTAATTAATCTGCGTAAGGTCAGTTCTAAACTGCACTCTTCCTTTCAGACCTCTTAAATTTAGCTAGCGAGGTCAGTACTACACTCGTGGTAGAGACCGTTCAATCTCCAATCCTAGCCCTACCAAGGACACCCAGACTTCACCTGGCACAGAGTTTTTTTACACAGGCGGCTCAGGTTCTCAGTTCAGAAGCTGGCCTAACTGTACATGTGAATATTTATAACCTGCAAATTCACAAACACTAAACCTCTGTCATGTTCTCTTTCGATATGTATGTGTTCAGAGAATACCAAGGACTAGATTACTTGCTCAGCAGTATTTATTCTTCTCTAGCTTTGCCTCCTCGTTATTATGCTAATTTAGACTTAAATATTTGTTAAGAGGTTTTGTGACCTTGAAGGAGAACACTCAAATGTCCATCATATCATGTCACAATCGCATCTCTCTGAGGTTCTAGGATGTTTGACACTGTATTTATTTAAGTTTATATTTATAAATGTACAGAAAGAAACAATACAGGGAACAGAATCTCAATGTCCCTTAAAAGTTCATGGTCTCTCAAACAAAGGTGGAATGTGTCTTAAGCCTTTGTGAATTTCATAGAAGATCTGAGACCTAGAAAACTGTAAAAAAATTCACAGACTGTAATTGAGAAGATCCCTGTAGCTCCATGCCTCCGACATGTCCAAATCCGTCACCTATTGATCATTTTCATAATTTTGAGGCTGATGGGTATATCTTTAAATAAAGTATTAGAGAAGTACGTATAAACTGTTCGGGAGCACAGTGGGAACGTTGACTAGATGTTGCAGTTGAGTATCTGCCTATGGTTTAATGCATAATGATTTGGGTATGGGTTTTTCAGAAGTTTTACTTCTAGCGATGTCCCTGAGAGACAGCGTGTACAGTTCTTTAACAAGTCCTGTGTTCAAAGCAAGGCAGTTCTCTGTCAGTCCAACACCAAGTGAACAAACGACTGTTTGAGATGGAGGATAACATATCGACTGGAACAAAGTGGCAGAAAGCAACAAGAAGTAAGTTCAAGGCAGAGAATTTGAAGGTTTCTAACTATTAGAGCAGAAATGTTTACATTAATACTATCATGACCAGCAATAATCATTAGGTAAGAATAAGTATCTCTGAGAAATTTTAAGCAGATTTCAGGATTTTCAGAGACCCAGTCTTGAGCTTTACAGCTATAGGATGCTGCACTGTGTATCTCTGAGTTTAATTCACGTATAATAATAGTTAAAAAAAGCTGAGCAGTGGAGACCAAAGAATACAGTCTTGCACTAATAAGGAAATTGGAGGAATTACTAGGGGGAAAAAAAGCTAAGACCAAAAAGGGAAGGACACAGCTTAGTGTTTGGCAGCTATGAAATGCTTCACTTTCACTTCTGTCTCAGAAACACTCAGGCTTTTTGCAAACTTGTGTGTTACCTTGGAGGTTTACTGTATAAAGTAAGGGAACAGGCACCCAAGGGCCTTGAAACTACTGCACAACAGAAAAACTCAACTAGTTTGATTGTTCAAAAGTCTTACATACCTTGCTTTGCACAAAACACAAGAAAAATGCAGTTTAAGAAGTCCCCGTCATCATTTATCCCTCATTCTTTGATGTTAATATTTTGATTCTATGCGGTAATGATCCTCAAACACCAGCAACAACACTATAACCTATGGCACGTGGGGGGAACGCTACTTCCAACCACTCCAGCAATTTTGTACAGGAATTGGTTCTGCTTGGTCACAATAATCTATTCAGTCTTTCACTGTTCACTTTCAGACATGCCAGTCACAGGGTTACTCTACCAATCGCTTAAAAAGTCCCCCTAGCACGCATACTTTCACCCGTTCCATCTTCAGTGACCTCTTTCCGCCAAGCCTCACAAAGGGAGAACTACATTTTGAAAGGACCTCCATGTTTGATGAGCACCACTGAACGCTTGGAAAGATTAACAGAAAAAGGTATTTCAACATTTCCCAGTGGATGGTTTAGGTAATAGCAAATGGTAGATGGAAACATTAAATTTAATGTAGAACTGATACATAAATTTAAAAAAAATGCAATTTACTTAGATTTTGTTAAGGCATCCATTAAAGTCAGCACTGAATTTGAAGTAAGGTGAAGCTATAAAAAAACCCAAGACAACAATTTTGGTGTAGTGAGTTGCTGTTTGGGACAAATGTGTTCTTGGACTGTCACAAGAATCTCTGTGGTAATGCATGGTTTTTAAATGCCGTGAATGTTTCTTTTATTATGGCAGCGCTTGCCAATGTGTATGTATCTAAGGATTTGTCAGCAACTGCATTATCAAATTCATTTTTCAAAGGTTTACAGTGTGGCCAAAAATTCTCTCCTAGGGGAATCCTGGCATTCCAACTCTTCACTTAAATGAAAACTTCCTCCTGAAAGACTGCTTCAGACAATTGGTCATACTTGGGCTGGGATGGTGCAAGAAGTCCAAATCCCTCTTGCAAAATTTCTGTTTGTATTACTAGGACCTTTAAAACAATTATTTAACTTCATCTCGCAAACCAAAACTAACCCTCCATAAATCTTGACCCAGTGACATGCTGGACAGGCAGAAGTCAAAATGGCTAAAAGACTTATCAGTTCATCTACATCAATACCCACTATTCCAATCTAAATAGCAGTACCTAAATAATTCATATTGAAACTGCTGAAAAATCATGGTTCTGGAGTTTTTAATAAAAAAGGAAAAATGAAACTGAAGCTATCTTTTATTCCCTGAGCAAAAAGAATTTGTGGTTTTTTTTGTTTTGAAAATCCTTTAATAAAAATTGTGAGTTTCAAATAACTTCAGTATTCAGTCACTTAAAATTGATGCATGCCTATATTAAAAGAGACAAAATATTTTTCCCTATCAAAAAGCTTAGTAGCGTGCCATGAATTTATTGTGATCACAGTCTATAAAATAGACCACGAGACCTCATCGAGCTTTAAACACTGATTCTGAAAGTGATCTAGCCATGGCAACGCACAGCTGAGAGCATTAGTCCATGCAGCACTTTATTTAGCTAGATTTCTTGTCTTGGCCAAGCCAGATAATTAAAGACAGATAACTATGCATTCACTACGTTCATATCTGCTGTGTATAAATACGCCAAAACTCAAGTTTGGAGAAGAGTAGAAACATCCACAAGTTTGTGTGCGTATTTGTTGTACCATCATATAATATTGTAAAATAAATGGTACAGACAGCCTTAAAATTCATTTTTTACGTTAAAAAAAAAACCCAGGATTTATCATATCTAGAATAGGAAACTTAATTTCCCTAATCTAGAGCAAATGACAGCGTGGAGGGATTGACCAACAGATTCCTTCTGTAAATGAAAAGCATTTTCTACTCCAGTATATATAATGTTAGAAAAACCCATAGATTAATCAAACCATGCTGTTCTGACATTAACTCAAAATACTCTATTGTATGATAATCCCATCATTAGAACTAAGCAAATAATTCACTGTGAATAACTTCCTCAATAATTTTTCCTTATAGCCTAGTCTCACAATGTCTGTTAGCAGACTGCAGCTTGCCTGAGTGGAATCGTCACTAACATTTATTCAGTTCTTTTGGGGAATACTTTGGAATATTTCAACTACTGTTATTTTATTTATTTATTTACTGAAGTTTAAGTTTTGCCTTATGACACTATTCCACTGGATATAGCCACGTACTGGATGAGCACAAGCCAAACAGAAGTTCTTGGGAATACAGTTATTTAAAAATTCCCACTCTGGATACCAACACTGCTTTCTCCCACCCAGCACATTGACGCTAACAGGGAACAGGGAAAGCCACTGAAAGTGGGTAGACTAAGCTAAGGGAAATATCAAATGCATTTTCCTTATTGTCTCTTGTTTATGTATGCTATTTATTAAGCCCCTGAATATATGAAAAAACACAATACTGCATGTGCCTTCTACTAAAGAAACAGACCTATATCCAGACACATGCTCAGAAACAACATTGAAACCGGAAAATCGGGGTAGTGAAGAACGTAACACGGACTAAGAAGCAAAGACGCTTACAAGAAAAATTGTTATTTAGAAAGGGAAACAAATTCAAAGCAATTTGTTAGTATTGAATGCTTTGAAATCAGTTCACGCAAAGTGCTGATGCCGTTGTTGTAACCTGTGGGGTGGCTGGCTGCGCAGAATCCAGACACTGCCCTTAATTACTCAGTGGTAACAGTAAACTCAGATTCAAATGATGAATTACATTAAGCATGCAGTCAGCAAAAATATTCCTAAGAAGCATTATTTAAGCAATTAAGGATATTAGTTTAAAAGTCTGCAATGTTATGCACAATGTAGCAATGAAGTATCAAGTTTTCATGCAAAAACACATTCTAGAAAATGTTTTTTGTGTGCATATCTCTGTCAATAGTCCAAAAAAGGCACAAAAACGTAAAAGTCCTATCATGTCGCAAAGGAAATATAACATATACGAACTCAGGATCAAAATTCCAGTTAAAATAAATGACAAATCTGTAGTATGTCTACTTGTCTTCCATGATGAAAGCCTGCTTACCAAAAAAGCCAGCAAATTTTACAGAGCACTAATTAATAAGGACACATCTTGCAGTGATCTTGCTTTAATAAACATGTGACACTTGGGAATATAATATGAAAGCGATCTTGAAGTAACAACGCTGCCTGACTCCTTTCACACAAATCCTAAAGTACAGACCTACCTTATGCCTAGAGAGGATATCTGGGATAGAATTGTGTATTTCACATTTGGGACCGCACTTTAAAACTTACCTAACTAACAAGATCAGGTGATAAAATCTAAATTTAAAAATATGCAATACCTATGGAAGTGATCACAGTGTTGTGATTCAGCAGACATTAGATTTTTTTTTTTTAATACTTAAATTATTTAGAACGAATATAGCCAAAATCAGGCAGTTGACGACTCTGCCCATTATTTGGCAATATGACTTCAATGTTTGTATTAGTTAAACATAGACTGTAGATCAAAAATATACAAATATTCAATCATCTAGTGACTCGGTATAAGACAGTAATGTTTTGATGTGATTATATCAGAACTAATGCTAAGACTATCTACAGCATATTTATCAGTGCCTAGAACCACAACAGAATTTGAGAAATTTATTTTTCACTACAAATGAACTAAAACTATCCATGCATTTTCAAAACCTTGAGACCACAATGTGCCATATATCCGTTTGTAATGGAGCAAACCACCAAGACTGCCAGCTAAATGACACTGAACCGAGTATAAAATATTTATCAGTAAGGTAGTCAAAGAATGGAGAAAAGTTACTTTTACTTTTTTGTAAAGTATTTGTTCTTTTTCAGGCAAGGATTTTGAAAACTCAGAAATGTTGACCAGTTCTATAATTGGGCAAAACAGGTGATTACGATTTCATGAAAACACAGAACTTTTCACCTATTCATATATCATACCAGTTCTCATCATGAAGATGTATTAAATATTTCTATATTAATATAAATATAGGAAAGCACTTGATCTCTGAATACGGTAACATTATCATTTCAACTTTTCTCACTGAAGACTTTTAGTCACTCCTAAACAGTAAAAGCTGTACGTCATGCTGCTTGGTGAATCCCACAAATATAAGCGTGCCTTCAAAAAGCATGTTATGCAAATTTTTACCTCTACATAAATAACAACACAGCAATCTTAAATATTCTGCTTTCTGAGATACATCTTGAATATTGTTCCATTCATGCTCTGTAGAGGAATCAATCTCAGAAAAAGGCAAGTGACCCAACTTTATGTTACATGGCCCCTCAGTTGCTGCTACTATAGCAAACTCAAAAACTAGTATTAAATTTCTGAAAGCTGCAAATACAACATGCCTAACTGATAATACAAGTCAAGCACTAAATAAACAACCAAACTAATTTACTCAATATTAATACACAGATATGTGGTTATAGAACAAATTTTTTAAAAAAAAGCGTGAATTGTTGTCCTTCTGGACATTAGGTTTATCCTAGGACACTTGGATACGATCCATTAAATCCATTTGCTAACCCCTTCCGCAGCACCAGAAAGTGCTTCTCTGGAAAGCAAGAAGAGAACTGGTCTGACAGCAGAGTGCCCGGAAGGATACCTCTGTGCTTTCTCAGGTTCATGTTCAACACAGGGAGTAAGATTTGTTATTACCACATATGTCTTTTTCATTAGCTGTATGACAAGGGATTACTTTTTTCCTCCTAAATTTTCTTCTCCTTTTCTTTCCTTTTCCCCCAGCAAATCTACTTAACTCATAGAACGAAAAATATCCACAATGGCTTCAGCTACTTATAGTCTTGCAATATGCTCAATTAAGTTTCTCTTCTTTTGGTTTAACTATTACATAGAGACATATGCCACTCATTCCTGCTGCATAAATGCTTTTATGACATCCACCAAGAGAGTAATAACATCCGTCTTTTACTAAACCAATTTTTACTAGTCTCCATGTGATCTTCTACACTATGAAGAATATTGCTCATGAGATAGTGGCTCACTCACCTCGTTCATCCCAAGCAACAGTGCCCCATTTTAGACAGGCAGCTGGCAGAACAACCTCAAAAAGAGCCAAACAAAAAACCTCAACAAACCAACCCACATCCAAAAACCAAAAAGAATGATGCAGCCCCACTGACATTTTCATTGGGCTATAAACCAGAGAGGCACTTATAACAGGTCAGTAACTCCCTAAGAATTTTTGAGATTTAAATGGACCCACGTGCTAAGCTCACAGCTCTCAGACAGACTAACTAGCTATTTTACAAGACATTTCTGTGCAAGAATGAACCGTGTGGAAATGTCCGTTGTCTATGATCTCTGGAAAGATTTCTTCAGCCTATTAGTGATAGCGCTCTCTGGATGGGAACAACAGACGTTTTGGAAACAGCGAGTCGCACAAAGTTGCAGAACTCCTAAGCAAAGAGGAACAGATGGTTTCACTAATGAGTTTTCTAAAATACGCACCCTGTCCTTGGTGGACACAATGCGGTAGCTAACATGTTCTAGTGATTATTTTCTTAAATTATTAGACCTGTTCTAAACAGATTTACATAGTAAAATAGTATTAACCTCTAAAAATCAATGAGCAGAAGTTCTGGGGTTTTTTTGCTTGTGAGAGGTGGTTTACACGTTGTAATGCAATTCAAAGATACCAAAATTTTCTTCATGTCATAGCAGTCTCGGGACAAACACGAGACTGAATTTTCACACTGTTAACAGATCTTCCATAGTAATTTATGAAGACCTACCAAGCTCACTAATGTTAGGCATCAACAAATTGCCATTATAATTGTCAGTAAAGGTAACTTCAACTTTTTTGGGGGGCGAGATTGGCTTGTTGGTTTTTTTCTAATTTAAGGCATACTGAGCAGAGGTTAATTCGTTCTTGTAAGGGATGGAACCACTTGCTGTTTCTGTGGTAAATAAGTATCATGATATGCAGTTGGTGACTTCTAGAAAATAATTCTGTAGTATTCAGCTTCATAGCAACAAATTAATACCAATTGTATTCTTAGCTTAAAATTAGTAAACAATATTTTTGATCTGCCATTATAATGAACAAATAAAACATTTGAAAGTCATGGAAAACTTTGGAACTAATTATCTGAATTTCTAAAACTGTTCTGGAAATTTTCTTTCTTATATATTTTCTTTCTTATCTGTATGCATTTGTATGCTTATTATGTCACTTTTTTCATGGTACAGTATCACTATGGGCATTTCTAGGAAAAAAAGGAAAAAGAAAACCACCAAAAAAATAAAGACAAGATGTGGTTCAGCATGCAACCACTACATCATTCAGTGTCCTGAAAACTGATTGGAGACAGGTCAGTAGTTTTAGATTTTTAATGTAGACTCTTATTACCGTATTCTTACCCAAAGTATAATACTGATTATTATTCTTTCGTTTCTCACTAAAAAAAAAAAAATGGATAGACAAATGCAAGAACGTGTTGCCATTATTTAGTAACCACTATTTGTATTGCTTTGGAGACGACCATAGTGCTTCTAAGGTGGAATAATAACATTCACACCACAACAAATGGGTCAATTGTCATTACGGGAGTGAGTTTAGAACTGCTGATTTGCTTCCAGGTGAAGGACTGATGTCAAGCACAGATCCTTCCAGCACTGAAATACTTGGACCATATATGTTACAACTGAGAGATGCCATTCAGCAATGTCATTACTCCGAATTCTCTGGGAGAGTTCTCTATCAGCAGGACGTTTTCAATTGCCACATCAATTTAAAGGGGATGTTTTGTGCTCAAAAAATTTCAATCTTGGTAAAACCTGCCATGTTTCTTAGGATTTCACTCTAGCAACCACGCTATAAACCATACAATTTCATACCTGAATTTTATTATTTGGATGCACATTTTCATAAATTCTCACTGTAACAAATGGAGATAAATATCGGCGTCCCAATGTTCAAGTGACACACACTATGCCCCCTGTTTAATTAAGCATTTGCTTTGTGTGATCTATACTTTTCCCTTCTACTATTCTCCCTTAATCTTAGCTGCAGACTTTGCTGTTGTGCAAGAAGGTTAATCAAAAAAAACCCAAATAAACCTCTCAACTTGCATCATAACTTTTACATAACCACAAATTTTATTCTAAATTCCTGGTCCTTTGAATCATGAATACAGAATCTACAAGTCCACAACTGTTTCCTGTATATAATTCAAGCCATGAAGTCTCTCTTCGCTTGCTGTTAGGCTAGCAGTAGCCTAAGGTGAGTAAGGGAAGTAGATGTGATGATCCCGTGTCTCAGCAATCAAAACAAGCTTTGATATTGCCATGGACAAACACTACATTTAAGTGGGCCAGAATGAAAGCAAAATTTAAGAGACATGCTCATACTGTCACTCCTTAACCTATAAACTGGGGAAATCTGGGATCTAACATAGAATGTTTGGAATAAGAAAAAAAAAAAGTCATTACAAGTTACAATGAAAAACCTTCCCTGACAAGAGTCAATTTGTAGCAGTGTTTGGAATAATACATCCTATTTATCTCAGAGAGATAAAGGCATCTTTGAGAGCATGCATGGCAAGAAAAACAAACATTCGGTAGTCTCAGACCCTAAGCAGTTTTGGGAATACCAACTGCTAGGCATTTAGCTTTCTAAAGAATTTCAATATTGGGCAGTTTGACATCTTCGCACTTGCATGATAGCAGAGAAGAAGCTTCAAAGATCCAAGTTTAGAATTAAATAACTGAAGTAGATATTCTTCAGTAAAAGTAAATTTCTATGCGCACCAGTTGTGAAGATAGATCTAGCTGAAATATGACAGTGGAACAAAAAAAAAAAAGATATGAAAACTCCTTTTAACTGAAATTATGATTTTCTATCAATTTAGAAACAAGCTCTGCTATAACATGTTAAATAACAGCCAAAAGGCAGATCAGTAAAAGTCATTTTTCACGGTTGATGGCCAGTTGAGTTATCTTGCCTCACTTTCAAATGAAATTATGAATTAAAAAGAAGGAAAAAACCTCAGCAATGTATGCTTTCTCTGCAATGTTGTTCAAGACTGACTAAAGACACTTACTGTTACATGAAGCTTTATGAAATGTACTTCTCTTTATCGTGCTTGGTAAGAGCAAACCTCTCTTTTGTTAGTGCAACACGTCACAGAGGCAAACACAGGGAAATACACTGCAAGTCCTGTGATTCAGTCTGCGACAGTTTCAAACGATCTATTGCTTAGAGAAACCTCCCCTCATTCCGTGGAAATCGAAGGAGGACAGAGGAAGGATGAAGCAGCACTAGCTGTCCTCCCAGGCAATCTGGCTCAAAGCCATCACCTTTATTTTGTATTATGGTGTTGGAGAATTTTCTCGAGTATCCCGTAGTCATCTGTGGCTGGAAGTTTGTCCAAACTTCCCACTTCTGGATCCTGGCTATTAAATAAATACCACAGCCATTGGCATTGCCAAAGGCACTGCAGCTGTTTGGGAATTGAAAATATTCCATATTTTGTTTCAAAATCATGATAAATAATTACGGTGCTAGTATTACTAGACCGTATATTTGGTCATTTGCTCTCTAATTATAAATCCTGTAGGACAAAATTCGAGCATTTTTTCAAGAGAATGGTTATCAGTAAAATCCGTGACCATGGTTGAAATTCCTACTTGAATCTAAGTTTCTTTTGCAAACATGGATTAATTTTTGTGAATTAATTTCTTGTCATTGGCGAGTATAGCTCTTTAAGCTAAGAGTTTACCAAAACTTTTAAATTGCTTAAAAATCTAAACTAAATATAGTACATCTCTGAAGGAAAGATTAGTTTGACAACATTAATCACGTATCACCACATCATTCTAGTTTTTGCAGCTATAAAGGCATTGTAGGAATACAGTGCTTATTTGGGACCAACACCCTTATTCCTAAAGGAAACAGTTACTTCTGAATATTTTAAATATTTTCCTTTCCTAATGTAGATTAAGTTTAATAATTCATAAGAAATTTACTATGCTTTCTGCAAGTCTTGGAAGGTAGACATTCCTCAACTCTCTGGAAGAATATGGCTTGGTTAAAGTACTTTAGCTCTTAAATTCATAACGTTTTTCTACATTAATTATTACTTTATCAACCATTATTTTCTGTTAGACTGTCTTTGTTCTATATATAATTAATAAAAGAGAATGTGAGAAAAATATTTAGAACCTGAATTGCTGAACCTTTCAAGCTGCAACTTAGAAGTACTGACCTGAACTACAAGTTTTTAAAAGCCACAGCTGTGTGTAATTTATCTGTGTAAATTATGTGCAACTTATTACTTGGATGTTATGGAAACTGCATGAATAAGTGAAATTGCATGACTAGAATCAACGAATACTGAAGGGATAGACACTCCATTTCCGAGCAAGTTTTTACTGTATGTCTCAAGCATGGTGGGGAAGAAGCCATCAAATGTTGAGGGAGTTGAACTGTTAGAAAAGTACAACAACCCTCTCAAATGCATTGCTTGGTGTCATTGTTATTATAAAACAGAAATCATTGTACGAAGGATATGATCGTATCTGTGTACTCAACACCTTTTACCGCACTACGGGTGACATCTCTGGCAGATGATCTGGCAACTCCCTTTGTGTCCAAAGTTCCAAAGCTATTTCAGAAGCGTCCTTGAATCTAGTGCCAGCTCCTTTTGCTAACCAACAACTCCTAAAATAGACTAAAACAAAAACTGTTGTTGCACTAAGGCTTTTGCTAGACTAAGCCGCTATTCTGACAACATTTAGCTGTCATTAGAACAAATAAGAACTGGTCATTAAGTAGATGAATCAGATATTGACGATGTTTTACAACTAGCAGTATGCAAAGGGGTACCAAACTCAGGTTTAACCTGACTTAACACACACCAAAACCAAACCATGCAAATTTCATAAAACTATACTTCTCGTGAAAAATATGGCACTGGTTCATAATTAGATTAGAATCTGACTATTGCAAAGGTTCTCACTCTCTGCAGTGAGAGCAAATGTGGATGGCATTACATATGGATTTTTCTGTTAGAAATTAACTGCATATTCCAAGCATTACAATTAATAGGCCAAGCTGTTGCAACAGCAACTTAGTTGAAGCCAGTTCTGCTGGCAGCTGGTCACACACTTACATTTTTCAGGCATATCTATATCCCATATAAACCTAAAACAAGAGGATGAAATGAACCTGGTTCCAATTCTTTAGACAAGCTGTCTTGCCCAATGTATAACCAAACTTCTGTTAGGTATTAACAACAGAATTGTACTTATTCTGACATATATTTATGAGACCTGAAAGTATGCTCTATCTGATTTTGACAGGAATACTTCTTATTCGTAACTTAGAACAGCTTTACTATAATGGAACTACTGTCAGGTGAAGGCGTTATATGTGAAAATACCATGCAGGAATTTCAAAAAGGCCTCCAACGGATAAATAGTAGATCAACTGGACTAAAGGATGAAGGTGAAAAGTTTTATAAATTGCTGAATCCTCTCCCTGGGTGAGGTGTCATATGGACGTCCTTGTATGTATCTGGGGACTATTTATTGATCTGGGGAACTGCATGAAAAGAGCGACGGAAAAAATACAGTTTTTCTGTCTCCATTGCGTTTTCCTTAACAACGCAGTAAAGTAAGTTGAGCTACATATAACAGCTATTGAAAAATATCTTCATAGGAAGCACATTACAGCACCTCATTGCTTTATGAAGTAGCTTTTGATAATATCATAGTGGAAAATTTCTTACATTTTTGGTTTATGATCAAAAGGTTTCATTTATTATAGCCACGAGTCCTAACAGACCAAGATAAAATAAACTGCAGGTTATATTAACAATACTCCAGGCAAAAGTATAAAGTCACTTATGCTCGTTAATAGTTATACCCCAACATGTAAAATTAGCAAAAGTTATGCAAGAGTCCTACTGACTTTTGTTTCCTAAGGTGAACAAAATTTTTAAGATTATCTGTAGGACAGTGTGAAAAGCTATGAAGGTCAAATGCCACATGGCACCAACCAAGGAAATCACAAATGTAATCTCAGTGGATACTGCAGCTGCATAGACACAGAGATGTATTTCGTAGACTGTGGTTGAAAGATACTGAGAAATAAATTAACCGAGAACTGAAACTCTGAACAAGCATAAATTGCCCCAGCCAAGACAAAAAGGCATTTAGTTTAACAGCCTGTCCATTCTAGTACCTCTATTTGAAAACTCCCATGGAAAAAAAAGAGAGAGAAAGAGTCACTATTACTTGCTTTCTAAAAATAAAGTGATGAAAATTGTGATAGTTAAATAATACCTGCTCTGGTTATAGTCCTTCCAGTTCACAGATATTGCTAATAAAACTGAGTATCTCCTCTGTTAGTATCACTGGTAGTATATGAATATTTAAAGCTTAGCAGGCAGCATAAAGCTAACAATTGTTTACGGTGCAGGGGACAGAAACTGCAGTAAAAGAAACCTAGTTTCCCTGAACAATAGTTCATATATTAGCACCAAGTAAGACTGTTGAAGCTGGGTGGAAACGTATGCATTATGAAAGTCTGCATAACATTTGGGAGGATTTATTAATTTATTTCCTTCAGCTTTGAAGGTAGTAGTTCCTTCCAATATTTCCTGGGGAGTGAAGCGGTACCCACAGCAGAGGAAAACAAATTTAGAGATTGTGAGCAGTGGTGTCTCTCAGGAATCGGTATGGGGATCGATACTGAGAACTGTCTTCATTAACACAGGTGTCTGACGGGACGAAGCGCACTCTCATCAAGCTTGTGGATGACAGCAGGTTGAGGGGTAGCAGTCAACATGCTGGTGAGCAGGGCTGCGATTCAGAGGGAGCTGGACAGACTGGAGACATAGCTTGATGGGACCATACTGAAGTTCAGCAAGGGGAAATGCAGTCTCACATCTGGGATTTAATAAGCCTATGCACCAGGAGGGGCAGGCAATGACTGCTGGCAAGAGGCTCTTCAGAAAAGGACCTGGAGGGCTTGGTAGACAAAAACTTGAACATGACCCAGGGATGTGCCCTTGCAGCAGAGGCAGCTAATGGTATCCTGGGCTGTATTAGCAAGAGTGTAGCCAGCAGGTCCAGAGGAGAGATCCTTCCTTTCAATTCAGCACTGGTTAGACTGCATCAGAACATTGTGTCCGTTTCTGGGCTTCCCAATGAAAGAAAGATACTGACACACTTATTCGAATAAGTCCAGTGGCGAGAACCAAGATGGGCGGGGCAAGGGAATATGGCTTACATGAAGAGACGTCAAGAAGTAGGTTTGTTCAGCCTTGCGAAGAGAGGGCTAAGGGGACACCTCATTGCTGTCTACAACTCCCTGTTCAGAGGATACAGAGAAAACAGACGCTCTCTTCTCAGAGGTGCACAGCAATAGGTTGACAGGCAATGAAAACCTGGTGGAAGGTGGGAAATCCCAACTAGATATTAGGAAAAAATTCTTTACTTTTATCATAAGGGTGGTCAAATATGGGATCAGAACACCCAGAGAGGTTAAAGGATCTCCATCCTTGGAAGTGTTCGAGACTCAACTGGACGAGCCCTGAGCATCCTGGTCTAACTAGACCTACTGAGACCGGGGGGTTAGAGTAAATAGCCTCCAGAGGTCCTCCTCCAACTAAGCTGTTGTATAATTCTACAACAGCAAAGGTTCTTAACAAAATAGGGAAGAAAAAACACTCCCAAAATCCTGAAAGAATCCATGCTACTGATGCATCATTTGGTTTCTTATTTGTGGGGGATTCGGTTTTCTGTTTGTTTGTTTCCTTTTCCGTCTAAGTCAGTATTGTTATACTAAACATTAGTCTGAGCCTTCCTTATTAAATAAAACATTCCTTAATTCAAATATAATGAAAAGCTCATTATGACTTTCCAGCTACCGGTGCAAACAGCGTACTTAGCCAAACAGTAATTGTATTGGTCTTCCTTCTATTCCAACACTCCTCTGAAACTTGTGTCCCTCAAATGAATAATTACCTACAAAATAATTAAATGTTGCTGATATGGTCTACTCATCCCACTTGTACACAGAAACAGCAAAGTCTGTCTTCCCTGAAATCTATCTCCGTCATGTTGGATAAGCTTACTGCCCATCACAGGGCTGGCATCGATCCCTACTCAATTACAGATGAACATAGCACCATATTAAAAGACAAATAAGGTTTAATTTTAATCACAGGCAGCCTGTAAGTCCATGTTCCATTATAGATTAAAAGAAGCAATTATTTTTAAAAGTAAAGATTTAATGAAAGGCCTTACTAATATACAGACACATTGCTCCCTCTGCATTCTAAGTCAGACTCTGCAGTAATAGTTGAAATTGCTGCAAGCAATCCAACCAAGGCACGGCGATGCATCTTGGAGAAGAATGCTTTTTCTTCACATCACAAATAAGCTTTCTCAACTGGGTTTCTTTTGAGAGATTTCTCTTTCAAAAGTGTAAAATCACAGACCATTTATAGACAACAAATTAACTCCGTGGCCAGAGTTTATTGTTACTAAGACACAGTAAATGCAAAATAATTGCACTGAAGGAGACAGAAATTCCACACTAATGACACCGAATGCTGCTGAAATCACTTTATCCCAGATTCAAAAAGGTAGTTAGGAGCCTAATTCTCATTTGAATTCAATGGGAGTTAGGCACCTACACATCTCTGAATCCAGACATTATAGTCTCCCATCTGTAACAACAGGAGTTGCCTTGCATAATTACCTCCAGAATCTAGGTCATCAGAATTCTTATTTTCTTGCTATTCATTCTTTAGTACCAGTTTCCAGTCTTCCTTGTTTATTGAGTTGCTATAATGTTTGTGAGACTGTGAACTAATAAAAATGTAGTTGTAGAATCCTGTTGATATTAGTTCTGAGAATGTGAAGAGATAAATGTGTATTTTTAGAGAGACATCTACTCACTGGATAATCAGACAATGGTGTTGGCTAGTGCTACGAATGCAATTCCACTTGTACTGAGAAAATACGAGAAGTCATATATACACAAACATAACACCTCACTTTTTAAAGCTATTTTTATCTAATGCCATGCTTCTGTTCAGGAATTTTACATACATTGTTCAATCAGAAATGCTTTAATGCACAGTAAATTCTCTTCTTCATTTTGTAAATTTAAACCTACCTTTAGATGGGTTCAAATTAAAGCACTATTTACCAACACAGACATTGTTATATTAATCTCATAACTAATATTCAGAGTTAAAAAAATAATTAATAACAGGACTCCCTTGTCTATGAAGTACCTGTATTTTATTTGCCGCCCTAATTTTTCAGGAAAATTGTACCTGATAAAACACTAGTTAGGTCTGTAGAATGAGAACCTCAGAAAAAAAAAAAAAAAGGCAGGTATTTCTCAAACATATTAAGGATCTCATATCAAAAGGTCACTTGGAATCCTTCTGATGATGAACAAAAGACTTAGGAAACCTTCTCATCTACTTCTAGTCAGTCCTTCTTGTTTTTATCTTGCTAAATTCCTTTTGGTTTTGTCCTCACTGATCCCTGAAGGAACAACATCTTGAGCTTCTCTACAGTTTAAATATTCACAAAGAGAATGTAGGAAAACAGCAGGTAGTGCTACAACGAAAAACAGCAACTCATAACACAGGTGCAATGCAAAGATTCAGCTTAAGAAAAAAGCGAGTGCATTCACTTTTCAGCTGGAATTCTGCCCGGTTTCGCATACACACACCTACATACACAGAATCAGCTGCAACCGGTAACTCAATCTACCAGGCTTAGGGATAACCAGGCCTACGCAGAACCGAGTCCTATTTATTTTTATTTTTTATGTTCTTTTAAATACAAGGAATTCCATTTTTTAAGTAAATCACCGAATTCTTCCAATATGTTCTGCAGATTTTTTTTCTTGTGACATAGCTTAAAAGACACACAAAATCAAGACTTTGTTAAATCCCTGCACAGAAAATCTATGAAAACATGACAAAATATGTTCCACGTGGAAACTCCTGTGTTAGTATATCCCTCATTAGCAATATGTGGATATAACGTTTGTTTGAACAGAAGTAACAGGTTTCATAAAAATATTTAGAATATGCAAAGATCCAGATCATTCTTTAGCTGATCTAATATCAGGTCAAGACCTAGATTACTGGGCCAACTATGATTTTAAGATCAACACAATTGTTTTAGTATACTGAATTTTAGAAATGTAGAAACAGCTTATTGCTTTCAAACACCAAACATATTTTACATTAAATTGATTATCACTCAGTGTTGGAAACTTTCTAATTCAGTGATATCTATTCTAAATTCTGTCATTGACTTCTATAAAGAAAACATTGATACACAAGAAAAATTAGGGAACATATCCAGTACTTCCAAAAACCACTTCTGTACTTGCTATGCATTCAAAAGTTAAGACTCGTGCATTGAAAATATAAGATGATAGCTCGCACTGAAAATGTTACCTGCTATATTCTTACTCTAGAAGAATTTCTTTTCATGTTTTCTTTTACAGATTCAAAGGCCTCACTAACATATCTTTGCAAAATCCTAGCTAAGGAGCTGGCCATATTGTCTACTAAATCCTTGTATGTATTTCATCTCTGTAAGCAAAACACTCTTCAAAATCTGCACTGTGGATGCTATTTTAAACCATCATAAAACGCATCTTTATAGAGCCCACTGTGTAACTCTCATTCTGTGCTGTATTTAGCCAGAGATGGTCTGAATTAAGGTATTTTGCAAGAGCATTCATCCTCCCTCCCGATTGTATTTTCAGCAGAGACAAATAAGATTTTAAGTTATTAGGTATCGTGAAAACTGACACGGTATTTTACGCAGACTAACACACGTCTTCATTCCCACCGTGAATAACAGCACACAGACATTTACAAGAGATTGTTGTTGTCACAGATGATAATTAGGTGTTTGATTCCACCATGGCCTTTCACAAGGTCTTAGATACCTCAAATGTATTTTCTGGTAGATATATATATTATTTTGGGAAAATTTTACAAGCGTAGTACTGTAATATGTAGATATATGCATATATGAACTTCCCTTTGAACAATACCTCAATATAAAAACAGTGCACTCAAAGACTGAAATATTTAATAAAAATGGCCAGTTTTTATAAGCATCATTTTGAAATTAACTGAGTAATTTTAGCTGCATAATCATATCCCTGAAGGGATGCAATAAAATATAAATTTAATCCAACACATTTTTAGAACAGGCTTCAAGCTAGTGCATGTACAATTTTGACCCAAATATCTAGTCATGAGTATAATATCAGACCTTTAATTATAATTTCTACTATAATTGTTCTATTGAAGAAAATGTAGCCAGTGCACTTACCTGCAATTATGCACACACAGTCTGTGGAAAGAGTAGATAAAGACTCTCCTGTGAACCGTCACTTGCTGAGCTAATTCACCCAACTGGTTTAATTTCGTTTGCCCTCAGTCTGTCGTTACAGTGATTACATCTAAATGAAAAGACAAGGAGACACCAAAATGAAAAAAACAGGGTATCTATTATTTAAATTTTCAATTTAACTTTTATTCTTAAACAATCAGAAAGTTAGGGTCACAGAAAACATGCTGTAAGAAAAATTAAGTGTTTTGTATGCTTTCTGATGATAGCATGTGTAGATGTCTTATCTAGTTGCTAAAGCGTACGGCCTCTCTGAGGCTCATTACAATGAGCACCTGGCGTTCTGCGATAGGTTCCCGGCATTTTATTTCTACTGTATTGTGATTTATAAACCCATAAAGAAAAGCCTTTTTTGGAATATCTGCTATAACATCGCAGACTATTCTTCAGAGCTAAATAGTTAGATTGCAATTTAAAAAAGTTTTCTGCGACACTACGATCTGAAGCAATACCCAAATCTTTATTTGAAAAATTCATATGCTAATATATATTATATTATTAAAATATACATCATCTTCTAAGAACAACACTTTTTATTGCAATGTAGCATCCACAGTGCACTGTGGAGCATGTACTGCAGGCCCTGTTACCAATACCCGAGGAACGGTAGAGAGCTTTGTACAGCATGGATGTGTGGATTCAACAAGCCCAGACGTTCATCCATATGAGGCCCTATTTATGGAACGGAATTAACCCTGGAGGTCACTCAGTCTCTTATATTGTAGGTATTACGAAGTAACAGTATTACGTTCTCACACAGTGTACTATTTTTGAAAGACAGATGCTATAAACACGCTAAAGCCATTCCAGAAAGAAAGTAAGCAAGATACCACTATTAAATGGCCCAAGAATCCTCCCCTCCCATCTAATCCATGATTTAGATACTTCTCCAGAAAATATCAACTCCTTGTCACATTTTATAGTTACTTCATATTGCCCAAATTGTCATTTAATAAGTTATGTAATACAATTCAACCCAGCATAAAACAGTCAAAAATCTCCTTCCAGTAAATTCCAAGCTACACAGTGTAATTTCCTGTCAGACATAATGTCCGTTCTTTTGAACATAAGCCCTGTGTGGAATGTTACATGGAGCCTGCTCCTCCCCTCAAAATCTATCTCAACCTTGAAAACTAAAAAGTCATTACCTTAGTCTGCTGGGGAAATAGTAGTATTAAAGTACCATAAAATAAAGTTCAACACAAAGCAAAAAAAAAAAAATTTCTTCACATAGATGGTGAAACACTGCTATGTAAATCTCCCCAAAAGGAAACAAAGTAAAATTATGAAAATTATAGAGAGATTAAGTGATCAAAGTCATTTTAGAAAATAAGGTCTCTAATCCAGAATACTGCTATTGTGTGTATGATGCCTGGTATTAATTATGGCAGCAATACTGGATGCTCACTGCTGTGTGTTGAGGCAGCCATGAACTGCAGTGGGATGACCAGCACAAAGTTAACCATCACCATGGATCTTTGAGGCAGTAGTCCCTTCCAGTACATCCCAAGCATATTATTTACTCTATCAATTTTCCCTTACCTGTAAAAGAGGGGCAGGGGAGTAATTAAATCATGTATCAATAATTTAATTAATTCAATTGATCAGATACATAAGCATGAAATAAAAAAAAAGCTGGAAAACACAACAAGGCTACTCAGCCGTGTTGGCCTCGCAGGCAAAACAGTGCTGAATGTAAGTATTTTTTCCATCACATGACTCTCTACACAGTACTAACTACATCATCTCCCCTATCTTGCTGCCACTACACACTCAATTGCTATGGGCTGGTTTCTTTCGGTGAGGCTGTTGATACATTTATATTAACCATGGCTTAACCACAAACCAATGAATTTCACCCCCGTGGGGTTTTTATCTTAGGCAGCAAATGTTAGGGGAAAAAAATTTCAAATATCTTTTCAAAAAAACCACAACAAAACCAGAGATGTTTGGCTCACTTTCTGACAAATCTGTTTCACAATTAGAAAACAGCTTGATCACGCAGATGTCTAGCTAACTCTCCTTTATATTCTTATACAGGAATTGAAGAAGTCCACAGCCATTTACACAAGCCCATTTAAATACTTTGGGCACTGAGTTTTTTGCTTTCTGCGTTCATTCAACCATTCATACATGCCTACTCTTGATAATGCCATGAATTATATGCAAAACTTGATGCATACACATTTCAACGTACAGTGCCAGAATTTAGTCGTGTACTGCCACTGTTCACGTAACGTCAGTTTTGGAAACAGAGATAAAAATCCTTGCTCTCTTTCCCAAACGCTTTCCAAGGCCAAAGAATACCACGGAGAAATTACAAAGCAACAAAACATCTTTCCAGACCTACTACACACACATACAGTATAACGACTTTAACAAAGATGTGTTTGTTATCATAGAAGTATTCTAAAGGCTTCCCTCTCTATTTAGATAACAAACATTATGTACCAAAGCAACACTATCTTAAGGCAGATTCCTATCATACATTTTATCTTTAAAAATCTTAACACACTCCGCACATCAGTAGTGCAAATCATGGTGTTAACTGCAATAGTACGATTCCTGTTTTCCAAATATTTAATGACTTCAACTGAAATCAGGCCATTATGCTCAGGCTAAATTCCTTCAGAAAATTGCATCATGAGTTTTAAAGACATGCTTGATCAACATTCATCTTCTTACTAGCGCATTACTTCAGACATGACTCAAAATGAAGAGCATCAACTACTGTGTTCATCAAAACTCACAGAGTAAGAACAGCTTTACAGAGCTAAATGATTCATTTTGAATGAATGTTATTGCAACCTTCTCTGGCTGTTTTTATAAAATAACATTACTATTATTTTTTATTCCATAACCATTACACAAGCTACACAGTTGAAACTGTAACTGTGATTACAGCATACTTGAGTTACAACCTCTCGGACAAATGCAGATTTTATTTTTACAACAGTTCAAATTAGCAGCACATCTGGCTGCTTATTCTCTTCTCCTACCAGTGACCAAGAGAAATATGTATGCTAAAGAAACATATTTATGTAAATGTACTTAGCAGGTCACAAAATTTTCTGAATTGTCAATATTGGGAAAAAGCCTTCTTGTAAGGGTGAGAAGACATGTTCTTTGCTGAGCAAAGCAGAGTATTAAAACTGATTGTTGATCCCACACACCCATCAAAAATACATTATAAACTTGCATTTTTTTTCCCCTGCACGTGCAGAGAATGAAAGTTTTGTCTAATACCACCCTGCACTCTTGCTGCTATTGGCGCTTTACACAGCACATTCAGAAAGGAGGATAGCTTCAAGTACCAAATACTACACACCATGTCATTCGTCTCTCCACTTCAAGAGGGGAGAATGTAACCTCAAGAAATGGACGACACAAAAAGATTGTTTGCCTTGAAAATGGTATTCATTTTATATAACAGCATGACTCAAAACCACAGACTGTCAATTATGGGGACAACACACACCAGCAGATACACAATCACCTTCAAAGAAAGCACACAGAAACACAATCTTCAGAGTTTTGGTAGAAAAATACCACATAACAGCTCACTAAGAAAAGTTCAGCCTCCTTTCTATGAAAGGAAAAGTTGCATTTAATTAAAATCAGATATAACCAGTAGCTGCAGAGGCGGAGCAAGCTCAGCAATATTATTAGCATTTCTGAATGTTACCGACATTAACAAATTCAAATATTTATGAGGAAGAATATAGTGGAAGAATGTCTGCTAATGTGCCTTTTATGATACACAGAGCATAGATCCATAGGATACAAGAGAATATTAGAAATTCAAAGACAGCCAGTGCCTGACAACAACATAAACAAGGATGTACAAGAACAGTCAAATTCGTACTACACAATAAATGTCTTTACCTCTCCCATGCTTAGAGTTATTGCCACTGAAAGACTGGAAAATAACTGAATTCCTGAGAGAAACTAGAAGGTTTGGTCATTTCTGCTGTAAAATTTGTAAACCCGAAGTATTTCACATGCACTCTCGCTTTTTTTAATTTATTTTTTGTTCTTGCTTTTGTTTGTTGGTTTTGATAAACGTCTAACAGTTGATCTACAGCAGGAATTTACAGCTGTAGCAACACTTCTAGGTCACCAGCTTCAGCTAGCCAGGCTGACACAATACACTTCTGAGTTGA
Organism: Opisthocomus hoazin; assembly: GCF_030867145.1. Lineage (NCBI taxonomy): Eukaryota > Metazoa > Chordata > Aves > Opisthocomiformes > Opisthocomidae > Opisthocomus > Opisthocomus hoazin. The sequence goes on from NC_134436.1 coordinate 9,499,088, forward strand.
AAAGGCACAGAATCCAGAAATTCCCTTATTTTAAAAAAGAATGAAAAAAAAAAAAAGAAATTAAAAGAAAAAAAGGAAAAAAAAAAAGGAAAAAAGGGGGGTGGGGGGCGTAAATGATCGTCATCTACTTCAATAACAATTCCTTTAGCTACCAGACTATAAATCTTGCAGAAGTTATCTCCATCCTCTTTCGAAACTTTCACAGTACACTGAAAATTTATGAAGATTTGCTGGGAAAGAAAGAGAGAAGCTGACAGAGTGCAAACATACCTCCCTTCTCAGCCTACAGTGCCTTCGCTTGGGAAGCTTGACAGGCTGTGGTCCACATGCAAGGTTTGGATAGTCAATACAGATTTTGAACAGTGAGAGCAACCCCTTGTCTTCTAATGAAAAATTGCGATTACATCTAGGAGACAATTCAGGGTCCTGGAAGAAAGGTGATGCACCACTGCAATCTGGAAGAAGGCCGCTGTGGTTCACCAAGGGGCAGAGCTGAAAAGAACCTCCAGGTCTACTGAGGAGATTCAGAGCTACTACCGAGATTTAGGCAGGTCCTCCAATAGCATGGAAGATATTCTGGGTCCAGACATTAAATATATGCGAGATGGATGAGTTTTGCAATATCTTGGTCCTTTATTTAGGTGGTTTAATTTTAATTAATTTATGGAAAATAGAAATATAGTAATGGAGACTTCTTGGTCTATCCACCAAAGATGAATCAACTTCTAGAAGCATAAGGATCACAAATTCAAGCCACAAATGTACAATTTTAATACTGGAATTGATTAACCTCTCTAGAAGTTTATTGAGTGGTATAGTACACTCACAAACTCTGGACATTTTAAAATTTAGAACTGGATTTTGATCAAAGCCAGCTCTAGATTGAAAAGGAAGTCCCGTGGCTGTGGCATGCAGTATGACAACTGCTGAAGGATCAACTTGTTTGCCCTTCACAAATTTTTATTCTACATCTCAAAATTGATTTACATAGCAGACCATTTAGAATACAGCAGAGCTAGTACAACCGTGCAGACGACGGAGTAAAAATCCATAGTCACTGTACAAATTCAGCTTAAACTTAGTTGGCTAGTGAGCTTGAGTAGCGCTCTGAAACGCTAAGCTGCAAATGAGACACACCAACAGGAATGAAAACTCCTAAAAAACGGTTTATTTTTTCCCAACTCAGCCCAGTAACAAGGAGGTGAATCAAATAATTCAGCAGATGGCTCAGATGTAAGCACAGCTTGGTAGAAGCAGGACAAGGCTAATTAGAGCATTATTCCTGCCCCTTTTCTTCTTTGCTTTAATTCTCAGATCATTCCCTCCTCCCTTCCACAGAGTGTATCCAGCCTCTCCATTTTCTGTCTAGAATATCCTCTTCTACCTCAGCAACGCTCTTTTGCAGCAGCCTACAGTGCAGCACTCCTACAGAACAAGCACGCGATTCCAGCGGAAGAGGAAGCCAGGAGGTAGTGTTTCCTTCTCGGCAGGTGTGCGGTGCTTCCCAGTTGCTCTCAGGGAAGCTGCTCTTTTGCTATCTTCTCAGCTGCTGAAGCCAAAAGCACCTGTAAATACCCTATGAATGTTCATGTAGATCAATGGCTGTGTTTCTATGAACTGCTAGCTAAATTAAAATCATGCAAACACATGAGATAAGGCTGAAGGCCATAGATTTCACACATCTATTAAGTTTAGACTATCAGAAAGCTAAACAAACCAGGTGTTTGTGATCCCACAATGCAAGAAGTGTCTCCTTGTGGAAAACCAGAAAGCTGTTAGGCATGGCTGTCTCTGGACAAGTTTTGGTCCCTCGTGCAGCTGTAACACTCTCCGGGACAGATGATGTGCCAGCCTGAGGAGCCCCAGGCTTACGCGGGCCGCCCAGTGTATGAAGACACGGTTACCCGCGTCATCCTTTCTGTAAACAGGAGCGAGCTGACGATCGTTCAAACGCACTCTCATTAATCTAGGATCAGACTTCTCTTCCCTGCTCCGTACTGCTTCATCCATTTTGTATTCATCATGAAGACTTTTGTGCGTACAAACCAGAATATATTTATACTGGAATGGATAAAGTTATTGACATCCACAGAGCCGCAACTCTGTGTCAGAGAACAGGAAACCCATTTTGTCCTGTGATACATCAAACTCATACAAGCAGCTAATACTATTTTGTTCTGAGGATTTTTTTTTTTATAGTTATTAGGGGAAAAAAAAATTGTATCTGCCTATGTGAATGAATAACTAGTTCTCTGTTTCACAAATAGACCATGTTATTATACACATTAGGAATTACCTGGAATTACCTCCTGTCTAAGGCAGAAATATAGCAAATGCGAACCCTGGGACCACCTAGTAATTTCTTTCTTTGTTCCTATAATTTCAAGTAAGTACGATGGCTAATTTTGTTTCTCGCCTAAAAGTATACCACGGAAAGGGATGAGAATCCTTCATACAAATCCTTCATATTTAAGATAATCTAAAGATGTGTGGCTCTAAAAGAAAGCCACCAACTCTACCTTCGCATAACATAAATGGGGACAAGAATACACCAGAGTCATTTACTGCTATTAGGATTTTTTTTTTCCAACAGACACTAGTACAATCATATCTGTGTTGATTTATTGTGAGACATGCAGTGTTACGAGACCTTTCTTTTGTTGTCTTTTACTTTTGTTGTTTTGTTGTTTACTTTTTTTTACTGCTGTTTACTTTTTGTGTTGGTGAGATTGTGGCTGTAAATTAGATTATATTTGTGGAAAACAAGAGGGAATTTGAGCTGAATAAATTTGAGAGAATTTGTGGAGTTTATTTTTAATTAAAACAATGTTCTATTTCAAAGACATAAGCTTGTTGTTAGTTACCTAGGTGTGAACTCAGAGTAATTGCACTGGCATTACTTTAATGACTCCACATTTATACCCAAGGAACTGGGAATAAAATATGTCCTTCATCCTTTTTTCTGCCGTGGTACATCAGACAGATAGAAACAAATCAGAGCTAAGTCTCAATGGTCAAGAATTTCTGATCTACCAGAATTAAGTAAGCTTCTCCATGAAGCACTACATGAACACAGAAGTCATTTAAAGAGTTGAAGAAAAATATCAGACCTAACATTAAGGGACCAAAGGCTATTTGAGGAAAGCTTCTAAACCTATTTCTGGGAATGGAAGATCGACAGAGACCCAGACTTGAGGTGTCTCAAGTAATAAGAGAATTTAAAAGACCAATAACAACTGAAAGCCTACATATTGTCACAGGAATAATAGCTTTCCCAGTCTGTGAAGGAAAAATACAATTGCAATAGCCCTTCTGGATTTCTGAAGTGCAGATACAGAGCTGCATTGGCTGTACATTAGGAGAGCATCAGTAAAACTGGAGAGAACAACTGGGAACCAGAATACCCAGATTCTAATAACATTTCAGTATGAGACATGAATTTAATGTGGCACACCAAAACAATCGCATTCTGTGAATTTTTAGAAAGCAGGGCTAAAACAGTATTTATTACTGATTATGAGACTGAATTCCAAGCAGACCTATACTAACAAATAAAGATTTTGAAATCTTTTTCTTTTTTCTTTTTTTTTCTTTTTTTTTTTTTTTTTTAATTTTCAAGTCTCTTGAAAGTAAATGCAGTTAGAGCTCAAAATTTCCGTAGCATCACAAAACAATAATCTGCAGGTACAGAAGCCAGACACATATCCACAGAGGTCGCTTCCAACCCCGAACATTCTGTGATTCTGTGTAGGAGAAATTACTAAGTGTCGTGGTTTAACCCGGCAGCCAGCAACTAGGACCAGTTGCTTGCTCACCCCTCCTCTTCCCCCCAAGCGGGATGGAGAGGAGAATAGACAAAAGGTAAAACTCCTGGGTTGAGATAAAGACAGTTCAGTAGGACAACAAAGGAAATACTACTACTAATGATAGTAATAATGGTAATAATGAATATGCAAAATGAACTACATACAATATAATATTTCTCACCACCCAGTGACCGATTCATAGCCAGCCCCTGAGCAGCGATGGCTGAACCCGGAAATTGTGGATTTATGAATTTTGCGAAACCCCCAGAAAAATTTGAACTCCTGGACAAGAAATAAATTGAACTCACGGAAATATGAAAGAGAAAGTCCTGCCCCCCGGCCAACCCATTCCTAAACTGAGCATGATGCCCACAGTATGGAATATCTCCGCTGGCCAGCCTGGCTGGCTGCCTGGCCGTGCTCCCTCCCAGCTCCTGCACACCCGCTCATCCGCTGGACATGGGAGACTGGGAAAAATCCTTGATTTCTTAGCAACAAGTAAAAACATCAGTGTTATCAACATTCTTCTCATACTCAATCCCAAACACTGTAGCTACTGGGAGAGAAATTAACTCTATCCCAGCTGAAACCAGGACACTAGGATATAGAAGTTATCATAGTCATGACAAGCTCTTCAGATTTCCCTGTGCTGAGCTCCCCGACAGACACTCATGATACAGGGGCTGAATGCAGCCACGACAATAAAGAACAGCACACACATAGTTTTAAATCATTCTCATACTTTGGAACCTAAGGATCACAGGGAAGAATAAACAGACATCTTTCCTTTTCTTAATTAAGCTGTCCCTAACTTAGTAAGACTGAACTCTTAGAAATATTTTTCTTTTTGTTTCTCGAAAACCTGAAAGTGGTTGAACATATCCTAGCTGGCTTAAACATATCCAAGCCCCTGCAGAAAATTGGGGGTGACAGATACACAAAAGCTATTGTAACTGGCCGAATGAAATAATCAAGTCAATAGTTCAAACAAGGTACCCAGTAATATGAAATAGTGGTATTGTAAATATGTTCCAAGACAATTTTCTGCAAAACTTCAACCGTCATATTTAGGAAATGTATTCTTATTCACATTCAGTGTGTAAGTTGCAGCCATTCTCAGCCACGTCAATGTACAGTTTTGCACGTTATCTGACAACATATGAAATAATCTATACAGAACATATATAATAATCAAAAGAGATTAGTCAATATTATCTTCTTTTACCTCAAATAATATAGCTTCCATCAGTGAACGTACTAATATACTGGTTTTAGGCAAGCAAACTGTTAAAACCACCATGCAAATGGTGTGAGTTTTGTACCACATTATTGTAAAAATTTATATAGAGACGGGGCAATCAGTACAATACAATAATTTGGAGCTGAGATGTTTTAATCATACCATCTGGGTTGTGAAACTAGCTAGGAAAAGGGTGTTCCTATTAGTGTCTCTAACTGTGATTGTTATTTTAATTGGCTGAAATAAACTCTCTTGTGCCCAGGCCAGTCATAAAGCTATGTTGGTGTAAAGCTTCTTTCCCTTCAGAAGGTATAAGTGAAATGAAAATGTTGCCCTTTGAATAAAAAAGAAGCTAAAATAGGATTGTTACTAATTTTCATCAAGGTTGAGTGTGGGGTAAAAACGAAAAAACCTCCCAAAACTAAAATGAAATACAATGTAATAAATTTTCCTGGGTACTAAAGCTTTCTGCTATCACACATTAGTTCAGTCATGCATCTGGCATGGTCTTGTAAACACTCCATCATCTAGCCCTTCTGAGAAGAATCCCATGTAGGTGATAATTATCATTAATAATTAGGGTGATTAAACATTTATTGGAAAAAGATGATATCGAAAATCATTTTAGAAACTTACATTTTCCAAAATATCATTTTAACTATCACATTACATTGCAAATTTGTTGGATTTGTGATATCATTTACAAGAAAACCAAAAATGCTTCTTGATATCTTAATATGTGGAGTGTCAAAAAACCTGTGCACTTTGCACTTTCACTTCTAATTCTTCAATATCATAAATTTGACCATTTTTCTGTGCCTGAATGCTTACTAAAAATCATTTTATCAAGTCTTGTGTACATGAAAACAATCTTGTTTTCACTTGTATGTATTCTGCAATGTGATTCACCTTAGTCTTTGTTTGCAACAGCAAATTTTTTAGCATACACTGAAGGCCGAACCAATATACAGATCGAAATACCCGAAACGTGCAGACATAGAATCAATCTGCCTAATGAGTTTATCTTAGAAATACTTATTTAAGTGCATATTTGCACCTGAATGAAGCAATATAGAAGTCTCCATCCGTTACCAAAACAATCAATCCTTGGTGCTTATCTCACTTCTCTACCTAGAACATACCCACAAGACAGCTGTGCTCGTGGCTCCTTTAAGAAGCTAGAAACGGCAGGCACACGTGCTGCGTATCTGTAGGTTGTGATATAAAAAACCCAGTTAACCTAATAGCTTTGACCTAACAGCTTTATTTAGAAAAACAGCTGGAGATGGTGGTAGGAGTCATCCTTACAGTCAGCAAGCCAATTACAGCACTTTGCCGAGAACGTGCAGGCCTTCCGTTCAATTCTGTCCTTCTGGTGGTACTCAGCTCCCCATCTCACACCTCCCCAAGAGCCTCCTAATCCCTGGGTGACAAGCTTTTGTGAGGGGATGTTTTACCACTCTCTTGGAGCAGGATCACCAGTCAAATTAAAGATTCCCTACTGATCAGAAGAACATGAATCTATGAAATTAGTGAATTTAGACTTTGCAACAACAACTGAAGTCCTTCCACTACAAAGTGAGGTTTCTTGAGGTACGGACTAAAACCTATTTGCTCCCCATTTGAAATGGACAGTGTCCTAACAGAGGAAATCTGTAAGACAGTGTTCAGCACTTCCGATTAGATATTCCAAGAAGCTCTCCAGTCAGCAGGGTTGCTGCTGTGTGTTCCATCCAGGGATGATTAACTCTCCCTGGAGATATCGACGGTGCCTTAGGTTGTTACAGGCACAGAGTTCTTTCGGTTTTCCAGCCTTTAAGTACTCTACCAATCTAAAGCCCAATTAGCTGGGTCCTTTGTCAGCAGTGGGCCTCTTGTGTTGCAATCCCTTCAATGTTGAAAGGAGTTGGCATACATTAATTCTGGGTATGAGCAAATATACCAAAGGGAAAAAATAGACAAAGTATTTTTGTCTCAAAGGCAAGGCAGAACTTCACTGTTCTTCCAGCTCCTGTATCGAAAAAGCAATTGTTTACACTAACTTCAATATTTAACTCTGTCCTGGTTTTATCTTTCTTGGGCAAGATGATATTAACACACACGAAGGATTTTGGCTAGCACTGAAAGAAAACTTGAGCTGACCAACTTACCTGTTGAGAGTAAAAGCTTTTGCTGCAGGAGATTGTAGCTGTACGAGGTCTCCTGCAGACTGAGCCCTCCTGAAGGTCTTCAGGGCTTTCTGCTATTTCATTTGATATGTTCACCTCCCAATGCTTAATAACAGTGTTTTAAGGCATCTGGAAAGAAAATAAAGTTGCTTTTAAAAAAAAAATGAAATAACTTCAGTAGTGTCACCTTGCTGCTGATTGTGCTTGCCATATTTTAAGGTACAGAATAGACAAACTGTGCTTAGGCAACTGATCAAAATGGAAAAGCAAGATTTCATCCTATATTGAAACATTGGTCTTGTCATCAAGGAAATAAAAGTAGTGTTTTATATTTTAAAGGATTTAAGCTTTGAGATAACTATGACTGAATGTCTCATGTGTCATAAAAGGTTTTCACAGTAGCTATAGTCTGCCTTAACAAAACAGCAGCAGTTACTATCTAAAATTTCAAGTTTTGCCAGATTTTAGCAACAGTAGGCCCTCAGCTTATGTTTCTCTCTTTTGTTTAATGGACTTGACAAATACATTTTGGCTCCATGCTTTCACAAAAGAAAAAAAAAAAAAGATCCATGAGTTTGGATCTATTGGAAAGACAGCACATAAAATTTCTCTCATTATGAGTAAAAGGCCACAAGCTTTGTGTCGCCCAGACAGGGCAGGGTCTCAGTACTTTTGTCTGGGCTTGTTCAGCTCTGGTAGCAATTGTCTAGCAATTAGGTAATTGTACCTTGCATTAGTTTTAGTTAGTTTAAATTTATAGTAATGACAAGTAGTTGTTCAGCACGGAGTGAATGAGCTATCATTACAGCAACAGCGGTCGGCGGAAGAGTACATCGCAGCATGAACAGGGGTCCCAGGCCATTAAGCACAAATCTCAAGGACCAGTCAATGACCAGACCAGTCCAGAAGCAGTTTCCAGTGAAACCAGTTTTAGAGCAAACAAAGTAAACAGAAAGACTGAACAATGGAATCAATAGAAAGAAAAAAGTACACAAGCGGATTTGGTTTTATACAAACAAACCAAAATCCACCCTAAAACTGAGAAGGAGGAAGAAACTACCAACATCACAGGGTTCCCAAAAGAAAGGAGAAAGAAACCTCAAGCATCACAGTCCTCCTGACACAGGCCTCGGGAAGCTGACAGCTTTTTGTAACCCCTCGCTCCCCACGGTGGAACCGTCAACCCTAGTACCCAGAGGGACATTAGAAGCGTGAGAATTACACCAAAGAAAAGCAATAAGTACCAGAAGGTTTTTCTGTACAACCATTTTTAATTGTATTGTTGACATTTTCCTGTGTTTCTCTAGGCTATGAATATACATTATTGTAGACAGACTAACAGTTTGGACTACTGGGCTGTTAAAACCTCAGTTAGCCTAACTGAATTCTGGCCTTCACGTGTAAGGTGTGTCCCCCTTTCTGCCCGTAACAAGATGTTGAGTGTGATGACCCATCAACTCCAATACTAAGTGCGATGACTCGGGAGGAATGCTTTTCACATCTTTTTGTAATCTGTGTGATTTTTCACTCTAGGCATTTGTCTAATGGTATTTCAGGCATTCCTTATAATTATATTAAACAGAAATGATGGCTAATTGTCTTACACGTGCCATTAACTCTGCTGAGGTCACCGAAGATCTTCCCGTAAGTATAACAAACTGGTCACTAGGGTTTTGACTACAAATACTCAATGAGGTTTTTTTGGGCACTGTTTGATTAATATTTACAGAACACATCACATTTTGGAACTACAACATATAACAATTTGCATTTGTTCTCAGAACAATGGACCTGGTTATCTTCAGGTCATTGCATGCCTTTGGTAAAAATTCTATCACAGTAAATGCAAATAGCAATGCCTACAGGTATCTCTCTCAGTGCTTTCCACTACAAAGGCACCTTTTCATAAGCTTATAATAACAAGTTGGTCCTAAACACGCAACTAAGGTGGTTGTTCTGTTTATCTGCTCTCCTAGAATCAGCTATCCAGATGCTCACTATGAATCACAGAAACGAAGGATTAAAGAATTGGCTATGCTGACTTCAAATGTACTAGAACCTACCCACAATCTATTTCACTTCTACCATACATAATATATAGTCATTATATGTAACTGGAATCGATGTCTAATATATTTCACACAGCACAGAATCTTTTTGTTCAAATGCATGTAAAACTAAAATGGAGGAAATGGGAAGAATTAGTAAAACGAAAGGAAAATATAATGCAAATAGGAATTATGAGATAAAAATTTCACATGCTGTATGAATAACAAAGATTATTGTCTTTAACAATGACAAAATATTTTCAAAGAATAACACTAACGGGACTGCTTCAGGAATAAATAAAAATACAACTATTGAAAAGACTTGATGGCATCTTGCGGGAAAAAACCATGCAGAAAAAAAGAGAAAGTTGCTTCCACTTGCGCGTATACTTTAAAACTAGGCTTAAAATCTTTTCCCCTCCAGGATAAAAGCGAGAGAGACTGCTTTATATATTTTCTCTTTTAGACATGTCCAATTACCTAGTCGTTAAGACAGTGTTCAGAGAAGCCAGCAGGCCTATGTGCCAGTTTTCCTCAATGACTGGAGAAAACTCTCGGCTCAGCTCCCACAGCGTGATACCCCTTTTCTGTGCGGAGCTCCGCTTCTTTTAGCAGGATACGTAGAGCAAAGTGTCAAATGCTTGAGAAATGCAACTTTCTGAAAAAGTCACCTGCCCGATTTATGTTATACCAACAGCCCCAAAGAACCCCTTGCCAAAGCTTACCCTAATACACCATTCTGAACAACAGTTTTTCATAAAATAGCTCTTCAGAAAGAAAAAAACTTAAGTTATCCTGGTCCGCCTCACGTATGTTCATTTTTAGCTGGTGGTAATGCACCCTTTTTCATCTGGGGCAGCTTCTTTAGTATATAGTCAATGGTGCCACGTGGAAACTTTCGGAGCAGATGTGGCTGATTACTAACTGTGCAGAAAAGCTAAATTTGTTATGATAGACCACATAAAGCTCACTACTAAGAGATGTCAGCTTTCCAACCTGTAGCATTTGTATAGTTATTCTTAGGTGTTTTCAGCCTTTTCCTTTCTCTTGAAGTACTCAGATGATACTCACACTAATTAATACATAAATAACAGACGAGCAAACTTAATTAGATGCCATCACATTTTGTTAAGCTGAGAGTGATAGGAAAGATAAATGGGAATTGTGGGAGGTAGAAACCATCGCTTCACCGGGTGAAAATTAATTATCAGAGACCTTAAGCATTATAGAAAACACCTACGTGTATTGCCTTTTGGCATTTCAAAACTCAAAAAAAGATCTTACAGTCAAGTTATGTCAAGAAATACATTAGGAAAATTATTGGAAAATTTAATTTAAAAAAATGTTTTCTTCATCACAAAACTTTTAAGTGTTCAAAGTTATTGGTGAAAGAGGAAATTTATCTTCTTTGCAGTATTTTCAAGAGGAAATTTATTTTCTTCGCAGTATTTTCATACGTCCATAAACAAACTGCTTGACAATATTTAAGTGGAAAGAAAATTCAGCAAAACTGTTAATTGTAAAGTAACTTCTACCTCACCTTATTTGTATCTTAACTTTGTCTCTATCTAGAAAAGTACTTCAGCATGTGCTTAAATCCCACTGAAGTTGCACTGTGGCAGAACACATGCTTGAGTACTTGCTGAGTTACTCCCTATGAACTGATGCTAATTGGACAGATCTGAAAATTCAGAAACATAAATGGGGCTTTCTGCAGTCAGCACAACCCCACCACGTACTCTGTTAACCTGAAGTCATGAAACGCTAACATGAACTAAATTCTACCAGAACTACCCTACAAATTCTACTCCTTTCCCTTTTGTAAACAAAATCCAGTGTTTTTTATTTAAGCAAGAACCGTAGTAATATCTGCATGTAAAACTTAAGTTTCCAGGAACCTATATTAAATTCAATATTGACTTACCAAGCACTGTGTCATTCATTATTTACTGTACTCAAATCTGTGGGATTTATTAAAAAATTGATAAGAACGGCTACTGGCAAAATCCCTACAGGTGAGCTCCCCAGCCAAGCCAATTATGAAATCAGCAAACCTACGGTTACTACAATAAAATGACAGTATTCGATTTTAGCAGTTGGTGATATTTTAAAAGGATGCTTTGAGACACTTACTTGAAATGAATAAGCTGCACAGTTTCATAAAAAAAATTAAGATTACTTTTATTCTGTTATTTGCCAGACCTTTCTTTTCCCCTCTGCCCTTTTCTAAAAGCTGACTTCTCATTTTATTAGAATGGGGTTTTTTCCATGTATTTCAATAGTTCTCTTTCTAGCGCTCCTACTCCCGACTTTAAAACAACTTTAATAGACGTGAGAAGTGTTAGTCACAGTGCTACAGACCAACCTGTGATGCATTGTGAAAATGCTTTCAAGTGGGAAGATAAGTTTTAGAAGAAAAAGGAGATTTCCAGCTACCTATTTAATTGTTGTTAGAAAAATACTGTTTGGTCCAATGATTAGGATGTTATACTCAGGGCAGGAATCAGCTGTGCATACAATTTATTACGTATGCAATTGCATGGATACCAAGTTCAGGCCTGCGTAAGTTCCAAGCCAGTATCTTACGAGCAGCAACGTTTTCAGACAGACATTCTAATTTGTTAAGTGCATTACATTCCACATACACAATGTCCTTGAGTCAGGTTCCCCATTAAACCCTAAGTGGTGTACAGTAAAGGGATGATCAAAAGCATTCTCAGCACTGTGATTAAAAAAAAATAATTAAAAAAAGCCCTATCAGCAGGGGAAGAAGAGGTACAGCATGATTCCAGCAAGTATACTTTTCACAGCAAATATAGTCTTATTGGTTTTGGTTTTTTTTTTTTTTCACTTAATAGATATTTTAAAAAGTTACAGGGGAAAATCGATACTGCGTTGCACAGCACACCTCCCCTTCCCCCAGCCTTCATTTCGTTAACACCGCGTAACCTGTGTTTGCCTTCAAACAGGGATGCGCTTCACCTCACATCAATCCCCGGAATAGGCCAATAACTTTAGAATATAAGAACTTGTAAATTGTACAGAAAAAAAGAAAAATTACTGCCATGGGGGTTCATTGGTCCCATTCTTCCTTTAGCAGACTACAGCTAGTTTTTTAAAAAAGAAAACTAAAGTTCATGAAACTGAACTCCTAAGCAGGCTCTGAGCCGAGGGAGTTTATAGGACCTGCAACCCAGACAAACCCGATGTTTGTAATTCACCCATGCACGCACTGGAATATCCTAGGGGAAAACTGCCTTAATTCATTTCATTATTAGAGCCCTCCTCAAATGTCAGCCTCTAGCTCTACCACGGATCATCTTTGCTGGGAAGAAAAGGCCTTTCATTCTCAAACAGATTCTTGTTAGAGCACAGATCCACAGTGAAATCATCAGTCAAGATGTGGCAGCATTTTATTAGAAAAAAGCGTATGCCAAAGAGCGCGGGGGCAGGGGGGGAAGCGCGGCCACACAACAGAGTTCATCATTAAGTGAAAAGGTCCCCTTCCCGCACTGCTGCCTCACTGCTGGAACAAGTCTGACCTGAAAAACTCTGTTTGCTCTGGCATAAAAACTTTGCTTAAGCTTTGCAGAGATCTGGATGAAAGCAAACAGCAGGAGAAGCGAAGTTCATGATTTTTCATTATGTTTGGATACACCATTAATAAAGATTTCTCTACAGAAAATCCTCAGCAACATCATATCTATCAACACCAGCACTCAAACGTTAATGCTATCGACAATAAAACAGTGATCATAATCTTACACCTGCATATATAGAGCTTATGGGCTTTTATTTGATAATGAGTTACGGAGGTGGTGTGGAACTGCGAAAACTGGATCTCCAGGAGACAGGGTAAGAATTAACAGACCGATAATTCATCACGGGGGGGGGGGAGGAAGGTGGCCGTTCTTTTTTAATCAGCTTGCGTGGGAAGGAAAGAAAACAGAGCCTCACATACAAGTACAAACCCTACTTAAATATTAATTCTGAGTCTCGCTATGAAGTGGACAAGATCAAAGATATGAATTTTAATAACGCCTCAGTTAATTTCAGAATACTTTGCTAAATTCAGTATTATTTACCATGGTAACACCTCACAACAGGGAGATGAGGGCTAAAGCTAGGCCTTATCCTTGTACCAACACAAAATCTACTTTTTAAGTTTTTTAAGCCTGAGAAAAGAAAGCGGAAAACTCAAAACAATCCTTTCAAAATGTGAAATTTTCAGTTTAACCCTTGCACTTTTCTTTTAAAACATCCACAGGAGTTATGTTCTTTAGAAGTAATACAGAGATTTTATACGATGTAATTATTTATGAAGCCTGAAGAAATTCTTTAACGTAACACTGAAGTGTAATCAAAGGATGCGCGTGAACACGGATCTTGTTAACAGGAACTGGGAATGCCTGGAAGCATTCTAGATGCAACGCACTAGAGAAAAACCAAGGCTGGATCCTCTTCCTGTTTGATTTCTTTCTGCTTGTGGACAAGCACGCTTTCCTAGGGAATTTTGCTTCCAAACATTTCAGAAGCCCGAAGAAGCTACCCAACATCTTTCTGTTCCTTAGGGTTCATCTGCAGGCAGGTGAACTTACACGCTGATCTCTTGGCATGTTGTCGCCTTTGTACTGATCTGTTGGAAATGCCATTTGAAGAGATTGGGAAGCTTCCAAATTAAACGTAAGGGAGTTTCATATGAAGAATTATTAAGGTATGAAGCAAATGTTTTGGAAATAAAATTCTAGGTGACAGTTCACAAAATAATTGGATTCTATAATCATCGTGGAAGAAGCTCTACAATTCTCTAAAATGCACACACAAAAAAACAGTAGATGCTTCTTCTGTTACCAAAAAGACATCCTATGCATACATTTCAAAATATGTATGAGGCATAGTAGTATATTGCATTTAAAGCTGTGGTGCTTGAATCTCAATTTTTTTAAAAGGTTTTGTAAAGACCTGAAACCTTTTACGTATAATTTCTTTAAATCAAAATAAATGAAAGAAATAGTCACACACAGTAAATGAAAACACAGTCATTTAGCTGACATTAAGTTACTAAAATATTACCTTTATTTATCCCATGTGTTTGTTATGGATGGGTACTCTGAGAAAAGATCACAGTGAATTCTTACATCATTCAGAATTATCAGTATCCCAAAATCTCACACCCTGAGCAGGGATCTATGTAAGAATGCCTGTTGAGTAAGTAGGTAAGGTTTGGTTCCTTCTACAAATATTTGGTTGACAGCATTCCTGTAAATCCTCTCATCTGGCTTTAGCTCACACTAAATACTACTTCGCAGATTTTTCCTCCCTCTTAGATTGCAGCCTGAAACCAGGTTTTGCAGGAAGGGTCTTGCAAACAGTCAGCAGGCTACACTTCCCTTTAAGAATGATTCCTCTCTGCATTTGCAGTTCAAGTACTCATCTCAGGTGAGACAGAAGGCTGGGTTTTGTTTCTTTCCTCACGTCAGAGGACTTAAAACCTCGAATTCTTCCCACCACAGCTGTGCTAGTCACAAAGCTGTAATAATCTGAAAGATTTTCAAGTGTGCCTAAGACAGCAGTGCCATTCAGAGAACAGTAGTAATATAGCAGTAATAAAAAAAAATTACTACTATATTTTACTAAATAGTGGTAAAAAAATCCTTAATTTTGGGCTTGTACCAGTATAATGAATATTCAGATGCAGAATTGTGTTGTCCATATCTTAAACCAAGTCTAACAGAAAAGCCACTGAAAGAAAACAAAAGTTCTGTTCTTAATAATGAGATGTTTTTATCTACAAGGTATCAAAATATCTGGTAAATATATTTCCTATCAATAGAAGATGTTTATCTGGCATGTATACCCATCAATGAGCAGTCGATTAGAAGGATGAGACTGGAAGCAATTCGCTTTTTCTTAATTCCATTCATTAAGCACCACCTTATGAAGGCAAATACATTGCAACTTGAAATAGCGGCAGTTAGGATCCATTAGCACCTGAGTGACCTGCCTGGGCACTGTACAGCCCCCACCGAGTTGTGTCCCTGCCAAATACAGGTCTTGCCTCTCCGGATTCTTCATTTGGCAAGTGCTCTTTCTTGTCGATACGGATACATTGATCAGTCCAAGCAAAGTCCAAGGCCATTCTGACAGCACCCTCAAACTACAGCCATGCACTATAAAAAATAGCTAGTTGAGAAAAGGACACATAGCATTGTATTGCTAGGAGTGTTATGCTTATTAATATGACATAACAAAAAAAAGAGCTTTAAATATATCTTTGAAGTAATAATTTCAGTTAGGTAATAATTCAGTTCATCCAGAAGTTAATGTTTTCACAACCAACAATATAAACAAAGCTAAAATATGTTCATGCTTCTTTCAGATGTCATTTAGTCTGCGAAAGTCCCCTGAAATAGCTACATCATGACATTAAAAAAAATCCTTACTGTGTTATCAGGAATCAAAACCTGTATCATACCTATATTACCACACTGCAGGGAGGGGGGGTGTGGATGAGTATCACTCATGACAAACTCTGTTCTTTGTAGTACTTGTAACTAATTTATACTGCTTTAAGTATTGCAAGAAATACATACGTGCAGGCTGACGGTAGCTTATCAGAAATACTATGAAAAAAGACCAGGAGAAGGTAATAGCAGATGAAAATGATCAGGTCTGATATACTTAGAAGATGCGTGAATGTGTCTGTAGCTATCCAAACTAGAATGTGAAACAGCCCCTATTAGAAAATGTAAAAGGTGACAATGCCTCTTTGTCTTTAGTCAAAAGAAAAAAAGAAAAAACAGGTAAGAACACCTGCAAGAATAATACAAATCAAAATTTCAGAAAATAATCCTTACATCAACTGTCTTAGCTACTGAAGAATGTGCCCTTGCAATCCGAGCAGTCTCGCTTCAGCAGCCAAGGGCCCAGGAAATGCAAGCCTGTCTCTGCGGCGCGGCCAGCAAGAGGGGAAATACCGGCAACGTCAGGAACGAACGGTTTCTTAGCGGAGTGCATAATGGGTCTGTTTCATTTGCTGTCTTGAATTTTACAACTTCTCTTTTTTTTTTTCCCCCTGCTTGAATACAGTTATATTACTTTTCTAGGTGACACGCTGTAAGTTTTCAGAACTGGTACTCTGACAAAAATGAAAATAATAATTTCTATCTTAAAGTTATAGAATTCCAAAATGACAACCATTTTCAACACCAAATGAATCCAAAGCCAAACGGTAAACTTGTTTCATATTGCAAAACCATCAAATGCTTCTTTGGATGGTTTCAAACTGTATCTCAAATTGATCATCAAAGCCAGCTCAGTTCTGTATTTCTTGGTTTGCCAAAGTAAACCAAAAAACATACTTCTCTCCAAATTATGTATTTCCAGACTGAAACATGTTTTATTTTTAGGCACTTGCCTTCTAGGTTCTTTTAAGTTGTTTTCAATTCTTGAATATAAAAATACCTTTTCAAAGTGAGAATTCATAATGCTTAATCTTGAAAATACGAGAGCAAAATGCTTCAAGATTTTCAAAAGAAAACAGTTTTAGATAATGATAAAGATATTGATTTTTAGATATCATTTTAGATAATGACAAAGCAAATTCCACAAAGGTCTGAACATGAAGTTCCATCTGGCACTTCACTGACCCGTTGCCAAGTCTGGCTGAAACCTTGCTGAACTCCACAGAATCCTCTGAATCGCCTGGCCAAGGTCCCGTGCAGCCTGCTCTGGGTGACCCTGCTTGGGCAGGGGGTTGGACTGGATGACCTACAGAGGTCCCTGCCAACCCCGACCATTCTGGGATTCCGTGATTCTGTTACCTGTAGCCTGAAATTGCCACGCCGATACGTCAGGGAGCACGTTGACAGGGCGTTCTGTGCTGTCAGACATCGTCCAAGTGCGGTTTTGTCTTTGACTGTCTCGAAACTAAGTAGTACCCTGTAATTAGGCCCTAGACCCTCCTGTGATATAGGCACCTTAATAACCACATTATCTTTGAGATCACTTGTTGGAAATGTCTTCTTCAATCTTATATACCACACACAATTTACTTCTGGCCTATGTTGTAGCGTGCCACTACTGGGGGAAGGGCTGTAGCTCATTTTCACTGGCCCGTTGCTCTTAAGTAGTTACTCTTGGTGGTGTCTGCGCTGTGTAAAATACCTTCTGAACATAAAGAATGTCCCAAGGGACTTCTATTGCAAGCATGAAAACATAATTAGCAGATATGTGAGGAAAGGAAATAACAGATAAAGAAATCACAATTTTTTTCCTTATTCAACCTAGACTAATCAAGACTAGAAAGTATTAAAAAAATCACCACTGACAAGTTTAAACCTCATCTTGTTCATCTAGGGCTTTTTTTTTTCTAGTACATGTGGCGTGGAGGTTGGAGTGATTGACACTTCCCCTCCGGATGCACCCAAACAGCCAGACAATGCTTCAGAGAAGACCATTACGGACACTGATTTTACCTAATGCACAAATAAAACCAACAGCCCAAAACACATTACCCCATTTTCCTGTATTTGCAGTGAGAAGAGCTTGCAGCTGCTTCAAGCATCAGTTAGAGAAAGATCAGTTTTTTAATACCTTTTAGAATGTTCCTCTAGCTCAGTGCAGCTCCTGCTTTTTCTTCCATCTACACATTTCAAGAAATTATTACGACGCGCATGAAATATTTGTTCTTTTAGTTTGGTTCCTTCCTAGTTTAGAGAAAGGAGAATTAGAGAGACCCACAGGTATTTAAAGTAGATTGAGACTGATACTCCCATTGTGAAAATTTTCATTATGTGTATAATAACATGAGAGGGAGAGCAAGGAGGGAGGGAGAAATGCCATCCCCGACAGCGCGGGCTGGGTGACTTTCCAGCCGGGAGGGGGTCTGCAGTGCCGCACCCCGCGCGGCCGCTGGCCCTGGCTCTCGGCCCCGCCTGCCCGGTGGACCACAGGAGAGCAGCCCACGAGCCGCTACGCGAGGTCGTCACTAACCAATTAAGTATTCACTTTCATGCCTTAAATCTCGGAAACCCAGGTGTGTTGTAGATTAGCACAACTTACAAGCAGTGTGTGGAAATTTATTATGATAATTGTTGCTTTTATTTTTTATTTCCCTGAACTCAAAGATAATTAATGCCAGTATGTGTCCTGGTGTCTGACTCCCTTAATTGGCCCTGTGGTGCCTTGGGTGTTTGAAAATCCACTCACTTAAAGGCTTTTTTTCCTTCTTCTTTTTTTTTTTCCTTTTGACTTGTTTTCCTGGAGCTGTTCATTAGTGCCTAAAATATTTGATTACATTTAATTGTAATGTCTTCAATTCTGTGCACCTGCTGCAATTTATGTAGTGGAGGAAAATAAGACCTACAGAAGCTAAAAAGTGAGATGAGGCATTGAATGTTAAAAAGAATTCCCCCTGCAAAGGGTAATTGGGGTTAAATATGGAAGCAAACTAAACACACTTTCGGTTAGGTTTTCCTAGCTGCTATGATAGCACCAGAAGGATTTATAGCATAATGGTTTCATTTTTAATGTTTCTAAAACATTTACACATCCAAAGGTTTTATCTCCGCCTTAGCATTCCTGGTTGTTTTAAACCATATCTCCAGCAGGAGAAAGTCCACACGGTGTTGGTGCTGCCGAGCCAGCGGTACTGCGCCCCGCTCCCGCGTGAAGACGCGCTGCTCTAGCACCAAGCTTTCCTGCCAGCTTGCTTTTAGCAAAGATGTACTTTTTACTACCATGGTTTCTTCATACAAATCCTGAAATGGTTAAAGAGTTTCCTGGCTGACACTTTAGATTCTAAAGCACAGCTTACAGCATTTGTAAAGCAGTCAATAATACCAATACAAATTAGCATCACTGAATATTCAAATTCCCCTGACACCAGTAGAGAAGGCATAAGGGATGGAGCAAAAGAGAAAAATCTTCTGCATTTTTAAGAGGGAAATTACGTCAGAACATGTTTTTGTTAAGCTGTACTCTGTCTTCTCATTTATCTTGAAGGGGTAGCATAAACCTGTACAACAGCTTCTAAAACATCTTTTTTTCAGAAGAAAACTAATTAGATTAGTTTTAACGCATTCAGCGTCGGCATTACATGGCAAATTCTTGTTTCAGCACTTCAGAGGAGAAGGAAAGGAGAACAGGAGTAGTACCTGCGGATGGCTGTGACGGTTCACAGAACACAGCTTACTGTTGTGACCCATTCAGTGCTCTTTGCCAAGGAAATTCCGCAATTCGCATGCGGTAGCATCCCAATACTTCTCTCTGTTTCTCTGTGTTGTAAATATTACCTGGGGCGTTTTACAGCAACAGTTACTGATCCATACAAATCAGGGATCAGAAATCAATTTATCCCTGACATTTCTTGCTAAGCATGGCATATACTGAAAAATACAAACACTGACATCTCCGATTTTTAAACTAATACTATTAATATTAGTTACAAGCTGTAATAAACTGTCAGGGCTCCCAAGAACATTACCACACAATGAACGTTTTATGTTAATCTCTACATTTCACTCTGTTGTGGAAACCACAGAGCTGTCAGCACGTGCTAGAAATAAATCTTACGTATCAGAATCAGAGACAGCATATAATAGTGTGTACAACATGTTGATGAGAGATGTGATGACAGAGATACACACTCCTCTACCCATTTCCAGCTAGCCTTTAAACAAATGTTGCAGCAAATGTATGGCATATTTTTACCTCAATTCAAGAATTGTCCCTGACAACAACGGAAGGCTGCTCTGCGACTGCAGGCATGCGACCAAGAGTGAGCAGGATGGTATTTTCTTCTCTAGTTTCAGAACAGGTATCCTGTCAAGATACTTGCTTTATGTTTCCCTGTCCTAATGTGCAAAATAGAGATAAATGACGCTTCTTTGCCAGTTTCTAATCACAGCATATTTGGCATCCCCAGAAGACACTGCGTTTGAACCTCATTATAACTAGACCCTGCACCAGTTGTGCTCTAAATTCAGGGCTTCTGACATTTCATGGTAATATCAATTCAATGGTTTAATTCTGTTTTTACAAATAAGTCTGATTAATTACCTCAAAAGAGATGATAGGATGTATTTATTGCATTAAGACCACTCTTCTTATTTCTATTTTGGAATCTTGCAGTTGTTTGACAGTTACAGGCCAAACGTGACCAGTGCTTTAACCCATAGTTGTTATGGTACGACATGCAACTGTGACAGCTGTGGTACATAAATAGAACCTTAAAGCAAAGTGCCTGAAGTACATACACAAGCAATATGCAGCTCTTAATATTACAAGTAATTATTTTTAGACTTTAATATAAATAACTTTAAAACAGTTTGGTTTTTGGTCTTCAGATTTCACATCTAGTTATTTAAATAACTAAAAGGATGCAAAAACTGTCTACGAAAGAAAGTTGGTTTGAAAAAAGTCAAGTAAAACTAAGACATTCCTTCCAGCTAACACGGAGGGAAGAAAAAAAACACCACACAAAAAACCCAAACATGCATTCCCTCTCTGTGATCAAGTCAAGCAAAGGAGAGCCAAGCACGTCCACTTTACCACAATTTCAGAAAAGATCAGCAGTTGTCAGCTTAATCTTTATGCAGAGTAAACACCAGGCTCTGAAACAGCCCTTTTAGGCATTTCTTTCTGCTTTGTCTCTTTAGAACTAACCGATCTTCAGATCTTTTATTTTAGGGAAGGTCATGCATGCGCCTAGGTCGTATCTGATGACCACATTCAATATGATTACAGAATACAATCTCTACCTAAGGTACCACACTTGAGCGCTCCCCTCTTAGCTGCTGAAAGAGTCTGAGGTTTATCCAGTTTAGAATCTCTGTGCTGTTAGGCTTGGAACCATTCTAGAGTCACTCCTTCTTCTCTCCTACCTACAGAGACACACGTACCAGGATAACAGCAGAGCTGGCATTTTGTACAGCTACACCCAGGCTGCATTTTCTGCGTATCTGTCACGAGCAGAACCATCACACAACCGTGTGAAAGTAAATTGGACAAAAAGAGCTTAAAGTTGAAGCACAAAAAACTTCAAGGCTTCTCAGAGAGGCAAGGAGCCAACTGACAGTTGAGAAGACGTACAGTGCATGGCTGTGCGGGGAGCACGCTGCGTGACATGGCTGAATCCTGTACGCGCAGTTGTCACGCACCAAGTAAATTTGCACACAAAAGATCTGTTAGATACTTGCAAACCCCATGGAGCATAGTAACACAAAGGAAAACACAAGTTTACACAGTGAGGGTTAGTTACAAAGGCTTAAAGATATCTGCGTTGTTACAGCAAGCTAAAATTTTGGCGTTTTGCTTTTCAAATTCTTCTATTAAGCTCATCGTGATGGCATCTCCTGCACTGCTCTGTCTTTCTGCTGCTCCATGACGTTCTTGTCAACTGAAATCTACCCTCTCGACTCATGAGCCCAGAATGAACTCGCTGTATAAAGACTTAAAATAAACGTTCCTGTATGTGACCAAGAAAAGAAGCATAAATTCAGCCTTCTGACTCTGGCTTCAGCTTTTGTCAGCTCTAGGTTCCAGCAACGGTCCTTGTCTCTCATTTTCAAGCTACTCATGAAAGATATCGCTTTGGCAGAATCTATATCATCTGTGCAAACAATCAGTGATTTATTGATTTTCAGACCAATGCACTTTATAAATATGCCAGTGCAATTTTATGATAATCAAAATTAACAAAAAGTAAAATGATTACAAAGATGCTGTGATCTTGAACACTTAAATGAAAAGAGCATATGTGTTATTTTAACTCTAATATCCCTCTAGCATATAAACTAATGTTCAATGATTAATGAGGTTTTTGTTACAACTTCTGAGTCCTGAAAAAATATTCTTAATTACATTTCAAAGCGAATAAAAAAACAGTAATCTTCCTTTGTGTGCATCACGAATATTTGGAGATGCAGAACAAAAGTCTTGGTTAAATGTAAAAACCTGAAGGCCACTAGACTCCTCCCCTTAAAAATCAGGTTCAAGTACAAAAGTTTAGGGAGAAAGGAAGAAACAGTCCAAAATTAGTCCATGAGTGATCAGATTATGAAATAACTGTCTCTATGCATTCTGTTCTTTCTAGGTAAGTCAGCCAGACCTTTCTGTTATTTATCCCAAGTATTAAAATAATTAAAGAGGAAGATGCAGGAGGCATGGAGCAGTGAATGTCAAGGGCACTTGACGCCAATACCCTAATGATGAATGTTCCAGCACACTCAAATAAACAGGTTTCTCTAGAGATTGTTTGAATGAAAATAATGTAATTGCACAAATAGCATAAGCTGAGCGAGTGTGTGTAGAAGAAAGAAAAGGAGAGAGACAGGCAGCAGTCATGCTTCTTGTAGTTGATGGCGTGTGGTGAATAATTGATCATCCCTTCCTTCCTTCTGATGAGTTCACTAATTCTCTCAGTGCCGCACTTCTACAAGTGTCACGATCACCATTAAACCAGCAGAGGAACCCAACAAGCCCTTGAGAATACCTACTGTCTGAGATGCCTTTTAAAGCGCCAGCGGTAAAATTAAATGCGAAAAGCAAGAAAATGATTCCGATGTCTTCTTCACCTTTGCTGTGTACTATAACGCTGTACTCGACAGGCACTGTCCCACAGTCAAACACGGAATTTACGGTGCCTGCTATCTAACCAAAGGAAGGGAAAGTAGACAGAGCCATTCAGCTCACTGAGGAAAAAAGGCATTAACTCCTTTTTCTATATTCAGTCAATTAACAGCACAATTTACAGGCTTTAAAATGATTTGTGAGTTAATTTGTGCTTTTGAAAACGATGGGCAAACAATGTAGCCAAAACTGTTTGGTATGATTTCATAATAAATAAATTTCCTCATGAGATAATGAATTACGAACATTGCTCATTTGTAATCCTGAAGACAAAACTGCTCTGCGTTTTTAGTCTGCGGTTAAAGAGATTGCAGGATTTTCATTCTGTTTTAGTGAGCCACAGAAGTAATTCAAAAGTAAATGCTTTTTCCTGAGTTCAATAAGATTCTCCATGCCTTATTTTGCAGACTGTTAAGGAAGCCAAGAGCTCAGATGGACAAAACTGTGGGTACGCACCTGAGTCACTTAGCAGAACTCCTGCATGAGTAAGGGCAGATTTGCCTCAAAACATTTTGGTAAATAAATACTACAAGTAGCCATAGCATAGACTGTTTTTTACAATATTGCCACTTACACCACCACAGGCAAGAAAGCTATGCTACCAGTAAATTGGCAACTAAATGCTCTAGCCCTGCTAGCTCGGTACGCTGTTCTGCTAGATGTCATACCTGCACACAAAACTATTCTCTAGACTAAAGTGTTCTCACTAACTGAATAGACAAATATGAAAGATACAGGGGAAAAAACATCCAGAATCATCTCCATTTTGCAAACAGGCTACAAAAACACAGACGGACAACCCCTCCCTTCTCAGGAAGCTAAGGCAGAAACAAGTATTAAACAGAAAACTCTTTCCTGAAGGTAGCGATGCTAAAGGCTACAGGAATTTATCCTCAAATTCCACCTGGGAGCACACCACTGAGAACAACTTCCTTTTCTCCGGCTGAAACGATTTCACCAAACTCATCGGAAACTTTTGCTTCTTTCAAACAGCCATTCATGTTGAGTTCACTTTTCATTGGAAACACTCTTTCAGACTCACTTATCATTTCACCTTTGCTTTTTCTTTAAATTCCACAAAAATGACCTATATCAAAGGACTTCTCCAATTACATGAGGAGACAAAATAAAATTAGATAAAACAGGAAAAGCAAAAATAAAAATGGGTTGACAAACAGCAATATGGGAAAAAATGAGCAAAGCTGTGCAGGACGATGACAGAAAAAACCATGCAGCATGGGTAAGTCAACGTACAGAAAGAAAAATATGCCCGGTTTTGAGCGAACAGCATTCACCTACCACCCTGTCAAAAAAAGAGTCCTTGTCCTCTAATATAAACAAGGGCAGGTTTACTTTGCCTGAACACAAACAGCATATAGTTTATTACTCTTAAACATCATCCCCTTCTTGTTGCTATGAATTATTTGTCTTTTTGCCCATGGAAGGCTTATGACACCCACCCAATTGTAGGGAAGCTCAGGGGCACAAGCCAGAGAGCTCTCCATGCACACACAGAAGTGGTGGAACAGTTTATTTTGGACATGCATTTTGGACTGCATTAAACCACCTTCACATGGCTCAAAGCAAACCTGAAAGGCTGGAATTTATGCCGAAGACAGCATAGATGAACTATTTCTGCTCTGCGGCTTCACTGGGCTAGGAACACATGCATGGCCAGTTACCAGCTAACGAGCAGCAAATAAGCAAGCCGTGGGGATGTGCCTGCCTGTCATTATCTGTCTGTACCCTCTGTGACAGCATGAACACGCAACGCTCACGGACACACACAGACACCGCTCCGGCAGGATAAGATCAGAAGAATGTAGTATCATAGGGAAGACTGTAGCTTTCTGACATTTGTACACAAATAAACAGCAGCACATAACATAAATGTGTCATACTCTCCCCTGCGAACTATTACCACCACCATTTTAATATAAATCTTGAAAGAGAAATCTGTGTCGAGACCCAAGCCTGGCCTGCCAGCGACAGTCACACCGGGGACAGGGTAGCAAAGTGCAGTCTCACAGGTCGCAGATAAGTACACCTAAAACCCAGCCTACCCTTTTTGGGAAACTTGGCCATCTTCCTCTAAACACATTTTGGCAAGTATATTCCTAGATTCCCCATTCTACATTAAAGGCCAGAGGCATTTGGCAAGGCTCTGTTGGCTATATGTGGCCAACATACTTTCATCCTAGAACTGTAGGAATCGTTCATCCTTAACGTGAGGTTGAATGGAGGGAGTCATCCTAATGTTCTTTGCATCTTACTAAAAATTCCGGGTCAGTTTTGAGAAACTATTTACATGCTGACACTTTGCATAACAGCATATCAACTGAAAAGTAGATATGCAGAGATCATTTTAACTGGAAGTAATTGCTGTGTTACCAAGCTTGCTTTGATGTTGTTCACCACAGTATTCTCAGGCACATTACATTTTATGTTCAGCATTTGAAATGATGATGATTATTAATAATGTTACCAAATAAAGGTTAACAAGAAATAGTTTTTCTGTCTCTGAACATTTTTGACACATCAAACATTTTTTCATCCTGAACTCAGAGACAAAAAATCAGAAAAATAACAAAAAAAAACAACACCAAACCCATCTGTGTGACTCAGAAGATTTCATTTTTGTTTTGAACTTGGTTACCCGTGATACTGCAGATTACCATAATTTCATACAAAGTTCTTTCAACATGAATAGTGGAACATTTTAATTACAAATATTCAAATGAGATATTCCTACATATTTTAAATGTTTTTTTCTGAAACAGAAACCTAATGAAAGCTTATCCTTTCCTACAAATACTTCTGATTTCCCTACCTGCTCCACCGCTGCTAAATCTAGCTCCCAACTCTGGAGTCAAGTGTCAGAAGTTTAGAGAGAAGCAAACGTTGTACATGAAAACTGTTGCTGCTTTGAGATATTGTTCCTTCTTTCTAAAGAAGGACATCTAATAAATCCATTATAGATTTGCTCGTGCTTTTAGCTAATGCTATTAGCTGACATTGCCACAAGAGTTTAAGATGTAATAGGTACATTAAGCTGAAGGATGCACAGGCAAGTCCAAACAGCACAGGGAGGGGAGAAAACCAACAAAACCCCAGCAATCCCAAACTCTTATCATGGAAGTAAGAGCACAAGACAGACACAGAACACTTAGCACAAGTAGGTGCTCATTGAGTATGACATAATCTGAGGGTGTAACAAATGAGAACTCTTGGTTTTTTGGTGTTACTGCAAAGCAGATATGGGAGTACTCACAGAATGACAGCGTGCTTTTCTTTATTCCCCTAACCTTAGCAAATCAAAAGTGGAAGGGTATAAGGATTCCAAACAAGCTATGACAGTTTATATACAATAAATCACTTCCTTGTAAGTTTCTTCCTTGGATTCCTCACCTTTATAGCTATAAAACACTAGTTATGACACACACGTAGTACAAACTAAATGTCTAAATTGCCAAAATGCAGGAAACATGCATGCTTTTTTAAGGGACTTCCTTCCAAAAAATGTTTTTTAATTAGGAACCCCCTCACCCCCAGCAAAACAACAAACAAAAAAATCCTGGGTGTATCCTAGCCCCAAAAGTGGAAAGCGACCAGTTTTGCTAATCATGATTTTTAAAGAGGGCAGAGAACATTCTCAAATGCTTTAAACAAAAACTTACAAACAAAACCTGATAGCCTAGATAGTTATACAGCAATAATATCTGGAGTTAATGAAAACAGTTTAATGTATTTATTTTTAGAGATTCAATGTTCGGAGAAAGATGGCAGGTAGCATATTTACACAAACTGTTTCACAATTGTTTATTGCATGATGACTCTTTTGCTTTCCCGCAGTAACCTGGAAAAGGAGGGTGCTCATTAGCTCTGCATATCCTGCAGTAAGTTAACCTGAATACTGCTATTCATGTTTATTGGCTAGTGCTCTCCTGAAGTCTGATCATTTAAAAAGCTTGCAGTAAACAAAAGAACAAATGCAGAATTTACAGTGCAATTTTAAAGCCCAGGCAGAAAGGAAACTCCTGTTTCCTTCCTTTCCACCTCTCCTGCCCTGACTATTGAGAAGAACTGTAGAGTTAATCCTGCTAATTACTCATAAGCAGGCCAAGCAGGCATTCTTTTGGTCAAGTGTTACAAAAATTAGCCTGTAAAATAAATAATTGAAAACATAGGTCTCTCACCTTTTGGATACATTTTGTGTTTTAACTACATGCATGGCAAGATCCCCAACTACTCCACGTCTACGTAGCTTCAGTGAACACTCTCAATCATTTAAGGATCTGACTGAAGCAAACAGAGGAATAAAACATGTTGAGAGTCTCTTTTGTCCTGCTACTACAAGTAGCATTCCGAACTACCCTCTTGCACTAAGTAACTGTTTAGTGAAGGAATCCCAAGTGAGTTGTAATGCCCCAAAAGCAGTATCGTGCAGTTGTTTTGGAGAAGTACCTTGCATGGACAACCAGGGTTCAGACACGCTCCCGACGCTGCCCGTCAGCTTTCTTGCTTCCAACGACAACTCTGGGGCACTGCCCTCCCATGCAGATTCACACATCACCAGCTCAGACTGTGCATCTTCCCTTTGATGGAATTTTGTCACTTTTTGAATAACTTGGAAAATGTGTTGAGGGGCTATACATATGGCCATATGCTCCCCTGCACCATTTAATAAATTTATCACACAATAACGTTTTGTTTCTTTTTTTCTTTTGTCCTTTAAATCATCAGAATTGACATTAAGAAAGCTGCAACAGAATGTAAATAAGCTTCTATGTTTTTTACAATAATAATACAGTAAAATGTTTAAAAATGCATAGGTGAGCAAATGAAAGAAATCCTGCGTTTTAGCTGCTTATATCAACACTATATCCCACAGGATATTCCTTCTCTGATTCCAGCTGAATTGCTACACTCCTTTCTCCAATATACATTATCTAGGATTTCTCCCCAAATTTCTGTTCTTGCCTATTTCCCTTTCCACTTCCTTCAAACAGCAACAGATGTTTTGTTAGACTAGGTGTCATTTCTTGCTTGTGACTGATCAATCTACAGCTCCTTGACTCAATGAAGGGTAAAGCCCACCCTTAACTCCTTCTCTGGCAATACATATGCTCCCTCAGCATACGACATCCAACAAAGCAGCTCCATTCATAAGCTACTTCCGTATCAATTTATACTTTACCAAATAAATTGACATAAACATGTAAATAGTATCAAGTAGTTGTAATTTGTCACTGGTTTTTGATCAAAACTGTATACAGCTATAGTCAATGACTATGGAAGTCACTGAAGATTTGGGTAACTACAAATGCCATATTAGTAATTTTAAACCACACAAATTTTTCTGTATGTTGTGGGTTATTAAGATCTCTTACATATTCATTATTAAACATTATAGACTGCTTAGACTTCACACACCATATCTGTAAAAAGTTATCAGTTAAGCTGTCACACCTGCTTCATTGCAAATTAGTACTCTTAAATCTTTCTACTCTAGAGCTTATAATTTTAAAAGGTCAATTACTTCTCTAAAGAGATGTCACAATTTGTGTTGTATTTGCAGAGAATTTCTATGCCTTACTACTTGTTTTTCTATACACTTAGCAGAAGCGTTTAAGTTCTTCACTAATCAGTGGTACACACATCCTTCAGCTATAGAAACCAATATGAGGTATGATTTCCATAAGCTTCAGGTACAGGTTCACTGCCTCACTGTCCTTCATTTCAAGTCAATGGGATTTGTGGAACTATTTCACTTAGGTTCTACTGAAAATTCTACCCATGCTGTACAGAAGCCTTAGCTATTTGCTCTTTAAAACAGCATTTCTGTTTTCCATTTTTTTCTGTTCTGCTCCACAAAAATCCACTCCAAACAGATCAATGCTATGTGACCACATGGAGATAGATCTATCAGCAGGATTTCCAGGACAACACGGAAGCGCAGGTTATCAAGCAACAAATGAACAGATGGTCCTGTCATTCCTTATTTCAGAAAAGGTGAGTTCAGTGATAACATCTGCTAATAAGCCTTTCTTGAGTATCCTTTAGAAAGTCAGCAAGCTATGGTGCTAGAAATGAAAGATCAAATTGGGTCAGGCATGCTCTTCTCAAGGTGCACTGTAGCTTTCATAAAGGTAATAGCAAAATGGATTGAATGTTCACTCCACATCAGCTTCTGTTAAAGGACTAAAAGTATGTCAAGGATACAGCACATAAGACGTATGGATTGGAAGGGGCGGGAGGAGAAGTACTTGGGCTATGCAGATTGCCAATTCATTGTGGAAAGTTCCCAAAGTTGATTTTTTTTTTTTGTGTTGTCTCATGGTGTTTTTTGAGTTTTCTGGTCAAGTTTAAAATAATTTTCTGCTGCTGGAATAACTGAAAGCCCTTAAATAAACAGAGAAATCTGAACTCCATATTTCTCTATAAATGTATTACACTATGAGGAATGGGATGCATTTTTCTTTTTATGCTATTCGATATCTATAAAGACAACAGTCTACAAAATACTACAAAAAGCCACTGAAATGAAAAAGTATTTGAAACCGATTAGCTTTCATTTAAAACTTCATCTATCAGTGATTGTTCAATAGACTTTTCTTCTTTGAATATTACAATAGGATCAGACTTCTAAAGTATTAGGCAACCACCAGATGAGCACCAAATAAGATTTTCAAAACTCCAAGCTATTAATTTCCATACCTATCCATAGGCTTAGGCAACTTTGAAAACTTAATACAAAATATTTTGGGGTGATTTTAAATATCTAGCGATCTTTAAGTATTTGACAATACTTCACTGTACATTATCTCTGGTGAAATAATACAGATTCACAGATTCAGTGGTGGTTTCATTTGGTCTGTTTTTTTTCTTTTTGTCATTATTCAAAGGAGACAAAAGGCTAGATGTCATATTCTTGATGTATTCTCCCATCCAGGAAACAAGCCCTAATTTTGTATTGTCTCTTCAGCAGGACTCAGGTTTTGGGGCAGCTGGGCCCTTGTAATCAGGTTACCCTCGCTGCTGCTTTGGCAAAGAGTGAAAGAACTACAATTGAGATAAAAATTGAGTAGATTTCATTTGAAATTCTGAAAACCTTCCACATAACAAACACTGGAAGAGCCTCTGCTCAGCATTTTCACACAGATCTTCCACAATGTATAAATTTTAATACACTTTTGCGTAAACCCAGGATTAGTGCTTGAGCTCATTCACCCGTAGAGCCTAAAGAAATGTATGAGGCTGTGCAAGCCTAAAGGTCCTCATATTCAGCCATGTTCTTCAATTCTAGAACAGAGCTGTTTCCTGTCAAAGCCTATCTGTCCCTGGTTGCTTCAGTTAGACAAGCTGGATATAATCCATCTATTTTAATCACCATCTTATTTCAACGAACTGATTTGACTGTTATCTTAAGAATGTAGCTTATGAAAGCACACAAATAGCTCCCCCAAATGACTCTGAATATCAAATTAGATGTGTCCTTCCCAGACAGAGGCAGTAGCAGAGATTTTCTAAAAAGCAAGTTCCACACCGACTTTTAGCACCAATAACAGCTTATCATCCGCAGAGAACTGAAGTAGTAGCAAGAGAGATCAATACTCAGTGAAGTGCCAGAGATAGAAGGATGCTCAGACAGACTCTTCAAACTTCTTGAATAGAGTTCATAGGTGCCTGCAAAGCTCAAATAATGCAGAAGTACGATACTAGAAATTCTGAAGACTATTCTTTAAAATATAAGTTTTAAATCAGCAAAGACAAGTGATAGGTTTAGATGTTCTGCAGAGAAGGAGAAATAGCAAGCCTAGAAGACAGAAATAGGATTCACCCAGTCTGAGACCATTTGCCAAAGCGTTTCTGCTCACACTGTCCACATTCGCAGCTCAGCTTATGCCAAAGACCAAATACGATGGTGAATTACCTAAGAAAGGTCTGCAGTAAAATTACTAGCAACGATTATCAAGCACGTCTACTTACTACACTGTGTAGAATAAGATGACATTCGCACAGATTGTAATTAACAAATGGCAATGCTAACTGCACCTGATTTCCAAACTGAGGTTTCCATTTCTCCAAACAGCTCTGCATTGCTCTTGTTTATGGAAAAGAAATACTAGGGGACAACAGTCAGTGGCTATATATGCTCAGCTTCATTGTTTACAGTAAAATTCCTCTGGTGACCTTCGAGAAGCTGTACTGGTTTATAGCAGGTGAAGCTGCAGCTCCATATCCTCTTGTCAGATTAAAATGAGAACAATTGTGTCATTTTAGCCAAGACAGATCAGGAATTTCATTACTGCTCTATGCCAGTCCACCCTTGTTCAGTTATATTTTAAAAGGTTTCTCATATAGTGTCTACTACAACCAACTGCTTTTATTGCTTAATTACCCTCAACATGTCAGCATTCAATTTTATTTGATTATGAACTGCTCTTATTATAGGGGTGAAGAATCACTGTTAAATTTCAGCTTTTCTTGTTTGTCTTTTAATGATTAGGATGTAGTTTACGGACTACCCAGCCTTCTGTTAAGCTTGTGTTGTACGGCAGAGAGAAGGCTAATGCAGATATTTTTGATGAAACGGTTTAAATACAAGGGGATGAATTACAAGCTTAGTTTTATTTAGCTACCACAGCTCGCGGAGGGTGAGAAGCAAGGCTGCTGAGCTTGTTTGTGAGATCATAAAAAACAAAATGGTAATAAGTAAGCTCATCATCTGTTATTCTCTTTGCACAAGATAGTCAAGTCCAGGATGTTCAGTGAGTTGTGAAATACAAACACCAGAAGATGCAATATCAAAAGAGGCTTTTTTTAAAACACATAGTTTCATTTTTCCACAACTGTTGATAGTGCATTCATGTGTTCTGGAAGACAAATAAAAGTACACAAAATAGTGTGCTATCATTATGTTACATAACTTAAAAAAAAAAATTTAAGAAGATGGAAAATAGACTACTTTAGAATTCTGTTGAAATACTTTTCCTGAATGTTAATATATTCATCAATATATATGTAAACAGTCAGATATCATGAACTATTTATAAAATGATAATCCTTTACTAGCGAAATATCATCTTGATTATATTACCATGAAACGCAATCTGATTAATTTATTTACTTAATAACCTCTTTTGGAATTAGGCGCTTCAATTACAGTCATTACAATCCAAAACAACAGGTAAATAAAAGACTAAATAAAATACATGGGTCCTAAATGAAATCTCAGTGACACCAAACCCAAGCTCCGGCTCCATGAAATACCTGGAAAGATGCTGGTTAGAGACCAGCCCTCTGACAGATGCTCCTAAAGGTGCTCTAAAGCGTCCCTGCAGTCACCCAACAGTCGCGTTTGTGCTGACCGTATCACTGCTAGGTGTGCAGAAGTGTATTCAAAGCCTTCTGCTGAGCTTCCACAGCTCTTTAATCTGCTAGTTGTTTTCACTCTAAAAAACAACCTCAAAGAGACTGGTACACTGTGGTGCTCGTACCTTAGCGATACGGTCGCACACTTCACCGACAATAGATGCAGCATCATCACTGTTTGGACAAATGGCAACTACAGGCTATTGTGGAAGTCAGGTGCAGGTCCAGAAAAATATGACAACATACTCCCTGCTCACTAATCTACACAAGGCAAGGACTGTATTCAATGTATTTGAATATGCACAATCTGAATTGAATGGAATTGAAAAATGGAAACAGGTATTTTCAAAGAACAGACACCTCTGCATTTCAGAGTTCCTATCTGAATGGATTATCGGCCAGAGATGAGCACAGAGACCCTCCTCTATGGTGAAAAAAAATCCACGAAATACTGGAGATTTTAAAGCACTATTTGGGGCAGATAATCTTATCTCTAATGTCCTATCTGTTTCACAAAAGATAAATTCTTTGTCATCCTATACTACTAATACACTATTTACATTTTGGGGAGTTACACTTAAGCGCTTCACGTGTTGAAAGACACGTGGAAAAAAAATGTGCTTGTTACTTCTGTAGTAAGCTGTGTCACAGAGTAATGGGAATAGAGATTTCAGACTTTTTTTTTCCAAATGTATTATTTAGATAAGTGTCTTCCAATCTTACCATTATTTTTAACATGAAATAAATAAAGATTGGAGGCTGAAGCTAGGAAGTACCCAAACTCCTTACAATATATTTTCACACTTGAGCATCCTTTCAGCTTAGTGGTAGCAATTCCTACAGAATCTTCAATTCTCTACCTAAGCTGTGCTTCACTAAAGCACGATAAAGAGATAATGGGTCACAGTACACTTCCTAGGTGTTTCGAGTCATCGAATGAGCTTCGGATACATTTCATATGCTGAATATCTGGTTATTTTGAAACTGATTTGTTTGGGTTTTTTTGGTTTTGTTTCTTTTCTTGTTTGTTTTTTTTTGTGTGTTTGTGTGTGTATGTCCCCAAACAACACAAAAAATTTCAGCAAATGAAAAACCTTGTATGTTTTAAACACCTTTTAGGAAAAGGAAAGAAAAAGGCTTCTTATTAATGTCCAGTCACTGTTTAGATACATTTAGTTCATGACCATAAGATATCCCACAGTCTGAACCTCTTCTGTTTTGCTATTGCTCTTTATGTTTGAAAATGATGGCAGCACGACAGACAAGAGGTGTGATTACCGTAACATGACATGCACTCATCACAGGTACAAGGAAACTCTCCTCGAACAACTGCCACCCACATTTTCATCCTGCCTGTCCTCTGTGCTAAGAAAAAAAAAATATTAATTTTTTCAACAGCATTCTTGAAATAGAGCTACACTATATATCACTGTAATTGCTGAATTAAGCTGATTTTGATAGGCACCAAGCAAATGAATGGACAAGTGAACAGACAAGACAACGAAGACAAAGTGAAACACAAGAAATTCCATTAAAATTCAAGAAATAATTGGGGGCATTGGGGTTTTCTTTTGGTTTCTGTTTGTTTGATTGTTTGATTTTTTTTTGTAATGAGAACAAGGAAGGCATATCTTCTAAAAAAACCCAAACCCCAATAATTTAAATATGCTCTGGGACACCTTTATATACAGACTCCCTAGAGGTTATTCCACAACTCCATATCATAAAGGAAAATGAACTCCACAAGTCGCACTCAAAGCTTGTAAAGCACATAGGGATTTTGTCTCTTTAACAGAGAGCCTCAGTCAGACACATGTACTGCAGATCCTTAGAGAAACGTGTCTTAAAAGTCTTTTTGGGAAACAGATTCATTGCTGAAAGGATTAGACACTGGGCTGCGTTCTGCTACCATCCTGCTGATAACACACACTATACCATAAAAGCCAAAGACAACAAAGAAAAAGCAACAAAGCTTATAATAAACCGAGATGTGCAGTGGCTGAACATCAGAATGTCCAGTTTTCTTCCAGTTTTGAAGAAAAATCAATTTTCATGCTTATCATACTGTTCATTGATATGTCTAAGTGCATACGTGAACACAGTTCAGTTTCTGGTACAGAGGTAGGGTTTGGGAATTTTGCGGTTTGTGGTTTTTTGTTTGGTTTTTTATACACAAAATATGGAAGATCTGCCACAGGATTTGAGTCCTTACTACACGGTCTCTGGTCTTCAACATAAAAACAGGGGAAGGATATTCCTGACACTAGGACTTAAACTCTGAAGCTAAATATTCAGGTGAGCTGGGAACTTCTGTGCAACTTTACCTGTGCCAACAACTGTAATAGAAATGGTGCCTACAGAATTTACAGCATTAGGCATCTGAAGAACTCTTCCACAAAGATGAGACCACTCAAAAACACTCTACATCTCAAGTCAATACTATATATTATACTAAAAGTTAAAAGATAAATTATTATTAGTAGTAAGTCCCTGATAAGCATCCAGTGTTGGTTCAAAATGGCCTGCCAAACTAGCATTATTAGTTTCATAGTCTGCATTTAATCAAGTACAAGAAGAAAATCTTGGTGAGTTTGGCAATGAATATTAAGCCATGTTCTGGGGAACGGGGGACGTGGAAGATGATTGTCTCCTTATTGGTGAGAAATAGCAACGACAAAAACTGATGAAACAAAACATAGGAGCAGATGATCTGTAGAAGGATGGACGATATAAAATAAATACTGTAGGCAACTATTGAGATTGTTACTACCAACCCAGTGCTGAAGCTAATAAAATATTCCCTTGGATAGCTTGCTGCAGTCTGCTCCAGCTTTTACCTTTAGCCAAGAAAACGCAACCAAGAGTTTATACGTCACACCACATGTAAATGCAGCACCACAAGTAAATTCCTTCATTTTTTCTTGAAACAGATTACGTGCATATAACACGGGGTAATCCAGACAGATCCCAACTAATGAGACTCACACATTCTGTAAGATAAAAGACTACCGTTTGTCTTGTGATGTAGTGTGATGTGTTTGTCTTCTGCTTTCACTCTTTCATTTATAAAAAAAATGCCGTTCCGTATGATTCTTGGACTGTAGCTCAACCTGTCTCAGTACTCTAACGATACTTAATACGCTTTTCCACTTAAAGGCAGAAATGTGCTGAAGCACTTAGCTGAACTGGGGCCAATATACGATAATCAATAACAAGTCTTCTCATCAGTACAGTCCATTAATAAAAGAGTACCAAAGTAGAATGGGAAGTATATTACCCTGCTGCTGTGCGTTATTAGCAGATTTGGGTCACAGGAAAGACTCTTGGAAAATGAAACAGAATAAACACGGCCATAGCCTAGATACAGATCAGAGAAAAAAACACCACAGGCCACCAGCCAGAAAGTATTGCTTCTCTTTAAACAGTTTGCCATTCTGTGGCATGGGCATTCTATTAACTGTTTCTTCAAAATGTTCTTGTCATGACCACATCATTAAGTAAAGAGGCATACGTAAAAGAAAAAAAAAAAATTAAGTGCAAAGTATATATTCATAAGGCTTGGTTCCAATGTAGTGAAAAAGATTTAGCTGATGTCTCAAAGATTCTTCGAGAACATACAGCTCCAACAATAGATTTGGAAACTGTGCTGATGGCTCCTGAATTAAAAATTTAGAATGGGATTTTTAAGAGACCCTGAAAGCTAGATGTCCAATTAAACAGAAACACTAGAATGCCCTCATAATAACATTTTGCAGAAAAAAAAAAAATCCTGCCTCTCAAAAAGGGGCTAAGACTGCAGTTGGAGATTTTAATGCCACCTAATATTACTTATAAGAAAACATTTCTAAGGTTTGTTCACATCAGCCAAATTGGTGAATATCTGAAGTGTAACTTTCAGAGAAAACAAACATATTCCCACTGTTAAAATTAACTAATATTACTTATAATGAAATTTAACAGATGAAAGACTCCAATAAATTTTGTTTAAAGTGTTGTCCTAGATTTAATAGTAAATTCTCACTAGAAGCGTTTTCAGAAAGGCAGAAATATGACAGGACAACAGGGCAACAGAGTGTGCCTAATTCATTCCAATTCACAGAGTAATGCGCTGCTATTCGCACAGTGATGCATTCTGGTTTCCAACACCAGAATCCAATCTACTTGATGTTTAGTAGAGTTGAAACAAAATCACAGCAGCAGAAAACTGACATTGTCTATTTTGCTAAACAGAGCAGTACTTTAAAAATAGCTTTTCTCTGTTCTTAAACAGCGTTGGGCTTTATTTATCAAAACACATATATATGACAACAGATCTAAACTCTTCAAAGAAATACCAATATTCAGCTGTATCTCTTTTTTGTTTGACATCTATAGTTTAGCTTGTTATACGTTTACACCTTGGAAAGCTATTACTCTGTGACATCTGTGGACTTGTCACTGAGATTTATTTTTTTAGTTTTGTTTCTGATGAGATTTTAATACATACTTGTTTGTTGTGATGTGTACAAGCTAATCAATATTCACATTTAAAAAAATCAAGCAAAAAATAGTGGGTTACTTTGAATTGCAACAAGCTCATAAGGAAGCCCAACTTAGATTACAGTTCTGCCTGTATAACAGTGTGAAGTCTTCAGTAATAACAGCGGAAACCTGAAGTACAAGTAGCACGTTTTTAGAAATGAACTCAACCTGATCTCTTAAATGCATTTCTAGTTCTTTAAATTCATTTGAATATTCTTTTTCAGAAAAACTATTTTTATTTCTTATATACTATGCAAGAGTATCTTGCAGTCTTATTTGATGCACCAAATGAATTGAGTAAAACTCTTTCCATGAATGTTGGTAACACGGATTTTCCATGGGACTTTGGGTTCTAAATGTGTAGATGCTTTTACACATTCTTCCTCTAATTGTTTGCTACACAGAAAATACTGTGGTTTTTAATAACCATCCATTAAAACTTTGCATGCCCATATACCTAAATTACCTTTATATTGACCCAGCTACTCTGCCTTTCATTATAATATAGCTCCAAACTGCCTACATAATACTCTTCAAAGTTATCTGCTGAGTGATTTCCCATCTGTCCGTTTGGCATGTTAAAAATAACATATTTTTAGTATTTAATCTACTTTATTAACAGGTATAAGCAGCCTTTCACTATACACAGACAGAGGATGGTGCTCAGGCTGCCCAGGGAGGTTGTGGAGTCTCCTTCTCTGGAGATATTCAAGACCCGCCTGGACAAGGTCCTGTGCAGCCTGCTGTAGGTGACCCTGCTTCGGCGGGGGGGTTGGACTAGATGACCCACAGAGGTCCCTTCCAACCCCTACTATTCTGTGATTCTATGGTGCTACTTAAAGCACAAATACACATTCCTGGTATTTTACAATCTCACTCTTCAAGTCCATGTGTGGTGTTAGCACTGAACAATTTACAAATTACTGAACTGTGTATTAGTGTACATTAATACATATTTAAGACCTTACAGACAACATCACTGAAACAAGATATAAAGATGAACAGAAATCGAATCACAGGTTCATTGTGGAATTAACTCATTCTCACAGAAGCAAAGATGTCTGTGCCAGTGAATTCAAGTCAGGATTTACACCTCATATTTCTTTATATGCTTATTGTAAAAGCAGATTTGCTGTATTACGATGCAAGAGATGAACTGGGGAAGTGATGTTTACTTCTAAATGGTGTTTCTAGATCTCCATATTTTTTTATGGCAATATTAGATTAAATACAAGGACTAAAGGAAAGCAATTCTAAGGAAACACATTGCCTTATTTATTTATTCATTTCTTAAGTATTACAGCTTTCTCCTGTGCTGCGAGCCAGAAGTCAATTTCTATATAAAATAAAGATAAATTTTCGTCATTTAGCTACACTGCCATGATTTGCTGATTAGCTTGGTGTGCGTTCAAATAATTTTCATTCTTAAGTACACCCAGCTCAGCCCCAATAACATACCATTTATGCAGCAATCCACCCAAAATATCTTGCAATTAGAACACTGAGCTTGCTTGATCTTAAACTATCCTATCTTGGGTCACAGAAGTGACTGAAACACTGAAATTCACCTTGAATATTACCCCATTACTAGCCCTTTTTATGACCTGACATTTTAACAGTACAATCTAAATGCTATCAGTAAGTATTAGTGAAAGTGTATCCTTGATCTGCACTTATTTTAGTTCACTAAAGGTCCCATTTGTTTTTATTGAGGTTAATGGATCTGCGAATACAGATCCATTAACCTCAGAATTTTTAAATGTTAAATCAGCAGCTTTAAATAAATGTTAACATGAGGCAGCAATTACTGATACCGTAATACCAACTGGAGGGCAAAGTTTGGAGCAGGGGCTCCTGAGAATATGTTAAACAACCCAAACTCCTTTATTAGAAAGATTAAAAAAAAATACAAAGCTGAATATTCTTTGGAGCTACAAGCAATAAAAGCATGTTTCTTCGCATGAAAAATAGAACCATGCAGTATTTAACTGAAGGCTTACATATCTGCTAAGTCATCTGTTATTTTTGCTTTGACCAATTGTCCTAATGTGAAAACTGCATCTGCAAAGTGATGATTTACACACTCACCCTGGGGGTATTATTTCTTTCGAAATTAACATGTCACAGCCAGCACTTATGAAAGAAAGCTTGTTATCCCCAAAATGGCGATTATATAGTGTTTGAATAGCTTGACATTCAGAATCAGAGTTTCTTGTAGACCAGCTATTTAACATCCACGGCAATAGCTACAGGGAAGAACTGCTCTCGGGGAAGTTGGTCGGAGCCTTATCATTAGCGAAAACGGTGCTGTGCGGCTAAGTTCGCTGGAAGACAGATTCTTCATTAGTGATCTGGGAGCATCCCATCACAGACTCCCCCTGCCCTCAGCAGCAAGAGAGAAGGGAGTTGCCACAGAATACATACTTATGAGTAAATGGAGGTATTTTACATTTAATGACAAGGTAGTCTTTAAAGGGATACACCTGCTTTTTAGTTACTAGAAATTTCATCTTCTTTTCTGCTACCAGGCTGTGTTGACTTGAGAATAAACCCAAAGAGATTAATGCGTTTTCCTAGAGGCCCCTACTGAGTCCATAGGTTTTTTTCAGATTAGATTTGTCTGACTGAATTGCAGTTATCATCATCATGGTCAGTGGGCCAGAGCCACAGTAGTAGACCCAGAGTACCTTCAGTCCTCCCCAAGGAGGTCAAACATATATGCAGACAGTGTAAGGATTGACCAAGGTTATTACACGTGGGAAGTACGTTCATGCCACCAAGCAGACACTTGCAGGTCCATGGATACGTCTGCCCTTTATCGGTATGCATTGAATTTGTATTTACAATTATTGCAACTACCTGAAACGTGCCCTGATTTTTAAAATGCTGGTTCCATCCAAACTATTATGCTTTAGAAGAAGGAAACACAATGAGCTCTGATGTTTGCTCATCCTAACTTTATGGGACCCCTGTTTGTCAATCTACTGCCAAAATTGACACCAGATTGGAAAAAAAGGCGCTCTCTGATTCTCGCCTGCCTGGAATTCCAATTACATTAAGACTATTGTAATTCCACTCTACTTACTACATTGCTAACAACTTGTCACCTCCGGGATAACGGTTTTTGCACAGCTCAGGACAGGGTTTTTTCTACTCCATTTTAAATAAAGCAACCTCAATTTCAAGAATAAATTGATGTACAATATCAAAAAATAGCATATACTTTAAATAGTCTCTCAGACCTTGCTGGGAGTGAGAAGTTAAGCTCATAACTTATTATTCAACAACACAGACATCCAACAGAGTAGATAATATAAAGAGCAGAATTTCTAACGTACTTTAAGAGAAACACTTTAAGAGGCCAAACCAAATGTTTACCAGGTTAATGTACTTCTACGAACTGCAAATGGTTCCAAACATAAAAGGAGGAGTAAAGAGGAACTCGTTGTTAATGAATAGTATCTCCACAGTCTTCTATTTTATGAAGCATAATCATCAACCTGCCTTCCGCGTCACCTAACAGCAAGCAGGACTATCACTTTAGGCTGAGTTTGCCTTCATCCCTGAAGATGGGGAGAACGCATATTCAGATGAGGAGAATGTTTCCAGGCAAATTCTTGTGAATTTGTATCTCATCTCAGAGGTTTGTGCTGGATCCCTCTGCCATAGGTTTCGTCCAGCCTACACAGCAAGTGTTTTGTCTCATGCCAGCTTTCTACCATTTCTCATGCTAGTCAATCAGGCCAGCAGTATTTTGCACTGTATCACCAGTTCTTCAGATTTGTTTCTTTTAGCGAGTTATCCTTTCAAAGTTGCCTAATAGACTGCGGTCTCCCACAGTGAAAACTTCTGATAGTATTATTATTACACAGTGTCAGGCATGGGACTGGCCTAATAAAAACAGCACACCACCCACTTAACAGCATTGCACAACCCTGTACAGTAGGTCATAGCAGAAAAGTAAATTAATTACTTTTGTGAGCTTCCCAGTCTACGACACACATCCAGCTAAACCAACAGCATGAATGTAGAATAAAGACACTTGTTAGCTTGGTACATATCCTTGGAAGCAAATACTGGTCAGTCCCTATAATGAACACAACAAAGTAATTAAGAAAAACATACAATAAGCCTCCTTTCTAGTTTAATCTTACAGAGATCAGGCAGAGCAATCGTACTTGACTTTTCTGAGAACATGGGCTGCTTTCTGCTAGCAGCCCAGGGGCCAGTTCGGTACAGAGGAATGCAGGGGAGAAAGAGATATCTACTGGTTTTCAGTCTTTTCCAGTATCTGACCATAGAGGGGAACCTTTCTGATTGTCACTATTTATGAAACAACGTCTGCACACTAATCTAATAGTTTCATATTGGAGGAAAGCATCCATTTAAGAAGTGTTTTCTCCCTTAGGAAAAAAACTAGCACACCACAACACAACTCAGTTGTTTGCTTGCTAACAGTCTCCTATATGGACATTCACGGCATGTCTCCCTAAGAGTGCAGACCTAGAGCTCATCTATACTGTCACTGCCTTCTGTATTTAGCAGCCTCTTTTAAGTCGCATATAATTTTATATCTAAACCCCTATAATTTTATATCTAAAAATACAACTAGTAATAATACAAAATAAAGTTAAAACCTTTTAATCTTGTTAAAGCCTCATTAAATCAAGACAGTATTTATCAAACAGGATCGTTGTCCCAAACATCTACAAAATCTACAACTCCACTCCATGTTCATGATTTAATTAGCAACTTGACTAAGTGCAGGTGGTTGGCTGACACTTCTCTCGATCTGTTCCCTCAAGGTGCATGCTGTGCTGTCACACGATTCCTTGCCATTAATCCCTAACTCTGAAAGAACATTTTTTCACTTTATCAAACAAGGCAACAGCTACAAAACAAATACGCAGATTGCAGAGAAATAACTCAAGATGTAATTTTTCTCATATTAAAATCACAAAGCCAAAAAGATATATTTCATTAATGTCTCTAACCTATGAGCTTCAGACCCATGGGCACATTTTACTATACAGCTAGTTAACAACTAATGAAAATCATAAGCCTCACTATGAGAACAAAGCAAAGAAATAAACAAATCGCCCACATATTCTCCATCAGAACACATCCTCTACCATCGCTTCGCACGCAAGGACACAGAGCAGTTGTGTTTGTGCCTACATACTCAGAGGGATAACAGAATCAGTTCCTAGTCCTCAGAGCAGCTAAAAGCTACAGAGCAATTTCAGAATACATTTCATTTAGGTAATCCTTTTCCAAAATAACCACTGAAACTTGTCATTCACTTCAACACAGATTTGTGACTAATACTGACATAAAATTATGGCTGATATAAAATCTTTTCACTATGGTATTTGAACATTTATCTAAATAGCCATTTGACATTGACTGAAACTGGAGCCACTCTCAGCTGAAATTTTGCCATCAAACTGTGTACCAATAGGCATACTGGAGTAGTCTATACATTGAAACCACACATAACAGTAAGCTGAATGTATTTGATGTCAAGCCAGTGCCTGCTACACATAACAGAGAAAACAGTTAAAAGAAAAGAAAAAAGTTTGTGTGCAGGAAATTACTTCAATCCCCTTTGCATCTCCTTCCCAGCCCCAGAACAGAGTAACACTCCTGTGATAACGAACAAAGCAAGTAAATCAAACCTAATACAAAACCACTTGCTGTTCAACATTATCTGTAATTAAAGTTAAACTGGAAGGGGAGTATGATTCTTCACACAGCTCCCCCTTATTTCCCTCCACCCCAATCAACTAAAGCACAGTGCTAAAGTTGCTCTGCGACTGGGGATCTTCACTCTGATAAGTAGAAACCCTAATTATATAAGAAGCTGTAGAACAGGTGGATTTGCTACACGGTCCTTGTACATGGTTTGGAGGAAACTCATCTTACACAAAGAAAAAAGGGAGAGATGCTCTGCAGTTACCTTTCATACCATTCAACACCACCACTACAGAAATTTAACCCGTTTGTTGTTCAGTACCTATTGGACTTCGTATGATCAGATGCAGAGCGAAGGGAAATCGTGTTCTATGATACCGCTATGGACCTCCCCACTTACTCTCAAAAAGCACAGAATAAAACCCTGTCCCAAACAAAACCAACGTGACATGGCAACAGTTTCACAGCCACCTAGCATACCATTGCTATTTTACGCTCTTGAAAGTAGAGTGGGTGTCTGAAAAAGCTGACATCTACTTATTCAGCGAGGTGATCTTTACACTAGCTTTCAGGAGGTATTTATGTCTATTGAAGCACACTGAGTACCTGCTGCATTAAAAGAGGTCTTGAGAAATACACTTGATGGCATGCAGGAGAGGATGGAGATAGTATTCCCACACCGATAATAATAAAGACAGGAGAGATTCTGAACACTGTGCTTTCTAAGTAATCCCCTTGAACCCCCTGCACCTTCAGAAGACAGCAGTTAAATTGGGAAAGTGCACTCGGTTTGCACAGCAGGGTTTTGGTGGCAGGGGGAATACAGGGGCCGCTTCTGTGAGAAGCTGCCAGAAGCTTCCCGAATGACCGACAGCGCAGACTTCAAGATGGACCTGCCACTGGCCAAGGCTGAGCCCATCAGCGATGGTGGGAGAGCCTCTGGGATAACATAGTTAAGAAGGGAAAAAAAACCCTGCATAAGGACATTTTTCCAGCAGGACAGTAAAGTGTGAACTCTGCAGACACCAAGGTAGGTGCAGAAGGCAGGCAGGAGGTGCTCCAGGCACCAGAAGAGAGGTTCCCTGCAGCCCATGAAGCAGACCATGGTGGGACAGGCTGTCCCTGCAGCCAGGAAGGCCCACGGGGGAGCAGATCCCCACCCACAGCCCGGGGAGGACCCCAGGCCAGAGCAGGGGGATACCCAAAGGAAGCTGGGACCCTGTGGGAAGGACCCACGCTGGAGCAGTTTGTGCAGAGCTGCAGCCCATGGAAGGACCCACTGCTGGAGCAGCCCATGGAGGACTGTCTCCTGTGGGAGGGACCCGACTCTGGAGCAGGGCAGAGGGTTAGGAGTCCTCCCCTGAGGAGGATGGAGCAGCAGAGACTGCAGCCCCCATTGCCCATCCCCCTGCACCGCTCAGGGAGAGGAGGGAGAGAAAATTGGGCGTGAAGTCGAGCCTGGGAAGAAGGGAGGGGTGGGGGGAAGGTGGTTGAAGATTTAATTTCTTATTTCTCATTACCCTACTCTGTTTTGGTTGAGAATAAATTAAACTAATTTCCCCAAGTTGAGTCTGTTTTGCCCAGGACAGTAATTGGTGAGTGATCTCTCCCTGTCCTTGTCTCAACCTAAGAGTCTTCAGTCATGTTTTTTCTCTCCCCTTGTCCAGTTGAGGAGGAGGAGTGACAGCATGGCTTTGGTGGGCACCTGGCGCCTAGCCAGGCTAAACCAGGACTTTTCAGATGGACTTATCTTCGGAGATGGTGTTTTTTCCAGAAAAGATTATAGTATGATTTTCACCACATATGCCTGGTGAGGATGCTATTGTGAAAGACACGTCCATGCTAAAAAATGAGTGCAAACACTAGAAATTAAAGACTATTTATCTATAAGAAAGGAAGAATATGCTGATTATGGTTCCCAAACAACTTGGACGATGAAATACTGAGGTTTTAAAATTTGCAGAGGCACTGAAAGAGACTGCAAATCAAAAAATACCCATCAAGAGACCTAAAGAACTCATTAGTCATTGCAGGTGCACCGATTTGCAATTCCTACAGGCAAAGCACGTGTATATTACCCAAGATGGTGGCACCTCTAACCTAGCAATTGGGAACAGATTCAGCAGTTAGCTGTTTGGCCACTGGACAAATGGTGCCTGGTTACAGAGGCGGCATTTTATTCTTCTTCTCAGATTAGACATCTATCCGATAGTGCTTTTCAGGTAAAATACAAATGGCATACAAGATACCACAGAGCACCTGATACCCATTCCCCATGTGGAGGAAGTGGATCGCTAGCCTCTGCACACTCAGTATCCCATGTCGCTATTGCAGAATGCTAGTGGTCACATTTGCTCCATGTGGGAAGAAAAGCCCTGTTTATTTTAAAAATCAGCAGCAGGATTTAACAGATGAAAGACTGAAAAACGATGGCAGTGCCAAAATCCACTTTGTAGAATTCCCTGTACC
This sequence comes from Opisthocomus hoazin, assembly GCF_030867145.1. NCBI lineage: Eukaryota > Metazoa > Chordata > Aves > Opisthocomiformes > Opisthocomidae > Opisthocomus > Opisthocomus hoazin. The sequence continues at coordinate 9,544,041 of NC_134436.1, forward strand.
TGGTTGCTTGTATCCTGAGCAAACTTTTTTAATTTAATCTATCTTTTTTTGTCCATTTTAACACTAACAATCTATGTAATCAAGCTATAAAGACCTAGGAATCTGAAAAATGACTGTTGTGCTTTTTCTTGCCGAAGATAAATCAGCTTTGCAGCTTGAGGTAAATAAATCCTCAGTCTTACAGGGAATATTCAATAGGTTATCTGAATTTGTGGACTAGAATACGTACTGAGGAAAATATGGGCAAGAAATTACAAAAGTCAGACTTACAAATAATAAAAAATAGGAAGCATAAAATAAAATGTCAAAATGAGAACATAAAATTACAATGCATTCCTAACAAAATATTTTTTCAGAGCAGTTCTTTTTTCACTTGTAGCAAGAGTAACAAAAATTTGACCTAATTTCATGTAGAGGTAATCACAAGTTTCTGATTATTCTTCTACAGAGTTACTACCACAACTGGCTCTGAATCAGCAACTTGTAATGAATTCAGCTTTCATTTTTCAGAGAGGCCAGGAAGAAACAGAAATACCTGCTACTCAAAGCTTGCAGACATGTAACATCAACTCTCCTGTATCACTTCCCTGCAGATGGACTCTTTGTTGAATAAGCCAGAGGCTGCTCTTTATCAAATTCTGCTCTTTTAGGTTGTTGGTACACCAGGAAAGACAGAGCCTTCCCACCCACAGCTGTCTCATCACAACACCTTTCATCCCAAGGGAGCTTGGGAGAGGCCTGTTTTACCGTCTCTGAGAAAAACGTAGCTGCAAACAACTTTTCCAGCTCTGTGAACTGTAACAGCAAAGTTCTTCTGAAACGGGAGCTGCTGAAGGGACTTCCCCATCTCCAGCAAGCCATTTTCAGGACCTGTCCTCACCTCTCAAACGCTGAGTCTCCGCTGATGTGAGGAAGAGGCAAAAGCTCACGTGGAATAGCCAGGCTATCTGAACTAAGCTTGTGCAACAGTACAGACCGCTTTTATAATATATATACATCTCTTGATTATCAACAGTACCCAGATTATGCACATGTGTATATAAACGTATATTCAGCCTGAAGAAGAGAAGGCTGAGAGGGGACCTAATAAATGCTTATAAATATCTCAAGGGTGGGTGTCAGGAGGACGGGGCCAGACCCTTTCCAGTGGTGCCCAGTGACAGGACAAGGGGCAATGGGCACAAAGTGAAGCAGGGGAAGCTCCAGTTGAACACGAGGAAGAACTTCTTCACTCTGAGGGTGATGGAGCACTGGAACAGGCTGCCCAGAGGGGTTGTGGAGTTTCCTTCTCTGTGATTCTGTGAACGTATGCATATGCTAACACAATACATTTATATAACTACTAGCTTTACTCATGATACATTAGAAGGAATTAATTTTTTTGCGTAATAATGGAGTAGTTAGATATTTATGGATTTAGATTAGGTCAGGCTTCATTACAAAAATCAGTTAGACATACAAGTATATTTAAATAGACACATTAAAAAAGTTTCTGATAGCATCGAGGATTAGGAAATAAAAAGACTATGAGCCTAGATTGAATGGAAAAGCAAGTACAGAAAATGATTCCGTTTGAGAAAGCAGAGACAAAAGCCTTACTGGGAATTTTTTGCTGCCACCATTTTTTTCCAGTCCATATGTAAAGCACCTAATCTTTTCAACTCTAGACATACATCTAACAAAACCACTCAAGCTGTGATGCTCTAATTCATACACCTAGGCAGATTTGGTGGACGTGGTGCTCCACTGCAACTTAATAGGTAATTGGTAGAAAGGATGTTCTCTGCGTTCTTTCTCTGATAGTGTTAAGCATGTATTGACAGGATGCCTTCTCTGTGCTGCTCAACATTTGGCACTTAGGAGAAGTTCAATTAACCAGCCTTTCATCTGTCTGTCCACATAAGATACAGCTTTACTTTCCTGTGGCTAATTGCTAAGCCAGAGTACTCACTCACTCTGCAATTCTAAAGCCTGGCCGTTCACTTGGGAGCATTAAGTACGCGCACTGCTGCAACGAGCTGGCAGAGATAACCTGAATAACATTTCACACCAGCTTCTTGTCCTCTCCCTCTGGAAGTTTCTGTCCTCGCAGGCTACAACAAGGAGTGTGCCTAATTTACAGGGCTCCCTGCACGTCGGCACTCGGTGAAGTTAACGCACTGTACTTAATCCTGAAAGCATGGGGGTACTATCTTTCCTAGCGTGAGCTAGATTTAGAAACATTCATGTTTCAGAGAAGGATAAAAGCCGATTCATACTTGTAAGCCAATTAAAATGTTGTTTCAGTGCTCAGAGGTTAACATGGTTGGGAGCTTAGAAGTGGATACTTCTAGTAGAAATAATGAGTGGATGGCAGACAAAGAATTAATAAATTATCTTAATCTGTCTTTGTTTACAAATATACAATCCCTGCAGATGGTTTTGAGCAGAAAGGGGGTTTAGTAGCATAATTCAAGCATACACAAAGTGATTATCAGCCAAAACTTTAATCAGCAGTTTCTTCTTGGACAATTCCCTGCATGTCTTTGTTCCTGCAGAGCAGATTACTCTCCAAACAGCCCCATTTATATTGCGCTCGGTACACTTTAGCTCAGAGCTCCAAAATATAACTGAAAACTGATTCTGCAATCATGTTCAAGTTTTAAATTTTCTCTAATGCCATGCTTCGCTTGCAAAGGAGGAGCAGGAAAGGTTTTCTAGTTTCAAGTTTAGTGAAGGTGACTTACATGGTAGGTAGCATTCTGCTTAAAGTACCAGCATCTGAAAACAACCGATTACATATGGCTCCTGCTTTCTACTTAAGTGGACCCACTAAGTGTTCCTAGCAATGTAGTTCTGGATGAAAAGCAATCCTGAAAAGTTAAATGAAGTTACTTCCCAAAGTTCAGATACCAGGGGGGAAGTAGAAGACATCCAATATTTTATTACTAATGAAAATAATATGGTGCTATTGTAATGCTTGAATTAAAGCGTTTGTAATATTTCAGACTGCACTGGCTTCAGTTATAGAAGCCACCACAGTTTTCAAGGGTGAGAGTTTGCTGACCCTTGGTCAAACTATAAATGTGATTTCAGGAGCTGTAGTGAGTACAAATTATCAGATTGTCTAAAAACCAAAAAACCTAGAGGGATCCTTTTGCTGCTCCTTTTAAAAGTACGTAGCTAAAATAAACCAGGCAACCTTAACCCAGATGTAGCAAAAAGCACAAAGACGACAATACTACCGAGCACATTACTAAATACAGCAAAAAGGGAAAAGTTTTAAGAAGCAGAAAGACCTATTCATTTACCTTGAAAGCATGTGTAAAAGAGATGATTATGGACTCTAAGAGTAACAGTTTTATTTTTCTCCTCTGTAAAAGAAAATCCACCCAAAGCACCCCCCCATAAATTAACAGTCGCACTATATACATCATTTTGGTCTTAGATCTTTTCCCATTACTGACATCAACAAATATTTTACAGTAACACGAAGCTCAGGACATCGCTGAACTACGCCCTTTAGGACGATATATTAACAAACACTCTCTGGTCCCTTGAGCATATACTCCAGATAAACAAGTCAGGAAGTTACAGGACAGAAAATTCTACTTTGTATTTTAAAATTTAAGTTGGTAGATAAATGTTACAAAGTTCTCACCAAAAAGGTGGTAAAACGGGTCAAGATGTACCTCAACCTTCACCGTAAATTTAAGTGTAATTTTTCAAGGGCACAAAACTGTGCAAATAAAGTACAGTTTTATAGTTGCATTTAGGTTATAACTACATATTGCTGCCCTTCAGAAAACTTGCATCAAGACTGAACCACTGTTGCTGGTTACAATTAGAGAAATTAAATAGAAGCAAGTGAAATCCTTGAAACCTAACATATTTATCATCTCTTTGCTGAGAAAGAAAGAAAATGGTATCATTTAATCTTGACTGCAGACTTCCCTACTCTCAAATTTTCTCATTTCACTGAAGTACCTGTTGCTTGAAGCAATCTTGTCATTACGCCTTAACAACTTCTACCCGTTTAACAATGGGAAATCGTTTTAGCGTATTTGTATCTTAGCTATTAAGGTGAATACTGTATAGCATGAACATTAATTTAGCATGAAAAATATTTTATAAAACAAGTGACATACTCTAAAAGTTTTATCAGCACTTCCTCTTGTCATAGAAACAATTCCATTCGCTTCTACAGAAACAGTAGGAGTCAGATGTGGGTTTTTTTCATTGCCTCTAGCCATGAAAATGAATCAATTCTTTCACAACTCAGTATCACTGAAGTATTAGCTCATGTCCCCAGTACTTTTATTATCAGATTGAAAGATACAACCTTCAACTTCTTAGACATAATAGTACAGGCTAAGATTACTTTCATTTACGTTTCATTTGCATTTAATGCAAGCTAAAATAAAACTGCAGTACTAGTTGAAATCACTGTGAAATAACCAGCACATTTGCTCAAATTCCAGGCACCTGAAGCACAGGCAGTGACTGGAAGAGAACAGACCAAACACTGTAGGCACAGCTCCCCCGTCTCCATACATCCCTTTTCTGGCACTGTTAACCTCTGTTGCAATAGATGCGAACAAGATTGGACCTCATGTGAAAGACACTTTCTTTTCATGAGCATGCAGAAATAATTCCACTGAAGTTCTGGTAGGACATCCAGAACACAGTAGCAGTGCTACATGAAAAGTAACTTTGCAAAGAAGCTTTCACAGCAGCGCTTGCTTACCACCAAAAGGTAACCCTTACAGCCCGGTAGCATGCTTACTGTTTGTTATTTAAGTAATATAGTTTCCAAATTCATATATGGCATAATTCACAAAATTTCTTAGTAGAGACTGTTACAAAGCGGATGGGGTGAAAAGAACCAAATGGCAGACTAAATTCTAGATTTAAAAGCTATTTTCTTCTCAGAAAGACACTGCTTGGGTTGAAACGAAACATTTTATAACACTGGTGCTATGGGGAGCGGAGAGCATCTTCAAGTGACAGTAGAGTCTGTTCAACACGTAAAAACAGTCTTACTTGTTGATTCTATGGATACAGTAGGAACTGAAAGATCACTGGCTAATTTCTTTTTTTTTTTTTCCTGGAACAAGATGATCTCCCTTATACTATTTGGTCTGGCTCAAGGGCCTGCAGAAAGTGCAGGGAAAAAGAAAAAAGTCTGCAATAAAAAAGAAATCCTAAATTGCTGCCACGTATGTATTTTCCAATTCCCATTTACTGTCTGAAATTTTCTGCTACTCACACAAGCATAATGAAATTGAAAATGATATCGAGTTAATTCTACAAAATGACAGTAGCTATCTATTAATAGCATATTTGTAACTGTGTACTTTCCCTTTATTCTATATTTTAGCAATAACGTGAATTAAGTTGTACATGTTTAATTATTTGCTTTGTTTTAAAAGAAGACTATATTAGTTCAATTGATTATCCGCAAATGTGTGCTTGGCAGATTAATTTGTTCTGAGCTCTTCTGGGGAGATGCATTTGAAGCTCTGTTTTGTGATTTGCACAACTACAGATCTGCCTAGAATCAAAGCAACCAAAATATATTTTTCAGTTTAGGACAAAGACACCAGAATAACAATCCAAAGTAGGCTAATAATCCCAAAATGCCAGTACATAATTTGGCCACCCTTGGAGCTAGAAGAATACTTCATCTCCCAAGATTGCCATCTCCCATTTCAATAGCCCAGTATATTCTCCGCCTGGGTAGGATAACAATGAATAGGAGAAACACCAATTAACTGAATTCCGCTAGTTAATTAGAATCCTACCAGTTACATAGTAATAAAACCTCCCACATCCTTGAGAACATATATTTCCAAACATTTACTGAGAATAATTGAGTTATTGGAAAAATTACTTTTATTTGCTCAGCTTTATTAACACACCTAAACATATTTCAATTTTAAAAGTCACTATCCAAAACCAGTATCAGACAACTCAGCTGCAGAATCCAACTCCAGTGCAGAAATGTATTAGTTTGATCATGATAGGAAAAATGTATCATTAGATTAATTAGGCAATTATCAGAATTCACAGCTGCTCTCTTTGACAACTGATTCAGTGGTTCTGAATTAATGAGGGATACTTTCTATACACTTTCTACAAATAGAAGTTTATAGAAACACTCATTTCTTTGATGTGAGTCATGAAAGCTAATAAAAAAAGGGACTGTACACTCAAACTAAGCTGCTATTCAAGAAGTATGATCAAAAGGTAGTTCTTATACCCATGCTTCTCTAACTAACATACTGCATTCAGTAATGAATTGATAATGCTTATGATGTTCACTTACTTCAAAAGTACTTCCTTTTTTTTTTTTTTTTAAAAGCTTTACTGAAGACAAGATTGGGCCCAATCTCATTATTTATAGCCAGTATATTTTTCAAGCAACTGAATTCAACAAAACAGGAGTTAGTGCAGTAGCTTATTAACAAAATATCTAAAACATTGGAAGGAAATGTGAGAACCTGATACTCACAGTACAAGTCATACATAAGCTGATACACGCCAGGTCATCACCTGTTCAGTGATCCTGCTCAACCCTATCAGCTGAGTTAGGGACAAAAAGAAAAAAAAAAATCTTCTAACCGGTAGCACGCAGTTGCTTATCCAAATCATACTTATTGAAATTAAAAATCATCTTGTAAAACAAAGAGGTAGAACAGGTACTCTGCTATTTACACCCCTTTAGAAAAATTCTTCAGTTTCTCCTCCCTGGGGCAGAGAAATTCATGACTGGCTGAAGGCGCAGTCTGCTCGCCTGCGCGGGGACAGCCAGGGCCTCTGTCCTGCGGCAGCGTGCGGTTTTCCAAGCAGGCAGTACCCAAATGCTGCTCCCATCGCCCCTCTTGTCCACTGTTGCACCCCCGGAGATCACCTGGGGCGTGCAAGGCTGCAGCTGCCACTGACCAGGGCAGCTCCTTCCCAAAGTGGAGGTTTCTCCTCTCCCTTTCTGCTCTAGCACTGTTGCAAAGCATCAAAAGTGTTGTTTTTATCCATCAGTTGTATTGCTCCAGGTAATGTTTGAACGCGAATATCCACGACCATCAAGATGGTCCAATGAGAAGTCCTACCAGAAAGCACGATATATGCGGAACACACAGAATATCCAAAGGCTCAAAGCAGGTCAGTAAACACAGAATCGAAGCATTTTTCTACAGACAACTGCTGATTTAGTCCCAAAACATGTAACAAAGATGCAAAAAGTGTAAGATCCGAAGGTTTTGGCAGTACAGCACAGTTTCTGTCATTCCTATATTCTTATATCAAAGCTTCACTGAAACTTTTACTGAAATACTTGAGGTTACCTGAAATTTTTTTGTAAAGTTTTATTCAAGTTTCAGTTGGAGCTTTTTATTTCAACTCAAGGTAATTTCCTTTTTCTTATCTCCTTGTACTGAGATGAAAAAAAAAAAATCAATTTTTCAATCAGCAAAGGCACCCCAAAAAGGCCCCCCAAACAAACCCAACCCACCACTAGAGGTTGCTTTCATGTGAATTTTCAAATGAACATCTAAATACAACTTCAAATACCAATCTTTTCTTTTTCTATAAGTGGGATTGATATAAGGGTGAGGACGTTCCTCTAGTTCTGAGAGAACACTCAGCAGAATATATCCTAGCCAGAAGGAAGCCCATATTAGCATATTAATGGCAGATGAACACAAGATTGCCACAGATGTAACGAGGAAAGTTGGGTTGACTAATGGCTAAAGAAGGAAACGGAAATGCGAGAAGTCCTTGCCTTGGGAGAACTCAAAAGCTATTTGTTAATTTGTTTTGCAGAGCTCTGCTGCTAGTGCCTCTGCAAGCTCTCAGCTGCAGTCAGCATTTTACATAATCTCCTTACTTAAAGCTACACAAGCCTCTCCTAGCAAATTTTGAAAGCTGCTTTTAGATCTTGTACAAACAGCACCACCCTCCCAGATTTACAAATTTGTTCTCTGGGAGGAATGATCCAACTTTCTTGGCCAAATCCCTGCTGAATTTTGTGGATATTCATGAAGGATAAATACAGCACATAAAGGACAAAGCAAATTTGCTTTTCCAGTCAGCAGGCAGGATTGCTCAAATACCATTAACAGAAGGGGGGGGGGGGGGGGGGGGGAGTTGGAGGAGAAAGGGATACATTTCTTTAGATATGCCAAGCTTCTATCATTTTGTAATACCAACAGAAAACAGAGAGTGATTCCATACTAAAATTTATTTTATCCACTTTGATTGAATTCCCCTCCTGAATGTGAAGACGATACTCAAAAAACATCACTCAATAACAAAGGAAACAGCACAAACAATAAACACCTTCTAGGGAATATAATTTGTAACAGTGGTAACGACTTCAGCATTGGCTGTCAAATGACTGTAAACATTCAACTGTCTGCAGGTTTCCCACGTTCCACTCTAGATAGGAGAGTCTTTGCAGTTACATCTTCACAAGACAGATCTCATATTCCACATTTATTTTTAATCCTTAGCCTTAGTGTTGATATCACCGGAAGAACTATGTGCTGCAGTACTTATTCTTCGTGTCTGCAGCTCTCTGCGTTTTTGCCTGTATACAGGGCCTGTTAGAAGGCGGTAAAGAGCGCATGGGAGTATCCCTCAAAGATGTTTCTTAGCGTGTACAAAAACACGATTCACCTGACCTTATGCAAACCCTAAACGTACTGGGAAAGGAAGGTTGTTTATTACATGACTTCTAGTTTCAGTTAAAAAAAGTGAAAAGCAAACAACTCATTATAATCGGTTATACAATACAGGCATATATTTCAAGAATAAAGAGCTCATCAGAAAACAGATAGAACTTTTGATCAATACTACTCTCCTCCACTTCACACTTGTTTTATCAATCTAAAAATTAGTGAACTTGGCAACTACAGCATTACATTGATATCTATTATTTTATTTAATAAGGAACACTGCCTCTTGATGCTATTGAGAACTTTATTTCAATCCATCCTTTGCTAATTAAATTATAAATATCAGCAGCATAAACCCAACCTCTGCAAAGTCTTCCTTAATACTATAATAGCGCTAAAGAAAAATCAATTGTTCTCCACTCTTAAGAGCAGAACCTGTACAAGCTGACTTTTGAATTATCACGTGATACATTTCTTTGATTTCAGTTTTTCACAGCCACCGAGTTGTTCAATTTTATATATAAAATACTTCTAACCACACCAATGACCAACATTACTAATGATATTAATCTCAGACTGTATACCCCTATCCTCTACAAGGTAGCCCATTATTTTTGGGGCTAGGAAATTGGGACACAAAGGAAGGGACATGAAAGCTCAAAGCCAGGACCAGCACCAATAAGAGAAAACAGATCTCCTAGGTTACAGCAGAGTTTTAGATTCAGGAGGACATGCTCCTGCCCAGTTCAAAAACCTCACTATTTACCAGCCAGTCTCTCATGCCTTCACAAAGAACCTTATGAGAAAAAAAATTAAATTGGATTGAAATATACTGGGGAATAATAATAAAAAATAATCGTTCAGAGCAGGATAAGGATTGCAAGTTAAGAAGTTTCTTACTCAAAATAGAAGGTGAGCATTAGAGTCTGACTTCATTGGCTGAATTTTTCTTCCAGTACTATGAAGGATGGAAACACCTCCTAAATAAGGAAGGTCAACTATATCAAGAGATATCAAGATATCATCACTAGGTTATTTCTATTTTTAAGGCCTTTTAACCTTAAACAGTAATATATGCACATAGCTACAATTACTAAACAACTCATTCACATCTCTCTCATCAGGAAAAACAGTATTATTAATAACTTAAGAATTCAATATAACATCAAGAGTTTGGTTTTTTTCTGCTCCCTCAGAAATAAAGGGCATCATCCTCATATTATATGATGGCACTCCACTGAGCAAGCGCTGAGATGGCTAAACAGTTCTAAGACTGCTTTTGCTGTCAAAGGAAAACTTGTTTTTACCATGGGATAACTAATACCTGAAAACAACTTACCATTGCAAGAGAAGATTGTAGTCAAAGCATTTTACACGAAGTAAGCTAAGCAAAAGGAAACAAACACATCCAGAGGAACGCCGGTTATCATGCTGCTGTTTATAGCAACCTCAGAGGAATCAAAATACCCTGCTTCCATTTAAGATTTTGAAGTGGTAGAGCTGATACCCATTTATTTAATAACAAAGTAAAACAAACTACCTTTGAGCCAGTGAGGAAAACACCAAAGTTAACAAATACTGCAAACACCAGAAAGCTTTAGAAGCATGACTAGTATGCTTGCAGCACAGCCACCAAACAGGCAAAAGGCAGAATGCCAAAAGCAACACAGAGAAACAAGCAGCATTATTTGTCAAACAAAACTTGGATAGACAGCATGAAGAAAAAACGCTTTATTGCTTCTTGATTTATGCCACAACATATTTTTTCCACTAGTCATGACTACATAGATATTAAATTATTTGTATTGTCCATGGTGGTTTCCAAATCCCACACCCAAGCCTATTCAATTGAATTTCCAGGATATCTGCCACCGTACCACTTGCTTGCCAGCAGCTGATGAGTGAGGCAATAGTACTTTTTACTCTCTATTTTTGTGAGGGGAAATTCATAAGCACAACAGTATGCTCTATTTCTGGGCTTTGCAACATTTCACAGCCATGACTGCATCTCCTGGTTTCTACACTCGCAGCTACAAGCCGTTACCTAGCGCCTCACGCTACTAACACGTGTGCGCCTCTACCTCATTGGGGCTTAAAGCAGGAACACGTTCATTTGTGCACAGAATTGACTGGTCGGGGTGAGGTTCAGTAACACACACGAGCATTTAGACATATCAGCATCTCCCTTCTCCCCTTCTTATGCTGCCTTGAATTTCTGACGATGTTCCCTGATACTCTACATGACTAATGCAGGCTTAGACACCAACAAAGGACCTGGACAAAGCGTTACTGTATGAATAAATACGTAACGAGCGATGCATGAATACTAATTAGTCTTATCTGGTAGAGCTGACATCCTGACTTTGAATCTGTGGCAATTTAACAGCTGTTTTGCTTTTTTTTCCTCCCAAGAGGTCTTTGAATAAGGTCTGAAAAATCAACTCTCCATTCTTCCACAAAGTATTATCGCTGGCAAGACTAGTATACAGATTATACTGAAATCATACTAACACACTCGCACTCTCTTCTGGTCTACTGAACCAAAATCACCTTCTGTCTCATAGCACACTATGAAAAGCAAAGTTGTGTTGCAGCCTCCTCTTCTTAACCTATAGCTAGCTGAAAATACAACTGATGTGGATACAAATAGCTTGGAAGGGAGAAGGCACTGAATAAAAAGCTGTGCTTCAGCCATGGTACAGCAAGAGGACACAATCACTTCTTGTGCTGAGAAAAAGAGAACAGTAACTGATGACCTGCATTTTGAGTGTGGCATAGGAAAGATCCAAGATGCTTGATTCTTTCAAGAAAAAGGCTGTTTTAAAGCAGTAGGAAGTTGTAAAAATGCATTTAAAAAAAAAAAAAAAAAAGCCTAATCACATCTATGGATTCCGACCAGAGTGAAGCTGAGGAGAGATTTTTAGGACTGCAGTTTTGGCCACATATTTTATTTCACTACTGTCCGATCTTCCAGCACTCAAATCCCATCTCCCCTGCTTTTCCTTATGAAATGGATTTCTCAGCTCCTAGAAGTGAAAGGACAATATTACATAAACCTTTTCTAATGCACATCTATACCAAAACCCCACTTAGAATAAAGAAATTAAACCCTTTCTACATATATTTGAGACCATTGCTAAAGAAACCAGACCTTCTATCTTGGAATATTATTGAGGCTTCTATGACATAGCTAGTACAAGTCTCATTAGCCAGTTAATTCTCTATAACCATTTCAAAACTAAATTATGATTTTGAAAAGAATAACTTCAAATGCTTAGGCTTCAGTCTAGTGAAGTAAATTGCATATCTTTAATTATGAAGGATTAATTCTTCCATCTATCTTCTTTTTGGCCAACTTGACAAATAGCCTCGCCTCTCCACACTCTTCACTACCTTGCATTTCATCCTTCATCACACTGGACATCAGTTCTTTATTACTGCTGAAGTTTTTTAGGTGGAAATTCTTCATCATTAGCTTCACATTCTCACCCTCACTACGAATTACTTTCACACTTTTTTCTTGATCATCATCAGTAGCAGCCTAATGCATTTCTGCCAGTTACAGAAACTATGACTCCATCAAGAACCTGGCAACTAGAATATGGCCCTAAGTTGCAACTCTGCTTGGTGATCAGTTCTCTCATTGTTTTCTTGTATAGGGTTTTTGTTGGAATTTTTTTTTTTATCTTTATCATTTTAACAGCATAGTCATACCTTTTTAAAAATCAATATTCAATTTAATCCCTTTCAGTGCACATCAGGCCACATGATATAAACAGAATTTTTCTTTTGCTTCTGAAACCTTTCTTTTTAAATCATGTTCATTCTGTAAAGTCACTTTTCTCTAATTCTTTTCTTAGCCCTCAACTTTGAAAATTAATGTTCCTCTTCCTTTGGACAGTTAATTTTGGGTTTGGGTGTTTTTTTTTTTTGGTGTTGTTGAACATTTTTGTAAAAGACGTATCCATTAACAGCTGAGCTGCATTCTGTCCACTTCAGGAAAAAAATTATATTAATCTTAAAATATTAGCCCTTCAGCTACATGTTTAAGGAAAAAATATCAGCTCAGATTCAAAAGTGTTCTCTGTGAAATAACATGAATAATGTCAGAGGAGTTGAAAATTAGGATTTTCAAGGAGGATTAATTTGCATATACCAAGCTGTTTCTTGGGACATGGTAGAAGTTACCACTTTACTGTAATGACACTGCCCTGGCAAGGAAGTTTTATTTATAAAACAATAGTCACAGATGCATATAGAATTTCACAGCTCAGTGATTGCCATCTATTCCAGTCTTGTGAGAAAGAATCATCCAGAGTTAAAATATCAGCCCCTGAATCTACGACAGGCGAAGTCGCTGTGATCTTGCACACATCACACAACCATTCAGCCTCAGGAGGAAGGAGATAGGGAAATTAGCAGATTCTGACTTAGTCAAACTACGAGTCTCTTAACCAACATAGCTTTAAAGCATGGAACAAATCTGGTTTTGGAGATAAGAACTGACTTTATAAAGTAATACCATATGGGGTCATCACTCCACTAAGCCCAACCATCTCTCTCAAATGAAGTCCGAACTTCCTGGATGGTTTTCTTCTGGGTTTGGTTTTTTTGTTGTTTGTTTGTTTTTTCTCTTGCTTTATATCATCAGGTGGTTTTTTGGTGTTGATGTTTTTTTTCTTTTAATTAGCATCTTATTTATTGCCAAGAAACTGAAATTGCAGAGCTAGATAGAGCCTATGGGGATTTCTGTTCTATGCGTTACTCACTTAGTCCAACCAGGCTATGAGATGCCCTTGACATGGGTGACCTCCATGAGCTGCACGCAGCTCCTACAGAAACACAGAATACTTTTTTTCTGTAGGTTTTGTCACAGGAAAAACAATAACAAAAATATGGATATTTAAATATTGTATCCTATTAACCATACCATGCAGAAGCACTCATATAATTAATAACAAAAAACAACAGCTGTGCCGCTCTTGCTATGAACCAGTGGTTCTTCTTTCTTCTGTTACCAAGTGAAGTTCCTATAAGCTTCATAAACACTAAACAAACACAAAAAGCCATATCCTACTGGAAAGAAAGCAAAGCAGGAAAAACACTCTGCATGAAAACGCACAGCAGTTAAAAGCTCTGTGGAAGGTGAAGCTCTTGAGACACAGCAGACAGCAGGAAAGATTTTAACAAAGTACACTTGTGCACCACTCCGAGGCAAACCTGGGCTGACATAAAGGGATAAGCAACTCAGGATGCTGAAGTATGCAGGAAAGTTACTAATTTAGCTTGAATCAGCCACGTGACAGCTAATAACTGCTGAACAGGTGGAGGTGGGATGTTTAACACTGGTCACCAGTGGAGGAATTAGAAAACCACCAGAGACTGACTTATTTCTTCCTGAATTGGGAATTACAAGGGTCACTCTACTTCTTGCTCAGAGGAGGAATAATGTAGCCTGGTGTACTGCCAGCACCCTGAGGAAGCAAAACCACAATAGCGCTTGCAGGTGGTGAAGAAACTAAGGACAGACACTACAGCCTTAATATATATAGCTACAATATATATTAAACAAGTAAAATAAATAAATAGCACATTTCTACTTAGACAACACTGGCTGAGAAAGGTCACTGCTCCAGACTATGGCTCGCTGCCCCAGTTGTTGTCCTAGTACAGCTTTCTGTGAGACCATGCTGTAAAACATATCAATAAATTAGAATTAAAACCAGCAAGCAAACAAACCCCTGAAAAAAGCAAGACAGTACTAACAAGAACAGACAATTCTGTGTGTGTTTCTCTATATTTTCTCATAGGATATTCTATAATTTATACAAAACTTCTGTTCTAGAAAATTTCTCTTTGCTTCTATTCTATGAACCTCCACTGTTCACTTCTCTTGTTTGAAAGATGGTCCAGTAAATAACTAAGCAACAGGTGTTGCCAGAATACCTTAAAACAGTTATGCCAAAACCCCTCAAAAATCCCAACCCTAGAAAAATGTAAAAAGTCCTTAAGGTGAGTGTTATCAGACACTAACTCAAATAATTTCATTGTCAAGACAGACACATGGCACCTTCCACATCCCGAAAAAGCGAAAGTTGGAGTTACAAACACACAATTTCCTAAATTTATAGAAATGCAGAAAGTATTTAGTTGGTGAAAAAAATAAAAATAAAAACATCCAGTGCTAAGAATGTAAATTCAACAAATTGATTTACTGTCTCAGAAAGTAGATGGACCAATACTAGCAAGGTATCAGAATCTACCACATTCAAATACCTGTGTACGGTCACACTGTCAGTAGGAAATACCTTTTCTTTAAAACAACATCATACTGAATCTTAACATTTCCTGTTCAAACAAGACATAGGCTTCACGATACATAAATTGCTTTTCTAACAGAAGTGACAAATACTCTTCATGGACCTTAAATTGAGTAGAAAAAAAACCCCAAAGTTGTTAAGGCTTTTCCACACTGTAAAAATAGAAAAGAATCCGTTATGGTGGAAAGAAAAGAACCACCACATTCAAACCGCCTCTTCTCTTCTGTTTGACATTGGCAAGATTTTATTCTTGATACAGTTGCCAATAGGAAAAAAAAGACATACTTAGCCTAGATTAATGTTCTCCTTATTTCTGAAATAGCTTTACTAGAAGCATCAACAGCTGAACAGGCAAGTTTGCTTGCCAGATCTGTTCACATAGATGGGTTATGTCTCATGAAGAACCATAGTAGGTATGAGTTAGGAAACTTCTGAGGTGAAAAACGTGAACATGCAACTGTTAATTACTAAACCAATAAGGTAGTGGGGAAAAAAAAATTAAAATTATGAAGTGCCTTATGAAAAAAATGAATTAAATGTGCTACTTATTTGCACTATGGAGATAGAAAACAGCAGCACTATCCCTAATAAATAAAACTGAAGTGATCATAAAAGAAATTAAGCACTTCAAAACTGATTCATACTTCAAAGAGTTTGAGGTAAAAATCGTAACCATTAATGGGTCAAGTTTTATTATTTAACATAATTTCTAAATATCTGCAGTACTTCAGAGATTATGAAGTTTAATTAATTCCTTCAGCTTCAGTGTTTTTCTCCTTATAGCTACGGTTTCAAGTTGTAACTCAACTGTGCATTTTAACAAAGAAATCAACTCCATTCTCTGTGAAACCAAATAACAGCACAACACACCCCCTTTTTCAAGTCAAAATATACTAATATGCTTTTGTGATTTATCCTGATTGGGGTCTATACCAACCGAGTCACAGAACCCTGTAGTTCTTTGTCAGTTCCAAGTTCTAGGTATTCTGTGTGCTGTCAGCACCAGTGACAGGATGGAGAGTCAGACTGGTGCTGACTTGACTCTCTGCTAGAGTCCGCTGTAGCTTGCCTTCCGCTGCATTCTGTACTCTCAAGATGCAGAGAAAACATTGCACAATTTCTTTGAATTCATTTAGCAAAAAATTAATTAAAACCCCAAAACCTTATGACTTGAAATTATTTTGCCACAAATGAAGTAATATTCTAAGATCATAATTTTACTGAACATCACTTACTTTCCCCAGTACTGTGTAAACAAAGTCCTACACCAGTCCATAAACTAATTCAGATACGTACTAACTTTAAATGGGTAAGGACTCCACATGACTTATTTAGACTACATATTCAGTTCACTGTAAAGCACGTACAAGTTTTGCTGAATAGCTAAACGTGTACACTAACACCAAGCTTACAGAATATTCATAATACTGTACATACAAAAATAAAGTTAAAAACTAATCTATATAATTTTAAGAAAAATAAAGCAATATTAAGACTAATGGTATTCTGAGTACCTCTATTTGACCCAGCAATGAAAACAACCACATAAAATATAGCTGTAATTAACAAAAATTCCCACATGACTCATTTATTTAGACTAAAGTTAAATTATCTTGCTAAAGGGAAATTCTCATCACAAAGGTCATATATTAAGCCATAGATAATGTAACATTTTGAGTTTATTTTCGTATCTCTCAGTGGTATTTTACATCATTTAGAGAACGATATTCAGAGCCAGTAGTTCTTTAGATACATCTTACCCCCAGATGAAGCTTTTCTTACAAATGCAGGCAGAGTCCATAAAACCAATAGGTAGAATAAATACCCTGGAGTTTTGGGTTTTTTCTGTCACTGTAGTTACAGACATACTAAGAAGCCCAGCTTCTACAGTTTTAAGTCACCTATATAGCCTGCCAATTAAATAAAAATAGATTCCGTGCATGTTTATTTACTAAGACTTGTGAGCCTTAAACATTTGCCAGGCATTTATAGCAAACAGCAACAAGAAATCATGTGAAGTCATAAAACCTCACAAGCCAAGACAGTAAGATTCTTTTGTAGTTATAAAATAAAGTAAAAAAAAGTCTACAATATCATTAGGTATCATTAGGCAATTCTATTCCAGAGAAACCTTGCAATATTCTGCATTCCAGAATTCCGCAGCTGCTGGAGAGAAGCGCATGAAGCAGTACATCACTTTCAAAGAACAAGACTCCCTACAAAGAACAATTACCCACGAGAAGCACAGTCTCCAATTATAAAAAGCTCCCAAATTATAGCAGCATGCAGTCTCCAGCACCACCAGAAGAGACAGAAAACAATAAAAGCATCTTAGCTGCATTATAGGGAGCCTTCAGAAAAATAATCCTTCACACCACAAGATGACAAACCAAAATAACCTTCTTTTTCCGAGTGCTCCTTGTTTTCTCTGTACTTTGGTACATTGTACCTTTTTGTGGTACCTGCAACATCTCTTGTACTTTAGGCTAGAAGAAGGGTTTATTCATAGCTATTCCTGCTGTACCAACAAATTAACCAGACGTTACAGTTTCTCTGACGCAGAACCACATTCTGAAAACTACATTTCCCTGAAACTCACTGGAAAGCAACAGAAAGGAGAGGGAAAATACTCAGAGTTACACAGTAAGACCAGCAACAAGTACACCTGTTACCTGAACCTTCAAGAGCGAAGTACTTATCATGTCACCTTCATTTTTCATAGACCATTTGACAGGTTCTCTATCATCATGATGTTTTTTTTGGCGTTCTTTGGGTTTGTTTTTTGTTTGTTTGTTTGTTTTAGTGAGAGAGAAATGATGCAAAGAGAAAAACAACAAACACCTAAAGCTATGAAGGTGTTGATAGCAGGAAAAGCCACCTGGTCAGCAATAGCTTGTAAACAAACACTTAAACTGGTAATCTTACAGCTTCACCGAATGCGGTTTCACTTAGTGATATCTAAGCTTCTACACAAAAACTGAAAACCAAGCTTAATTTTTCATCAGAAGTCAAGCCCGTGAAGTCAAGATTGATTACTTTCTGATTAAATACCATTAGATATCATTGACACTATATATGGTTATTTTTCTGAAGAGGCAAAGCACAGAAACAAGAATAAGAAACAAGCACAGACAAATGAAGTATATTCTTCAATATTTTCCCATGAAAGCATGTGTCAGAGTTATTTCAGGCTTAACAGCCACACAGACATTAATTTTGTATCCTCTTCAGCAATAACTTTATTATTTTATATAGACTAAGTTATTTGTACAAGATCCCAGAAACGAACAAGCCGATATAACTGCATCGAGTTGCTTGTATCCAGGTTATTCTTTCTGGAGGTTTCCAGCCAATACAGATGATCCATGCGCTATCGTATGCACACATATGCATACGTGGACATCTACTTAAGGTCTGTAATATGCATGTTAGAGAAGAATATTTCAAATTGGACTACCTTTTGGGAAGCTGTAAACTTTGCATACCACACACCTATTTATGAATTTGAACACAGATCGTATTTTCCCCCTTTGTTCAGAAATTCACTGGTGTGTAGCACATGCTTAGCTTTAAATTAGTTCTCCTTATACAAGCGTGTATGTGATAGACTACAAAAAGTCCTTTTGGAAGCAGGAATGCATGAGTGTCTTTCATGCTGTATTTTTCAATTCTTCTGTATTATATTATATATTCTCCTCTTAAAAACATAATCCCTTTAAAGAATTATCTTGCTAAAGACATTTTCCTTTTCTCTGCTGTGTAATTCTGCTTTCACAAGTGGTGGCAAATAAACTCATTCACACATTAGCTTCCCCCACTAAATGTATGTAAAATATGTAAGTGACATGTTACTTGTCATAGACTATCTGCCACTTACTGCATTGAAAGTGCAGAATTTGTTCTCAAGTTTTACAAATTTGACGTAAAAAAAAGCTAAAAATAAGGATTATTAAATTCCACTAAATATATTTATTAACACTACCAAAATTGCATCTAATACTGTACATTTGTATCATACTGTGCTATTGACATGATGTTCTATAAG
The DNA here is from genome assembly GCF_030867145.1 of Opisthocomus hoazin. Classification (NCBI taxonomy): domain Eukaryota; kingdom Metazoa; phylum Chordata; class Aves; order Opisthocomiformes; family Opisthocomidae; genus Opisthocomus; species Opisthocomus hoazin. The sequence goes on from NC_134436.1 coordinate 9,563,060, forward strand.
CAAGCAGATCAGACTCAAACATAGAAATAGTATCTTTAATTAGACCAACAATTATATATGGAAAATAAGAGAAGCGCTCGGCAAACTAAGCTCTTTGGGTGTTAAAGTCTACCTAGCATGTTCCAGGTTTTAAAAGGTGTGTTTCTATCTGGAGATCTTAGGAAAATTCTACAGGAAGGTAACAAAACTAAGGGGAGGGAGCTATAAGCAACAAGAACATACCCACCAGGACTGCTAGCCATGAATTCTGCAATGCTTCCTTTTGAGCAGGGACTGAGCTGGAGTCAAGCTCATCTCTACTCTTACAGGTCAAAGTCCATGTAGATAACAAGTGCAACAGAGAAAAAGCACCCCTGACAAACTAAGCTGCTTTTGCTAGCAAACTAAATTGGAAGTAACTTGAGATCAAACAGCATAAAAAACCAACAGCAAATCTGGATGCAATGTGTTAAACAGGTTACAAAAAACCCAGACCCCAGGTAAAATGTAACACTGGCAAATATAAAGTATCAGAGATTTGACTGAAGTATATGAACTCATGAATAGAGTGTTAACCTGTGACACACAACATCGGTAATCGGGCAAAGTATGAAAAAGGAATTAAAGCAGGAGAAAAAAAAAAAAAGATTAGAAGTCAGAGCAGGTGAGAGCTGAAGCTCTTGCCTCTCCCCAGACCGCGTGCGGGTGCCCGACAACGGCTGGCAGGGCTGACGCTGCAGAGCAGAACGCTGAAGCTGTTACAGCGAGCCCGTTATTATCTCACGAGAAGGGAGAACGGACAGAGGATCACAATAAGTTTGACGGCCTTAAAACATTCAGCAGAAAAAGTCAGTACGTAATGGTATGAAACAACTATATTGATATTTACAGAAAGAGTTCTGTCATATTAAAAGCTGAATAGCCACAAAGATTATACAACTCCAGCTCTGCCTGGGAGATCCTGATTCAGTCTTAACTACATAGTAAATCAGAAGTAGAGATTTAGCCATCAGACACAGCTAGGAAAACTACTGATCCTGATGGTAACAACAGGTCCAGACTAAGTTCCAGCTCCAGTTCTATAACAGGCCCACAAAAGAGAACACAGACTTGCAGCATAGCAGCCCGTTTGGGCCAGCTACATAAGATTGTGAGCTCTGATTTGCCAGCTCCATGATCTTAGTGTAAAGCCAACCTAGAGAGGAAAATCGTCATTATCGCCACAAACTCCATTACGGCCTCTCGTGTTGGAAACTGGGTTAAGGCAAACACATCTGAAGGCAGCGTGTATGGCTATAGCACAGGACAGTGCTAGTAAGAGATGTCTACTCCATGTACAAGGGAACAGGGTAACTACATCTGCTTTGTTAAGGACTCGCAAACCAGAAGAAACTTTAAACACAATAGCTAAAACACCAAATAATGAATTGTACCTTCTCATCTGATTTATAGGTGGGGAACATGGTGGAACACAGCTGTGACATTTTGATTGCAGTGTTCCTGATGAAACATATTTTCCTTGAAAAAACATGTTATGGAAGAAGGAGTAATGCTGGTTTGCCGATATGGAAAGATCACTTTGTGCCTAACACGATATGGAAAGATCACTTTGTGCCTAACACGAGACAGGTATTCCTCATCGTTCATCTGTCTGACCATGTAAACTCAGGTACTACTGCCAACTAAGGTCCCTGTGGCCTCAGTCAAGCCGTTAAATCTATACAGGCAAATGTAAGTAACAGCAATTTATCTCAGCAGCTAAACAATCCAAGGGTTGTTCCCATTAGATTTTGAAATAGGAAGTATTAGTTCCACGGCAAGAAAAGTAATGAAGTCTGTTCTACTCTTTTTCTGTCTGTCCTGACTGGACATTGCATTCAGTGAAAGTGCAAAATCTCAGACTCACCCCACAGTTAGGACATGTGTGGGTTCTGCATATGCAGTCCATGTACCAGCAGTCTTTCACCAGTAAGCAGCTCGGCCTAAGTTTCCAAAATTCCAAGATGCAACCTATTGTAATACTTTTACGCCAAGTTTGGCTGAAATCAAGTCATCTGTTTGTAAGCTGATGAGAAGGGATGGAGTCCACCAAGAGGCATTCAGAGACAGGGTTTGCTCCCCAGCCTTGTTCCCTTAAGAAACAAGTTCCTTAAAGTCGTCAACTACTGTGGTCATCACTTGACACACACAGTCCTGTCAAAACAGGTCTCTAACAACATCTCCCCCTCAAAAACCTAAACCAACTAAAACCAACTCAAAACTAACAACTCAAAGTTTTATCTGTGAGATTGCAGCAAACTACTGATGTCAGTAAGTGCTTAATCTTCTTTGATTGAGCAGTAAAGAGGCCCTCAGTTCTAAGTCAAGGAGTCACTCCCTCAACATCTGATTTCCACAAGTTTGGAACAGGCTCAGAGCCCACTAAAAATACACTTTTCCCATATGGCATCTCTCCATGAGTCATCCGGCCTGGGTGAGAATAAAGCTTTGCTTGCTGCTGCAGCAAATGTAGTCCTCCATTGAAGGAGAAAACCTTGCATTAAATCTTGTGAAAGCAAAAGTACAGCATGACAGAAGACACAGTATAGCTACATAGTAGTCCTTTTTCGCTTCCTTTAACTTATGTGGCTATAGAAGCTTAAGAGTATAGCCGTCAAAAACAATCTCCAAGGTTAATTGGAATGTGAATGAAATACTATACAGAGCACTGGATCATTTTGCAGTTTTATTTTTCCCCTACGACAATAGAAATGACATTTTTAGCTGCTCTTCGCATCTAATGAATACACCGGGACATTCCAAGAATAAAACAGACTACTGTTTTTCACAGCCTTATTTACTCAACTTGTGTTTATTCAGCTGAATATAGCTGGGGACTTTGCATTCAGCAGGGCATATTTACTGACACTGGTACACAGGATACTTTAGAAGATGTTAAGTGTTGAAATAGAATAACTGCTTAAGCATCCCTGGTTCACTTACCACATAGAACACTTTCCCGAGGCACACACAGTGTACAAGCAGCAGCTTCGAGAATAAAATCTTCTACGGAATGTTTTCACATAGATTGGCGATACTGATTATGTTCTCTGTCAGAGTAAATCAATATTTATACCATCTAAGAAATCTGACTAATAATAGCATTTACTGAATAGACAAATGAATTTTAGATGTAAATTTAATAAAAGTAACACAAGACAGGTAATAAAAACAGGGTAAACAAAACCTATTTCTATTACCTTCAGGCTTCTGCAACCAAGAGATAGATTTTTAAGTGGTTGTAGGTGTTCTGTGCTCTCTAGGATGTTATTGTTCAAAACTTAATCACCTTTTATTATTTTGTCGCCTCGGAACATTCACAAGCATAAGGCAAATACATGCAGATACAACTAGCTCGAAAGTGACCTTACATAAAAAAGCAGAAGCTGGTAAGCAGAGACACGCAGGGTTTGGAGATTTAGATTCACTATTCTAATTAAAGGGCTTTAACACGCTGTAGTTTTCATCATTCATGTTATTCAAGTCCATTGTATTTAAAGATGACAGTGCCATCGTTGAGGAGATTTTCCAACATGCTGCTACTGCTGTACACATCCTTTACCTGGCATGTCTTTCTCTCTCCTTCCCCACTACCCCTCCAGCAGACACCAAGGTTCTGTGCAATGATATTTCTACTGTTCTTCAACTCAGTGTTCTATTTTGTGGTTGAAAATACAAAATTCTTAGCTGAACAAGAACATCCTTGAAAGACGTTCTTGAGTAGCCATTCCTCCTGTACTTTAGATAGTTGTTGGCATGTGTACCTAGTCAAACCAAAATACTTGCCAATCTGATGCAATGGACCCATTTCCACTGTGGAAATTAAAAAAAATGCTTTAGGATATGCCACCTCTCCCCGAGAAGACTCGTGATGCCTTTATATGACTTCTCCAGCTGCCAGAGGCATCCTCTGTACAGCATCCAAATCTGACATGGATCACAGCCACATTACAAGCATCACAACTTTCAACACTTGGGAGAACACGATCCCACACCAACTCCGCTCACAGCTCTCAGTGCCTGACTATGCCAGCTTCCAGCCCTCATAGCCCAGGCCGCCTTACAGGCTCCACAAGTAAGCGTCCTGGCAGCTGAAGACTCCTCTGGAATGAGCTATCTGTGCAGAGTCTTAACAACAAGAATCACTACATAGGAAGATTAGGCCCTAAAAGCAATCCTCTTGAAATTCAAACTGAATCCCAGCGCCTACTCTAAGGTTACATATCACATTATCTAGTACTCTGTGTAGAAAATGCATCCTACTTTGGCATGCCTCGCAACCAACAAGGTGTCAGACAGGACTCCCCAAGAGAGGCTCACGTTGCAGTTGATGGCAGTTTGTCTCAAATTTGACAGAAACTGCCCTGGGACAAGTATTTTTTTTTCTCCAAAAACTCCAAAATTCAAGCCAGTTTATAGTCCCTTATATGAGGATAGACACTCTTATATGCCTAAAAGCTACAAAGATTTTCCTCGCAAATATTGCCTGAGATCTACTAAGCAGTAGAAGCATGACATTTTTTTTTAATGTTTACTTAAAACCTTCACTGTATTTCAGGATTTTTCTCTGTATAAGATCCAGCACTGTTCTGTTAAAGAATCAAACAGGGCTTTAACCAGCCATAGCCAGCAGAGCCTCCCATTGCCTTTGTAACGTTTACTGTACACACAGAGAAAAGAAAGATAAATCTGATATTAGCCAGGTCCTGTGGGGCTTGAGAGAGAACATAAGCTCTCGAAATCTCTGGTGGTACATATAAGTGGAAAGGTTGGTGCAAATGCTCACTCAGAACATTTCAATCAATGCAGCTTTCAACAGAAATGCCAAATGGGACAAACACTTCACCTCCTTTCATGGTTACCACTGTTTTATATTCTATTCGATGAATAAAATGAAACATTTTGAGAAGTGTCCTACATCACTGTAAAGACCTGTCAGTGCATAGACCCCAAAATATTACATCTCCAAGAGAAATTTAAGTTATTTTTAATGGAGAGAACTACAGCAAGATATCTAAGCCCATACCCAGATAGAAGAGAAATAATAGTTCACTGAAAAGAAACAAAAGCAAACCCAGAACCTAACTGTCTAACACCGTAAGAGGGGACTCCTTCACAGTCAGGACCGTGATTACTTGCAGCATTTGAAACAGGTGAGTTCACGATCACTAAAAATATCACTAGAAGAAAGTGGAAAGATTTGTTTTCAACGCTTTTTATAATTGAAAGAAAACAGAGACAGATGAAAATGTACATCTCGCCACTTGTTCATTTATGATAGGTTCCTCAACTAGCATTTACTTCCAGTATCTGCTTCACTACCGAGCAGAAGGCTAGAAGCAAAAGCTCGTACTTCTTCCCTCAAATCTTTCAGAAACACTGACCATTGATTAGCCTGCTCCAGTGCCTTCTTATTTCCAAAAGACACAATGGTATGGATTTTAAGATTGGTGCTTCCTTTGGGAGTCCGAGGTAGATTCTGCCCCATTTTCTAATTTGTCTGTCTTCACTCTATATATCCATCTTTCTATGACTGACTTCCCAACTGTCTCTTTCTCCAACATAGCATATGTTGCTACGTAGACAACGTCCTGACAGCATTTTTTATGTGCGCCTCAGTACACCCTGCACTCTCTTCTATGTTCTTCCTTACATACATAGACAAACGTATCTTCGACTTTTTATGTAGCAAAACTACTAGTACCATCATTCTTTCATTTTCACATGCCTTTTAAAAAAAGCCAATTGATTTATACACCTTCTTGATCACCTGTACTGGTCTTTTACACACTACCAAGAAGCACACAGTCTAATCAGACTTGATTATTGTCTGAATCAGGCACTGCACAGTTCATTTATGATTAGTTTTTCTGCTGGATATTTCCTCATGTATTGCTATGCCCTACTTCATCATTTTAACGCCCTTTTAACCTATCTCCCACCTACAGCTACAGTTCTCCTTGGCAGAAATTCCAGCACCTCCTGCTGTGGTGGATATCATTTCTTCAAGTTGTGTAGCTTCGGTAATATCCCTTCAATGCAGTTTACTTAGACTGCCAAGCTATGTTACCACGGACCAGCACAGTGCGGAGACAGAGGCTCAATAAATGGTACAGTTGTGGGATTCATTACAAAGTCAGATGAGATCTTTGTCATTTAAGTAGACAGGAGAGACTGACATTAAAATACGGTTCATTAAAAGTGAATTTGAGCCTCGGCATTCACTGTACCAAAACATCTGGAGACGGTCTAATTTATACCGGAGTGCCTTAGAAAGTACTTGAGCTTCTAACTAAGCACAGGGGATTTGGCAAGTAAAAGGCTGTCGTTTTTGTATCACTATATACTTGAGGAGGATTTATTTTTATGAATGCCACAGTACCTCCCATCAACTGAGAAACCATGGACCAAGTACCATGGACCATTCATATTAAGAGCTATTATTCCAGAAAATATTGCAAACTGTTTGCTTTGGCAAATTGTCCAGGAAAATAGGCAGTTAAGTAGGTAAGCTCCTGGGTATTCTTTCATTTCTTTTACACATTCATCACTTCTGTCTAGACATGAAAGTAAAAAGGCAAAGTCAGGGAATAAGAGAAGCAGAAGACATGCAGAGGAATCCAGATAATAACCAGACCATGAAAGTACCTTTGCCTGTCTTTGCAGCGCAAATATAAGGAGAGATCTATCCTAAAAATTAAATATCAGTTTATTGCTTTTGTATATTCTGAAAGGATTATGTTGTTTATGCAGTGTTCTTAACTCTTGACCTTCGTGTTTCATTACTGTATGTTACCTTCTTGGTTCATTAGGACAACAGACTGATCAGAGAAAGCAAAACTTTAAACACTTCAGATCACAGTCTAGCTCAAAGAACCCTTATAGATTGACAATCAAGTTTTCAGAGTGCCTTGGAAACAGCTAACCTCTGTTTTCTTAATGCTTTTCCCTTTTCTTTACGGGAAAACTTGTTACTGCGTTATCAAAAAAGCAAAGCAAACAAAAGGGACCAAGACATATGCTGAAGACATGACAATGAAAAATCAGTACATCAAGGCAGGTGGAAATACAGTGAAATTCTGTGCTTCTCTTTGGATGCACACTCACTGTGATTTGTTAACACTCCAGAACTGTTTACTCAAGTTGAGCATACGTAGCGTCGCACCCTCTTTTGATCAGGACAGGCATCATGAAAGGCAGAGGCATGAATGCTTGTGTAGAATAGTTAGGACAGTATACATGGTCAACTAATTTCAGAAGCCAAATGAAAACACTCCAAAAACATCACAAAGCAAATAATAAGATGTACCTACACATTAGAAACATCAAAATCTTTCCTTCCAACCTTGATTTGGACTTACCTATTTACGCTTGTTTAAATCAAGAGACCTTTCCCTGAGAATTTCTGTTTTGAAATATTTTCATTTCATGCTTAGCTATATCTTTTAAACATATCCTTGTTTACATAAGTTTATAATTTTGAAAAATGTAATGTGGGTTAACTAGATGATCAGGAATGGAGCGTCTTGGTGGTCTGGGATGTTTTGCTGTTTTGGGGTTTTTCTGAAAAAGGGGATCAACTCCCATTATGTTTCATAACTCACCCTGTCTGCTCACAGCTGTTTATCTAGAAAGTTATTTCTAAATGTGTTAACTGTTAACAGTATAATTCAAATGCTTGGATAATACTAATTAAAAATTACAAAAATTAGCATATTACCTTTCGAGGCAGCACCATTATGTACATCTTAGCATCCTAAACTAGTAATTCCTGCTGTGATATTCTCAGTAATTATTTAGGGAGGGAAGAGAAATATCATCATAAAACTAGTTTCAAAAACAGCTGTTTACATCTTTAAAATAAAGTAACAACGTAGTGACAAAAGTCTGTCATTGACATCAATTCTCTTTTCACTTCACAGGCAAATGAAGAGTGGGAATCAGAATGTCTGTTAGTTCATGCAGAGACACTGTTCAAGCAGAACTTTAAAAAAATTCAACTCAAAGCAGCTGCACTTGGTGTTAGGGTAGAAGAATATGATCCTAAGGAAATACGATGCACTATTAATTATCTATTATTATTATTAAGTTCTTTTAACCCAGCAATTTTGTTGCTAAGCTTTTTTATTTAGCAAATGATGGAGCACAGAACAAACTCACTGTGCTAATCACTTCACAGTTCAAAGGTGAACCTTACACTGCTTACAACAGTATCAGCTGTTGTCAAAATGAAAAACATATGTGAAAGCAAACAACATAATGCAATTAGTTAATTTTGGTAGATTTGCACAAGTGTTACCAAAGCAGAGTTTGTTCCAAGCACATCACAAAATTATCATGAAAAAAAATTTCAGTGAATTCCTGAATGTGCAAATATATTACCTTTCATTTTTGATACCACTTATTTCTATATCACTGAACAAAGGAAGAAGATAAATTGTTCAATATTGCTTCCTGACGGGTCGGACAGAATGGTTCCCTATTGATTTTCCTGCTGCTGTTCTGCTGAGGGTACAACTGAAAGACGGGCAAGTACTTACACTTTTCTGAGGTAAGTAAACATTTAGACACAAACACAGAACAAGGCCTTGGAGGCAAAGCAGCTGAAAAACACAGAACAAAGTAAATCGGTAGCAGTTCAGGTAAGCTACTCTACTATCTACTCAATGTCCTGGGCAGCTTCATAGCCGACACTAAGTTCTGGGCTATTCAGTGTGCCTGATCAAGTTTTATCTCATCTCGGATAGCAGTGCAGACCTGTCCTACCACTTCTCATTCTGCTATTATTTACAATTCATTGTCATTAACAGCAGAAATAGAAGTGAGCTTATAACTGACAATTTCCTGTCCCATGCCTTGATCCTTTCCTAAAGTACTGCTGTAAGCACTATTTCTTCTAAACATTGATGACGCTGATAAAACATATACCAATATGTTTAAATATTGAAAGCATCAAAAGCTGTGTTTTGGTTAAAAAAGTCTTTTCACTGATACTTTTTGCATAAACCTTAGAGTCCAAATTTACTTTTTCTGATTTTACAAGTGTGACTGCACAGCTATTGCTCTGAAATGCAGTCAATATTTGTATATTAATCTAGCGACTTGCTAGTAACCCAGTCTCCTACAGCACGGCTGTGCTTTCGGAATCCAACATGCAATGCCCATAGATTGCAGTTCCCAGAGCTGCATTGCTTCTTCTCCACCTCTTTTACTTTACATTTCTGGCTCTTCAAGTTAGGACTTGGGGTTTTTTTTTTCCCCTTCTTTTCCCTCCACTCTTTTCAGAGGAGTCCTGTACGAAGGGATGGTGTTTGGTGGCTCTACCAAGCAGCTGGGATACTTCGGTCCGGCAGACTATGGTTTTTAAGGTTTATGTTGTGTCTTTTTTTCCAGTCCTCTCAGAAAATCTGAGGCAAGCTTGTTTATCAGTGCACAGAAACAAGCCTTAGTAACACATGCTTGACCACTGCTTGATTTTCACGAGTTTGGGGACCCACTTACACACATTCTTCTTAACTTCCGTTAGGCCGTGTGTGGAAAGGTTTCTGTTTAAGGACTGAGAATTAGTCATATAAATAGTCATTTTTAAATAGTTCTTAGGTTTACAAGAAGTGCTACTTCTTTTCCCCATTTATATGAAAAATATTTCCCCTTCCTTCTTATAATGAGAGGCCAATCATGAAGTCAATCATTAATGAAGCTCAGTAGTACACAGCACAAAGCTCAAAATGAGTCTCACTTTCAGGCATGCCCAGCAGGAGCAAATGGTTAATTCTAAAAAATAATTAAAGCAGTTTAGAAAATGGGAAGAAGGAATTCTCTCACAGTCTTTCCAAGATACATACATATTTACTTCTTAATAAACATTGTCCAGGCACTTCTTCCAAAAGATTAAATTTTTCTTTTCACCAACAGACCAAATTTCAAACATCTCACAGTGCAGAGTTAAGGGTATCCATGCTTGTTCCAGGACAAAGAACACAAATTTGTATATATTCCTTAGGTCTTTCCTTGCTCTTCTCACCACCACGGCAAAACCACCACCCCTCAGAATGACAGTTATGTTTGTCTGTCTTCAACTATAGTTTTGCTTAACCAAATCCTTCAAAATAGTCAGATCTGTATCAGAAGGAGCCCAACATGAGGCACATAGAGCAGAAATGAGGACAAGACAGCATAACTTCTCCTGAAATGGAAAATTTTGTTGTACACAAAAATGAAAGATTTTCAGTGAAATTTCTTTCTTATCTACATATCCACTTCCAACTTGCCTGTAACTTTCTGCAAGCTTAAGATGTAACATATGTTTGGTTCAGGCTTTTTTAATTTACATTTTATTTCTTAATTCCCAATTACTCTTCCGACAAATGCAGAGTTCAATGTCCCGTCTTTCACTAACACTGTCCCACCAAACAATATTTCAGTGGCCAGATATAGACTGAAACAATTATAACAAAATGATCAGTGACCCATAAAACAAACCCTAGAATATTCTAGGCACTTTGGATAATCGAAAAAGTTCTGTTGGATAGCCAGCAAAACTGCTTACAAGGAATATTGCTTGCTTCTTTACATTGGGTTTGTGTTGAAAAAGCAAGTTTTGGGAAGAGCAAACCCAGTCAGTACTGATTGATATTGGGAAAGGGATCCAAGCACATAGTTAATTTTCTGGAAAGGCATTCCAGGTTTTTTGTGCTACCAGAAAACACATAATTTTGTTATTTGCAATGTGGGCCCCTACTTCTTTAATCTGCATAGAGAAACATGCACCAGGTTTCAGCATATACAAAAAAAAAAAAAAAAAAGGTGGGGGGAGAAGAGGGGAAGGGATGAAATGATCTTTCAAAAGAATAAATAAAACCCCATACATAAAGCTGGCTACATCATTTGAAACAGCTGCTTGTCTGGCTCAGTCAGGAAAAAACTCTTGTGTGTGTGACACTTTCTTGAGTGTTTGATCCTGATCAGATCTCCACTAGCTAAAAGTCAGGCTAATTGAACTGGAAATCATCCCGATCGCCAGCCTGTCCCAGTCACCACCAGTGGCCTCTAGTTGGCTGGGACTAGCCTATTGCAATCAGCTTATCCCTATATAAGTATTTATCATTTTTTAAAGCATTGCATTTAAAAATCCAGCTTGAATGTGGCATCAGAACATCTTGGTGACTGTGAGGCTGGAAGGGAGAGTAATTCATTTTTTTGGTATAGTTTTATTGAATTCTATTTGCCCATACGACAGGAACTTATGCACACTTGTCTAGCACTGTTATTCTTTCAAAAACAGCATGTCTTTTATCTCAATTCACAAGCAGTCCTACTACTGGCTTATGTTTCATTTAGTGGGAAAAAAAAAGATGAGAAAGATTATTTGTAAAAATATGTGCATGATTTTTATGTAAGATACATCATAGAAGTGCTCTTTTACAAAGGACTTTCAAGACACGTCTACTGTAAATTAATGCATAGATCTAAGGTCAGTCCTATTTCCTATCAGAGGAAATTCATTAATTTTCATGAACAGTTTTATTCTTAACACATTTTAGCATGTTTGTATTGTGTTCTTCCACTTAGTCAGAAGACCCCTACTCCACTAGATGTCACTACAAACAGAACATTGCCACTCGCACGGTACCCTGATACCGAGTTTACAGAGTATCCTGCTTTATTACTACATTTTTTAAAGAAAAAAATTAAAGAAAATATATATTCAAGTCATATTGACTTGCTCATTTAGTCGAGGATGAGCAATTGCCCAATTTCAAACACATATCGAATCCCCAGTATTTGGATCTAAAGGTATGATGAGTAAAAACACTGATGATGTAAGAGTTGAAGGATGGGGATGATTACAAAAGCTACCACTACCTTATTTATTAGCTAATAACAGCATGCATAGCCAGTCAGTTCATTACTATTTCTTAAGAAAGCATTGTAAGTATCTGCCTCATTAGAAAGCAGAAGTAGCAGACAGATTATTGCACATATGTTGCAACATTAATTAGAGAACGAGATTTTGTAGAAGATTGATAATATGATAGTGACAATTGCAGCTGCAATTAACTGAGTCTCTTCTGGAAAACTTTTGATGAGACAAAATGAAGAGAAATCACAAAGATACCAAGATTCAGCTTGAGGTGGAAAGAAGACAGGAATTATCTTCGGCGGTAGACAAAATGCCACTCAGCAAAGTGGAATTTGCACTGTGATTTTGCAATTATATTCCATTGTCTGCATTGGCTTCTAATGGAGGAAAAGAAAAGTCAGGCCACATAAAAAAAAAAATCTTGTTTTTAACATAGACAAACAAAGGTTCCAATCAGTAATATAAGCAATCAACAGTTAAAATGTCCTTAATAATAGGATAGTGGCAATAGAATAATGGTAGGAGAAAATAACTATTCAAATTACCCTGCTCAACTGACATTTAATAAATTCATATTTAAAAAATGACATTTAGAGAACTAGATGATAATGCAAATGAGGGCTATATTTATATGAAGGGGTGAAAAAACAGCTTCTAATCTCAAGTATAAGAATAACCTAGGTTTTGGTACCTGGCAAAAAATATTGAAACTTGCTGATGGATAGGGATCTGGTGCAGTACTGCAATTATATATTATTCTGAGCTAAATGCCATGGATTCTCCATCTGTCCTTACTGCCATTGCAGAAGTAACTTTCTGGCATTGGCTCGTTCTTGTTTATCCGTGTCACCCTCTTGACATGAACTATCATTTTCCAAATATAAAATGATCCAATAGGCCAAAATGAGCTGCTGTAGTCTACACACTGGGACATTGAACTGTGCCAAACAGGAGTTTAGCTACTAATTTTCGTATGATAAATTAAGTATCTGGATGTCTCAGTCCATTTATGACTGTATATATAATACATTTCTATCCTGCCTAACAGTTTCCACCATAACGAGGATATTACAATTCTTGAAGAGCATTTTCATTGTCTGGAACAGTCATCCCAGATTTAGCAGAGGCTTTTTGTGCTCCTCTTTGCTTGGCTGCAAAAATGTATGAGGAGCATTTTCAGCAACAAAGCAAAACTTATTTTTGTTAGCATTCAAAATGCAGTACAACGGTGGTACTGCCGTTGGTCCACTCCTCGGTCTTGGAGCAAGGAATCCAAAAAATTCTCTTAAGCCAGGTCACAGTTTCATCTCCCACCACACCTTCCCAATTAATATTTCTTTTGTTAAAAAGAAAAGTTTGATGTTCACTTGTACTTCATTATTACTAACAACAGATTTGTACTCCTAACACTTTATTGCTAAATGGGACTGCACAGTTTATAGGACTTGGCAATAGAGTTGAATATTCTACATGTTACATACTTCAATCTCAGATTTAATAAAATTATCTCTCAGAACATCCATTAAGTATTTGCTTTGGCCTATAGAGGAGCTGTCTTTGCAGACATAAACCATTAGATCATTTATTTATAATATTTGATGCAGTACAAGATAGAGATATCAGTTTTCTCTTGCTGCTTTACAATGTAGTTAATGCCTTTACCACATTAGAGAACCACAATATACTACAGAAGGTTTAAACTCCTCTGTTGATATATGACAAACTTGGGAAAGAAAGAATAGAAACCCTGTTTGTGACAGTGTCAAAGATGTGCAGGGTGGTGAGAAAGGAATAGGGTTAGACATTTCTGAGCAGGCTTAATCCTGCTCCCTTGCTTATGTATTTATTTTTTTTTTAACTACATGATTACTCAAGATTGCCGCATAAGGCACCAGTCTCACTCAGCAATGAGATCAGAGAGTGCAATTATAGGGTCAGAATGATGGGCAAGAAAAGTTTGGGAAGGACATTATGTTTCTGCGAGAGGTGACAGGAAGGCATGTTGGAGGATACATTAGGAGGGTATACAAAGAGAAAGTTCCAATTCTTAAAATTAAACTACATCAGATAATTAAGTATCTCCCGAATTTGTTTCAGACACAGCTAAAGATACGCAAATGATCAGTGTCTTTGCTTTTAAAGAATCCATATTGATTCTGACAGTTATTCAGGACTGGAATTAAGATTCTTATCAGGTCCAGAACACACATGCTACACAACAGTTTCCTCATGCAGCTGTCATATCACCCACTAACTGTAACATCAGTAGATTTGGGACGTTGTCCTTCAATTCCTTCTTCATAGCAATTCCTCTAAACACACAGCTTCACAAGTACATGGCTGACACGCTGCAACTATTGCCCATAATGAAGTCAATACAGTTTATATGTCCCAGCTGAAGCCTCTCTGTCACTCTTCCTCCTGCAGGCTGAAGGCTTATTTGCAATTGTTCTGTTTGCCCTGTGCATAAACCTATCACAAGCCCACGTTACTTCAAGGAGGAACAAAACAGCACCCAGATGTATCACAAGACGTGCTTGGTATACAGCACAAAGTGAAATATTTTGTGGTTTGCTTTTTTGGAACAGTTGGATAAACACAGTAAAATTATGATAATGGTACCCATTCTGCAAGTACTTGAAGGAATGGGAAGATTAGCATCCAGTGTGCAAATGAGTAACATCTATGTGAAGAGGTGAAATGGACCATCATGCTCTTCAACAAGCCAGACAAGACTGGCTCAGAAGCATAAGAACTGAAGCAGCCCTTTGAATGAGGCTGGTCTTGATCCGTGCAAAAAAAGTTTATGAAAACCAATGACACACAATGGAGCTTGGGGAGAAAAAAAAATAAAAAATAAAAGACAACTTCATTTCATTCTGGCTCTCAGAGAAAGAAAGCCACTGAAGACAGCTGCCACCCAAAGCCACTGCCTGTTTGTATCCAGGCGTCTTCCAACATGCTGGCGTGCTCTTGCTTGCCACAGGTGCACAGGCTACAACATAGAGAGAGAGCCAAAAAAAAGCACTTTCCCCTAGATAGCTAGTGTACCTGAAACATCAGCAAAATTTGGTTATACAATGTCCTCCTTCAAAGTTCAAAAGGGTTCTCTTACTACTCCACACGCTAGCAATCTGGAATCCATTCCTCTCCTTGATAATCATAGACAGTCCTTAAAATACAGTAGGAATGGCCTTCAGTTAGTACCATCCAAGTACAGCTGCTTCCTTAGTAATAAACTGTGGCAGGAAACTGCTAGAACTGTATCTGTACAAATTAACAGATACATACAGATTACAGGATTAATTAACATGAGTATAAGAGTTCATATGGCCGGTGTCATTCTGAAAAGTGCAGAAGTAAGGACTGAATTGTAGTGCAACAGTCAAACAGGTAATTTTCTTCACTTACATTTTTAAAATCAGTTGTTTAAAAAACAAAATGAAGAGACCACGAAAAGACAAGACACCGATCTTTAATCTTAGCCAAAATTGCACAAGATACCTGGTAATGGATTACTCTGTCTCGTAATATGATATAGATGCCATTTTTCTATTCCCCCCGCTTTGCCCAGAAGGGATAGCACTATTGTTCTTGGAGGTTTTGTTTTGAAGGAATGGATAGCTTTGTTCAGCACCAGTCAGTACTGGGTAACAAGTGATTTCATCTAGTGTAGTTCATTTTATACTGTATTTTTTAGACAGTCTCCTAATTAATGTATTTAAAACCAGAAGTGACTTATGTTTCAGCTATATACTTGAAGTACATCAAAAATACAGAGAAGTTACATACGGAGTCAAACACTAGTCTTAAGTTTTCCTCAGGGAACATTAATTGTAATAAACAATTTTTTTGTTTTTAAGAAGGCTAAGCATTGTGACATACTCCGCTTGCAAGTCTTCGCATTGCACGCTTGAAATTACATCCCCCTAATAGAAAAGCCCATTCCAGTTTGTCAGAACACCAATGTTAATTAGAGCTTCAAAATGCATGTCTGAGTCACAGATGAAAAAACACCAATACATAAATCAAAGCAAAGTAATCAATACAGCTGCTGTAATGTTTGTGGCATTTATTTCAATATCTAGATAAAAACATCAAAATGCAATAATCAACACCAATCGTTTACACCAAATGGAGACGCTTTCAGAATGTGTAAGACTCATGACTACCATTGATTATGTGGGAACTTCAGGCTTACCATTAAATTGCACAAAAGAAACCCAACCTGTTTGTTGGTGTTTAACTTAGTAATTTGTTGTTTCAACATATTAATAATATTCAATTATTTTAAAACTCTCGAAATACTGTCTGTAAAAGTCTGGAAATGACCTTAAAAAGCTAGCATTTGGAAGGAAAGACAGGAAGAATTTAATCTCTGCACAAAGCAGCAATGTCACAGCAGATTTACTAGCCAAGTAATCTGCTTTACCTTTATAACCAATGTCTGGCTCTGCTCGCTGTCCCTTTTGGACTTATCAGAGGTAGACTTTCCAAAATGCTGATGTTTCGCCTGTTTCAGTTCGTGGTGAAAGAAACATTAATTCTCTCTGAGATCATTCACTCCTTGATTCAGCGTTACAGTCATTCAAAACCCATTAATATTCACTGAAGAGTGATCCATTTCATCAGTATCTACAACTGGGAAACAAGGGGCAAAGAACCTATTTCACTTAGCGAGTTGAAAGCAGAGGGCAAACCACACAGCTCGGAGCAGTGTTTCATCTCCAGATCAGTGGCTTGGATCTAAACTGTATCAAAACAAAAAGTATCTTTTACTGTGCTGAACTACAATGCCACACAACACAAGCAACTGGTGTTTACTAAGGACTCCTCCAAGTACTTGGAGATACTGAAGGGAGCGTTCCAACCACGCCGAGTTGTAAACAGACTCCTTAATCAAATTATTCAAAACCTAGGGGTAGACGTTACCACAGACCTTTTTGCTGAAGTTCCTCTTCAAGGCTGAAGCCTCGTTGTTTTTCCTATCTGTCACCACTGTGTCAATGTCTTTTGACTTAGAAAATCCACAAAAAGATTAATAAAGCCTGCACCTTTACCATCAGACTTTTAGGTGGTACGGCTCACTGTTGACTACGAACACAGATGTGCTAACTTTTCTGCCAAGTGACATCGCTAGTAGCAGCGTATCAAAGTATTTCTGCTCTAACCATGCACTTAAAATTCTCTGCCGCTTTTGCAAACGCTTATAAGCTTTCAGGCTACTTTGCAAAACAACTACATACTACTGGAAACTGAAGACATACCATAGTCCTTCCATAGTCCTTCAGAATCGTTCCCTTGTTTAGAGTTGTATATGGGACACAAATACACGACCTGCTCCAAAAAACACCTGCTCAGCCTCCTGTCTTGACTCACTATACCAGACTCCTCAATACATTTGTTTTTCAACCGATTCCCTGATGGTCTGACTGAAATAGCATAAATTAATCTGTAGCAATGACACCTTCATTAACACTTAGAACTGAGTTACACAGAAGTTATACTATTAGACTAGGGTAGATAGAGGCCTTCTAATTTATACTTCCAATATCACATTATGCCTCTCTGAAAGATGAGGATACCACTTCATAGTATTTTTATTCTTGCCCATTCCTTCAGAAACCTGAATATCTTCTTTATTTTCACTTTATGATTTGTGACTACTTCTCATTGTGAAATTTGTATTTTTTGTTACAACTAAAGCCGATCATTGCATAGCGAACTTAACCTACATATGTAAATTTGTTAAGTAATTTACACAAATATCCTTAGAACCATCACAAAAATCACACAATATAACACTTCCTTCCAGGATAAAAATACACCGAAATAAAGTAAACCTAAGAGCTGTCCTACCATTCAAGTCTTCTGGTGAACACTCTGTTTCAGAAATGCTGGTCACACATATCGGAACCTTAAAGTTACTCATTCATAGCACTAACTCCCTCTTTGGCCACAGCATGCCGTAGGTTTTCCGACTGGTATATTCATTAAGGTATAGTTAGAATCTCTAAACTACTTTTAGCAGAGCAGAGTTCTATTTGTTTACAGCATCAAGTCACACTATTGATTAACTTTGCCCACTTAAAGACTTGAATCTTTAAACCTTTTAATCTGGGTACTCCTACAAGTTACATGCGAAACCAAAGTGCAGTAGACGTACTTGCTAGATGTGTACGTGATGTTAAACCTCAGATCAAGGAACAACTGTAACAGAAATGCCATATTCCCCTCTTCCTGACTAGTGTAAGGTTTACACTCATAAATTATAGTTTTGCTTACTCAATTCCACAAAATACATTATGTGCATTATTTGCAGATTTTGTTCCACTTTCATGAATTACTAGCACTATTACATTATTTCATTCTTGAAGCATAAGAACAGTAACACAAGTAGTCACCCACAGCTATCAGAGGGCTCTGGCAAGTATCCCAGAGACTCAGAACAAAAATTACGTGCTTTGCTACTGATCTGATCAATATTTTTCAGAAATCACCTCCTATGTTCGTGCACAGCCAATTTTGCCACTTCTTGTAAATTTGGCCTGATCACTTCATATAATTCACAACGCAACATTTCCCTAACTACTCAGACATCACGCGAATACAGAGACATAAACCACATACCTGACCTTGCCTCTACGACAGTTTTTACCCACCTGGAGGCCCTGGGGTGCAGAGGCACACAGGCACCAGGCTGGGGTAAAGCGTGGTGGGACGGCAGCCAACGGACACTGTAGCTGCTGCACGTTTGCTACGAAACAAGCCCTCGCTCTTGCTCTGCGGGGAAGTTCTCTGTATGTCTCAATAAACCCATAATCAACCTGGCTTTAATAATTTACACTATGGAAAGAGGTCAGTTATAGTAAAACAAACAAATCGATTGCTGATTACAGGATCAAGCTACTTCAGCACTAAATAACCCAAGTGAACTGGTAAGAAAACGGGAGTGCAAACC
Source organism: Opisthocomus hoazin (assembly GCF_030867145.1). NCBI lineage: Eukaryota > Metazoa > Chordata > Aves > Opisthocomiformes > Opisthocomidae > Opisthocomus > Opisthocomus hoazin. The sequence continues at coordinate 9,581,902 of NC_134436.1, forward strand.
ACTCCCGAAACGCATCAGCGGTACTGCATCTCTGTAGCAGCAACACTGACGAATAACATGACAAGCTTCATATAAGTTAATGGCCAAGTAATAAGTTCGGGCTTAAATGCATATAAATTAAATATGTAAAAGGATCTCTTTGTGACAAATTACATGTTTAGGACTTCTAGGCAAGCCTCTGAACTCTTAAAAGATCCTCATGTAATTCACACTAGGTGATCTCAGCTCAAATAGGCTAATATAGGCACTTCATCCCATCTACATGATCACAGTGCAAGAAACAAAAAGTGCCAAATATGAAAATAAGATATTTTTTTGTTTCCTGTCAGCATTCTTACTGGTGATGAGCTACGTATTACACTTGGGCTTTGGATTAGTCTTTATAAGTTTAGATCAGTTAACAATGCCCACAGACATTTTGAACCTTCAGTAGGAAGGGAGCAACACTATTAAAACACATTAAAAAATTACTGTGCCAGTCTGACATATTTTTAGCCCTTAATAATTGAAGGTACACTGCTGAAGTATAAGGTGAATTCACAATGGTCATCGAAGATGTAATCGCTAGTATACAATCGGGGAGTTGAAGACAAAATGTTTAGGACGGCTTTATAAATAATTTTTAAAAACAAATTTTAATAAACAAAGGAAATCTATTACTTTACAAAGACAATAACTGACTATGAAGCTCACAAGTCAACTAAACCGTAGGTAGCAAATTGTAATCAACTACAAATGGCTCTTTGCCATTATTTCCTTTCTTAGAACGCAAGACAGCTCCAAGGAAAATCACTACATAATCATTGCTTTAAAACAGCAAGGCTACTAAAAAAGAAGTCTCCAAAGAATCCAGAACGAGTCAAGTAACTTGATTTTTTCAACAGAGAGTACAAAATCAGATATAAATCTTGCTGTAAAGAGGACTGAAGCTGCAATAGCTCCCCAAGCTTCAATGAACATGACCACATGCATGCAGCCATGTGGCTTCTACTCAGATTTTATCAAGCTGGCTTTAAACGAGGTTTGTCTCTGTACTACCTCAGATAAATGAATATGAACTGGCCAGGAACTCCGGGGACTGTCTCATCTATGTTATCCAGACTGCAGTCACGTACCTTAGAGTATACCCTCCCTTGTGGTCTGGTTTAACCTTGCAGCTGGCAGCTAAGCACTGGACAGCCGCTCGCTCACCCCTCTCCTCTCCCCCGCAGCAGCATGGGGAGGAGAAATGGACAAAAGGGGAAACTCGTGCGTTAAGGTAAAGACAGTTTAATAAAGCAACAAAGGAAACACTAATTCTACTACTAATAATAATAATAAATATGCAAAACAAGCTATACACAGTACAATTTTCCTCTTCCCCTCACCACCCATTGCGTAGCCAGTCCCTGAGCAGCGATCGCGGAACCCACAGCTTTCCTGGAGTTCATAAATGTCACAGATTTTGCTGAACTCGCGAGTGTCGCAGAACTTGTCAAACTCACAGAAAAGTTCGAACTCCTGCCCTCCGTCCAACCCATCCCTACACTGAGGATGACGCCCACGGTATGGAATATCTCCGCTGGCCAGCCTGGCTGGTTGCCTGGCCGTGCTCCCTCCCAGCTCCTGCACACCCGCTCATCCGCTGGACATGGGAGACTGGGAGAAAGTCCTTGACTTCACAGCAACAACTGAAAACATCAGTGTTATCAACATTCTTCTCACACTAAATCCAAAACACAGCAACTACTGGGAGGAAAATTATCCCAGCTGAAACCAGGACACCTGCTATGAACAAGTGAAGCTATTCATAACTTGAACTGCCTGCACTAATAGTTTGATGGAGTTTCTTGGCAGTTCATGCCTTAGGTGTGGGCATATACTGGGGTCTGACTGTAAGGTTTGGTTTTTTGTGGTATTTTTGAGTAGTTGGTGTCCTGGGTTCTGTTTCATTAATGGATTTTAAACTGTTCCCTCCCCCCATCCCACCCTGTCTCCTCCCCACAGTGGCTTACCAAGCTTGGATAAAAACATTGTACATGATTGTTAAACCTCAAATTACAAAATACTGTATAAGACTAATCATAGATATTTATAGTCTATACAAACTTTGTTTGCTCATCCATGGCAAGCATTTAATAAAGCTAGTTCATCTGGAAAGAAGTTAAATTAAATAATCCAAAATGAACGCGATGCATATTCAGAAAAATATGGTGTTCAGAACTAACAATAATGAAATTTAGGCCTTAGGAAAAAGAAAAAAAAAAAGTCTGTAATTTGTTTCATTCTTCCCCCCATTTATTTCTTACCACCAAGGATAAAAATATTAAAGCCTAATATTATACCAGCTTGGTACATTTTTTTTTAAATAAATGGAAGTTCTGACAATCATCCTTTCCCATGTAAGTGCAAGCTAAGATTCCACATCTTTCCAACAGGGAAAAGGGAGGGTGACAAATGAAACAAACTGAAATTTCAGGCAGATAAACATAAAAGAAACAGAAAGTTAAAGATCTTCCTCACCTGGGGTGAAGTGCACATAATACCTTTTCAAGAAGCTATGTTTACACTTTTGGCTCCAGTTGGTCTCTACAGCTACTGGGACACTTGTTAATGACTTGGGGATTGGATGAAAGCCCATCAGTAAAGGGCCACTGAAGACACCGAGCAGAACGAAAGCCAGAAGGAGTTTCTGGGTTTTGTTTGGAAGAACATCTATGAAAGCTCCTCACTGGCTTCACCCAGCTCTGCCTGGGAGAACCGGCCAAGTAGGGGTGAACCCATATGACACAAGCCTCACCTCTGCCAGATCGCAGAGTCCACGCTCCTTCGCCTCGAAGCAAGAAGCAAATTATAGTCCAAGCTCCACAACAAATGGGCAGAGACTGTCAGTCCTAACTCACAGGCTAAAGTCTTCCTGGCTACACAGCCCCTGCTAGGAAATCTCTCTGCCTGCAGTCACTAATATCAACTAAGTCTAAATTGTTTCTTCTGTAGCCATGGAAACATCAAATTAGCGAGTGATATTTGTCCTTGCCTCTGTCAAAGACAATCTGATTTTTAAACTGTCTGATGATAATGACATTCTATAACTTTTTTTTTTTTAATACTTAATTGACAATGCTCCTTGCCAACCAAATATTAAAAAAAGTCTTCCTCAGCATTCCTAATTTATCCTTTGGTTATCTGGTTTCCCAAGCTTCCCAGTTGCACAGGCTCTCACATAGACATTGACGTCCTGCAGCCCAGCAATATTTTATTGCCATTGCTTATAACAGGCCACAGGTATTGTGCTGAGTTTGCAAAGCCTCAGGATGCACCTTTCTTGACCTGCCTGAATTATTTTCACTTAGTTTAGCTGTAACACCAATTTTTCTAATGACCAAATGGTTATAGTTATCTTTGTATGGTACAACTAACATCTGTACTCAGATAATAGCAAAAAGTAGTTACTCTGTGTAGAATGGGATGTTTACAATGCATACAGTGATACAGTGCAGAGAAATACAGACCTGGAACGGCAGCAGAGGCTGTGAGAAGCAGAGACACAAGATACTGTGGAGTCCAGGCATAAAATAAAGAGATGGGGCCCAGGCTTTGTACTGGAGACCCCAAGGTTACAAATTCACCACTGGTCAGTTAAATAAACACAAAATCAGAGCTGGACAGAAATAGTTTATAAAGAACAAAGAAAGGCTTCACAGAAATTCTAAAAATCACATATAACATGGAGTTGCAGATAAAAGAAAAGCAAGGTGTAAAAGCATGTTGGCAAACTTACGAGAAGGAATGCATGTAAATGATAAAGTGAGGACCACAAAAGTATGATCGTTTTCCTCCCATTAAAGGACTCCAAATGCTGACACCTTGCCAACCCATTCCCTGCCACAAGCACTCCAGACTGAAGCCAGCAGCCTAAGGACCCGGACAGAAGGGGAAGGGTGAGCATACCACCAGGAAAAGGGGTACATAATAGGATGTGTGTCCTGCAGAATAATTTTAACTATGTTAGAAAGGCTCCTTCTGTGCAGGATTATGCATTTTTTCTTTTTTTCCATAACAATTAAACCCACATCAGTAATAATAATCCTTTGATTAGACTGTCATGCTTTGAGTATACTACCAATATACTCTTCTCCTTACACATAAGGTATGCCTCTCCTTTTTGCCTGCAACAAGGTTTGGCGCATAGCACTGTGTTGTGCACCTGCAGCCCAGCTCAGTTCTGAATTTGTTTGGTATACACTGAACTCGGGTGGAAATTCCTTCAGGTCAAAGAAAGGTCGGGATTTAATTTTTATATACTGTACTAACCAAACCCCTCACAATTACCCAGCTGATCTTATTTCCAGGAGAGCATGCAAGAGTGAAACAGTGATGCATATTATCAACATCCTACATCCTAACAGAGCTCTTCAAAGGCATGCTTTGCCACAAACACTCCTACTGCTCCACGCTATTTATCATAGAACACTTTCTAACTTCCCGTATACCGCCCTTCTTTTTATAGTTTTAAAACGTGGCATGCTTCTGCAGACCCCGTATCATGTTACGAAGGTTGTCTTTAATACACCGTCATATTGCATGATTTTTAATTTAAGTTCCTGTTATTCTTTGCGAGAGACTGCAATTCATCATGACTTTAGCAGTAACGTGAAATTCAAGAGTTCACAGCAGGATGTGGAAATCTCAGTCATTCAGAGATTTCATCCCAGCATCTGGGGCGTTCTGAGCTGAGAAGCTGACACTTTTCCTTCAAAGCAGGGGAAGGAAAGAGAGGAGCATCACAACCCGAGACACCTCCACGTTTTGGCAGCCAGGACTGGGGAATTAAAATGACAGGAATGATTCCATTTTTGATGGGTGCTCATGAGACTATCAACATACTTACACACACCAGAAGATGCTGAGATAGTTACACGAGCTACGGTTTGAAAAACAATGTCAAAGTTACTGTGGATTTTCTTAATCATTTATTTCCCCCACTTTCTCTTAACAACACATCTGCACTGGAACGTCTGTTCTTCAACATTTCTCACTGGCTTCTTGTAACTGACAGTTTTATCAGGATAACAGATATCACCAATACTTTGCTTAATAGCACTTGTGTTTATCTTCTATTCTGTGTTTAAATTAATAGTGATATCTATTCTACACTTATACTCGATGAATAAAAAAGTACCACCTTATACATACTGGCAGACTGGAATTTTAGAACAGCTTGTCTCATTACATCTGAGGTAGATCTGGGGCACTACCTACTCTGACAGGCTTAGCTTCTGCTGAACAACATGCCTCCCAGCCTGCCACTGTTCCAGTGCGGGCCACACGCGTGCTGCGGGTAGCTTGAAAAATATACCGGGATTTATTCCCATTTAATGTAACACACAGCACTTTCTCTAGAACCTTAGTGTTATGATTCCACGTATCTAATCAAATTAATTTTTAATGACAAAAGTGAGCTCTTTCCACCCCAAACAAATCTGTTCATACTTTTGGGTCTGAATGTAATGAGCTGTGTGTCACATAATGAAAGGCAGTTAGAATGTGCAACACATCCCGACTTTCAGTACTGGTGTTTTATAATCATCTCTGGGTCTGTCCACATAAGGACACTATTTTGAGTCAGAAATGTGTTTTTTTTTTGTTCAATGTAAATTTCACCGTTAAGTCTGCTGTATTATATGAACCAAAGTTCAATAAGGGGACAAAGTGCACAAACAAGATGCCTTTCATCTGAAAGGAAGCTAGAAGATGTACTCCAGAATTACACATAAATCCTTCCCATGCTGAAGGAGTGTTCTGTTTGGGAAACCAGGCTAGAATTAGTGCAGAATATAACCTCTGCAAAATATGTATTCATGTAAATGCACACCATCTTTTTCACTTTGCACATTCACTTATTAGCCTGCACTACCTCCTAACGTGGACTTTGTCATTAAGTATTGTCATGGCCTATAAAGATTGGTTTGGGTTTTTTAAAGCACCAAATAGAAAGTTCTAATTTAGGTTTACAGACTAGCATGATTTTTATACCCTGGCAGAGTTCCACTTGCAGAAGTGCAATCTAGCCTTCAAACATGACTCAAGAGCTCCTGAGCAGTGTGCTGTCAGGAAAGCAGCTCCTGGTGTAGTCTTCACACTACCACTCAGGAAACAAAAAAAATTTGTTTTGTTTCCTTCCCTCCACTTCAGTCACCCCACTTGTGAAAATAAACCCAACAGTATCAGTCTGTCACACATAGATCATTACTTCATAGAGGCAAAATGGGCTTTCAACTAGGATGCTGGAGAATTACTTCATAATTTTATGAAGTAATCCTTGTATCACTGACTTCAAATTGGCCATGAAATATCATAATTCTAGAGATCCGGATACTGTCAGAGCATATTTTCTAATTTAACTGCAATATTCAGCTCATGTGACACAGAGTTTAATGATAGTGGAGAAGATAATCTTGAACCGTTCTTCATAAAATAAAGAACACTTTTAAAGCTATTAATAGAATTAGTATTTGCTGTGCATGCTAACAGATCATCTCCTTTATTTTTACGGCTAAAGTATAACCCTTCAGAAGGGGCACAAGTCAACTACATGCAGAGAGATCTAATCTGCCAAAATGCAAGGTGGATTAAAGATCTGTCAGCTGACTTTCAGTGGCACAGGTGTCACTCAGGAAAGCTGTGCCTAAATCAGACCCAACACCAAAGAGTACACAAGGGCAGTATGACCAGAATGACAGCTTTTGCCCTGGCACATCGCCTGACTGGAAGGATGCAAAGGCTCTCGAAGTAGCTTGTGGATAACTGAGGCCCATTTGGTACATTCAGCTCCTAGGCTCCCAAAATTCTTTTTTGAATTTTCCTTGGCATCACTACATTCTACGGTGATTTAAGTAATTTTCAAATGCAAACTATGGAAATGTTGGGGTTTTTTTTCAGGTTATTACCATATTAAATTTGTCCTTAAAACCTTTCATTTAATTCCCCCTGCCTCCATTCCCAATTCTTAGGGAAAGTGGAGCAAAAGAGAAAATGGCAAGCAGACAAGTATAAGCGAGACAAAGAATGGGTGAACATAACAGCAGTAAAGATACAGAGAAACTAATTTTTTTCCGTTAAGAATGTCAAATCCAACAGCTAGTGAACTTCTTTATTTGGTTTTACGTAAACAGGATATGATCATTTTGAAGTGTCTAACAGGCTTCAACTCCTGAGTGAGAGAAAACAGAATCTGTGTGTCCTGGTCTACACATCAAGGAATTAAAATGCATGCACATGGAAACATGCAAATAGATGCATTTGCACCTAGTTAACATGCTGAGCAGGTTCCTACAATGTTTTTCCAGCATGTTAGTAAGATTAAAACTAAAACCAGATGTCCATCTCTTTATCCTTGCAAAAATCGTGCATCTAATTGCAAAAACTTTGGAGTTTTGCACCTCTTCAGGTTATCTGCTATCTAGATACCAGCACTACTTAACTAATTTTCAGCCTTTTCTCAAATTTACAGCTTTGTAAGCCTATCGCTCTGCCTAGCCTCTATCTAAAAATTGAAGTAATCACACGCACATTTTTCTATGTATAAATATTCCTTCTCAGTCTTACAGACCCGAAAGCCTCACCCTGTGGACATCAAGACTGGGATGGATAAGCTATTGCTATGTCATAAGAGAACAAATACAAATAAGTGACAACATACATTTCATTCTCTCTTCAGTTGTTATTCTAGCAGAAGTTAGAAGAGAAGAGAGAGTGTAAGAGGGAAACACCCTTTTCTTGATCAGAAGACTTTTTCCATCACTGAAAGATATGAACTTATAAAGGAAACATAATTCTGCAGAATACACTAAAAACGAGACAAATGTTTATTAGAAGCTTGACAGTTTTTAAGATCCATTGGTCACCATTGATATTTTATCACCTACGTGTACAGAGCATACTGGCTAACAGGCAGATGGAAGTCTAATATCAACAGTTTTTCTAAAAGAAAGGACAGCTTTATCTTCAGGTTTGTATTATAACCCTACAACACTACAGATATTTTACACGTCTGAAAGACTAAAATACAAGTTTTTATAGGAAAATTTCCCATCAGAGCATGATGGCTGTACAGACTGAAGACCTTTCAGTCTTTGAAGCGCTGTTTGATAAATGGAAGAACCTGGATGAAACATACACTTTTTGGTATTTCTGGAAAATCAGGGCAGGAAAGGATCCCCTTGGAGGACACTATTTATGAAAGTCTCCTTTAAACAGCACCTGCAGCAAATCAGATGTTTGGTTTTCCAGGTGGGCATTTTTTTTTTCTTTTGAAACACACCTGTGATGGATTTAACATCGTTTCATAACTGTGAAAATGCAAGGACACAAGCTTAATTTTTTTTCCTCTAGAACACAAGTATCAATAATACTGCCAAAGCTGAAGTCAGGAGATCATGAAACAAACCCACAGGGACAGTTGTGTCCAGAGGCGTTAGGCTATGTACTGGTCACGTCCCAAAGCATTCCTGCACAGCCAGCAGCCACGCTAACGTTAAAGTAGAAGTGATATCCTTGTTATTGCCAGTACTGATGGCTACTTAGGGAAGTAAAACACACATGCACAAGAGACACACAGAGCTAGACAAGGCCCTTCACTCCCTTCAGTCACAGATCTGAACTACCCATGTGACAGCCTCCCTCTTCACTAACATGGCAGCCATGGGATTATTTGGCAGCCACAGGTAGGGACACGCAAACGCGCCTCAACAGGACGTTTGCATACAAATACGCAAACAAGACATACAGAGCTGACAACAGCAGCCTCCAAAACTGAGTCTGTATTTCCTAGCAGCCGTTTCTAGCTTTCCCAGTTCCGTACAGAGCAGGCTGCAGCACGGTCACTGAGCACGCAACTGAACACAGCACGTTCAGACATCCACGCCGCGCTTCCAATGGCCGACCCGCGGGCACAAGGGCTCCCGGGGAGCGTGGCACCGAGCGCGGGCTCCCTCCCAGCCGTGCCAAGCACCACGTCCTCCTTGCCACCACCTCCTGCTACAGCACCCACGGGTGCACCGTGAGCACCCCTCCTCAGAAGCAGGGCAGGCCCACCCAGGAGGCCACCCACCGCCAAGCCCTCCCTCTCCTTCCCCACGCCATCTCACCTCAGGACCACCATACGCTGGACACCATGCGAGCTCCCCTTCTCTCCCAAGCACCCTCTTCACCAACTCCCCAGTAAGGAGCAAGAGACACTTTACCTTTCTCCCACCTCCTCTCTCCAGCTCTCCTGCCTCACGGCTGCCCCGGCTTTAATGGCAGCCACAGCTCAGCTGTGCTCAGCCCCCGGCACCGCCTCAGCCCCACCACCCTCCCCAAAGACCCGATTCCCTGCAGCTGTGGTGACCTGCAGTGGTACCACCCCCACCACCCTCCCCAAAGACCCAATTCCCTGCAGCTGTGGTGACCTGCAGTGGTACCACCCCCACCACCCTCCCCAAAGACCCGATTCCCTGCAGCTGTGGCGACCTGCAGTGGTACCACCTCCGTGGCTGCTGCAAGCTAACATGAAATGCAACATCAGATGCCATTTTTGTAAACATTAAATGGGACTTCATGATCTTAAAGGTCTTTTCCAGCCTAAATAACTCTGTGAACTCCCTCAGCCTGGAGGTGGGATTCAAGCTGCCGTAGTTCCAGAAGGAACCTTCTAGAAGGAGATATGGGATTCTGCTGCCCCAGAGTGAAACATTCCATAAATGCCAACTTGGTGCCAGGCATAACATTTGCAGAAATTTCAATATAAATGCTTTCCTACTTCTCGCCGAGCTTACACCTCCCTCCTGAGCAGGACGTGTTGCCTCCAGCAGATGCGTAAGCCTGCACGTGGGTAGGCAAACTCATGGCAGGTATTTAGTGAGCTGACCCGGTGACAGCATACTGTTTCTAAAATTTGCTGTAGTAAAAAAATGATAAAATTTAACATATTGACTGCCAGTTCCTGCTTTGCTGAGTACAGAATGGAAGAACAGAGAAGAGAACACTCATTTTTGAACAGCCGTAATTAAACCAGAGACTGCTAAAATAACAGAGTGAAACCCTGTGCTATGAATGCTGAGTTTTATCCTCCGTTCGGAAACAGCATTGCCCCAGCCCAAAACACCAAGGGTCTAAAGCCAGCCTAACTGCTAAGAAGCATCACAAACCACAAACTTCTGAGGTCTGGTGACTCTTTTGCTCATACCCGAACCCAAAAGCCTCTCAGGGAAGCTGGGAGTGGATGGCATTTTAAAGGTTGTTGTGAGTGTATGGAAAGAATACAAGGGCATGATAATGGAGGAGAGGTGTTTCTGCTTCTGTTAATTACCTGGCAGTTTTAGAGAGCACAGCTCTTAATTAAGCTGTAAATATGTGTTGATGAGCATTGTGATTTAATAAAGATTAATGACTTTATCGTGTTACCATAAGAACATACAAAATAGAGCCAGGTCTTCCATAATGTAGCAGATACATTAATAATTTTTCTCACTAATTTCACAGCAGCACATAGTCTGTTTCTGTAAGCATAAAGGCTGTGAACTTGAACATGGAGGTTTAGCACGGATCACACACGTTGCGAGTGGCTGAAAATGGCGAGCAACTTCTGGAGGGGAAGCCTGAAGTGTTTCTGAGGGCTACAACGCCCGTGAAGTTGCACTGAGATGGCGTGTGTGTCGTTTTGCTTTAGTTCTCTTCGGAAGTTTCCTATTTGTGCTGAAAGAAACCAGATTTTTGCAACGACAGAAACTCTGCTTTGGTGAAGATGCTGTTAGAAAGCAGGACTGGCATACCCGAACCTTGTGTCTGTTTTCAATTGCACAGAAAACCAGATCGCGCACCGTGGAGGATGGTAGGTAGGGTATATTCTCAAGCCCAGCGAAAGAGGCAGTGGAGCCTCCTGCTTTTACAGAGGTAAGTCAATATAAGCACAGGTTCCTCAGTTCCAGCAAATCCCTTATCCAGCCTAAACACAGTTACTAACTGCAAGTTTGTTGAAGAGGGGAGAAATGGAAAGACAATGAAGTTTTGCAAGAAAAAAGTCTGATACAACATAGTTAATCTAACTCAAAGGACTGCTTTTTACACAAGCAACCACAGAACAGTCCGTGAGAAGGAAAAGGAATATCTTTGTCCTTCCTGCGCGTTAGCAAGAATTGATATGCAGCCCTTTGCCCTCTGATGGGACACTTCAGAGTTGTCTCCCATGACGTGGTTCCTTCCTTCTCCTCTAGGAAAATGGGAGAGAATGAGACTTTTGGGTTCTTAGGCAAAAGATGCTTACTGCTAATGAGAAACAGGAATATTCCAGATAACACTAGAAATGTGCTCTAAAAGCAACTGGAATCCTGCCATTGTCACAATCGCCAAGGGTCAGGACCTGAAAAGAAACAGAAAAACTATAGAGAGGACTATACAATACTTTAAATTCTGAACTGTAGCCAGACTGTATGCTTTTCAGCTAGAAACTTCCACGTGTATCCTTCCTACTGAAAATGGCACAAGTTTTCTGATGGGATCTTTGAAAACTGTTTGTGTCGATCCTGGGGATTTCAAACCTGCTTAAAGAATATAACTTGAGCTTAACTATGTAGCTGCTAAGGTCTCTCTATATAAATTTTACATAGGTTTACATTGCCAGAGTGGTGCCTGGTGGTTCACACAGCAAGTTAAAGAGCAGCCCCCACCCACACCTCACAACCACAACAGCTCACGACAAGACAATACAGTGGGAGAGGGGGAAGGCGAGGCTTTATTAAAACCTCCCTGCAGCATCTCGTGGTAATTTGCCCTGAGCAACATGCTGCTTGTCTTAGGAAAGCAGTATTTTAAACGACACTGCTTTGCAGTGCATGAGATGGGGAATAGAAAGGCAGCAAAACATCTCGCAAGCCTGCAGTAAACAATTCTTGTTTGGCAATACTTGTGGAAAAACATACAAAAAGAGTAGCCGAACAAATCTTTGACTTTGACTGTAATAAAAAGCTTACTTTACTCTTGGACCATTTGCAAAAGCTGTAGTGGAGATGATTAAAAAGGAGCAAAAAGGAAACAGTATTTGCGTTCATTCTGGTAATAGAATATGAAATTAAAGCATGAAGGGATTAATGTTTTAAAGCTTGACTTGCAGTGATAAAGCTAAGGTATTAGGAGAGACAACATAACCGTTACAGGATAGACAAGCAAAGAAAAAGCAGCACATGCCTTAAAGATGAGCAAGGCAACCTAGAATGGAATTACAAAATGATTAATCAATACAAATGAGAAATTGTACAAGGAAAGAGAGCTTGGTGAGACTTCTTATGGGACTCAACACTGCAGCCGCTTAAAGATAATGAAAGGAGCACAGCAAAGCCAAAGAAATGCTTTCATTCAGTAGCAAAGTCATTTGTGAACAGTTTAAATTACCCTAATCACCTCCCCTCCAGCCGTCAGTATGCTCTGTCTCTTTAGTTATTTAAAAAAAAGAGTTTGGGGAAATGAGTTCTGCGAATCTAAGCTGCAAAATAATTATGCACACACCGTTTTAGCATTTTAACAATGCAATCCCAAACATTTGTTCTCATTAGAATGCAAATCGACTCATTTAATAATCCCACATGAGAATTCCACCACACTCAGCTTAAAAAGCGCAGTGGTATTCAAAATATTATTAATAAATGCCAAATATGGAAAAGCTAGTTTGTTTTGCCAGCAGCTCAGGGTAGATAAAAGACATATAGAACATTTTTTCCAGCCAAATTTGTTTAATTGAAATTTAACAGTGGGAATGGTCTGGGATGGTCTTTAAATATATGAAGGTGACAGTACCCTCCGCTTAACACAGATACGCTCGCATTCACCAAAGGCTGAGTGCTGCAGCCTGTCATACAAATCAATGACATCAATTTGCTTCAAGTAGAGTCTAATTTCAGTAAGCTACTTCACTGTTAATAGTTTTAACCTCTGGTACAGGTTCAAAGCACTGTTCTGAATTGTGTCATTTCCGATTTATCAATCCAGGTGGTGGTGTTGTATTTTCAGTACTGCTGCAGAATTTTGATAATTAGAGGACTGAAAACACCCAAAGGCTTAGCAATACTATCACAATCAAACCTTTCCTATAATATTTATTATCCTGGAACGCTACACATTTCTATTGTTCAATAAAGTAGACTATTTCATGACCATCACAAGAAGATCTAATTTAGAACAGAAATTAGATCTATTCTAATTGAGGTCTCTAAATAATTATGAAATCTGTGATGGCCAGGAGGGACAGAATAAAAAAGAACCTGACCCTGAAGAATCTGTTTTAATGAGTAACTCTCACACAAACACGTGGTAGAAGCAAGGTAGAGATAGCAATATTACTTTCTGCAGATTCTTAATATCAGTGAGAATTTCAAACTAAATACGCAGTGTGCCGTTCTTAGAGTGGGCATACAGAGGTCTAGTAGATACAAACCAAAACGACCTCTCTAATCTGCTGCTCAAGACCAGGATTCAGGGTTGATTCATGGTGATTCAGGGAACAATTTGCTTTTTCCTGCGAGGGACAGGTTCTGCCCCTTTACCCATTCAGGACAGCATGACACATCTGACAATACGTACCTCAGTGTATGTCTGCAGGGCCATGGGCTGAAGGTCGTTACTAGATATGATTACTAGCAGCCTGAAGAAGAGAAGGCTGCAAGGGGACCTTATAAATGCTTATAAATATCTGAAGGGTGGGTGTCAGGAGGACGGGGCCAGACTCTTCTCAGTGGTGCCCAGTGACAGGACAAGGGGCAACGGGCACAAACTGAAGCATAGGAAGTTCCACCTGAAGATGAGGAAGAACTTCTTCCCTCTGAGGGTGACGGAGCCCTGGCCCAGGCTGCCCAGGGAGGTTGTGGAGTCTCCTTCTCTGGAGATATTCAAGACCCACCTGGACAAGGTCCTCTACAGCCTGCTGTAGGTGACCCTGCTTCGGCAGGAGAGTTGGACTGGGTGACCCACAAAGGTCCCTTCCAACCCCGAACATTCTGTGATCCTGTGAATCAAAGCTGCTGGTTTCCTGCTCTGTTCCTCCAGATTTTACTCATACGGGTTCTGTTACTTCCAGAAGCTGACTTGGGGCACAAGTACAACACTCACATAGGGGGGAGCGGTGAGTGATCCAAGGAACGCGCTTGGCATCTTGGGTACACTCGGTATCAAATGTTTTTTCAGAACTGATTGGGGCAATGCAGCAGCTGCTGAAATATTAAAAGTCTTTTAAAGCTAATATAGTATGACAACAAAAACAAATTTAATATTGTAATATGACATGGAGTATAAATTATCCTTGACACAAAGTTATAAATATCTGGAGAATCTTTATTTGCTTTGAAAATGTCAGCTTGTCAGAAATTTTCTTCTGACTGTTTTAATTACCTCTACACTGATGCACATTTAAGCCACAATAAACGTTTCAGAAGTCTCAGCTTTGGCTTATGCAACTATGCTGTTAAGTACCCACTTCTAAATTTTTAAGAGAAATTAAAAGGATTTCAGGTTTTCTTCCTCAGAATGCTGATACAGCACCCACTTCTTCCAGCCACATAAGCCCCGTATCACATGCTGATTGCTCAGCTACGTTACAGACACGTACAAAATAATCCAAATTCATCTACAAGGAGGCAATGCCAACTGTCTTTCTGCTAATCACAAAGTGTGTAATGAAGCTTACAGAACAGTGTTTAACTCCTTCAGAGCCGCAGCGGAAGGGGACAAGAAAGTGTGATGAACAAGGATGTTACCCAACAAGCTGCATCTACACCACACCTCCAAATTCACTATTCAGTCTTTTCACCACTAGATGTTTCTGCTTCACATGAGTAAAAGTATACTGTAATGTAATTAACTGAATATCCTAGAGACACATAACCCACAGATGGACTAATTCAGTTTACTGGCAATGTAATTGCCCAGTAGCAGTGAAGCAATGGATAATTATCCATTGTAAGCTACTGTTAAGTAAGTGCTAATAGATTGGTTTCACTGATTTTTTTTTTTCCTGGGTATTTATACATCCTCCTCCATTAAATTATCTGAGCACCTAAAACCGTTAGCGAATTTATCTTCACAGTTCTCTTGGAAGAAAATGGCACAATTCTCATTTTACTGAGGAAGAAATCAAGAAGTGAATCTATTCCAAAGTGTTCTTGCGCCAGCTGGGAACTGCAGCTTCACAGCCCCTCACTCTGTATACCAGTCCTGTCTTCTCCAAGGAAAACGGGGGGACTACTTGGAGGCACAGCATAGCCTATTCCACCTATGCTACAGACAGGCATGTGTTTAGACTCACGCTACAGCAATGTCAGATTTTTCATTCTTTCTCCAAAAATCAATAATCTGCATATAGGCTTGCCTTCATGAAACGGGGACATGCAGTTCAGTTTCAGTGTGGATTCAGGCCTATGCTCAACATTAGAGACAGTCGAATCGCAAACTACTTACAACTCTAACACAGAAAGTTACTGTACGGAAGCGTAGGGTACAGAAGTATACCCAGGAGCTTGCACAATGGTTCTAAACCAGTTTCAACTTCATTTGAACTGGCAGTATCTGTTTATTGCCAAATTCTGACTTTGACCCTCCTGATAATCCCTGAGGGTACACGAATTTTCAGCCAGCCATCTCTCCTCTGCTCAGCTGGGCGTAGGGAGTGAAGATGGGCACCAAGCAGTCCTCTTGCTGAGCCGTGGGACACGTGGGTGACACTCAGCAATGCCACGCGTCACAGACTCTCCTGAACTAATCTGTAGAGGTACAGGACATTACAGGACATAGCAGCTCTGGTCTAGGAACAGCACAGCTACAGCCACACAAAGCCGAGGCATGACATGCTGGGGCAAGAGCTGTACTGCGAGAGTCAGGTTAAGGATCCGCGTAGCACATTCTCCACTGCTTCTAGCTTCAAGGCTGTCCTTGAGAGGAAAAAAAATACACAATGGGCTGAATCATAAAAATGGTCTCCTGAAGTTCATGGGAAAAAGAGGAATGTCAGCATGGTAGTATTTTTCTTTAATTAAAGATGCCTGCTTGCTTTATTTTGTATACTTTGTACAACATTTAGCCAATCACACATGACAGTATACAATTATTCTAGGGAAACTTGCTTAGACTATATTTGCCTCATGCTTTCAGCCATTCCAGACATGCAATTATTACGCAGTTGTGTCTGGGAAATTATCAAAACAGTATGGTATTTATAAAAGTGAGAGCAAGCCCACATACACATTATCAAATTAAGTTCTTGTAATGTGCTTTTTTACACAACTAGAATTTTTATTATAGCATAATTCTGCAATACTTTGTTGCTTCACAGAGTTGTTACACTTAGGGTCAGTGAAAATCTCTTTCACATTTTTATGCCCAAAACATTGCAGGTCCTTAGGTGTCTCAAAAGAAGCTTTTATAGCTTCCATTACTTGATCAATGTAGAAAGAAATGATAAAAGTCATCATCTGGGTAGCCTCAGAGCTTTGTCCATCCCAGCTTCTTGGCTGCCTCCCATGCCTCATGGTTTATCACATAGATTCATAAAAAATTACAGTATTTTAAAATTGCACCGCATCTTTACCCCAAACCATCTACACCAGGATTTACAAAAGTAGTTAGATTTCAGTCATCTGAAATTATAATCGTGCTTTGTTGTGGCTGTATCCACACATAATGGCTTTACTCTGGCTATATCGACACATAAAACTCTCTGTTTATGCTTGGACACAGCCAGTATCCACTGACTTCACACTGTCACTGTCAGTATTAAAGCCTATAGTGCTAGAACTACTTTTCGTGCTACGCCGTCATGAAAAGTACCCTCTCCTTGAGCCCTGAGCAGATTAATCTCTTTATCACACTGCATTCACATGGTGGAGAGGGGAAGAATCAAAGCAAAACAAATTCTACTCCTTCACATCCCTCTTCCTCTGTCCCCTGAGTTAAATAACACAAACTCCACACCGGTCAAATGAAACTACTGCACACTGAGAAGCTCTAAGTGAAGTTTAGCACTGTACTGAACTGGAAGAGCAAGGGTTTCTCAAGGCTTGTCAGTTAAACTTCATTAAATGGAAGGAAGCACAAGTGGTCTTTGACCCCAAAGGAGTAATTTAACCTATTTTTTTTCCTTTAGGATAAGCAAATTCACACCTAATAGAAATATCAGCTTCAAAGTACCATTGGTAATATTTTTTATGAATTTCCTAATGTTCCACAATGAACATGACATTTTAAAAACCAGAGAAAGATGTTGAGGCAGCTTCCTGTTTACTATCTCCAGCTCAAGTGCATTCACGTAGATTGATTACACCGGAGTGTTCCATTCTAATGTTTAACGGAACGCAAACACTTTCAGCTGTTTGTGAAGTCAACATATAGTTTTCAGTAGTAAATTTTTGCTTATGTATCACTGTAAGAAAAAAAAGAAAAAAGAAAAAAGATTTCCTATCTGAAAAAATGTATGTTGACATTTGCCGCAGTTGCTCACTACTGAGTTTTCCTCTGGGAAGTTCTGCTGCGGAGCTTTCATTACAGGCTTGGGGTGTGGGAGTCCTTCACTGAGCTTTGTCACTGACAGACTCCAAAACAGTACATTGCAAAGGGGTCTGAGATTCATTATTTAGAATCACAGAATATTTAACAGACTGTGATATAAATCTATTTATCAGTATTCCCGATACGAACAATACCACCCAATTTTCATATGAGAACCTGCAAGAGGTACTGAGGTAGAAAAATAAACAAGCCATAATTAAGATAAGTTTTCTGATTCTGCTTTCTAAAATGGCTAACCCATCCCATTTAGGATTTTTTCTAACATTTTTTCCTGCGCGTGGTATTTCTCAGGAAAATTGGTACCAGTCAGCTGTACTCATGCTGGCTCCTAATACCAATCGCAAAGGTCAAGGCTGCTCAAAGGTGGCAGGATAGGTGGCAGCTGCCAATTTTAACATGGGTATGTCCAAAAGTCATTCAGGTAAGTGAACACATAGGAGGGTGAGCGGGTCAGTTCTCCTTTCTCTGGATCGCCAAAAGAAGACAAACGATCTTGAAAGGATCTTACAGATCCTTTTCTTTGAGCAGCATGACACAGACATCAGAAGATGTGCAGGACAGTTTAAAATTATTAGACAAACATGAACATTTTTGCCAATTACCACCTTTTCTTACAAATAATTTAATTAAATATTTTTAGGAAATAAAATCCCCAGAGGAAAATGTGAAGCCACATTTATGCATTCCACATGGATCAAACACAATGAGCATAAATGTCAACATGTGATAGTAAGGAGTAAAACGTGTAGTAGTGCAGGAGAAAAAGACTGACTTTAAAATGAACATCACAAACTAATCACAAAAATTCAATGTGAATTATAAATCTGGTATTTCAAGTGTATCCTAAGTCAGTCTCTCAAAGACATTATTATAGATGTACAGCTACAGGGTTGCCTTTTCTCAGGATTCACTGTTGGTTTTGTTCCTTATGATCATGTTGACATTTAAGTGCACTGGATTTGAGTTGCTGCATAATGATTGATTCAGAACTCACAAGAAAGCTTCGATGATAAAGAAGATATAAAAGAACATATGTCCCTCTCCATGAATATAGTTGTAATTTCTTTCAAAATGAGATGGATAACATTAATAACGCTGAATCGAGTACGTGGCTCTCCATGGTAAATATCAGTAGGTCTAAACACTTCACGTCCTTACAGAAAGACCTACAGACAGCAAACCCACGTTTCAGTGACCTTAACGAATAAATAAATAAAAATCATACTAACCATCAAAGGAAAAAGCTATGCCAGATTCCATAATTTCCATTATCATCCTTTATTATATTTGTTATTCTGGTTATATTCTGCTTAAACATGTATTTGTTGGTGTTTGCTTTTTTTTTAAACACATATTTCACAAACCAGGAGGCTTATTCGCAACTCTAGGCAAAGCTAACAACCCATTTACAAATCCCTCTTCTCCAACAGCATTAAAATTCTGAAGGCTGCTGCTTCTTAATTGTACATAGGCAGGACAATTTGCTCCAACGTTTTATGACATTAATTTTGTATAACGTTGTTATACATTATTAGATTCTTGCTAAACTATATACTGCTGAAACACGAAGCAGAGAGTTCATACTAACAACCATCCTACAGTCTACAGTACTGTGTGGTCTAAACAGTTTAAAGTGTCGCTTTTATTTTTTAAATATTCTAAACCACGTAACTTGGGAAAAAGAGAATGCAAGGTTGCAAGAACATCAGTGCAGTGGCAGATCTAGAAACAGCGGAAAAACTATGCTAACTTTGGAACTGCATCCAGATTCTTCCCTATCTATTTTCAATAGGAACACTGGTAATAGACGATGGTATAAGTTATCTTCATGCTCTTTTCTAAAAAGATTTCTAGGCAAACCTGATACTCCAGAGTAAAATGGAAGATTACTTAGGAAATTGAAAAATGCATGGGAAAAATCCCTGGTCTGTTAATTGCCCCGTATCTGTTTGAGCAGGCTTTTTAAATTCTGCATGTTTATTCTTAAGATGTCTTCTGCCTAGACCACATAGTGGCCTGAGAGGATGGTATTCAGACTTCACCTAGAGCTCTGAATCTTCACTCAGAACCATCCTTCCTCTCTGATACTTGTGTCTCTGCAGATCTGAGCATAGTTCCTTCAGTAGCCTAGGAAGCCTCAAAACATCCCCAAACCTCCTGCTGCATTTCTATTGAGACGAGCAATGGATCCACAAGCTGTCACCAAACTGTCGCTGCGGGGGGCAGGGACAGGACTGACGGTGACAGGGAACAGAGAGGTGAGCGGAGCTGGACAGCTAACCCAGGGCGTAATGGGACCCAGCCAGCCTGACCGACACTGTGGTTGCGGAGAGGACAGTGGACGCTGTGCGGTGTGACTTCAGCAGGGCTTCTGACAAAGCGTCCCAGAGCCTCCTTGCAGCCACGCTGGTGAAACGGGGACTGGATAAATGGATGATAAGGAGGATGGGAAATTGGCTGGACCATCAGGCTGGAAGGGTCAGTTTTTGGTCAGTGGCAGATAAGGACATTAAACATTTACAACCTGGACAATGGGACGAAATGCACTCGAAGGAAATTATACCTTCCATCTCTTTTGGGAGCTTTTTTTAGAATTGATTGAGGAAGTCTTATTATTAAAAACACATAAAAGAAGAAATTATGTGATTGGTCTGCTTATCTCTCTCTATATTTTGTAGAATAACTAACTGATTATACTGGCCATGTCAAATATGACCACTTACGTTTTTCACTATAGAATAATAAATTATTATGGCTATTTAAAATGTTTCTAATAAGCACGTTCTGCTTGGAAATCAGAGTCTTTGTTCAAATATTATCTATTACTACATGGAGATGGGATGGTATTTAGAACTGTTTTTATCCAAATATGCTCAATCATCACTTTTGCAAGACAAATGCAAAAATCGGGAGTTTTTTCACTAAAACCTATAATATACTAGAGAAATCAGAAGGTTCAGTGCAGATTAGTGGGTTTGATTAATGGAGTTATAGATACATTCAGAATAAACGCCCAGTTCAAGGACCTGATATATGCTGCTCACTCATCCACATTATTCACAAAACTATAAAACCAATCACTGATAAATATGTTCCTGGAATCTCTACTGCTGTAATGAACCAATGAGGGTAAAACCTTGAAGATACTTTAAATCAATGAAGAATCAAAAGCAATGGTTCAAACAGCTTACTTGGTGAAAACATTGCCAATAGAACTCGTACGCTGACAGTCGTACACACCTATTAACTCTGAAACCTAGAAATATTTCTGAACAAAGATATAATTGTTCATTAAAGCTTGATGTGTGACGGAAGGCAGAAATGTCACAGTTCAAAGCACAATGCAGTCTAAAGAAATCATTTCAGACATTCCCTGAAACTCAAATAACATCTAGTTAATTCTTTCAGGAAGTTACTTGAGTTTGCTTTGGGGAAAACCAAAGGAGCTTCAAGGAAAGGGCAGGAGCCTGGAACTCTTCCGGACAGAAAGCGCACATGCTTGCCCCGTGCTTATGCTCTTCCCTAACTGCAGCTGTTGGCCAGCACCACCACCACCAAGAGAGTATCAGATTCAGGTACACGTACAAGCTACAAGTACTGGATAGACACTTGCCTGTGCGGACCTTTGGTCTGATTCTGCATGGTCTCTTCTACCGTTAGGTTTAATTTTCTGTGCGTGCAGAAGAAAATTACAAAAGTGCATGGAAGCAAAACACATAAAAGAATAATCTGTGCTTTTTATGACTTTGCAAAGATGAACATGAAGGCCTCACAACTTATCAGTGGAGGAACTGGAGAATTATAAAATAGTAAATATAATGTTCTACGTAATGAGGACATGTTCAGCTGTTTACATGATATATAAACACAAACAATATCTACCAGCAAATTGAGTTTATCCTCCACAGAATGGACAGAAATGCCAAAATGGAAGTATAGTAAAACAGTCCAAATTCTAGCAAACAGAAATTATAAATAAAATCAAACACGTATTTTTTCCTGATAATTCCAATAGTTGAATTTTCAGCACGTCATGAAATAAAGGTCCACGTGCATGTGTATGGGGGAAAGATCAGGAGAAAATGAAGGAGTTTAAGTTATTTTTGACTGGACTAAAGATGGAATTATGTATCTGAAATTATGCAGGGAAACACTCTGACAACGAAAGACAGTCTGGCTGTGATTCTTCAGAGTGAGTCTTCCCATGGGCAGGGAAGAATAAGTTTTAGAAGAAAGACAGGAAATGTGTCCTCATCGTTTCTATGATACTTCTTCATTAAAAAACAAACAAACCCACAACAAACCCAAAAAACTCCCAAACTTCCTCTGTTTTGAAAATACTGTTTGATAACCAATTCCGATTACTGTCCTTGTCCAGAGGGAAAAGAACACCCGTGTTTCATCTAAAACCAAAACAGATTAGGTAACCCTAGGTACAACGCCATCGAGAGCCTGCTGACGAGTAGTGCTCGGAGACCTGACTGAGAAATGGGGGGGGACACCAGCTGCGACTTACTGCTAACGTGCAAACAGCTGGTCAGGAGACGGGGAAAAGCTGGATCAGGGCTCACCGCAAGGAGAGCTGTGCCATTAAAGAGTCAGTGTTACCACCAGACTTTTGATAAAAACAGGAATTAATTCAATAACATATTGTAATTTATCCGCACAAAGAATTTCTTTGAAGAATACTAGAAATAAAGGCACAGAATCTAGAAAATATGAAAGGAAAAAACATACAACTTTACCGTACAGTCTTAACAAAAGGTATTAGTTATTCTTAAGCTAATACATTGTAGAAAGGA
The DNA here is from genome assembly GCF_030867145.1 of Opisthocomus hoazin. NCBI lineage: Eukaryota > Metazoa > Chordata > Aves > Opisthocomiformes > Opisthocomidae > Opisthocomus > Opisthocomus hoazin. The sequence goes on from NC_134436.1 coordinate 9,604,269, forward strand.
CTAGAATAATTGTTCAACTCTTCAAACTGAGAGAAAGGTTCATTAATTTTTTATGTCAGTAAATGCAGAAAACTTGACTAATTATGTATTATTTACTTGTCATATGTTTAAATAGCTTTTTGTAGGCTTCCTCTGAAAGATTATGATGTACTACGCACCGTTATTATCACTGCTAACACAGAGGTTAAATGCTCTTTCCTCCCAACAGGCAGTACAACAGGGGGCAGAGGAAAGGGCATTACTTACCTTACATATGTTTTTGACTTCCCAATATTGTCGACTAACTTATTTTATTTTTTCTAATAAGCTGAACCAACGATTCTAACAGGAATAAAGTATACAACTTCTGCATTTATATTCTTTTGTCCTGATGTCAGTAATAATTACTAAATTAATTTAAGTGTCTTGCTTATTGAATAATTGTTTGATGTGTTTTTCTTCACGATAAAAACATTCAGAATGCAACCATTCAAAACACACTTTCCACAACATGCTTCAATACACGCTTTACAACAAATCCTCATCTAGTTCCAATCATGCTTTTAGAACTCTTTTTACTGTCACTTCTGCACCTGCAATGTCACTTCACATAGCAGGACAGTGCAGGGTAGAGCACCGATTTCCATTTCCTCTCAAACTCATTTTAGTTGTCTGGTGGGTAGAGTAAAACAACAAAAAGTGAGAGAAATCAAGGGATTTGAAACAAAATACCTGTACAACAAACACTGAAACATTCTGGGAACTGTGGAGGAGTACATTGGCAGAGAATTGTTGCCAGACCTGGTGCCATCTCACATGGACATCTCCACACTGCTACTGTACTTTTTGTGAAACAGAATCACAATTCAGCCTCTGACTCTTTGCTAGTCATCAGAGAAAGCAGTGAACTCTACCGGCATTTTCCTTGGAGTAGTTTATTTTCATCTCCATAGCAGCTCACCCTTGCCTCAGTGCATTATTCTGTGCACTTTTGTTGGCAGTGAAATGGCAGCAGCCTCTGTCCCAAACAAGTCAGTGCATGTGAACAGCAGCAAAGGGCAGCCGATGTCTTACCTCCCTGAGGGAGGTGGCAGAAACAGTTCCCACATACCTTGTAATAAGAACATAAATTCCATAGCAAGCAGCCTTGACATTCAATAGATAATTTAACAAGACAATCAATTCCAAGTTGCTCAAACTTTTGGGGAGGATCTGCAAGCAGATCTATTGATTTCAGATTCTGCTTCCAATTGTGCCACTCCCATGGAAGTGGAGAAATAAAATGGCAGATTTAACTATGGATTGCCAGTGCCCAAAGTCCCTGAAAACCCCCTCGCTAAGAAGTAATTTGCACGTGTCAGCTCTTGAATAAAATACACTGTCGCTGGCATGAAAAAGTAGTAAATAAAATAATGGGAGAAGGAGAAATGGAGATTATAAACTTCTTTCAATGAAGTATCCGAAAATACATAGAAAATGCTATGGTAATAACATTTGAAGAAATAAAAGACATTTGATCTTGCAGGGTAAAAAGCATTTATAAGAATGTAGATGGTAGAAGTCAGCAGAACTGACAGGCTCTACAGGCTGTTAACATTATTTGTGAAGATGCTTGACTAATGGTTTCATACGACACAATATTGAGCAAGCATTGTATTCAAGAGGTGGGAAGATATCGCCCACCAAAGCCGCTGAGAAAGATATTAATCACTTCACTAGCCTTTCATTCAGGTCTTAATGCAGCTGAAATACAGCAAGAATTCATCTACATACTTTGCAGTACACTGAAGACATAAGAAAAGGCTTTGATGGCTTTTTGAAACCAGACATTGATATAACGCTAGCTTCCTACTTTCATTACCTTCAATTTATTATTGTGTATGTGACCGGCCCATAATGAATTTCATAAACGTTGATACTGCAGATCTATTTTGAAAAGTTTTTTACTTGTTGAACATAACTTTGAGTACATCCAATAAACCATTCTCTGCCTCCGTAAGATGGGAAAGCAAGCAACATAACTGACATTACTTTCTCAACTGGAAAGGAGACGTTCTGCCACTGTGACGATTAACTCTTTACTTAGAATCACCATTGCCCTACTGGCTTGATGTGAGTGGCTAGCAATAATGGAAAACCTATTTGCTTTTATTAGAGCATAAGGTACTCAACCACCATAAAGCTTATTGTCAAACTAGTGCTGCCTCTGCACAAAATGATTTCTAATGTTCTTCATTTTATTATGTTAAACGAATTCTCTAGTGCAATTATTGTGCAGTGGATCATGGGGGTAATAAGCTAATTGTTACTTGCTTTAATTGCTTAAGTATGAAGTGTTGGTGATTTATAAGTAATGAAGAAGCTGAGACGAAGTCATAAAATACTAAACACCCATAGGATCAAGTAGTGTACTTCTGAAACGAGGAAGACTTGTACTTTCAGCCTCCAAGTAGAAAGCTAAAGACACAAGAAGGAAAGAATTCTGGCTCCTTTCTTCAGCATAATTCCTTTTCAAGCAATAGAAAATGCAGGTTCACATTAGCAAAATAACTGGCAGAGCGTTAACAGCACATATTTCATACACAGGATACAAAAAGGATGACATGAACATTACTATGTATGAACTCTATGCAAATATTTTTGTATAGCTTTATGCAGTCCATGGGCCTAAACCAGTCAGCGTGCAATCAGTTGCACCTGCTTTGAACTGGAACCCAGTTGTTTCAAGAAGTGATTTATACTGATCAAGTAGAGTTCAGCTTTGCATAATACAGAATTAAGTCTTATTATTCATTCGTACTGTTTATAATGAAGCTGTCACACAGTGCATGCTTCTCCTTGATCCAAAATATATAGCTATGAAAATCAGATGGAAATGTATAATTCCCTATTGCATCGGTCCACAGAGATGGATGAAGAAAAGCTGGTTTGTTTCTTGACAATATTTTAAGCAAGGTTCTAAATTTCAAAGACTTAATATAAATAACTCTGTATGTGTGAATTTCCAAACTATATTTTAAAAATATTAGGGGATTTATGCTCAATAACTCTTCAAAATTGTGCGGATTACTTAAAATAGAACAAAATTTCTCAGCATCAGACCAACTTGATAAAATATATCTTTTTAACTGGCTCATCTTCAATGAAAATTGTAAACATTCAGAACACAAAACTTTGATTCTAGTCCACAAGCTCAAGGAACACAGGGAAAAAAAAAAATAAACTTTCATCCTAACTAATCTGAACTGCAAGACTTTCAGGCTTAATTATTTCTGATTTCCAGAACTCACATTTCTGAAATATCATCGTAATATCTTTTTACACAGACTTTCTGAAAGAGTAACATATTGATAATCTGTTCTAAGATTTTGTGAGAGTTAAAAATGGAGAATCTTCTCTTTCCCCAAACCGAATTTCTTAAGGATTAATGCATCACTACATGTGGCTGGAAAATTTAATATTTTTCCCTCCCTAGAATTTATAGATGAGGGAAATAATGTCCCATATAGTATGAACTTTAGGGCGTTTATCAGTTGAAGAATGGGCATTTTGAGTTGCTCTTTTAGAATGAGTTCCAGTTTAGACAAGTAATCAAATAATTCTGAGCAAGAGAGAGTCCTAAAAGATGCTGCCTACAGAGGAAGAGGATGGTCATAACACAGCTCATCACTCTCAAGACAAGTGTCAAAATTATCTGGGCTATTTTCTTCACCTTCCTTTTTGTCTCTTACTTTTTAAATCAATATTGCATCCTGGACTTAAAGTTCTATCAAAAATAACAGACTTGTATAAAAAGTTTCACTTTTGATTTCAAAGAAACTAACATTCATAAAAAGATCCTCTTCATTTTCTCATCTTTGTGAAAATCCAACTGGCAATCAGTCAACAAGAAAGCAACAAGTTGCAGACTTTCAGCCGGAGTTACAAACTTCACTTTGAGCTCTTTGGTCACCCACATTCATATCACACACTCTACTCTGCATTTAAACACAAAGTTGAAGATATTAGTGACCAAACTCAAGTGTCATGATTTTCTCATAAACCCATGAAAATTTCAGTTTTCTAATTAAAGGGTTTTCATCCAAAACATACGTTGAAGTTACTGGTAGCATAAATCAGTAACTATATACCAAATGCATGTGAATACAGAGGAATTGCACAGTTGAAATTATTATGTTTTTACAAATGTAATATCAATTATTATAAAAGTAAGAAACAGTATCCTTATAAATTATTATAATTTCCAAAGGAAACTATCGTCACATTTTCAATTCCTATTCAAATCTCACTAAGAACTCATTAGCTGGTGATACTTCCTAACTTTGTAAACATTTATTTAATATTTTTAAACCATAGAGCCTTGCTAAGAACATGACTCATGTTCACTATACATATTCATTTGAAACAAATAGTGAAGTCTTTGAACATTTGTGCTGCTGTCATTAACTCTATTTATGGGGGACGCTGACAGACAGCAAATTGCACCTCCCCGTGCCATGCCTGCCCTGAGCAATTTACAGTCTAAAATGTTTGGCCAAGAGAGACAAACAGAAGCAGAAATATAAATATAGGCAGGGAACTTCAACCCTTTTATGCTTACAGAGTATATGGAAGCTCAACCTCTCCTTTCACTGTACTAACTCATTAAAAATTTGCCCACGGGTGTGGAACTTCATCATTATTCCCATATCCCAGCACACAGAAAACAGCCAGCTTTTATCGTTCCCCTCCACGCAACACACAAAACCCCGATGTTGAAGGGATACAGAACTGCACTCAACAGTAACAAGTAAACCAGAGACAATAGTTTACACCCTTATGAAGTAAGACTTTACGTTTTTTGGTCAAGTAAAAAATATACGTGGAAACTTTTTGCTTCAACAAAAAAGATATTTTTGCTTGTACAAGCCAGAGGCTTTCTTTCCATTGCTTCTGTTCTGCTTCTCTTGAGAACTGTGTTAGGATATCACCCAGTGTGAAAGCCCCAGATAAAATATTTTGTCAAAGTGAAGATTGCCCCTCTTCCCAGGTACACAGAGAAATTTAAGATCATAACAGGACATAAAAAGTCAGCATTTTTTTGAGTTTAGGAAGATATCTTTCACCTCGCACAATCACTAATTCTTTCAAAGATACAACACTGCATATGTCCAGAGCAATCGGAGTACTATACTGGATGTGAATGGCTGTTTACCTTCTATTATAGTGCTGAAGAGGAAATTGAGCTATATATGTTTTTTATTGGCTTGGGATATCTATCTACTATCTGAAATTACTTCCATTTCCATATCCATTATGTGAATTGGATGTGGAAATTATAGTCTCAGGTTTCTCGTGGCATCTGCACACTAATGCTGATAGCATGTGGACTCAACACCCCTTGGAAATAATTGTATAAGATCACTCACACCATTACATTTGATGCATTAGGTCCATTACATACTCACAGAGATCTCTGTCCTCACTAGTATAAGCCATATCCTTGATAGTGCTGATATTAAGGAGAGAAATTCACCTCTTACTTAGTCATAATAAATGTACTATTTCAGGGTAAAAGCAGTTCCTGGGGAAACTCAACTTCTTGGTCATAGCAGACTTGCTGATCTCACCCTACACAAGACGGACATCTTTTCTCTCTTCCCTAATAATGAACGTCAAGAGGAAAATACACATACTGATCATCTAGTAAAGTTGTTTGCGTTTTCTTCCGGCAGCAGAAAGTCATACCTGTACATTAGTTACAAAACTGTCTGGGTCAAGCCAAGAGAGAAGTTCTGCTTTAAGAGGTGTAGTAGCTAAACCCATCACATACTGTTTTTCAGGCTTCTCAGCTTACAAAGGGATAACAGCAGTAGGAAATAAACTAAATACTTGTAATTGGAGTGTAACTATGCATTTGTATACATAACTGCTCAGATTTCACAGGAAAATTCTAATAGTTGCCGGTAAAACACAGCAATCTCATGCCTAGCCATTTAATAACCAGGTAGAGAAGTTAAAGCTATATCTTGGCAAACAAGTTGTAAAAGAGCAAACCTTTCTTTTCACACAAAATATCATTACCTTTTCTGAATTTCCATGTTTCTGCTTTTTTCTGTAAAGCTGAACACCACGAGCACTGCCTCAGGCTGCCGTGATTTGAAGCAAAAGCACAGAAGCGAGTATCTTTCCTGTTATTTTGGTGGCTTGGTTCAAAGTCAGTGGTAGAGCATTTGTTGAACTCTGGAAAGGCCGATCATTAGGCCCCAGAATATGTGCTCAGCTGAAGCTGGGTTGATCTGAGGATAGTAGCTTCATTCATCAGTTCCAAAGATGAAAGCTACATGCTACAAGAGGTAGTAAAGTCGGTGTGGGATAGTTCTCCTTCAAACACCACTGCCAGTACCAGGAAGTGGGAGGAAGAATCCTTGAGTGAAAATGACTTTCAAAATTCAGAATAGTTGAATTTGGACATGTGTCTGATAACCAACCGTTGTTCAACGTAGGAAGATCAACTGTGTGAACAGAGGAGCTATTTATTATATTTTAGAAAGACAATCTACAATTGTCAAATCTATACTTTTCAAGACCTAAAAGATGACGTTACTATAATTTCCTGCTAGGAAGATGATTTCCCACACTGGAAAATTTCAGGATGTACTGCCTTTGGCTAGATGCTTGGCACCATGTAGACTGCATTATACACGTTTACAGTTTTCAAAACCCTTTTAAGTACCACAAGTGCCACAAATTCCAGAGTTAAGGGTGAGGAGGATGGGGGGAACAACTGCTTTTGGCTTCATTTCTGTGCTGTTCTAGCACCATTTCATTTCCCTCTTTGCTCCACTGAGAACTGATGTGTGAGAGCAGAGGAAAGAAACCAGTTACTCTAGTGTTTTGGTTACCGGTAGGGTTCTCAGATGGAAATATTTCTGCAGTATGTATGCTTCCATTTGAATTTTTAAAATTTTATGGATATTAGATCATCTTAAATACATATACTATAAATCATACAGATGGCCAACATAAACATGTTCCCCTTTGCTCTCAAAATTATACAGCATGAAGAATAAATATTATCACTATTTTTTAGTTAATTACCAGGTAATGAGAAAACTCACTCAGGATCACAAGACATCACCAAACCCACTTTGTTTGCCACTAATTGTAATTCACAGACAAAAAAATGCTGTTGCAAAAAAAAAAAATCACAAGCCCACAATCCATGTGCACAGGTTATAATCAGACCATCGCAAAGATCAGAGGGACTGCATGGAGCTTTTGCTCCAATACTAAAACTCTGGTCAAGAATATCTAGCGAGCTGTGATAGCGGTTAGCTTAACAGCGAGTCTTAGCTGAAAGGATTTATGGATTTTGGAAAAAAAAACACCAAGAAAAAAAGAAGCCTGTGCATCTAAATCATGTTCCTATTCGAGAGTCCCATTGCATTTCAGAGGCAAACACAAAAAGGAGCAAAGCGCAGTTTGCTTCAGAATAGAGGCTGAGAGGGAGCCTGCAAACTGAGACCCACGCCAGGATAGTCTGCATATCGTTTGGGCTTCATTTCTTTCCCAAGCTTCACAGGGGAAAATGGAAGTCATTTTCCCTATAGGGTCTTTTTTTTATTTAGCATTATTTTTTGGGTCTCATGTTAAGAGGAAAGCATCACAGAAGCCGTACGAAATTATTGATGAAGCTGCATTATTTCCTCTCCATATGTTATTAAGTGACAAAACATCAGTGGAATATGTCTTTTCAAGAAAGATTTTGAAAGACTCAGGAGCTTTGTCAAACTAGTATAATCCTCTTAGTTGTGCAAACACTGAAATAAACTATATTGCTTCTGGAATTAAGAAGTATAAAGCTGAATGGGGAAAAAAAATCATTAAACGGTTTGATTTTGTGTGTTCTTTTTCCCTTCAATCTCCACTGTTGATATTCAGAGGAACTCTTATTTTATCTCCCGGATTTTAAGTACTAGCCATCTGTATTATCCACAGTATTTGTGGATAGATGGATATGAACAGTGTTTATATGCACATCTTAGAAGACATGCATTTGTACTTTCAGCTGTTGGAAAATATTAGGTGAACACGTTAAGCATGATAATACGGATTCAGAGTAGACATCAGCTATCATCATGTGCTGCCATCTAAAGAGGAACCCAAAATTACAGTCTAATGAGAATAATGACTAGGTTAAATCTGTGCCAATGTCCACTTTTATCATCATTTCATCTGTTTGTGACATGCTCTTTCAAAAAACAGAGCGGCACTAGTTCCATTTCGTACTAGATATTCTTACAAAAAAGTGTATGATACTGCTCAGACCTTACAAGAATTTGGGGAGGCTATTCCACTTTTACTCTGGGTTAGCTGTTAATGTGGGTCCAGACAAAAGGGAAAAAGGGATGGACAGAAGACAACAGAAAAGACTACAGGAAACATCTTCTGTTACATTTCATAGAAAATATTAGATAAAGATTCAACTACTTTTTAGTGAGGGACTGTTACATAAATGGGAACCAGCACAAACAATCCATTGCAATGTCAAAGATATTGTTTTTTTTTTAAAAAAAAAAAAGCAAGGAAGGTTAATTATAAATGAACATTCCCTACGGATATCTCAGGAGATATGTCTCAGTCTGTTTCCTATTGACAGGTGGTAGTGTAAATTAAATGTGGTATTATGAATTCAAATTGGATTTCAGCTACTCATCATCCATACTGTGGCTTTAGAATAGGCTGAGATGATTATAGCCCAAAAGCCATAATGAAAACTGGTATCTTTTGTGCCATTTTCTAGCGTCTTTTTCCTTTTAAGAGGACAGATTTATGATGTTCATATAATATTTATCATCTCAGAAATGTATTATTCTGGATTGTATACATGTGTTGCTTTTGATTAGGTGAAGCAATAAGCGCCTACTCCATGGTACAAGCATAAAAAATAGCATTTGGGGGGGCTGGGTATGTAACATGGACAAGTGTCAAACCCAGAGGACCAGCTTTTAGTCATTAGGAACAGAAATGTTGACATAATGTTACAGCAGGGGTTACCAGACTCAAAATAGCTATAATACTCTTGGAAAAAAAATATATACGTGTGTATCCTCCAAACACAGGCTAATTCAGTTAGTCTAATAAACACAAGCCACATGCAAACAAACGCCACACTAAACACTCTGTTCCCTCTTTCTAAATTCCATCTTTAGCTTCTTGACCTTCCAGTTTGTAACTTGGTTCAGAATTATGCCATTTATAAATACATTTTTATGCCAGTATATATAAGCAGCAACACAGGCCCAGAGATGTCCCTGCTAACAATGAACTAAGGGCACAGAAAAAAATCACTTTCTTGTAACAGTGACAAAGAGAAGCTACTGTAAGAAAGAGGAAAAATATGAACAACTGAACTTCTCTCTCACACTCACGATAGAACTTTTTCCCCTTATCCTCTTGCTTATCTCCTCGCTTCCTGCTGCCGGCTCAGAGGAGCAGCACAAAATCCCACCCTAACAACACAGCTGGGAGAGAAGCATCTGCAGAACGCGCTGGGACCGCAGCGCTGGAAAACAGCAATCACTTCAGAGATACACAGATACTGCAGAAGCAAGGGCTCATAGAGCAGCGTTCTTTCAGAAGGGTCTAAAGATGGCAAAAGATGAGTATTCCATGGATGTAAACCATCCCGATGGCTCTGACGTGAGCGTTGCTATACATCAGGTTAAGCATATTGTTTAAACACGCACACAGAGCCAACCATGCCAACGTTAGCAAAACCCTGGAACAATTTAGCTCGGCAATCTCCTAGAGTGTGTCCGTGCTACAACCTCGGCTCGGTGTAAAGGACAGATGATAGTGCTAATTAACACCTGCAGCTGTGATGATTTTACAGCCACAGAAGCAACAGTTTGCCATAATGAGCCTCCGTCACATATTAAATTTAAAACAGAAGACCCCTCACTACAAAAATACTCACTGACACAAGCTTCAATTATTTGACTAGGAATCTATTATTAGCATTTCATAGGCCTCTACAGAATCACTTCATCTATCATTTGAAGTCCATTTTGCAAATATCTTCATTAAACAAACCAAGCAAAAAGTATCTGATTCAAAATAAACGATAATAATTTAAAAAAGTGCACCCCCCATGCAGGCTTCAATTCAAAAGAACAGGGTGTTTTTCTTTGCCGTTGTTAATAAAATGCAATTATTTGTGACATTTGGAATGATTAAACGTAAATGCAAGAATAAAAAGGAACATTCAACCTTTCTGAAGATGGAAAGAGCTCATGTATCTTTATAATATCCCCCTAATTTAATTAATATATTCCTCATACCATCTGGTCTGACTCACTCAAAATGTAACAAAGTAGATCACAATTAGAACATTATAAATCTAACACAACTTTAGACCGAACACTTTAGATTATACCATCACTGTTAAAAGCTGGGCTGTCAGTAAAGTGACAGATGATTCCACGGAAGCTAATTCAGCAGATACTTTACAATGCTCTCTTTGTTAAAAGCATCTGTATATTGATTTCCATATTTGTATTTTAAGACAATGGCACGCTTAGGAAAAAAGAGCTCAATGTACAAATGAAGCATGGAATATCTGTCACTTGTCAGATCTGGACTGAAATCTGGAGACATAAAAATGTCAGGAAATAAAATATTTTACATCTGCAGTGAATAACTAACCAGGCAATCATTACTCAGTTTCTTTTGGAAAAAAAATGGCAGAAACTGGGGGAAAAATCATATTTGACTTAGTTTTTACAAGTCTTCTCTCTTTCCTTATAAATACCAGTAAATTTGGAAATAGCAGCATCATTTTGAGATGTACATGTCTTATTCCCCATTAAATTTTAACAGAATTCAAAAATCATTTTGTAATGCATTTTTCAGTACCAATTTAATTTCCATCAAAAACAGTTCCTCCAGTTCCACCAAGGGGCCTTGCATTATGGAAGTCCACGACCCGGTCAGCAGATGAAGGAGAGACATACTAATTGTATTGATCTATTTTTGGCCAAAAGCAGCATAGGTCACACTGACAGAACTAGATTCAGTTGGTAAAAACCTTTTCTTGTTTATTCAAATGCAAATAAGTAAAATCAGAATGACAATAATAATTACCATTATTTCTCCTGAACATCTATATACGGATAGGATGTGAAAATGTATAGACAGAAACATTTGCTTTTAGTCCACCCCGGCCTCAGCTCTTTTCTTTTTTGAAGGAAAGATGACTCTGGTTGGGTCACAAAGGAGGTCATTTGTCAACAAAGTGGGCAGAAATCAGCAACCTGAAACCACAACAGTCTTGGGGCAATGACAGGACCTTCCTACACGATGGATCCCCCAAAGGCAGAAGAGTTCTCCCAAACACAGACAGATGTGACCTAGTCTCATAGTGAAAACGTATCATATGCTTCCCAAACTCCTACTGATAAAGAACTCTCTTTAATGTTAAAGTGGAAAATAGCACAAGGTAACAAAACAAAAATATCACTAGCAATAACCTTAAATATCATACCTTAAAATACATATACACATCTTAAAATATAAGGAGGTGTAAAGAGTGCTCCTCAATACTTGTTGTAGCGTAAGGACCAAATGCTACTCTGGTACATCAGAAAGAGCAAACGTGATTTTGGTTTTTTTCCTTTTATCTATACATGATTTTCTGCTCTTCATCTTTCACTAGAAGAAGTAATAGCTTTTAGTCCATAAGGTTTGTGGGAAAAAGAAATTCCTTTTAAAATAATAAACCCCAATTGATACATCGATACCAGATCTGTATCTTTACAGTGCACAGAACAGCCTCTTTCCTGGGTGTGAATGCAATCCCTTGAGGATCTCTGCAGCGTAATATGATAATATTTATATTAATTCTTTTTTGTTGTTGTTTTTCTTATCCTTCGAAGCACAGAAAAAGTGGAATTACGGACTGACATATCGTCAGCAACATCCCTTTTAGTGCCGCGGGTGCACTTCCCCAGTGTAGCTGGTACTGTGCTGCGGTGTGACGGAGGAACGTATCTACACAGCATCGCAACCCACCAGAGGCCCCGCACTCCACCAGCCCTGCCCGGGCACGGAGGAAAGAGGGTTCTCTTTTACACTAACATCAGCTAATTTATCCCATTTAAAGTACCGCAGTTTTGTATTAGATGTAATTGAAAACCTGCAAAACAGGGTGAAATGGAGTTTTAGCTGAAAAAGTAAATAATGACAGATAAAGTGAAGCATGTCACCAAATACCACCTATCTAGATTCCCACCAGTTAAACAAATGTCAAGGTATTGATTTGTTCATACAATAGTTCAGGAGGGCCTAGTCTTGAATTTCCTATGGCTCTCCAGAAATTCAGGGCGCAGCTCTCATGCCAGGGCTACATCGTGTTTCTGAAAGAGGAGTGTGCTGAAGCGAGGGCCACGGGTTTGATCACGAGGCCTCGCTACTGCCAACAAGACACAAGACGCTAGGGATTTCTCTGACAAACCGCGTGGACTCATCCACATGCTGAGAAAGGACAGGTAGCACCCCTGGAAGGGTATCGTCGCCTCAGCGATCTGTTCCCGGAGGTATTCACCACTCCCCATCGTTCTCTCCAGCATAGAATCATAGGAATATTAATGCTGGAAAAGACCTCTAAGATTATCAAGTCCAGCCGTCACCCCAACACCCCCGTGCCTGCTAAACCATGTCCCGAAGTGCCACATCTACACATTTTTTGAATGCCTCCAGGGATGGTGACTCCACCACCGCCCTGGGCAGCCTGGTCCAATGCCTGACCACTCTTTCAGTGAAGAAATTTCTCCCAGTATCCCCTGACGCAACTTGAGGCCATTAAATAACATACTATAATATATTTATATGAGAATTTCCTTACTTTCAGAAGCTTTTGGTATTTGTCCAGTTCAGCAAGGATATTTGGCCACCTCTGCACTCAGCCGCCACGCTGAGATCACACTGTCTGCACCAAACTTCTCTGCATGGCTACAGAGTCCAGAAACCGCTCTTCAAAGACTTCTGCAAGGCAGCCACTAAATATTTGGTTTGGGGACCCTGGATAAAAAGTATATATCTAATGTATCTGTGCCTCAATCTAGTCTGCCCAGTGCTGCTTCACTAAACAGGAGCCAAATCCAAAAGGTTAGCACCATCTTATTTTGAATATCTGCTCAGCCTTTTGTGAGCTGCATTTTAGCATCTCAGGCAGGCAATGCTTGATTTGTGAAGAGAATTTAGAAGCACGGGAGATATGCTAATTTCCCAGCTTATTATCCTGCCTGACTTCCCCTTTATTTTTTCCTTTTCTTCCTGTCGTGAACTGAGAAGGTCCCAGATGGAATTTCTAAATGAAAGCATTTGTGTCCACTGCTCCCTACAGAAAAAATGTGAAGGGACAAAGTCTGTGGGAGTACAAAGATTGGGTGAGGAGTTAAAGGGAGAACAAAAGGTATCAGTGGGAATATAGATGAAAACAGGCAGGAACTGAGAAGAACAAAGACTATTCATGAAAGGATAAATATTAACTGTCCTCCTATACACATATGCCCTTTCAATAGAGTATGGAGCTCCTCAAACTACTTTTCACCCACTTCCTACTGAAAGAGCCAAATCTGGTTTCCAGTTTTTATTAAAAAGTAGATCAATAGCTCTTTCACAAGTAACAATTAACATTGACATTTTTTGAGTACGTTTGCTTACAATATGGTAATAAATGTCTATCTCACTGAAAAATACATCCAGCTATCTCGCACACTTTTCACTTCTAAACGCAGAAAACCCAAAGCAGGCGAGGCGGCCGTGCAGGCAGTGCTAAGCACTCCCGGCCGCCCTTGGCCGGGCTGATCCGCTCCCAGAGCCGAGCCCCGAGTCCGGCTCCGCAGGCTCCGGCCGGGACGGGCACGGGAGCCTCACGGCACCTTCGCTCTCGCGGTTTCTCCTCCCTGCGGTTTATCGCTGCAAACTTCTGCCCTGCTTATAAACATCACCACGGCGGTTTTATTACAAACACTTAGTGCAGCCAAGTGCATTAGGATAATATTTTGCTTTTAGCTTACTTGCTACTTGTAATGACCATAATGGGCAATAAAATCTGTTACTGATGTTTAGCTTGGTTTAATCAACACTAGACCCCCAGTAAAGAAACAGAATTACTGATCCAGTGATTCAGAAACAGATTCTTTGCCTCACTGTAAACAGATTCTTTGCCTCACTGTCATGTTTTGAGATCCTGCTTGCCAGTGATTTATAGCTGCAGGTTCCCTGGCCTGTATTAAAGAGAGCGAGATGACTACTTCAGAATCATAAAAGTAATTGGAAGACTACCTTGTAGCTTCAAGGGAAAGGTAACAAAATGGATTCTGAAAGACTCTTTCACTGGAGGGGTAGTGGTAGGGCTTTGTGTAGCAAACTCGCATGGCACGATAGAAAAAATCACACCTTTCTTCTTTAGACAGCCACCCTGTCACCTCTTACCCAACCTCATGTAAATGAAGAAAATGAGCACTGTTCTGTGGCTGAATAGCAGATGAAGTACCAGCCTGGAAACAAATGAGATGAAACGCATCATCCGCAGCTCACTGTAATCACCTACAGAGCTGAAGTAGATGAATGAGCTACATCCACACAGATTTTACTGCTGCTGGTATCTTACTTTTTTCCTCCTCGGCAGTTGCGGAGAACACGTAATTACATGTAGTGATTTGCATTAGAGAGTAAATGTGCGCTCCTTTCGTTATTCATTCACGGGTTAGATTAACTTTGTGTATCAAGACATACATAAAAATGTAATCATTTCATTGTCAGGAGCCTAAAGCTAATGTTAATTACAGTTTGAAACTTCGATTATTAATGCATCTTTACCTATTGAAGTGTGAAATAAGCAATAGTAGTTGGAATACACCAATTAAATTAGCTTTTGAGACTGGAATTCGTAAATAGGATACTACCTTATATTTACAGTTAAAATTGTAACCCAGCATGCAAGAGCTGGAGGGTTCTGTATTCTAAACAACAATACACCTCAACATTCATACAAAGAAGGAAAAATATTGGACTTTTTCCACAAACCTATTGCTACATTATAAATATACAATAAGCTTTATGGCCTGTGGAAGCAGTTGCTGTATTTATTCTATACAGTCAACTATTACAAAAATCAAACTCACCTTTCTCATAAATCTTGCATTAATACACGCACCCACATGCCCTATAAAAGCAAATGGATTCTGTAGCCAGAACTAAGCAAATATTGAATATAGCTATTCAAGAACAATAATTCAAAGAACTAATAGGGGTTTTTGTTAGCTCATAATTTTTTGGTCCATTTTCGAAGTTTGTTCATTTTACTTTGTTGAGTTGGAAAGTCAACAGTAAGAAAATGTATCACCTAGTAAGTTAATGTCTTAAATACCTGGAGAAGAAAAACTGTACATAAATTACAGGGAAACAGTAATGTTTTGAACATATTGTAATTGCTTAAGGACAGAGAAAAATTAAAATGACTTATAAAAATAAAGCCTTCAAGAACAACAGATTTCAGCTTCTGCAGAACATACAATATTCCTTTCAATTCTGCCAGTTACTACACTTCTATAAATTTACCATTTTCAGTTCAATCATAGAACAAAATTCCTCTGATATCTTTTGCTCCTTGAAAATTCTCTCTTACTTCATAATCTCTAATTTTACCACATCAGTTACTTACCCTTCTGTATTTGTCACAAATTATTGCTTTTTAAAATTACTCTTTCACCAACGTTCATCTCTCCTCTCCTAGTATCCCTATTTTTTTTCAGACCGTTTGCCTCCCGACATGAGGGACCTCAGAGAGGCAACGTGATTTCTGACCTGCTGCACTGAAGGGTATGTACACTTTTTGTGACTGTTGGAAGATCTTCCTCCGCCTTCAACATAATTCAGAAACCAACCACCATCCTGCAAAAACGGTGGGATTTTTGACACATACTTTGAATGTATCCTCACCTAGGGCAATGTACTTGATGACTGGATCATAATTTTGCTCATGTTTTTTATTAATTTATACATGTGTGTTACAATTCGAACGGCCAAATTATTACTAATGCTAATGAAACAAGATTAAATTTCTACTGAAGAGAAACTGGTAAAATGTCATTCTAGAAAGAAAGAGATTTAGGCATTTATTTTTTAAAAAAATATCTGCCAAAAGTAAATTTGGCTTTCCTAACATGAGATCATTGAAAGCTATGAACGCTGCATCTCAGTACCCCAGCTCTCGATAAAGCTGTACTTGTTTGAATTAACCAATCTGCCATCAAAACCAGCAACTTTTCCTGGATATCTGTCGATAAATGAGCCCATACATTCATTTGCAAATAGTATGGATACTTAGAAATCTTCACCATGTACATTTTACATTTTTTAAAAACAGAAAAATTTTTGTGCAATAAATTACTCATTATTAGCTACAGACAGCTTTAATTACAAGTACTGACTTAGACTGAAAGAAAAAGTCTGCACAAAGTGATCTAATAAATTAGATATGAACAAGCAGCACAAAATGACAACCTGAAATTAGTATCATAAAAGAAAATTGTTCTTCAAACTTTAAAGTAGGTCGTAAGCTTAAATTTAAACAAAGAATACATCTTTTAGTGCTTTTTAGAAAACTCACTCCTTTGAAAGCAACACCAGAAACCTTGTTATTTGTAAAGGACCAAAAAGTGGAGATGGGTGAACAATAATTAAGCAGCAATTCAGAGAAGGATTTTCAACACCTTTCTGAAGGTAGGAGTAGACTGGAGAAAAACATTTAGAGAGTGAGGATAGTGTGGCAATAATTTAAATCCTACAGAAGACAATATTTCATCCAGCTTAAAGTCAGTGACACGCATAGGTGACACCTTATCTCAAAAAATACCTGATACCAAATTAACCCATCAAAAAATGTTCAATACTTTTGAGTTGAATTTATTGCACTTGGGGTTTTGATTCACTGTATTGTTGAGCCCCAGTTTCAGTTGATGACAACAAAAGGCCAGAAGTGCTTAGGGGCAGTTCCGAACAGAGCTGTGGTGACAGACAGTGGTTTAGAAGGAATCAAGGATGCAACAGATCAGTGGACAAACTGATCAATTGGCTACTTCGTCGGGGATGCCAGGGGATAACTGCTGTTAGGGTATCTGGGGGGAATCCAGGGCAGAGCTGGGAACGGGCAGGTCTGGCAAAGATCTTTCAATAGTGCCTCGCAACTTCCTCGGCCAGGGGACCACAGCCCCTCTCCCCAACTCCACTCACCCCCTTTCCGCTTCCCTTCCTGACCCATTTCAGTGGGACTAGATCCAAACCACAGCGTTACTTTCTGAGCCTCCCTGTAGTGCAGATTTCTTTGGAAATTCCCTAGCAGGTGCTCTGTGAAGACAGTTTGCCTCTTGCTGAGACGAGGCAGTATCTAGCACAGCTTTGGAGCTTGCAGGGTTTGTCTTTTCTCTGCGCTCTAGGCTGAAGGAATCCTGCACACCAGCGGGAGAGCTCCTACAGCAGCCGGGTGGAGAAGATGCAATTTTACTTGCTCCACTGTAGCTATGTCTGAACATTTGGTGTTCCTGACCAAAATCAGGGACACAACCACGCTGAAGAAACAAATAGTTCAGAGCTGTCCCACTGCGGCAAACACAGAAGCCAGGCCACAGGCGTTGGGGTTTCCTTATAGTATTGTGATGGCAGAGGTGACCACAACGGTATGCACTGTGCTTCACAAGGGTAGAGAGTGGAGTACCTCTAGGTCCATCTTATCCTCTTTTGTGTAGGAGGTCCGTGTTTACTACTCCTAAGGAAGTCACAAAGCTCTACATGCTATCCAGAACAGAAAGTCGCTTAGGAATTTCTGAGTCTTCCGTCTGTTCACTTCAACAACGACACTGAAAGCCAGGACAAGAACTGATAACCTTAGAGCTAAATCTAATTCTGCCAGAAACTTGTTTGGATGCCCTAAGTCCAGCATTTCTGGAAGTTTTTCAAGTATCTATCACTTCTGTGTGCCACTGTATGACACTAAGAGTGAGACATTTAAATGTGATGGGGAAGGAGCAGTTTGGAGGCTTACACTATTCGCCTCCTCTGCTGTGGTGTTACGGGAACTCAGTGCGACCGTGACTCTTTAGCAGCAAAAAATATTTCTCAATAAAAATTATTTTTCAAATAATTTTTAACAAGAACAGATTGAAAAATCTTACTTAAGATCAAATAAGGAAGAGGAAAATCATTAAATTCCAGGGCTCCACTAGCCTTGCTATGTTCTGCTAACTAAACACCTCTTGCCACTTACTTTATCATTTAAAATACTGCCAGAACCTCTGACGATAGGATGCTGTAATCGATAGTCTCTTGTATTTATTCTGTAAATCCAACAGATTTTATATATTTCAACTACATTGCACCATACTGCAGAATTCATCCAAAGAGACTGTGACTGAAACAGGCTTTAGTTCATTTCTAGCAACCTGCTGGAAAATTAATCTCACCGAAAACCTGCACTGCTATTTCTGTGTTTGTTCTGACTCATTATGAACTCATCTTTGCAAGGAAGAACACACAGAAGCAAGAAGATATTTCAAGCTACTAGATTCTGATGGAATATCTAGCATTACAATTATCTTCAGAGGAAAATTTCAGTAGGATTCATCTCATTACCAATCTGACACTGTATTTCACACAACACACAGTAACTTTATGCTAGGAAAGTTTCTCTTCTTCACAACTTTTGGTGGGACCATATTAAATAGTTGCCCAGCAACAGATGACTAGAGAAGGACCACAGGTCTGCAGGAGAGCCCTTGAAGGGCAGCACAGAGGAACTCCAGCCAGTCAGTCACCTTTATTGGGCGCCCAACTTAAATGCCTCTACGCAAACACACGCAGCTTGGGGAATAAACATTTAGGGTCTCATTTAAAAGGGCGTGCTAGGCACAATGATTCACATAAATACTCAAACAGTTGTTCAGCAGATGACATATCAAGCCTATACACTCAAGGGATTTTGGTTGTTGGCTTTTTTATTGCTTTTTATTCATGAAATCTCCATTTTCTTTGCTAGGATCCTTATTAACTTTGTGAATCTTCTTCCTTCTTTAGTGCAGAAAGACACTTACTCTAAAACTAGATGGTAAATTCGTAAAAAAAGCATTTACACATCTTTCCCAAAATGTCTAGTAATAGATATTTATACATAAGTGTATGAGCAGAAAGAAAGAGGAGCTGCAGAATTCAATAGTATGAGTAAGTGCCTGCAAAAACATTTTCTACAATACCTATCCATTATGTTGTTCTTCAGAATTATCTGGCAAATTAAACGCTGAGATTGACGGTCAAGTGAAAGAAGCATCAAATACCTGTTATCCTCTGTTACCTTGCCAATATTCCAATGATAGGTCAAAACCAGAAACGTATATTTATAGACATTTAGTAGATAGAAAGCTGCACAGGCTTCAGACAGAGCCATAGCAATACTGTGCTATTACACAAGAAACTCTTGGCTTGGTAGGGTTATAGCTTTACCATTCTTAGGACTTCTTTCCTCACGGTTACAGCTGCAGATAAACAATATTGCTTCGAGTTACGCTAGTATTGCTAAATAGACTCTTTGCTATATTTAACTGCTTCTGTTAAGGGGAAAGACAAAGTAAATCTGTCATCTAGCAACAGATCTAAGGAAAAGACTGATTTTTCACACTTCGAAAAAATAATAAAGTTCTTTTTTTTATAAACAACAGCAAAAAAAATTCCCACAAACACGTATTCGTACTGGAATATCCCAGTAAAGGAGCTGTACCAAGAAATGATCAAATTTGATCACAGATTCTATTTTGGACCTTAGAGAACTTTCTTAATGAAAGAGGAACAAATACGTCTTCATGAGAACTCACACGTTTCAGTAACTGACAATTCACACCCAAAAAATCCGACAGCCCTTTAAAGAAACAGATAAAGATTTTTTACTCCTCTCTTACACTGATCCAGCTCAGGTTAAATATAACTTGACCTGAAGAGGTGAACTTTTCTTAGGCTTTGAAGTAACTTTGCGAATTAGTTCTTTTCTGCCTGTTGTATCACTGGTATGCCTATAAACCTGACTGAACACAAAAGCTTCTGGTCAGTGCTTTCTATGTACAGTGATTTCAAGATGCGAAATCTTGAATACAAAGTGGCTAAGAGAGGTCTCCAGGTGTAGGGAGTATGAGCATTTAGCTTAATCTTTAAAACTTTGCCATACCTGAGGTGCATTTAAACCTCATTTCCTCCAGGTCTCTTTCTCAACTAGACCCTTCTTTTCCTCTTAACTCCCAACTTCTTGTCTCTCCAAGCCTCAATCAAATCTGTGATCCATCTCATCTTTGCTGCCTGCTCAGAGCAAGTCCTTTTCATCCCATACTATCTCATTCGACAAGTTCCATTCCTGTTGCCAAGGACTTTGTTAAGCCTATGGTGGAAGTAACAAAATATCTTCCCTGCCTTTAGGGCGTTCTAGTTTCAAAGGCAGTCAACGTCCACGAGAGTAAACTCAACCTTTAAACACCTTTTTTTGGAAAGTGGGTATTCAGAAGGACTGCCGAATCTCATGGGGTCAAGCTGGAGTAGCAGGAATTTTCAGATTAAGTTACAAAATTAATCAGGAGACTACTGCTTTCTATTTCTAAAGATCTTTAAAACCCTACACAGAAACGTATCTGGTGTTCCAGCATTTATCTGATGACCTGAAATCATCGTGCACCTCTCAGAGGACTGTACTGGTTTCAGTGGATTTTCAGCCGAGGCAGTTTGTGAATCGCGTGTTTATGCTCTGCCTGATGCAGGTCAGTGCCATTCACTCACTTGTCTAAGAGCTGAAGTGATTCATTATATTTTGCAAAAAGAAAGAAACACTCTCAGGCCAGCTTTTACAGCAGCAGGCAATGCTTGCTGTTTCACTGCATATTTTATATCCATTCATTGCTGAATAACTCAGTCACAATCCGAAGCCATTACACTCTTAACAACCTGCTATTAAGTGTAGCAACAAGGTATCTCACGAAGACTCAGTGCTGTCTGAAGTCATGACCAATTTTTTAAAATGACAATTAAGATGGCAAGAAGTTAGCAACAACAGTAATGGCTGAATAGAAAAATCAATGAGTGCCTCTCCATTTCGGGCAGAATTTTAACAAATAAAGATGAACTTAATCTCATATAAACTAGCCTGGCATGGAAATGAAAACACATTATTGAACTCTAATGCCTTCACCAAGCCTACCCTGAGTCAAGCCATCGATATTTTCATGAGATGCTGGATGACAGATAGATTCTCTCCGCAGCTCTGAAGTTGTCTGGATGCCAGAAACCTGGTGGCCAGCTGCTGTGTTGGACTTTCATCAGGGTCAGGCTGCAGCGGCCCAGAGCGGAAAGGTGCGGAGAGAGGAAGAACGTAAGAGTAAAGCTTTGGCTTCGGGTGGTTTTTTTTCTTTCCGTGCCTTCTCCTGGGCACACAACATGACTTCGCACTCACAGACCCTTTGAGCTCATGAAAGTTCACAAAATGTGAAGGAAGAAAGTTAGGAAAGTTAAGACTTGTTTCCTACCTGTGTTTGCAGGTAATGCAATGATGTGCATTACAGACACAATAACGTGTATTTTATTCTATGGCAGAAGATGAATATCTAATTAATAAACACGTTTCTGTTAGTAGCCATTACACATGACCACAGACCTGAATTAGTTCTTTTTTCACTACTGGACTCTGCTTCAAAAAATCATGTTTAAAATGGGGAGGAAAGAAAAAAAAGTGTTAGAATGAATATTGCATAACCTGACATTCCAATCTACCAACATTACAAAAAGAAAAGTGAGAGATACTATCTTAAGCTAAACCCAAGCAGGCAAGAAGATGCCTGGTAGGAGAGAGCTCTTCAATTTAGAAAACAAAGTAGAAATTTTAACTTCAGATTTCAGGTGGAAGAGTGGGCCAGCTGTCACTTCGAAATAATCACAATAAGCAGAATGTCTTTCAAAAACAACCAACCAACACAACAAAAAAATCTCCTGTAATTCAGCTACATGCTATAATTCTGCTACTTTACTCGGTGACATTCCTCCCTCTTTGTATGTGAAAATAAGTACACCTTGGTGACAATGGCTCATTAAGGTCTAAAACACCCGTGCTTCAGAGACGGGTTTTAAGACACAGTATCAAGGGGAGATACGGTACACAACTTTGTCGTGATCTTATTCAATCACCAGCACTGTAATGTGACAAGCTTTTAATTATTTGAGGTATTATTTGTAAATTCTCACTTCCCACATACATCTAAC
The DNA here is from genome assembly GCF_030867145.1 of Opisthocomus hoazin. Taxonomy (NCBI): domain Eukaryota; kingdom Metazoa; phylum Chordata; class Aves; order Opisthocomiformes; family Opisthocomidae; genus Opisthocomus; species Opisthocomus hoazin. The sequence continues at coordinate 9,626,577 of NC_134436.1, forward strand.
TGTTCTGTGAGTGCTGCTAAATCCTTGGCTTCAAGGATAACTTCTTTGCAAAACTTTTTCTTCTTTTTAACTCCTAATAGAATGTGTTAGCTCAGTATCGTCCTATTAAGCAGCAATATCCTCAAGACAGAAAGTTAATTGCCAGAGTTCAAAAATTCAGTGATGATTAAGAAATCACATTAAACTATTGAGTATTGACAGGAGTTAGCATCAGGTGACTTTAGAATATCTTTTTTTTTTTTATTTCAGCATAAATTCAGAACATTCCTCCTTCATTCATGATTTAGCCGCCTTTAGTTACGTGCACCACCATCCTGATAAGAGCAATAAATGATAAATGGGTCTAAAACATCTATTCAAAAATTGAATTCCTTCCAAATTGCCTAGTCTTCTCTCTAAATGCCACTGAGAACCAGTACAAGCGATAAAATCTTAAGTGAGTACCATCAATTAGATGCAGTTATAATGAAATAAGCAGTATCATAATGTAATCTGAGCAGTGCAAACCTTTGAGGACGAAGCCTCAAATGAGAAAATGGTGCTGGGAGAGATTTCTAGAAGAAACTAGATGAAAGTCCCGTGGTTCTTTTACCTGAAATGAAGACTTACAAGCCCATTTTAAATTACTGTAAAACTCTTCTAGCTTCTCCACCTTCTCCCCTCGTGCCCCCAAAATTGCTGAAACACCTGCAAATGAGAGTGCACGTACAGCGAACTGAACTGGACACCCTTCTGACTACAAAGAGAAAATCTTCAAGGAAAGAGATCACGTATCGTCTTCTGTGAGCTCTGTGTTACGCCGCTTCTGTAAGAGAACAACGCCAAAGAACGGATGCAGCTGTTTGAATATTAGGGGGCATGATAAATAGATTTTATTCCATTCGTAAACCACACTGGAACACTGATAGGAAATAAAACCAAAAAGTGGAAATCTTCTCTGAGCACTGATGTGGCCCCAGCAGACTTCCTTCCCCATATTTGTTGCTTTGGGTTATGTCAGTTTGTTTTATAGCTGCAGTAATTTTAAACGCATTTTCCTCTCTTGTGAGCTGCACTCTTTCAACTTTCCTTGAGGGAAGCTCGAGGCACTGATTTATGGTCAGGTATGTGTGAACATACCTGACCATAAAACACACCGTACTTTAGTATTTACTGCTAGAAGACAGACAATATTCCAGATTCAGTGTCTGAATTCTATTAGCCCTCTTGCTGCATGCAGGTACCATACCATTTAGTTAAAAATTAAAAAAGGATCTGGTTTATTAAATTATTTCTAAAGTTTTGCAAACATCTCAACCTTCACTGATGGTAAAAGGGAGACTTGTAATATTCTGATTTTACTTATAAAGAAATCTTAAGTCTGGAATTTTCCACCCACCCCTTGATAAACGGTGGAGGCTGGAAGGATTTGAAATATCCATGATCAGATTTAAAACAGACAGGTTTTTTCTCCTTATAGTGTATAGAAATTTGGTAACAGCATCAAAGAGTCAGAAATGTGTAGAAGAGGGAATCACCCATGCAGTATATTCAAAATTTGTTCTTTTCACAGTTTGGAGTTAGAACTAAACGCAGTTAAAGTGCGGCTGGGAAGGAACCGGGCGACAGGCGCCGCAGGGACCTGCCCGGCTTGGGAGCTGCCGGCCCGTGGGTGGCCCTCGTGGCTGGGCAGCGAGGGGGCCGGCAGAGCGAGCTCCCCAGCGTCCCGACCGGAGCGCAGGTGGAGACTCCGCTGTGTACATGAATACCTGTTCGGTTGGACTGTGCCTGCGACTGGTCCTCACCCAAAGAAAGCACCCAGGCAAGACATGCCACGGTCCCAACAAGTCAGTGTTGAGAGGGAATTTCCACGCAGATCTCCAGGCACGCCTCGTACAGATCTCCTTACATTCCACAGCAAAGGTCACAAAACCATCGCAGTGCAACGGTGTCAGCACGGCATCGCCCTGGGGTGCCTGCACGTGAGAAATGCTGTTCGGGCTGACGCTGTGTTGATGCAGAAACCAGCTGTCATTATCAATAGTTGGTCTGTCAGGGGGCAACAGTCATGCACGTCAGCGATGGAGAGTGCAGCTTCGAACAGAAAGACAGGCGAAATGTTTTCCTCCATGGCTGCAGGTAGTTAGAAAGTTGTCATCTGACTCCAGCAGTGTGGCTGTGTCTGGACTGATAATTAGGGTTCACGTTTAGGCTTCTTGCTTGGAAACAGGCGCTTTCTGTAAGAATCAGTCTACAGAATATTTGCCCTTTCTTTCGTTCCTGCCATCGTTAAGGGACATTAGAAAGAAGAAAGAAACGTGAACTACAAAAGGTCTAAAAGTTATTGGGGGATACTGTACCGACAACCAAAGGTATGTCTTGTGTGTGATCTTAAGGCCAAATCCTGACACCCATATGGGTATAGGCGTGTTCCCTGATTCCTCTTAACCCTACAGGTACCACCTGTGAGAAGAACAACTACAGCCAACAGTTTACAGTTCGAGTGATACCGCATACCTCATGCAAGATAAATACTGCCTGAATTCCTACCACTCCACTTTGCCTGCGCGTTTAACTGCCCAGCTTCAGGTGCTGAGAACTAATCACCTACGATTCAAACTTGTCCTCAAGTATGGTCAGGGCGACTGAGAGCTAATATTGGCATCAGTGGAGCTGCTTAATGCTAAGGGAAAAAAATGAAATCAAAGAAACTGGAGAGGAACCACTTAGGAATTAACTTCTTTATACAATACATCTCTTCATAAAATAAATTTCTTCATAGAAGAAATACCTAGCAGCTACCGAAATCACGGAGACACAGCAAGGCAGCAATCTGAACAGGTATGGCGGGCTGCCATTCCGCTGCTTTCCTCAGCACAGCTAAGTCCTGGCAGTGCCTACCCATTCGCACAATAAATTCCTGATCCTCCTGACGTTATCAGGCATACGAACCACAAAAGTGCATACGAAGTTACGAGTGCTGTTTTCATTTGGATAACTAACTGACCTATGCAGCAGAGAAGACAGAGCAGAATTCCAGAGCAGCATCCAGGAGGCTGGCAAGGAGGGGGTCAAACTGCAGCCAGCCCTACCTGAGCAGAACGCTCAGGTGTGTTCTTGCGCGGAGACACCGGTACCAGCCGCAGCACTCCTGACACTACCTGACATAAAATCGATTTTTATCAGCAAGTGCCTGCTTTGCCAACCAGTGCAAATTAGGTTGAGAGCTTCTGAAATTAAGATTTGAGCCAAACAGCCACCTAGTTTGGCCAGACTCGTTCAGGTAACGATTTCTTGCCCGAAGCGCAGCTCCCACAACAAGATTTGTTGATCACACAATACGTGTTACTCCCTCTTCTTACGTTATAGCTAATCAGGTATGGGATTCACCATGTCAGAGCTTTTACCTGGACAAGTACCTCATAATTTGGATGCTTTTGATGTCTAAAACATATTTAGTCAAATCTAGACATCAGGCTGACATTTCTGCAATTGCTTGCCTCGTTTAGCCTCTAAACCACTGATGGAAAAACTTCTTCATATTTTGAATTGTACCTTCCTCATTCCTCCAAGACTTAAAAATGCTACAGTGATTTCTTAACCATGAAGTTGATAGGATTTTATAGAATACTTGATTGAGGTATGTTTCTAATTTATTGAACTCCTGCATTAACCAGAGCAGCGTGAGAGAAGTGGAACAGTCTGCATCACTTCTGCAAGGAACCATGATGGAAGCTAGTGCTCAGGCTGACACAGAAAGCTTCATTAACAAGATATCCAGGTAGCAGCATTAATAAACAGGCTTTTTTGAATTGTTCATTACCTTTTAAAGAAATCTTCAAGAAAAAAGTCACCCCCTAAATTTCGGATTGAAGAAAATACCTAGGGAGCCTTTTCAGCTCATTTGAAGTCTGAAGGCTATTGTAGCCAATGCTTAAAACTGATCAAAATTCAGTCTGCTGTTTGTTACTAAATTATGTATCTCTGAAGCATAAATGTGTTAGCTTTAGAAAGTTACAAATTAGTGTATTTCCATACAGCTTGGGAGAATATAATTTTAACCGCTTTGTTTTGGGTAGGAGAAATATTGCTTGCATTATGACACAGGGGAGCTGTCAGTACACACGGCCAGACAGTTTCTTTGGCAGCGAGATTCTCGGAGTGTTAAAAGCAAGTTACTTAGAATTATTAACAATATTTCATGGAATGTCTGATCTTGTTTTTTTATAAAAATATACTTTTTTCATTGAATTGTCTTTATGAAGACAGTTGATTTTAATATAGTATCTTTTTCTTCTGTAAGAAACTACTTTGATCCAGACTATTATTTCGCTATACGTCTACTTGACTCTATAAAACTATAAAATCTGTGTGCCTGTAACAGAATATTTTCCTACTGGTTTATCTTATAGTGACAATTTGGCTACACTGCCTAAACTGCTGAAGCAGAACTGATGACTTCTGAAAGTGCCATCAATAAAAGAAATAAGGGCCAACTGTTACTGTAATCAGGGAATGTTGCCATGGATTTCAGTGGCTTTAGGATCAGGACTTACGGCAGGAGATAAGAACCAAACTAATTAAAATAGATTACATCTACAGAAAAAAAATAGTAAAAGACAGACAGCAAAAACAATTAAAGTGAAGAAGAAGGAATTAAGAGAGTTAAATTGGGAAAAGAAGAATACAAGTCAGAGGAGGAACAAAACTGGATAATAATTGCATTAGGTTAGAAAATAACATCTGCAAAAGGAAAGAACATTAGCAGAAAAAAGTATGGATTAAAATACAGCTCCTCTCCTCCAGCATATATGTCAGCAGGCTGAACAACAGAATGCCAGGATGTGTCACAGAAGTTTTAGTTTCCAGCCTTTAACGCTGTGCAAGGAAATAATGCCTTCAAATCCGAGAAGAAAAAGAAAGGAAAATTCGAGACAGGACCGCAGCTTTTAGGGTATTACCATTTATCTGCACTATTGACCACAATTTCTGACCCCCACGATACGCTCTCACGCAGAACCTCCCGGTGTCATAGCCATCGTTCTAGAGGCTGTATATGTTTTTTCTCGTTTATCTACAGGATATTAAGGAGTAATCTGATTTAAGCAATTAGTAGCTGTGTAGATACAGAATTATTGATGACGATGATCAGAGCTCACGGTTTTAACAATAAATCAACTGAGCTAGCAAACAAAAGACTTCCTTGAACAAGAAAAGAGATACCCTGGAAATCTGCAGGATGAAGGAGGACTATGAGTACCTTTGCGTTCATCCTCTTCTGCCCATGGAAGAAAAGTAGGCTCGCAAGTATGATGGCTGATTTTTATTTCTGACATGACAATTGCAGCTCTGCTCAAAATATAAGAACAACAACAAAATCAATGACAGGATTATGTTTGTTCCTTTTTGTTTTACGAACTCTTTTTATGTCACAACTTCAGCTTCTTTGAAACCATTTCCTAGCGAAAACTATTTAAAACTGCAATCAGGCTGTCTTTGCAGACTTTCATCTTGCCAGCAAGACAGGCAGAGTGACCTTGCATCATCTTTTCTGTTCGAATATTATTTAATTTGGAAAAGTGAAACAGGTAAAGCTTCACTTCGCACTTCTCTCACCTGTTTTTTAAGCAATTTGATGCTTTTAAGCAATTTCTAAGCTTTCACTTGGTAGTGTTGCAGGGAAATGCCTAAGTGTAGCATTTGAAATATATTTTTTTGTCAGAAATGGCACCAATGCCATGTCACATTTTCTTGCTGGTCCAAAGTCTACAGCAGTTATGAGGAAGGCGGCAGTTCACAGGGGTTCCATCGCCATGGTAACTTGTTTACAAGGACTGAAGTACATGCTGAAAATTCAAGGTTAGCTTTCCCTTTGTTCCTGTTTTGATGTTTTTGGCAATATGAATAATGTGGGCATAATCTGAGATTCAGACTGCTTCATGGCAGACCGAGTCGAAACAAAACTCCGCACAAAATGTGCTTTCATCACCCCCATTAGAAACAGAGGATTCAAAAGGCTGCTTAATCAGACCCATCGGCTGCCTCTTCCTTTCATACTCCTGATCAACCGACCTCATTCTGCATTTCACACCTCGAGGAATGAGACTGTCTAAAGATGTCTGTTTCTGTGAGGTGAGAACTCAGGGCACGTGTGTGTCCATCTTGCGTCCACACCACAGTCCACAGAATTCGCTTTGTCTAAAATAATTTCTGCAGTGGAAATGAACAGGCACCTTACCAGAACTTCAGCTGAATCACATGATAGGACTCTTTTGTGCTCTAAAAATCAAATGTAATAATAGCAACACACTTCAATTCTGTAACCTCTTATAATAATGCTCTCGTAAATGTTTTAGGAGGATTCTGCGCCCCTCACTCGCAGAAAACAATGATGGCAAGCGTAGTGCCTGGAAAAGCCAGCAGGGACTCAGAGGACCTTTCTCTCTCATGTGGTTAGTTAGTTTAGGTATGCTTAGAATCCCTCAGCATTCATTTAATGAAATGTTTGAAAGAAACAGCTCTAAAAAAATTTACATCTACTTAGCTATTTTTTTTTCTTAGCAGATTAAATATAAAGAAGATAATTTGTGTATTAATAAGGCACCCTCCAGTTTGGGCTTATCCAACATGCAGCAAATAGCTTTGACTTTTACTCAGCAGCTAATATGCTTGCTTACTGTATAGTTTCTCAAGCAGAACTTACAAAATCAGCTGAAAATGCATATACCCCATCAAACAGCACTGAAAGCAGGATGCCCTATTACGATAAAAGGTTTGGGGGACTTCTGCCAAAGTTCCTTCGCAGTGCTTTTTTTTTATTTTTTGAAAGTCACCTTACGTCTCCTTCCTGTTCATTAAAACTGGAGATTCCTATCACTCCCTTTTTGGTGGAACAGAAATGCTATAAGAATGGGTAGATAAAATTCACCACTTGAACCAGGCAGTTATTTTATAGCCGCTCGATCTGATACACAGTGCCCAGTCTCGATGTAGTCATTAGACAAACAGTCAAAAGCTGCCAAGCTGGGGGAGAGATCAAATTCTGCAGGGTTTTGGACTAAAGCTCCTGAAATGAGGAAAGACATTAAGAATTCAGCCCCTACATTAGGATCCGTATCTGAAACGGAATATTCTGTGTGTTCACAACTACACACGCAGAGCTCAGCTCTGGCTGAGGAAAGAAGGGAAAAGGATTTTCATTTAGTTCCCGGCTTGAGAAAAGCAAAAAGCCTTGAGAATCATAACTGTCCAGTTTTAGCCTAAACTAGGAGAAGTTTTATTAGTACCACAAATGTTCTTAGCTTATATTAATAAAATGCTTACATTGCTTTTCTAAGCAAAACAAATGCATTTCAGAAATAGCAGTAAGGAAATACCTAGTACAAAATGAATACTAATTATAAAAAATGATACAAATTGTGAAATCATTCTGTAAATTGTTTTTACTGAAGCTGTCTGTCAACTGTTGACTAGCCTTACCTGATGGAATACCTTGCAATTGTACTACACTAGAAATATTAAGCATTTTTACTGCATTAGCATGCATCAGCTGTTGAACTGGTATTTAACAGAGAAGGAAGACACTTCACGTTTTCCTGGTTGGTACTTCTAAATGAAAAACTGAAGTTTTTTGCTTTGTAAAGGAACTCCTATAACATGTATTTAAGGGGAAACTCTTGTTCCCGTTGCCATATGTCTCGAAACATTGCTCGCAGTACGGATCTCAAAGGACCCAGAGGTCGGTCCCTCTGCGGCTCCCGAGCGAGCGGTCTGCCCACAGCAGGGCTTGCCACTTGGTCCAGCGACAGCGAGTTGGGCAGGTACTTTCTAGCAACAATGTGAGTAGAAAACCAAACATTTCGTCCTTCCCTTTTCAATTTCTTCATAATTTTAATGAAGCTCATCAGGAGGTAGATATCTTAGACATTGTTTGCTAACAAAACACCTTTTAAAATAAAGCACCTGTTTCCAAATTCAGCTTTCCTTTTATATTTACTATTCTGTACGGCAGGGCTGAAACGTGAAGTGCCGCAGAATTTCTTCGTCTGCTAAAAGTTGCTATCCCTGGTTGCATATTAGTTTTTGTATTGCGAAGAAATCATAAGATTCAAAGCTTTTTAGTTGAAGTGCAAACAAAACAGTGAAAGAAAATAGCTTTTGGTCCCCTGATGCAGTGCCTGACAGCTGACTCGGCACAGCACAATGAACAAGACATGCATCGCTTGAGAAGAGACAGAAAATGTCAGTTGGGGCTATTCATATAGTGAATAGGATGTGATAACCTTTAAATACATATAAACAATGTGTCCTCACATACTGTGCTTTGCTGTTCTCTTCAGAAAGATACTGCCCAGCAGTCCTGCATACGGTACAGAAAGGACTATGCCTCCCCTTGGAAGTTAATGAGTTTTCTCAAACATAGAAATATAGCTCTCTACAGATCTAGTTAGTTATAATGGCAAGGGGAGGTAGTCAGAATTATTGTTTATGTGGTCTGAGCACCAGGTAAACATAATTCCAATCTAAATCAACAATAATCTTAAATTACAGAAGGAAATTCCAATATGCACACACAAACCGACGACATTGCACAGATCCCCCTTAACAGAGGCAAACCAATCCCACAATCTCTAATTGATTTACAAGGTTAATGAGTGAGAAAAATTACCAGGGAAACAATCCAGATTTGGCCCTGAAACTTTGCCTGGGGTTAGAAATCCATCAGTCATTTTATCTATATCTGGAATATTCATGGTCGCTTATAAAGGAGCTGTAATGGAATCTGTGTACGAAGCAAACCCCTACTAATGACCACGAAAATCTTTTGTGCTTCTCACTCTTTAATAAAGCTGTGACTAATTTAGGATATCTGGATTATTATTTTAATCCTTAAATGGATATAGACACTGACTTTGAGAAAATCCACATTTTTGTACTTTGGATCACATGCTGGTGCCTTCTGTAGGAGGAGTCCCTCTGACTCCCATCAATCATTTGTTATGCCTGAGGAAGATTACAATGTGTATTCATTTCTAGCATAATCATTTTGCAGAGCTACATAAGGTCAGGGACACCGAAGCTCAAGAAAAAATGTAGTATTTTCAATAGTAGCAGCTAAAAAAAGTCTGCAAAGATGACTAAGTGACAGTATTTGCTCTGGGAAAACAGAGTAAAGTGACTGATTTACAGAAAATGGTATAGAATTGTGGTGCTTACATATATATAGTAATGTATAACTCTGGATGTATTCATACATTCAAATCAGCAGCACTAAGATTAAAAGTAGCTAAAATTAAACCAATGGAATGAAAACAAATAATATTTGGAGCCTACTGAATCTGCTGATTAGTATTGGTTCATTGACTATTTTACACAAATCTGTCAAAGCTAAGGATAAGTCACAAGGCGAGCTGATAAACTGCCCATTACATTTACATTTATTTCACATAAATTCAAAGTTCTGATGCAAAAACAAAGACATGAAAGAGGAACCTTGGTCATCAAGCCCAATGCCAGACTACTACAAACATTCACACTACGTAAGACGATTCGCCCTTTTTTCAAGGCTCATCACAGTGCTAGTCTGTTTGCTTGTTCCCACTGCTCCACCTGAAATACAATTCCAGAATCTACCTTTCTTATGGTCAGATATCTTCTAATTTCTGCCCTGTTTTTCTCAAAGTCTGATGATAACTATTTGCCACTATGCCATCATCATCCTCCTTAAACAGTTTTTCTCATTCACTGCGTTTATTCCCTCGATACATTTATGGATAGGAAATCGCCCTCCATCTCAGCCCCCCTAATGTTACTTTAAGCAACCCAAGTTCATCCAGTCTGCTGCGGTACCGTAAGTTCCCCGCTCCTCGGGTCACTCTAATAACCCACCTTGTGTATTTGAGGGTCCGCCTGCGAGCTCCTCACTGCCTGTAATTGTTGCAGTATTCCAGACCTCTGAGCACCTTCAAGTAACTTCTTGCTTACTCTCTCCAGTTTTTTGAAGAACCAGATAGAAAAATATTATCTGTGTCTTATAAAATGTGACATCTCCTTTCCTGTAATGGTGATGACTGATGTTGCACAAATAATTGCTTTCTCAGTTTGGTGGCTAAACCAAAACACAGCAGAAAATCCAAGCAGAAATACTTCCTGCCCAGTTGGTTCCTAAAGCATGGAATAATTTGTTTCCTTCCAAATGAGCAGAAGAAAGTAGTCTATGCCTTCTTGTCCAGTAAACTAATCTTGACTTTCATGACCTGGGTTTAATTGCCTCCCTTGTTTTGCCGTCTATGCCTTGCATCCCAGAGGAGTGTTCTGATAACCACGTTTCTGGAAGGGGGGAGCATTGTCTGCATCTAAGAGGGGTGCACGGGAGAGCTCCATGGCTGCACAGTTGTGCTTCCTTTTTGCAGTGCATGGCTACGTTCACCACTTGGGTCGCCTCCCTGCTGCCCAAGTCAGCCTTTGCAGTGGGGGTTGCCAGGTTGTCTCTCGTTCCCTCCTGACGGAGCTGTTGCATCTGATGTGGAATGCCTGCAGTTAGTTGTGCTGCACTAACAGGAGAACGGGAGCTGGGTCCTGAAAATTTCACCCAGCGTAGATGAAAGTCCAAATTCCTTCCCTGGTTGAGTCAGAGTCTGTGAACATTGCCTTTGAAAGACAAAAATCACAGCTTTGCTTTGGCAAATTTACCCACAAATCTTGCTCAATCATGTATACATTTGAAAACTAATAAGAATAAATTTATACACACACTTATATAGTAATGCACCTACACATATATATTCTTGCCTCTGGTGGGTGACTATCTCGAGCACACATAAAACTTGAAAGGTAGGCTTATCAATGCAATTATTTCAAAGTAGTGACAGATTCACACATCTCACACAGTTTTGCACTCAGACTAAGAAAGAAGCGTAAGTTTTGCCTTCCACCTTGGAAAATAAGAAACGTAAACCACTCTTTAACCAATCTACTTGTTTCTCATTGAGGAAAAATTGTCTGACAGAAAACTTTTTCAGCTGAAAAGGAAGCATGATACCATCTTTCTTATTTAAATAAGCTTTTATCAAAGTTGACAATTTTAAGTAATTTAAATTAGGCAGTTGAATCCTTACTTGCAGGGGAAGACCTGGCATACAACACTGAAGCAGGGCTAAGACTTTCAAATCTACCTCAGACTTTTTTGTCTACAGGATTAAGGAACAGAGTTGACATTTAGCCTGACGGTTCAAGAGAACTGTATAGATGAAGTCTTTCCAACATCCTGGCAATTACACCTTTCTTTTCGAAATCAGCAGTGTTTCACAAATCACTAGATTCAGCACTTGACTGTCTTGCCCAGCCCTTGGCCTCTCACCTCCCAGGGCTGCCACTATCTCCTCCTCTTTATCTCTGCAGCTCCTCCTGTCTGCTCCCAGCCTGGATCCACCACCACCGCGGGACTGACAGCACAGTTTTATAAGGGATTGAAGCCACACAGCCTCTAAAAGCATTAGTCCTGCCGTCCTGTGTTCCTTCCCTTCCTGTACTACCACTCCAAATGGCTCTGACACTAGCTGGGTGAGAGAACTTACGGGGCTCAAACCCGGCGTTTTTTGGGGTGGGTTAGCTTCCTGCCTTCTTAGCATGCCGATCCATCTGAGCAGCTGCATGGGCAAGTCGACCAGCACAGGGCAAACGCCAGGAAAGCCCAGTTAGGCAAGCGGGCACCCCTCTTTGAGTAGGAGCGCACAGACCAGCTCTAATGGGTTGCAAAACTGCACCCTAGACGAAGCAGGTTTGGCTTGCTCTGGTCAGCTTTTACCTCCCCTGTGCTTGCAGTTCCAGCCCCTCCACCCCCAGACCCAACCCGGCTCTGGCTGAGCTTGCTGCAGTCCATGCCTTCCGCTGAGGCACCGCAGAGAGGTGACCACCTTCTCAGTCCCACCTCCGTTTCACATTAAAGCCAACAAACACACCAAAGCCTCCTCCTGCTCCCTCTCCACGGGCACGACAGGCAGCAGGGCTCCCGTGCGTAGCTGCGACGGCTCCACCGTTCCTAGCGACAGCCGCCTGGCCAGAACGAGGACCAAACGCACGATGACCTTCGCCTCAGCATGTACGTCTGTTTGTGTGTGTTTGTGTACACACAGGTATGGACACGCCTAATTATGTTCTATAGAAATACACACACTCATCCAAAGATGGAAAATACACAAATTTAAATAGTTGTCCAAATGTTTCTTAAGAGTTCAGGGTATAGAAAGGTAATAAATTCCCAAAATTCCTATTAAAATAGCACATATTCTGCTCTCCTCAGTCTGCTGTTTTCACAGATTTGAAGATTTAATGGCACCCAATATAACCTCCAATTTTCAGTATTCAATGTCCTGTCTTGCTCCTGTTTAAGTCAGTGGGAGTTTTGCTGTTATCTCCAGAAGAACAGGGGTGAGCATGTGGTTAGCATGGCATTTGCACAATATTAAAATAACCTCTTAAAATTGGAACACTTTGCCATAGTTAATTAAATATATGAATGACTTGTTTGAACAATCTTCTGTTTGCATTCTGGATCGTAGCCATACAATCTGCTGATGGTGCCAGGGTTATCTCTGCTTCTGCTCAGACGTTCTCTGGTTTGTTCTGCTTACTGTGGTTTGTTAAGCATATGTTCTTGTGAGTGCTTCTAACCCCAACCTCCACTTTTTTTTATACTTATATAAACTGAAAGTGACAAGCCATTTGTTTACTGTGGTTCTAAATTAATTAGGATTCTCTAAGGCGTATTTCTCACTGTTTGCTGCAGATCCAGTTTACTGAGCGCTGTAGTAGCACTTCACACCTTACACACCTCATTTTTTACAAGATCTCAGAATATTTTGTTATAGAAAGTAATGATATTCTAAAAGATGGAGATACAGAAACAGCAACATTAGTTATTAATGCACAGCTATTCACTGACAAAACTAAGAATAGCAGCTTGAATGTCTATATTCGTAACTGATGAGTAATTACTACAATGATGATGCCACACGCTTAGTCTCATGTCCTTAAGCACATCTCCTTGCTACAGCAGAGATTCTTGAGATCAATGAGATGTAAAGTAGAAGATACTAAGATTCTCACCCTGTTCATTCCTTTATTTCAACCTCAGCTCGACAGCATTTGCCATTGTATTAACATGATTTGTATGGGAGAACACAATACAAGACCTATTTTGCAATGGTTAGAACTGTAGGACACTGAACTCCAATGATTTAACTGTTAAGCTTGTTGGACTCTCACAACCAGCTAGATAATACTATTGCTTACCTTCAAAAAATTTCAGATGATGAAGAGAGCTTTAGAGCATCTGTAGAATTCTATTTTTTTTCAGTTAACTACAGAGTCAGTAATACTGAAAAAGTCAGTAAGCATAAGTGGTCATAAAAGCATTCCTATTTACTAGTCCTCAGTAAAATCATGATTTTGCTAATTTGCTGTGAGTAACAGTTCCAGGACAACACCAGACAGTGACAGTGACACATAGCAAACCTGCCTAGTAGACAAGAACATTATGAAAGACTTTGAGAGCAGTAACCTAGCTGACTGCTGATGTCTCCCCACCCATACCGAGCAATCCAAGTCACTGACAATTGAGAATCTAACAGTTTAACATCTAACAACTGCCACCTCGCTGTGCAGAATAAGTTAAAGCCTAACTGGTGGTACATCTAGTAGAACATCACTTCCAACCAACTCTTCCAAAAGCTTTTCCAAGTCCTAAAGCTACGATGCTGTCACTCTTACGGCGATTCACACAACAGAAGTCCTCATACTTGTCAGCAATGTACTGGACCTTCTAGAGATACGTACTGTATCAGGCATGAAGGAAACACTGGTTAAAATATCTAACCAACTCCTTGCCTTACCCTTTCCAAGATGATGCCTCTCAGTAGCATTTGCTGTCCATACGGTGTGTACAACACTACTTTCAGAAAGTATGGTAGCACCGTTTTGGAAAGCGTAGTGTCCTTGTTTTACCTCTCGCTGCAGCCTGTCTCCGAATTCTGACGGGATTAAAGAATGAATCAGACAGCTATATTGTTGTAAGCTATGAGTATATACTTATCTAAACTTTTTCCAATTTCATCCCATGTTAATTTACAATCGATTGCAGAATCGTGGTTCTTATTAATCTCTTTTGAAACATCATGGTTTGTTTGCTCTTCTTTTCTTTTACCTCCCGCTACCAACTACCAGGTCACACTGTTACTAAGTACTAGATCATTATATGCATGCAAGCAGGAGATAAATTAAATATAATATAAATGCACATTTTAAATAGGTATTATAAATGAAAAAGTCTGATTAAGTACTAACCATCCACTTTAAAAAAAAAATTAAAATCATTCTAGTCTTCTGCTCACTTCTATTTGCTTTCTTTATACAAGAATGGTCCTGTCTCTAGGCTTAAGTTATTTGCTCAATACAGACACAAGGCACAGCACCTGTTACTAAGGAATGTATCTCCTTTTCTATTCCATGGATTAGGCTGTAGTAAGAACACATTTACATTCTTCCCCCAGAGCTTGACTTGCTTGATACCAGTCAAAGACTTGATCTGAACACTGAAATCAGCTCATAAATCAAACGCAGATTCATCAGAAACAAATTTTAAGTTGTGTTTTATTATGATAGAGATTCTGTGATAAGGAAGATCCAAAATGGCTAAGAACTGTGGGAATGGATTCTTTATCCAGAGGATGTAGCTAGAGAATGATTTTCTAGAAAAGAACAGTCTAATCGTCTTCTGTAAATGGTGCAAAACTTTTCGTTTTATGAAACCCTTTCTATCATGATTCCTTACAATGCAGACACTCGCACCACTACCCAGTCGTTATCAATCCCTACCCATGAGCAGAGATTTGATTTTGGAGGAAAAAATAATGAGGCTCCATACACTCTACTACAAATCATGCTATTAATCTAGGTTAGATTGTAGAAGACAGTTGTAATGTAGAAACATACAGAATACTTTGAATTTGGCTTAAAATCTATGCATTATCTAGTACACATATCACAGGACTGAGCTTAGCTAAGTCTTCCCATGAAAACTTCATCCTTTAAAAACACCTGCACAAAATTCTGTGTCGCAAGACCAGCCAGCTGCCCATGCAGGCCAATATTCCAACTCTTACACTGAACTGTGCTAGCTGCTGAGGAACAGAAAATAGTCAACAGGGTAAGCAGAGCATAAAGAAACCCTCCCCAGCTTCCAGTAAGCACTGAACTCAAACATTTTCAAAATGAGAAAAAGCACTTAAACTGATACAGATACAGTGCGGCAACAGAAATTCTGTAGGAAGCAAACGCCCATGGAAAGGACGATTGTGACAAAAATGCAGAGGGAAAAATAACTCAAAATAAAGGCAAGCAAAGTTTTCTGTTTAGATCTTTTAGGAACATGTGGATTTCTATTTCAGAATTTTTTTACCTCCATTTTTAACAACACTTAGGGAAAACTAAGTCATAGAATTGAATGATTTCCAGGAATTTACTTCTGAGTAAAATTTCACGTTATTGTAATGCTGTTTTGGAATGGAAGAAGTGTAATTAAATCCCCAAAAAACCCCAACATCTGGTTTTTGTTCTACTTGACCTGTAGGAGATGTGAACTGTACTTTTTTAGCTGTTCAAACCATTGTTACATCTCTTATGTCTATAAACTTGCTTTATTATTACTCTGTTTTTTAATGAAAAAATTGTATTGATAACATAACATCATTAGGATGCTAGTCATAACATCCTCAGCAATGATCTCAGGAAGAGAAAAGAAACAGCATCTACCAGAGATCCAGACTCTCACAGTGAAAACTACACATGGATACTCTCTCTGATTAAGATGCTATTCCATTAGCCTTTTTCGAGGGGAAGTCTCTCCATAATAACTTCAAAATCAGTGTTAAAAGCCATTCATCAACATCTCTCTTTTAGTTTAGTTACTTATCCTCAACTTTGTGTACACAAATCATCGCTGTTACTGTCAGAGCAGACATCAGCTTCTGCAGCATCAGCTGGCTTACTGACAGCATTTATCTGATTTCTTTGTTCCAGCTACCACCTATACTACCCGCCATAATCGTTGTTCTGTCTTATTTCTATATTGCCTCATTTTGTATGTTCGATAATAGCAAATGCCTCCATCTTGCATTTTTTCCTCTCTCCAGAAAACCCCTCACTGTGCCTTGTCCCACACTAAGAATCATTGTCATTACACATTAATACCAGAAATGTGTTAGAAAAAATCATCCTCATACAGTTTTTAATTACGTTGTAGTTACACACAAGGCAGCTCAAATAATATTTCACATGTGTTTCCTAACTTTGAAGTTTTTACAATCTTTCAGTATAATATTGAAGTGGGGGAGCTGGCCAGGGGAGGGGAATTGCTGCTCGGGAGCGAGCTGAGCATTAGGCAGTGACTTACACTGTGTATCATGCACTTCACGTATTCTTTTTTTCAGTATTATCATTCTTCTTTTTCTCTACCTTTGCCGTTCTGCTAAACCGTTTTTACCCCAACCCGGGAGTTTTGCCTTTTTATTCCGATTCTCCTCCCCTTCCCCCCGGGTTGGCAGGAGCAAGCGAGCGGCCGCGTGGTTCTTTGTTGCCAGCTGGGGCTAAACCACGATACATACACAGGGGAAGAAAAGGCTTTTGAACCACGCACCTTCAGGTCAAATGGCAGGATTCTCTTAACAGTACTGTTTGGATTCTCTCTGAATTCCTCACGGACCAAAGAAAGAGCAAATGAACCAGTAGTGCCATCAACGGAGACCAACAGACTGCAAGATAAACCTCTATACTTCCTAATAAGGTTTGAATCATCATTCGCGATAACTTTAGATACTCAAGTATTCATGAGTAAAGAGATCTTAATATGCATGGAATCGACCAACAAAGATAACAAATGGTGTAGAAAAATGCATCTATCTACAGCCTACCAGGGGAACAGGAACAGGCATCGTGCTCCAGTTCGAACCAGCATTGAAAGATTTGTTAAAAACATTGACAAATTCAACCATGCTTGCATGCAACAAGATAAGGCACATAACACAGCACATGTTTATCATACTTTGCGAGTACCAGTTGGGGCAATTAAGAATCCAGGTTAGATATTAGAAGAGCGCTTTTTTGCAGTGGAACGAACTGACTAAAAAGCTCCAAAAGCCTTCCCAGATACAGGACAGGACAAACATCTATGAGGAGTAACTAATCTGTTGTGAAGCAGAAGCATGACCTCCTGTGGATCCTTCAAACCTCATTTTATACTTAAAAAGAAAATACTAAAGCATTCAGGACGACCACAGCAAAATCACTCAATTAACACCACAAACTCAAAGTTTCCCAGTCATCCAAATTGTATTCAAGAAACTAAAAATTAAGTTCTCTGAAAGCAAATAAGCCTAAATACATTGTTTTATAAGCTTCTTAGCTTATAAACCCAAAATCTTATCAGTTTTATTACCATCTTCCATCTGTAAATTTACAGCATGTTAAGAAGCTATTTCCTTTAAAGTAAGTGGTAAGTGCTAAGGAATACTTAATAGGCCATAAACTTCAAAATCACCATTCATACAAATAGTTTTTTTTAAAAAAAATTGCTGTAATTTGTATAATTGCTATAAACCTCGAACTGTGCCAAGTGGAAAGCTGTCTCTAATATCAAGGGGTGCTTGCTCAGTCTTAAGATCATTTTGTTAGGTTTTTAACTTGTCAGGCTCTAGATGCCATTGCTTAGTGCAAGCTTTCCATAATCAAAAAGGTACAAATTATCTTATTTAAAAAACACTTGCTCAGAACTCAGCAACTACTTTGTTCAGTTATTTTTACTGGTCTCAAAAAAAGCTTAGCATTCCACAGTACAACGCTTTTCCCTTATTTTGTTTACTAGCAGCCTACAAGGATGAAACGCAAGAGGAGCAGTCACTCTCCGAGCGCGCACACTGCACGTAAAGCTTCCGCAGGCATCAGTGGAATTGCAGATGGGGATATCTCTGCCTTTGCTAAATCATAACAGTAACACATAGTCTGCGTAGGCATGAAATACTTGTTACAAGGCAGATTGGGAACTCACTCGCAGGCTTTTAAAGCCCAGGTATTCACTTAAACTGTTTTCTAGTGTCCCCACACTTTGAAGATCCAGCTGGTTGGTAACACAGAGGTTACTGAACATCGATTTCCAGCACCCCAGGTCTCCGTGGCGCGTAGCCCCAACTGCCAGCAGGAGCTATGGAAACCCGTCAGGAAGCTGACACAGGTTCAGATTCGCCAGCCCGGGCTATGCCTGCTGCTCCCGAAGGCTGTGCAAAGCGGCACCGCGCACAGTCGCAACCGTCGCTTTAGGAAAGCTTTCGGCCGGGACCCATCACCTCTCCAGCTTAAGCACCCAGCACTCACACCTGCCTCTTCTCCTCCCTCCTTTCACAGGTGTCAACTACTTCATCAAACGAGTTTAACCCAGTCTTTAGGCTGAATGTATTACTCAGACCTCTGGGTTTTTTTGCTGTGTTTATGTCCCAAGCAGAAGCAGCAAATTCTTAACCAACTATTTATCCTGCCTATTGGGAAAAAGATCAAAATTATTGAAAAAAAAAATATAAAAAAACTATAAAGAAGCAAATTCTTAACCAACTATTTATCCTGCCTACTGGGAAAAAGATCAAAATTATATAAAAAAAAAAGGAGGATCGAAATAGAAGTTTTTGAAATCTTGCGCATCTAAAAGCAGAGTTATCCAGTAGTACAGAGGTAGAAATTTTGCTTTGTACAAATCATTGCACTAATTGAAAATACTGTCTCACTGCTGATATGCATGTCATAAATGCTTTCCAAAACTGACAGGAGAAAAAATACGGCCACGTGATACTCATAGCAAAATATCAACTTATCAAAACAGTCTATCAAAAACCAGTATAATATGGAAGTATTGGTGCAAACGAACAAATCTTACATATGGGATCTTTTCATCACCGGTGATCCAGAATTTGGCTAGCGCTCCAGAGCACAAGCACAAGGCATCGCACTGCCTGCGATTTCCAACGTCAACATGTCACCTATTGTCGCAAAAGAAGCCGAGAAAAGCCCACACGTTTGGTCATTTAAATTGCACACATGTTGTCAGAAACAGCAAACTGCCCAGTTCATTTGCAGACTGGCAGGGACCCAGGACTTGCCATTTTCCAAATCATAACTGATTCCTTTGGCAGACCTCTAGCTATGCCGCTATGCTGTCAGCGCAGTGAGGACACAGAGCGCTGCCTTCCTTATTATTCTTTAAAAAAAACCCCACCAAAATTAAAGGCTAATAAACAAACAAACAAACAAACAAGCTTCCAAGTATGCTGTTGTAGGAAGAACAGCAACCAAAAGAAAGAAATACTGTACAATGTAATCCGAACACTTGGTGTCAAGCGAGTACAAGGACAGTGTGGACCAGTCCTCATCCTGGTGGGTCGGCATCACTACTACCCCTGAAACTACTGCTCTGCAAAATCCAGGGCAGCTCGAAGCTTCTACTAACTCTAGCAGTTTGCTACTATAGAGAACTCTGTGGAACATATCCCTGTACGTATTGTACCTTCCTCTTCAGTTAAGTGGAAGGAAAACAAAGGGTACTGTAAGAGAGGGTCCATCTAGCATACAATACAAAAATAGGTGCTCCAAAGTGAGGATTTAACAAAAAAAAATAAATCAGACTCCGTTGCTCCCCAGAACTGTTTTAACTAGGTGTCTTGTCAACAGTGTCCTCCATAGAGGCACTCGCAAAAAGAAAAGAAAGGTTCATTTTGCCGCATAGATCCTCCCATTTCAAAATGAATATCTGGTTATAGAGAGTCCTGCAGTGAACGGACAAAATTAGTGCAAGTCCGACTATTAATCCCTTTTTATCACTGCTGAAAACCCCTCCTCAGGTTAGTTGAGTGTGTGATCTCATCAGCCGTGTCACCATAAACTATTGAAGTAAAATGTCAGCACATCAAATTCACATCAGTCGAAACTGTGATGTATACAAAAATAATAGGTTTTGTTAGTGTCCTGGTTTGGGCTGGGATAATTTTCCTCCCAGTAGTTGCTGTGTTTGGATTTAGTATGAGAAGGATGTGGATAACACACTGATGGTTTCAGTTGTTGCTGTGAAATCAAGGGCCTTTTCCAGTCTCCCATGTTCAGCGGATGAGCTGGGAGGGAGCACGGCCAGGCAGCCAGCCAGGCTGGCCAGCGGAGAGATTCCGTACCGTGGGCGTCATGCTCAGTGTAGGGATGGGTTGGACGGAGGGGGCAGGAATTGGCTTTTCTCATTTGCATGAGTTTGAATCCTCTCTTGTCCAGGAATTTAAACTTTTTGTGTAATTTTGCAAAATTTGCGATTTCTGGGTTCCGCGATTGCTGCTTAGGTACTGGCTGCGAATCAGTCGTCATATACAGTATATTGTACTGTATACAGTTTGTTCTGCATATTCATTATTATCATTATTATGACCCTTAGTAGTAGTATTTCCTTTACTGTCTTACTGAACTGTCTTATCTCAACCCACAGGGTTCCCCTTTTGACCATTTCTCTTCCCCATGCCCCTGGGGAGGAAGGGGAGGGGTGAGCGAGCGGCTGTCTGGTGCTTAGCTGCTGGCTGCCAGGTTAAACCGTGACAGGCCTTCTGTTTTTTCAGTCTAGTATTTGCATTTCCCATTTTTCTATATAGTTGTGATTACCAGAAATTTCAAAAAAACCACAGGATTCTTATATGCTGAGGCTGGGCTTTTAAGTACAGTCAGAGCATCCTGAGATGTGGAATAAAGCGCTGAAAACCAGCAGCTGGTAAGCAGTCCTGGCATAGCTTAGTGCCATCGTTCTAGATCCCACCCAGTATGTCTGGAGATTCTGACTACAGCTTCATTCAGACAGTCAGAGATTTACTTCACTATTTCATTCTGAACTTCCTAATCTATTTTTCTTACATATATTTTGAATGCCCTGCAGCCAGTTCCTCATATTTTTGTCCTTTCACTAGAAAGGAAATAAATATTTTCAAGAAATCAATATTTCATCTGATCATCACGTTCAAAGACATAAATCAGGAAAAATATCCATAATACTTCATCCTAGGAAAAAAACCTATTTACAATGTAATATCATTAAATCACTTCCCCAAGACTTGTAGTATTTCCTATAAAACTATGTGTATAAATATTGATTTAAAATAATTATCAGTGATCAAACCCTCAAGCTATTTCCCCAATCTCAGTTAACACAAGATGGATTAGAGCAATCGCTACACGAAATAAAGCATAAGTAGTTGGTTAAATGCTCTTAATCCAAGTGTTCACATCAGAAAAAATAACAAAAAGTCTGATAAAATATTTTGAACCTGCAGGGAAACACTTTTTTATTTCTGGTAACAAAACCACGTACACTATCCCAGGCTGTACTTTATTTGGCATAAGCCATCATAACCAGAATTAGAAAGTACTGTAAGAAAACCTAGTATGCTGTCATAAGTAGAAATCTATTGATTTCTAGCCCAAGCAGTAAAAAGAAGAACCGCCAACCCTGCAGCTGTTTTGGATCGCTCGGTTTAAACGAAGCCCAACTGCTGCAGATCAGCGTACGCACGGGCTGCTTTGGGAGCACTGGGCCAAAGCTCAGGGCAGCTCTGGCTGACACTGCTCTGCTACGTCTCTTTTCTTAGCACTGTGATTATAAGCAAAACACTCTTAGAATATAAAGTATCAGAGAGGACAGCAGTTCATCCCCTTCCCTGGACTGAATTCTAGCACATGTTGTCGCCAGGGCCAAGGTAAAACAGACACATGAATGACACTCCTGATTACCCATTCCGACTTCTGTTGCGTCAGATTTCACTTCATTTGCTCCTGATAAAGGACACAATCTTCATGCTTTACGTGGATCACTGTGCACCAATATTTGTGCAATTAATTCTACCAAGACAAGCCAACAGTTCAAATCTATAAATATTTACTTCTCACCTCATTGACTTTCTATTTATTCGTTTGGTGTCACCATGAGGGAAGTTTTAGCATTCCTTTTCACTGCCTTTGCCTGAGCAGCTTTACTCATCATGCTATACCAAGGTTGAAAGAGCATCGCTATGTAACTCCGAGAGGGCTTCTAAGCATAATAAATGCCTTTTCATTGGCTTGAATAGCCTAAGCCCTAAGTGTATAACAAGCACATTCCTCTCTCTCAACTAGTGCCCTTAACAGCTGATCATTCCTGGAATAAAAAAAAGCCTATATAAGATATTTTTCATCAGTGATTTGGGCCAGATTTTAAAGACAGTGGGATCATCCAGCATCTTGAAAATATTCCTTGGTCCTGGACAAGATAAACTGCAAACTAATTGCTCCTAAACTGTTTATGCAACATCCAAGAGTGCATACTGCAAATTCAAGTTAGTTGTTAGTATGTATTATTAGGAGAAACTATTGTCAGCAACCTATCCTGCTTGTGCTCAGAGCACAAAGACTAACTACTCTGCTGTTTGAGAAAAATTACTGCAATTGTCAGTGAATCAGATTAAAAAATGAAACTACTAGATGTAATGAAATTCCATCTACACATTCAGATGTGCTGGGCGCGTCCCTTCCTTGAGCTACAGGAACTAATCTTAGGAACTTTTGTACCAATGGGCCTTGGAATGCTAAGCAGGGATGAAAAGACAGTCCTTTCTGCTCGAACTATCGCACACCTAACTTACCACACCGTGTCCGGGGAATGTCTTTACCAAAGATGAAGTATAGACTTAAAAGTCAGCGAGTGGAAAAGAGCGTCTCTTTTTCTCTGATTATCCACAGTCTCAATAATCTTCTCTTTAACTTTTCTTCCAGAGGTAATGTCAAAAATATGAAACCAGCACTGGGTGTGGAAATCCTGATGCAGAACACTGCAAAGGACAAAAACATACTAACAGAGAAATAATAAAAAAAAGAAACATCAACACTGCCTCTGGAGCAAATACCCCTGTAACGGTTATGTAAACGTAGGGCAACGTTTCTGGACATGATGAATTCTGCCATCTTTTCCCACTAATGCACTTACTGTAGTTAAAAGGTACAAATCTTGTTCTAAGTGCACTGAATCTTTTAGCAAGAAGTAGCAAGCCATGCCAACAACAACATCTGCTTAATAGAAAGGTCTAAGCTGAGGCTGGAATATTTATTGCATGGAAAAAGCATAATTTTGAAACTGCTTCCAGCTTTTAACTGGACGTTTTTTCTTTTCAGTGCTGAACTCCCTTTATTTTGTCATTTTAAAGGGCTAAAAATGGTTGCTGTTCTATTATGACTCACGAGGGAAAAGTGCATGTTTGAATTATGAAGCAGAGTGATTCTCTGGAGAACTGTATGTGTATTACAGGAGGGTTTTTCACTGATTGATTGAAAACTGTTGTTTCTGAGCTGCTGATTACAGGAGATGTCAATTTACAGACCCACTAAAAGGTTTGCCACAAAATTATACATTGCATTTAAAATAAGCCCACACTAAGTACTTTTATAAATTAGCATCAATATAATATTACAGACTGGTTATACTGACACTGAAAACTGTATTTGTGAAGGTTTAACAAAAAAAGTCTAGCGACTGTGTCAAGCTAAAAGGAAAAAATTCCATTTGTTCACCAAATGAGAAGTGAATTATTCCCTTGCTCCCAGATTTTGATCTTGACCTGTAACACTGAAGTCCTTTGTGCTGAGTAGAGTTTCCATACAGAAAGCAAAAACATCTACCGTCTGCGCATTTCTTCTCTCAGAGTACAACCAAGACTGCGGCTGCCGTTCTACATTACAATTCCTGTAGCTTCACTCTGAGCCTTATAATTCTCCATAACCCAGAGAAAGAAAAATCTGCATGTATAAATAAATAGACACCCTGTTTTGTAAGGTAAATATAGTAGGCAACAATGGCTACAATCTTTTGCATCTTCAAATATCATTTTCAGCTTGGAGTTTCGCCAGAAATACAAATAAGCCACAGTAGAAATAACCTTTTAAGTTTATCAAAAGCGCAGAAAAATGTACTGGCACTCTATCTTCCCGCATGGTCAAGATTTCCAGAAAATCACAGAATGTTCAAACCATCCTTTGAGTCATATATTTACTGGTTTAATAAAAAGGGAGCGAAAACATGGTGAATGAATAGCTCGGGCAACTGCTGACGGGTGAAACCTGCCTGTCATCTGCAGCAGTCACTTTTTACCAAAGAAGGCAGCGTAATTTCTCACAGACTTTAGAGAAAACGCAGAATGCGCAAAGAGGAGGTGGGCAAGGATGGTGAAAATCCTTCACCGCAGATGCAAGCAAAACGTGGAGAACCCAGTTTAAGTTACACTGTACATTAGAAGAGAAATAGAAAAGCATCTGAAATGCTGAGTTTGCAAAGAAATATTTGCATTAAAGCTATCAAACGAGAGATGGCATTTCATAACTAATTAACTTCTCTGACTAAAGCTGGCATATCAACAAGCAAGCAAAGGAAAGCACTATTAGAAACATCCTGTAATGCAAATGCAGAGCTTGGCCACCTTCGGTGCCTGGTGTGCGCAGCTGGCAACGCCGCTCCCAGGGTTCACCGGTGTGTCCCTACACCAGGCTCACCTCTCCAGCTTCTCAGGCTACCGCACACCGAGGCGGCTTGAGGTTTGTCGATACGTTACCGTCATCTGTACTACAAGACGAAAACGAGACCACGCTAATCACAAGTACGTTTCTTTCATCGCAACAACACGTAAGTCTTCATCAGAAAAAGGAATAAAAGCACAGGGGCAAGTGGAAACTGGATTAAAATACTACATGGATTTGCCGATCTTCTAGTGGTAGAATATAGCCATTTTTTTAAAAATAAGATAACCAGATTTTCATGATGGGAATGGAGTCAATTCAATCTTTCTGTAATACAAAGAGAGATCTGATATTATGGCTCTTGGGAAATAAGATGATACTGTGCAGAAGATAGACACTGGCATAAGAACTGTAAGAAAAGTAAGGATGTGCAGAGTAAAGGGAGGAATACACGGCAGTTTGTATAGAAAGGAGAACTAAGCAGCTGGATTTGCTAGTACACTGTATAATAATATACTATAATAATAGTAGAGAGAGAGTTCTTACCGATAGAGTGCAGTGTTACAGGCAAATATATTTCAAGTCTATCATGGAGGGATCTACGACAAATATAGAATCACAGTAGAACCCATCAAAATTAGTAACAGTTTAAATAATTCCATCAGATTGTCCTTTTTTTTTGTTGCATATTTCAACAATTTTCTGTAAATTTGTACTCAGATGTGGTGGAACATACAAAAATAAAAAAATAAGAAGCAACAAAACCAGAAAAAGAATCCTGCCTTTCATATTTTTCTTTGGAAATACAAGTGCAAAATACAAGGATCTACCGCTAATCTGATATAATCAAGTCCTGCTAGTTTTTGGTCATTGTAAATCATTGGAGTATTATTACTGAATTATTCATCAAATATCAATTTAAAAAATAATTGAAAGTTCTTAATTAGAATACTACACATGATGGCACTTCGAAAGACTGACCAAAAAACTAAGACATTTGAACATGTAACCAGCTTAAGTAAATGCCATTAATTATGAAAGCACTTATTTCATAACTGTAAACCAGGGAAGAGCTCAGTCATGTGGCAGTGCACAGGAGTACACTCAGGAAGGTGCAAGACTTCTCCGTTAATTGATCTTGAATAACATTTCACAAGACAGATTATAACTTCTGTCTACCTATGGAACTGACCCCATGGTCTTCTTAAACAGGGGCTGCCCTGTGCAAACAAAGCACACTCATGCAGTGTTTTTAAATTTAGATAAATTAATCCAACAGTCCATACGTCCTTCACTTTTCATAGCTGACTGGACACTGCAAAGCTAAGAAAGGCAGTACCCAAACTTGGTTTATCATGCAGGCAGTGCATGTGGCATCATTAAGAAGCGTTCAGCTATCAGGCGTTCTTCACTGTAGAGTCTATATCGCGTGCCTTTATGTGTATATATGTGTAAAAGTTCCAATTTAGGGACTATTTGATGAGGGTAAACAAACTTATTCTCGAGTTGGAGGGTGACTACTATTTAAACACAACTACAGGTAGGAAACAATCCCCTTATTTGCTAGATTAATTTGATGTTCTGATTCAAAAAATCAAAGACATTGCTGTAAATAGCGCAGCAGACGTGTCTGTCTCTCGTGTACCTAGTAAGCATTTTGTTTAGTTCAAGTTCTCGTGATTACCATACTGGTACCGCTCCTTGTTTTCAAATTACAGAACACCATAGCTGGAAATTCATGAATTTCAGAACATTTACGGTTTCCTAAGCTTAGGCAGGGCTTTTGAATTTTACATCCAACTGTTTTCAAGGATTATTCTGTATTACATTTGCTGCACAACAAATTTAGCTAACATCCTTGCACTTCTCTGCTTTCTCTTGATCACGTTGTAAAATAACCACAGCAGTTTAAATACAACTGTGGGAATAAACGCAGAAGATTTCCAGCCACCATCGGAGATAAATATTTGCATAATGTTTAGTTAAATCCCTGCTGAACAGACTAAGACCTCTTATCACTGTCCAGATGGAATCCTGAATTTGTCTGAGCATACACACCTTTGCTGGGGTTAATTTACCGATTTAGAGAATCTAAAGCCAGTTTCCATTCACTGAGGTTTCCTTCTAGGAGTGAAAGGGCACTGAAATGCATATATAGTAAGAACCAAGCTGTGCATCTGTGCATCATTTACAACAGATCCTTACAACTCATCAGAGACAGCTTCATCTGCAGGCAATGTTTAAAACCGATGTGTACTTCGTTTTGCCATCTACTGCTGTTCAGGTGCAAAATAATTCACTACAAGGTGAATTTTAAAGATTTTAAAGCTCTCTGGATGAAAATACATTACTGTATTTTTAAAGAAAACTGGATCATTACTCAAATGTCAAAAGAAACGGATCTTTATGAAGCTGATAGAAGACATTTTGTTTCTTCTGGAAACTCACTTTGGTAAACGTCTGATTACCGACCTAGACATGTTGTAGTCATAGAATGGTTTGGGTCGGAAGGGACCTTTCCAGGCCATCAGGTCCAACCCCCCCAACAATGAGCTGCGACATCTCCAACGGGATCAGGTTGGTCAGAGCCCCGTCCAGCCTGGCCTTGAATGCTCCAAGGGATGGGGCATTGACCACCTCTCTGGGCAACCTGGGCCAGGGCCTCACTACCCCCAGTGTAAAAAATTTCTTCCCAATATCCAGTCTGAATCTGCCCTCTTGGAGTTCAAACCCATTGCCCCTTGTCCTCAAGGGGCAGTCCCTCAACACCCACTAGACATCCAGCAGGAAAACAGAAGAGCACTGAACTCAAATGCTTATTAAGTCCCAAAACAGAATCGGTAAAAGAAAATGCGACTAAATGCGGAATCCATTGTTTGTGCCACCTCCTGCCAGCTTCTGGAGATAACGCATTACATTAATCGCGATAACTGACAACTAACAACATAGTGCGTGTGTTGGCAAATACCCAAACTGTTCCCTTTATTGTAGCAACATATTCCACTAGGATGGAGAAAGGATCCTTCATGTTAAAGGAACTGAGGACAATTTTTTTTTAAATCACTCTCATAATGGCTTTCCTTAGTTAAATTCTGCTGGTAGCAGTGGGTCTTATGGAGTCCCTGCTAGAAGGAACAGTACCTACTTTAATGAAAAGCTGGTCAGGAAACTAGGCTACCATTAGAGTACTTCGTACTTTCTATTAATAGTACTTAAGTACTACTAATGAAAAGAGAAGGTACAAGCACAGTGAATATTTCGGTATGTATTTATTGTAACAGATATTTCAAGAATATTGATTGTGTTTTTAGAGTGAACATGTGCAAGGAGGGCAAAGAGATACGAAGGTGACTAAATTTTCATCTAATTGAAAGCCTTCGTAAATACTGCATGGAAGGACTCAGAGCGATGGCTGACTTGGTCTTCAGCCTATTTTTTTTTCCTGTAGATATTTGGGTACTTGACTCTGCAAGCCTGAATGTTCTTAAGACTGGTGTGCAATTACATATAGATAGACTAACAAGAAGTGATGGGTAATACCAGCGTGAATTAGAATAGCAGGAATTGTTTCTTTTATTATGATCAAATACCACAGTGCCAAGGACAACATTACTACGCAGGATAGAAAGAGAGATAAGATCACAGTCAAAGGCTACAGAAATACTGATGAAAGAAGATTCCTTCTGGAGGGCAGAATTCAAAGCTAACGAAACAAAAAGCTCTGTCCCCTATCAATTTTGCCAGCAGACACTTAAGGATGGAGTAGAATTTACAAATATACATTTTTGTACATTTCTGTTCTTCATCCACAAGTTTGTAAAAAAGTATTGTGGACACAAAACTTTATATCGAAATAAGTGAAAGGATGTAATGATTCTTCTTAAAGCTCCATCTTTCAAAATTATACCCTACACTACAGTTAAATGTAATATTCTACCAAAATGATTTAGTAGCAGATCAGATCTATCTATCACTGGTATAAAATCAATCACAGAGCAGTAAGGACTGAGGCCAGGGACTCTTTTGCAAACAGAGCAGCACGACTGCCAGCACCAGACAACGAGCCTTTGCGTCCCATTCACTCACCTAGGCAGAACCCTGAAACAACAAGTTGTCCGTTCATTTTCACCCAGAGGCCAGTTGGATATATTTTGACCTTGGGCTTAATGGAAATACTAAAAAATACTGCAAATGAACTAAAATGAAGTCTACTCCCCTTTTGAGTTCAGTGCTGCAACCAGTTATAATATTGTTTCATGCGATGTGGCTCCAGGTGAAAAAACATCTAAAACAATATCATTACTTCATTTTAAAAAAGTTATAGATAGGATATATGCAGTACAGAAATGTGTGTATGTAAACAGATAAGTTACAGAAATTAAGGGTAGACAGTCAACCAGCGATGTTTTTGGAGTCTCATCCCAGTTTACTGGTTGCAGGCACAATTTAACCTGCTGCAGTTGCCTGGAGGTACGTTCTCCAGGCAGTCTCATCCACCTGAAATTCTATACCCTTCTGGCTGCTCTCTGAAGTAAATGAAGATGCGAAATGATAAATCGAAAGAACCCTCACTCATTTTTAAAAGCTCTGCCTGGTGCATGGGTCCAGTCTGGAGACCATTCTGCCAAGCACCGAGCTGATACCCCTCAGGTGGTGATCTCTGCCAGAGCAGCTCATGTGAGAAGAGCAGCCCGGTGCCTTTGAAGAGTTAACACGCAATCGGCACTGGCTTAACGTAGGATGAGAGAAACAGTTTGCTCCCAGCTCCAGGAGCCCAGGCTGCAGCCTGCAGTGTGTGTTCAGCTTTCCCGGCTTCCACTGCAAGGCAGCGATTGCAGGGGAAAGGAGAAACCACTGCAGCAGCCACGGCAGTGTCCTGGACACAGCCAGTGCTGGCAGTCTGTCCACGTCCTCGCTAGACACGGACGCTGGAGTTTGTGAAACAGGTTAACACAAACACTAGAAGCAATCTAACCAAGGCATACGAGCTTCCCACTTGAAATCTCTGCAGAAGCAAAGTCTTCACGTGTATCCCACTGTCCTCACGGACTCCTGAGGCTGCTGCAATACCTGGTGCCAAGGTCAGAGGTCTTTCCAATTAATGTGCACACTGCAGCACAGCACACTTTCACTTGCCTTCAACAAGTGGCATTTATGATCAATCACAGCTGGAAGCAGTACTTCTTCACTTCCAGGTCCCGATGAAATGACGTATAATTTTTTTTTTCGTTTAATGAAGTCAATAGGAGACTTGTCCATCCACTTAAAAGCAGGTCCAGAACATACAAGGTTGAGGAAAATGGATTGAAACTAGATACGATCTGAGGCTTCTCCTACTGGAAATGTCTTTTTCCC
The DNA here is from genome assembly GCF_030867145.1 of Opisthocomus hoazin. Taxonomy (NCBI): domain Eukaryota; kingdom Metazoa; phylum Chordata; class Aves; order Opisthocomiformes; family Opisthocomidae; genus Opisthocomus; species Opisthocomus hoazin. Next base: position 9,656,511 of record NC_134436.1, read on the forward strand.
AAATGAAAGACTGGTTTTTGAAAGATGTAATGGGTAAGAGGAGAAAACAAGGAAACTGAAAGTTTTGTTTCCTCAAAACCCATGAAATTTGGTGAATGAAGTTACCTCCTTACGAACAAACTAAGAGGGTGTCTGGATATATTCAGTAACAGGAAAGCCTCTCAAATAAAATGCAGGCGCAGGTCACACTGGGCACCCCAGTATACACTCCACCCCATGAATCCACGTGCTCAGCTTGGAGCCAGACTCAGCGGAGAGCCCGCACGTGCCTGGACTTGTCCATCAGGTGGTTTCCAGAGCTGTGATTTGCACAGGGAGGTATTAGCTCACCTACAGGACCAGACAAACGCGGTGACATTTTGGGCAAGCAGAGAGTTTGCTCAGGAGCTCTCCAGCTGTACGGGCACAGCGCTTCGCACGCCGCTGCCCGGCCCTGCCGCAAGGAGCCTGGCTCTGCTCCCCGGTTTCCCTGCCTCCCCAGCACGTTCACAGCACGGGCCGGGCAACGCACATGCCTCCAAACAGTTTTTGGTTTACCTATGATTTATCTGTAAAAACAACGCGTGAAACCTTTCTACTGGAGACACCTACTGATCCCTGTAAGATCTGGTTTCCTATGACTCAAATCAATCATTTAAGTGCCCTTCTCGCCTACCATTTTCTTCCCTGCCCTCCACCCGGGGAACTTAAACCCCAGTCTCTTTTCAAACAGATGCAATGTTTTCATACAGTGCTATGAGCAATCTCAGAGCTACTACCGCTGTTTGAAAATTGCAGTATTGCACCTCTTTTCATGTTCGACATTAAAATGTATTTTTGGACACTCCACAACTTACTGTTTAAATTCCTCACGGATGGACACCGACAGCCATTTTTTCCCCTTTGTTTGACTGAGCTGAACTTCCTTTGATTCGTGTGCTGCTAATGGGAACAAACGATATGATCCACAATGAATAATTTTGCTTTGCTCGAGGTGTGAAAGCAATGCTAAAATAGTAAACACAAGTTAGCAGACTTCCTTGTAAATGCTACAACTGCTTTCTTTGTCATGACAACAGATATTTATCTGCTGCGCTGTTCATTTATATACAACATAATGAAGTGAAAGTATCTTTCCTTTCTAAAACAAAAATTTCCAGGGTTAACAACTCACACCAAGCTATTGAGGACGATTTTCACTGTGTGTATCAGCATTGCCTATCAGCAGGTTAAATAAATTTCATTTAAAATTCTCCTCTACCTGTCACTTGCAATTGCATGATGCAGATTTATCAGTAGTAGAGTTTTCAGAGTCAAGTTTACCAACGTGTGATTCAAACCTAATCTATATCTAGTTTTATACCTAGAGTAAGGTAGAAAAGGACTTTCCTAGGGTGCAGATATAGAGAAGACTTTTTACATCACACTACAAACAGTATCAAGGACAAAGCTCAGAAAAGTGTCCCAGCTTGTTGTGTTAACACAACTTCCTTACTGCTTCACGACGAGAGCAGGGAGGGAATGCTGGCTGCAGCCAATGTGATCTTACGCAGAGTTCCCAGTCCCGCAAGGCCCACGCTGCAGAACTCTGCAAAAAACATTTTCAAATAGGAAGCATGACGAACCTTGATGTCTCATGGTAACCTAAATACAGCTGAGAGACACTTTACCTTAACACTCAACACCACGCCAGCCTTTGCTCAAAGGGGCACCTAGAAATCCAAACCCCACAGTCATCGAAGTCCATGCTGCACCCCTGGAATTCAAAATGCACATTTAAAGGATTTAAATGAGTACCTGTGTGGCAGCAGCTTCCATCCCTGGTCTTTGCTTAAACTACAATACAGACAAATTACTGCAGGCAAATAGGAATAGGCAAATGGGGATAACAAGTTTGGTAACCACCACAGAAACATTTATCACAGTTCATTGTTTTGCACCCAAAGATCTGTTTCTGAAAACAGCACTGCCAAGAGAGCACCAGCATCTCTCCAAACGCCGGCCCGACAGCTTCCTTTCCAAAGACAGCCCTCTTCAACCCATCTTCCCAAGCTCCCCAAGCAGGGCTTACACACTGCTGCCAGAAATAATCGCTAAAGTTGTCACTTCACAAAGCAAACAAATAATAATTTTCAGCCGTATGTGTTCGCTGTCTACTTCACTGCCTAAAGACTATTTAAATTCAAAGTGTACATGACCATGGACAGGGGAAAGTCGTTACACAATGTTTGGCCAAAGAATTCCTCTTCCTCTCTCTCTCTCATTTTTTATTTTTCAGTATCAAATAATTCTTCATATTTAAACGAACCAGATTATTACCTCAATTATTAGGTTCCAAATCAAACAATTACATTCAAGTTGTAATTATAAACTAATGAGTCTTTAAAACAAGAGTTTGGCAAAGAAGCATTTAAGTATTAGAAAAATGTTCTCAAATAGTAAGATACGCTCTACTTATCATATGCAAAATTCTTCATAAATCTGTTTAATATTCACAGTAAAGTAGATGGAAATAAAACCAACTGTTTCGTTTTTGAGCATGTATAAGGGGAGGAAAACAGGCTGCTGAGGAAAGGGGAATAAGAGAAAAGTAATCTATGTCAACTAACAAAACCTGATTTATATTCCCAGTCTGAGAAAATGATCAGAAAGAAACCAAAATAAGATTGTTTGACCTATGTACCAGTCATAGCATATGCTTTAGAGAGGAAAAAAAAATGAATGCAATGTATCCCTTATTGCCTCCCATTGCTTTGATACATCCAGAGGGAAGATGTATGAGATAAATTTCTGAGGCTGAATTTTTCACAAACAGTTTGACAAATTAAACAAGCACGGAGATATAAGATTTCCCAGATCTTTGGTAGAATTCTTCATGAGTGATATATTGTTTTCATTAGGGTTTCAAAAACAGTTTAATGTACAAAAATGCATGCTTAAGAAGAGGAAAAGAAAACAAAAACGTTATATATTGGTTTTTTTCCCTCTGCCTGCAGAGTGAAGCAATAAACCTTTCCCAAGTTTTCTCAAAATTCTGTTGAGTTCAGAAGAACCTTCAGGAAGATATTCTTTCAGTTGTAGTTTCACCAACATGGTCCAGAGTGATACCAGATATTCTTAGCTTAGAATCAAGATTATGAGCTTCCACTTTTTTGCGCATTTTTTTTTTCACAGATGATGAGATAATAGTTCTCCAAAGTCTTCCATAGGTCAGGATTTTAAAATAAAGCAAAAACCAAAAAAGAACCCCTCGGTAATTTGAGTTACTTCAGTCTAGGGATTGAGAGACTTGCTTTTAGAGGGGATACGCGTACAAATTCGGGAAAGCCAAACCTGCCCTTTTTCAGATTGACTAACTCCACAATCCTTCATCATGTGTGAAAATAGTTGCCACTGTCTTAATTAGGTAAAAATGCAAGAAATTAGGAGGATGACTTCAATGAAAATATATTCCTGATTTCAATAAATTTGAATAGAAAAAAACAATCTGCTTTTTAAAGCCACAAGAAGATCTGTTTACATAGAGTAACTGCACGATTCTTTCTCGTTACAGAAATCTAACTCAAGTCAATTGGATCTACAGTGATTCAGAACGCATATCTCTGATCATCTGTTGTTCCAGGACTCCGTATGAAATTCTTCTTCAAAATCTTACCAGACTACAGATAAAAAAATCAGACTTCATACACACACTAAACATATGGCTTTTAATCACAAAAACTCTGAATCGAGAGGTTTTGGGCTTTTCTTTTTGTTTTATTTTTGGTTTTTTTTTTTTTTTTTAACTTGAGGAGAACATGTTACAGTTTTACTGTACTCAGAGTTTTAATTTTCTATTTAAGAAGATGTCATTGTGATATAATAGCCAAAAATGACTATAAATCAAAAATATTACTGTCTCTCTCTCTCTGAACATGTGTCAAGGAAAATAACCTTTCATATAACACGAGATAATAAGCAAAGAATATTTCCTTGTCTCCTTTGATGTCACTTGTACAAAACCGTTGTACTGGCCAAGAAACTGCTTTGAATTCAAGAGACAGAACAATGCTGATATACCCACAGTAAATCAACAAGTTGAATATTTTACTACCCCAGTAGCATAGTGTGAATAATTGATTGATTTGTGTTTGTTCTCCTAGCTAACCTAAAAAAATATAACCCCTCCAAACACTGGGAGGTACATAGAAAGTGAAACGCTTTTCTTTCATTCACAGATGTGTGGAGCTTATTTTTAATATTCATACAAGACTAATTTAGTTCTTTTAAATTTTACTTCTGATTGCGCTTAATTATACACCAACACAAAATCCCATTCTGATGTGAATATTCAAAGTATTTTATTCTGAGCATGGCCAGATGAAATGTTTGGATTTAAATTCCCCCTCCCCCCTTTGTTTTTCATTTGATAAAGCAATGTGCTACTATTTAAGTTAATTACAATAATCTTGGTAAAACCACTTTTGCTTTAAATTTGTATTGAGTTCTATACCTGGCACATCTGAGGATAATTATTTGAATATTAGAATCCCAAACACATAGAAACTGTCTTGTCACCTGATACACAATAGTAATTGTATGAAGTAATGATAATCTAGCAAATGTTTTATGATTTCATTTCAACCACTCTGTGAATCTTTAGTTTCACGTAATCCATTGGATTAAGTTAAAACTGCCCATTTTACCTAACATTAACCCTTACCTCATGGTTCTCTAATGGAGAGCAAAACTGTCCCCTGGGACGCTGCACAGAAAGATATAGATAATATTTACAAAGGAGATGTTCAAAGAAAAATCCTCACTTCTGAGGGCAACTTGGATTATTTATTATCATTTCATACTGACCAGATTCATCCTCTCGGAAAGCCCTGACAAACCAAAAGGCGATCAGCACGCCCGAACAGCGCGGGCAAGGCGGTTGTGTGGGGTGGGAGGGCAGCACTCGCATGATGCCCGAGTGAGGGAAAACAGAAAGAGCAACACAGCAATACGTTCTGGCCACTGGAACAGGAAAAGCCCTCAACAAAGCAAATCAAAAAAAGAGAGCTTTCTCCAAGGGGAGTAAAAAGAAAACATTTGAAAGGTCAGCCTATCATTAAGTCCTTTTTCCAGCACATCAGAGCTTGCACGCTGAATACTGCACATGGTCCTGTCCAAGACGCTGAATGTTTATGTGAGCTCTAAAGCCAAAGACACAAATTCACAGATGTAAAAGATAGGAAGATCCACAAAAAGAGCTGGTTCCTGGGGCTCTGCCAGCCCCTGAACCACCCACTGCTGGGAGCTACAGCAGTGCTGGGGTTCTACGGCCACGGACTGCCGCTCCCCTATCTCCCACCCACAGCACCACTGGGAATCATAACCAGAGATCTGCACCGACGCAGCCGTAACTGTAACAGACACTAAAACTACTGTTCTACACTTCTGTCTTCCTTGCTTCATTTTTTGCTTTGTTATTTTCCTCTAAAATTAAATGTTTTGCCCTCTGAATTAATGTTTTTCAGTAATGGATGTTATCAGAAATCTGGAGAGATCTCAGTCTTAATACAGTTGCTTTCCAGCAAACAGCTTTATAATCTATTTTGCATACAGACTTCATAAATTCTATGGCTTAGACCTTACCAAAGTTATTAATGACTTTATAATTACACATATTATGGGTCCAATATTTAAATATGGAAGAAGAAACATTATATCTATAGTTACTGTCAAATACGAGTCTCCTGTACAGAATGTGGTTATCCTGTACCACCCCAGCACTCAGCTCTTGCCAGGTAAGCGCTCTGGTCCGTGATCTGATCCTACGGGAGCTATATCGACAGATACGCTCTTTGGCTGTTTGATGACACTTGCATAACTGAAGGCACAGAGAATCTTAATGAAGAAGAAAGAACGACTGCCTTCAACGCACTATTTGCCTTCTTACTCCTTCTAGGGTGTGAGGTGGTCAGCTCTGCTTGGTTTGGGGGAGAATCCGCACAAGCATTACGTGACTAGGAACAGAGCTGCTGTTCCTTTGGATCTGCTGGTTCCCAGCAGATGAACCAAGTCTGGGTTTAGTTTCACAGATTATCCCTCTGAGTGTACGGTATTTGCTGTGCCTTAACTATATTAATTTCTGTATTTTAAAGTCACTTTATTCTGCATTATTCTTAACTCTCAATCTCAGACCATTTAGTGCGATACCTTTATAAAACTACTTCTGGCTGTAAAGTCAGGAGCATCAGAACTATGAAAAACTTAATTTGTCAGTCTACATCAGCTTTTAAATGCCCTCCAGACGGGTTCAATGAGAGGGCTGAAATTCTCCTCCTCCCCCCCTCATTTCCCTCTGGTAAATCCTAATCAGAAAAAGGCCATCACTGAGGTCTGGAGAGAATATCACAGTGACAGGGTGCCCCAGGGAGATACCTACACTGAAGATATCCCCCACATACTAAATCAGCCCTAATTCATTCTTTCATCACTGTAAGACGATGCATATTCTCTTAAGAATTTGAATATCACTGCCAAGTAAATAATGATAAAAGGGCAGGTATATTCAGAGCATCACAAATATATAGCTTCAGAGCTAAGGCATGATATTTTGTTTGCTTTCTACACGCTATCCCATAATCAGTAGCATTCTCCTGCACATCTCAGGCAAATACCACCCAGAAGTTACCTGTGGACAAAACTTCAAGCAATGTCAAGGTTCCCTATAATTCTACAATTAACTTTATATAATTCATTTTTCTAAAGTTACTAACCTTAACACTCGTGGCTTAGAACATTCATAACAGGTATTTGTAGCACAAAAACCCTTTATACCAAATATACCTGAAATGAGAAGGACTGGAGGGATCACTTCTGCTCAGCACCTTCAGGCAAACAGAGTACAAAACACCTGCAAAACAGGCGCATACTCCGACGCACACAACAGCTACTTGTCTGGAATGTAGATGCTGAGTAATGGTGCTACAAGGGGCGCGGGGGAACAAATTCAAAAAGAAAAAGATCCATTCCAGAAGAAAAGTACAAAAAGTACAATTTCTTGTGTAAGAAGGATTTTCTTTTCTCTTTATATTTGAGATAAGTTCCGTAACAGAATGATGTTTCTGTGCATGTCATGTAACACCCCAGAGTTATTGCTCAAGTGAAGTGATCTCCTCAGAGATATTCCAATGTTCTCTACTTCTTCAGTCAACGGCAGTTCTGATGTTCCAGACTGTTACCTCACTTGGATTTCATTAACACCTAATTTACAAGCATAAACCATGTAAATGATTGGAGCAGATGCAGAAAAATAATTATAATCTGGGCTGAAGTCTTCATTTCCCAACCTAATTCAGTAACAATAAAATCCTCTCTCTAAAGAGTAGACAGGAAGACTTTATGCACAAGCCCAACTGAATAAATATTCTCAGCCCTGGGCATTTAATTTCTGGAACCAACCCATGAATGGAGGAGTAATGTCCCAAATTATGAACCAGGCAATGTGGGACATTGTTCTCCACATAAGGATTACAGTGATAAAATAATTATGAAATAGGAAATTCTTAATGTCTCCAATTAAGAATTTTCTGAAGTGTTTTAGCTTTAAAGTACACAATACTTGGCTTCAAGGGAAGTTTCCTAGGTGCTGAAGATATTGTCCATTAGGTCCTACCTCAGTGTCCAGATCCAGGAGCTCTTTCTCCTCTTGGGGTACTTTAGCACAAGAACTTAAGCTTGCTTATCTTATAAAACACAGCACAAAGTATAGAGACTTTTGCTGACGGGACCTAGCAAAGAAAGAACAATATTACCTCCCAATGAGTTTAATTGTTCTGATCTCTGGAACCGCTCTCAAATAATGCCCAGAGGCACACATGTGGGTGGTAGAACAACTGCTGCCTCATCTATTATAGCTTCCTTCTAGCAAGAAGCCTGAACTTCTTTAATACCAAAGCTGTACTGACACTTATTTTATTCGCCTCACATTTCTGCCACATCCATTTCTTTGCCGCCATCACAATAACTTTTCTGTCTCACTCAAACACTCCAGAAGCACGTCTCTGTCACCACACCGTACTAACACAGCGCCATAGTTCATTCTGGCAGTAGACGAGCCCGCGAGCTTTACTCATGTCACAGACGCTGCTACTCTCACTCCAGGACACGCAAACTAAGCGAACCACGTGACAAATAAATAGCACGTGAAGAGAGGTCCTTTTGTAGCTATGCAAATGCTGCAGCAGTCAGTCATAACGCCTGCAGCTGAAGTTTTACAGTGGTGGATTACTTGGGAACAAATAGCAACAGTTATTGGTGATTAGTTTCTGCAAGAAAACAATTATATTAAATTACCAAAAACCTGCACAAACTTTTCAAGAATTAAACATTTTTATCATATTCAAAAACTCTTCTATTTTTGCTTTACACTTGCACATCGATTTCATTTATTAATTCACGTGTATGGCTGCACTCGGCACCCTCATGCACTGTTCTCAACAGAAACTGATAATCAATACCGTGATGCTTATTTGAAGACAATGAAAAAACACTCGGATTCTGAAAATTTGTGAGAAATCATCCACAATCAACTCGTGAAGTTAAAAACTTAAACCTAGAAAATAACGTCCTGCTTATGGTTATTTCACAGACAGAAATGCTAAATTACTATTTACATTCTTTATTATACACTACCTGTTACATTTCAGTAATAACGACTTTTCTCTATTTTCTAAACTGCAGTGAAAATTAAATATTCAATATTTTCTACTTCAGAAATGCAATTACTAACAGAAAAGACTAAGTACAGCATTTCATACTATTGAAGTTCTTGAAGGGAATGTGTGAAAACCCCTTTGTTTTTCAGAAGACACACTTGGAACTTCAAAAATCTCTCCAGCTGATTTAGGATAAGCAATGTAAGAAATGATAGGAAGAAACCAGAAGAGAGATCTGGGTAACATTCATAAAGACACATCTGCAGACTGGAAACCCAGAGTATGCACCTGCAAATTCTCTTGTTCCAAGATAATTAGTATTTACAGGACACGTTGTGTATGTTACTTCAAACCAGTTTAACCTTTCTAAGGAAACACAAAACCCAGATAATTCCAGCATTTAGGGGAGTGTTGACTGCTTTGCACTACAAACAGTTTAAAGAGAATATCACAGATCAATGAATTAAAGCTGATCTCTTTCCTAAGAGCAATTTGAAAAATAAAAAAGATTCCTGAAGCAAAGAATCCCTGAAATTTGCTTGTTCCAGACCAGCATTTTGTTTCTATAACTTCTGGGACATCGCCCAGTGGCACCCTGTTTTTGAGCTAGCTGGCCAGCACTCCGTAGGGTAACACACCTACACACCTAGCGCGCTGACACGGAAAGGCAGCAACTAGGACTTCGGAAACGCAGAAATTTATTATCCACATAGAGCCCAGAACCTACAGAGAATGGCATCGCTCCGTCTCCCACCTGAGCTACCTGTTCAACTTCATTTGGCTGAGGTAGGTGTAACTGTGACATCGTGGAGAGAAGTCAAAACAAGTGCAGCCACCTCGGATAAAGAGGGAAAGAGGGTCACAGAATGCAAACTCATAAACTCCTAAATTTGACCTCCAATCACCCTAAGTACATTAAATACTACTTTAAATGGTACACTTGAGCAGAACAGAAGAACCCTGCCACATCAGCTTTCTTCCACGAACCAGAGAACCAGTAGCCCAGAAGAGAGAGAACTCATTTGGGGCACGTGAAATCTACACGTTTTATTCAAAGATGACCTTGAACCCCAAGCTTTCTGCACCTTAGAAAAGTTAGGTTATCTCTCTTTCTTTAATGCAATGTATTTTTTTGTTATTCATGCAAATCTTCTGTGCATGAAACACAGTGTGAAGATGCTTGGCTGAAAATCTAACAAGTGCAAAATGGGAGGTGACATCATCGGCCGACTGGATGTGGAAGTCAGTATACTGTATAACCACTATTTTCAAATAAAAAAAAATAACAGTAGGAAGGAAAGATAATAGCTGTTGTCTATTGACATGTTAGCATCTGTTTTTCAGAAGCTTTTATCCTAATTTAGAATAAATACACACATATTTATATCTTGAAAACTTTTACAGACTGTGAAAATTGTTTCCCAATTCTTTGTTGTCTTTAAATTGAATACCGTTTTATATAAGCTCAAAAATATGCAACAATACTATTTCATGGATCCTTCAACAGAGACGATAATTATCCTTCATTGATTACATCATTACTTATAACATCCTACTCCATTTTCTCTTGCCTTCATCCCTCCTCCCTAGTGACTTCTACACATTTGTTGAAACATCCTTTTTGCTTTAAATCCTAACATTAGATACCTGAAAAGTCTGTATTTCTGTAGTGATTTAACATGGAATATTCCTTGTTAATGTAATGATACACATTGCTTGAATGGATGCTTCTGCTGGACTCAGGCCCTCCTGTACGTCCCTAATGCTCCCGGACACCTGACGGGTTACAGTGAGCTTTGTAAGAATTTTGAACTGCCTCATACACTTGCTGCCAGGAGAACGGGTGCTAGGAGACTTGAACACCTAACTAAACTCGACGGTCCTGTCAACGTTTATGAGAGCTGTTTGGACAGAGGGTCAAGCAGAGGAAGGAAGAGGACTAGAGGGTGAAGGATCCTCATGGAGAGAAATTCATTAAATTAGCTTTTTCTTTTATTTTCTTGGTTTTGTTCATTTACCATAAAATTCATAGGGAGTCTGAATGAAGGGCATTACTCGCATATCTTAACTCTTCATTTCTGGACAGAAAGGATTGAATTCTGCTGCACTGACAATAAATTGAAATTAGCAGGCAGTCCAATTTTTTATATAAAATACTTGGAAATATCTATATACTACTTCTTATAACAAGAATTTCATTATTGATAATGCATTTGAATTTCTCTTAATAAATTAAGATAATGTATATAATTTCACAGAATCAGAGAATAACTCAGGTTGGAAGGGACCTCCTACTCAAAGTCCTCTCAACTAGATCAGGTTGCTCAAGGCTTAGTCCAGTCAAGTTCTGAAAATCTCCAAGGCTGAAGAGCCCTCAATGCTGTTGAACAGATCTTCTAGTTATAATCATGCTTGTGATGGAAACACTTTTCTTACATCTAACTAGAATTATATTGCAACTTGTGATCACTGCCTCTCACGCTTTCACTGTAAGACTCCAAGCCTACCATTTCACCTTCTCTATACCCTCCCATCAAACAGTCACAGCATTAATATCTCCCCTTCCCCTTCTCCTCTTAAGGGTCCAGCCTCAAACTCAGCACTCTCAGGCTCTCCTTGCACCACGTGTGCTCCAGCTTCTTAGTGAAGACATTAAATAGCACTGGTCCATGAGTGACACTGCTCATAACTGGACACCAGTTGGATTTCTGCTTCTGATCACAGCCGTTTGAGCCCGGCCAATTTTCCACCTACCTTTTCCACCCACTTCTCTAGTCTGCACTTCTCTGAAATGGCTAAGCTTACCACAGGACACCACACCAAAGGGCTGCTAAAGTCAAATTATCCCACTGCGACCCTCCACTGGACTCTCTCTAGTAAGTCTTCGTCTTCCCTGTCCTAGGGAGCCCAAAGCGGACACAGCACCCCAGTTTTGGTCTCACAAGTGCAAAACAGAGGGGAAGGATCACTTCCTCGAAGCTGCTGGCTGCGCTCTTGGTAATGCGGCACAGTACGGGGTTGGCCTTCCTCCCTGCAATAATATCTCTGGTTTATTATATGATCCCACATAGCCTCGCCGGGGAAGAGTTCCCGCTGAGCATGAAAGACTGAGCTGTTCTCTCACAGTATTGCTACAGCAATCCGTTTGTTTGATTGTGGCAGGTCTGAACATTACAAGGGATGCAGAAACATCAGTGATCCAAAAAGAAATTGCTGGTAGGGTAGAGGAGACAATGAAGGTTGCATAATAACATGTGACTTATTTTTACATATGATTTGCAACATATGATTGAATTGCTTTTGGTATGACAGGTAAAAAATGACAATGATGCTGAAAGCGATTCCGTGACAGCATGTAATAACTTCTGTTGTCTTAGAGACCAATTACTTAGACTAGAGTCTAATTGTTCTGTGACAAACTGTTCATCTTCCAGTTAATCCTTGTGTTGCTTTTTATGTCCATACTCTATCAGCCTGCTGCAATATTTTGGGGGACACAGCTCAGCACTGTGCTAGAGTGCAGGTGCTCTGCAAGAGATGCGTTTTCTGCTGGAGGTTCAGAGCTCCATGCGTCTACGTGGATTATTCTGCTCTCTGACAGAAAACAGATTTATGCAATATTATTGCATCATTATCTATGCAACATTTTCTCTACTTGGGCTTCACAATGACTTCAGCAAGAGAAAATAATTCCAGTTTGTTTTAATGATTCTGAGTTGCAAAGAATGCAAGTATTTCTAACATTGACAAAACGGAACTGTTAAAATTATTGTTGCAACCAGTGCAACCAATTCATGTGAACAACCTAAATTGTTGAAGTCATCATCAAAGCTACGTGGCCTAAAACTTTTTATTTCAAAATTTTGTTTCTGTCAGGTTGTCTTTCGTTCATTTAAAATTAACTTCTACAAGATTACCTATTAATACAGCAGTTTTCTTCGCAATAGCAGAATTTATAGTCCAGAGAAAGCAGGATGACAGATACAGATTCTGAAGTAAATATTCTAACTTCTGGGATCAGAACAGTTAAAAACAGAGCTTAATTAAGTACTTTTTAATTTTTTACTACTTTTTAAGTAATAATGTTTGGATTATTCTTTTCTCTGCACCAGACTTTTTTTCTTTTTCTTCTTTTTTCCCCAAGAGCTTGTTCCTGGATTGTCAGCTATGGTGACAAACATTGTTCCCCCACTCTTAGCAACATGGAGACATGGCTTATGGCTTTACACGCCATGTAAGACCAAGGAGAAAAAAAACTTACTCTAGGAAAAAAAGCGGCAAATGGGAGGCGACCGACAGCTGATGTCGATCCTCCACAACTTGATGCGGACGTTAGCTTCCAATAGCTCACAGGAGAACATGTCACTGCTACAAGTCTGAAGCTACAGATGCCTCCTAACATCCCAAAGAAAACGCAAACAGCAGAGAGAGCCCTCACCAAGATCCACGGTTTATATTTTCTCCATGCAGTTTCCCCTAGTTAACTATTACAACCCACGTCCCGATATGCATTTGCTGCCTGTGAGGATATCATTGCTTGGGTGAAGCAGTCAACGTCCATATTACTCAGACATATTCCAAGAATCCAGTCTCTTACCACACTTAGTGTATGAACAGGCGAAATTACCAAGTCATATACCTGAAGCGTAAAGCAGTAACAAAAACTGAAATCACTTCTTGCTGATTTCAGGACAGTGTTTAACGTACTTCACGTAAAGCTAGCAAACGCCACGGAGACTTGCCTGGATGAGCAACAGCAGGAACTACCATTCCGTGCCACTTTCTGGACCCAGAAAGGATCTCTACATGACACGTTACTGCAGTGTGCACAGATATCAGCATATCACAGCTCGCCTCCCATTTTCATTTCCAGTCTTCAGCTGTAAGCGGTATTTAAACCAATTCGTACTGTTCTGAGAAACAGGATCATTGGCAAGACTGTTCTGCTCGTTTTCCATTTAGGCCTGCAATATTCATAGCTAACATACAGTGCAGTGGGTTGTTAACGAGAGTAAATACAGTCCTTTGAATGGCTACCTACCTATTTTAACCACCCTTCACACTCAGATTACAGAATGCAAAGCCTGAACTTTTTTGTTGTCGCTGCTCTTTTGTTATTCAAAATGAATACCATTTTTATTTAGGTGAAGAGTACAATACCATTAGTATTGCCTGTGCACAGCGTGCCTTTGGGCTGGGGATAGGAGGAAGGGAGAAAGTTAACTTTAATGAGCTCTTCCTCAGATTTTTGCGGCAGCTGCACTCCAGCGCTGTACATACTGACACATCGGGCGTCCTCCTTCTGGTCTCAGAACACAAACGCGGTTCTAGTTGGCAAATATATGCCCAATTCTCTCAGAAGCCTCATCCTAAAGAGAAGTCTTCCAAACTACCCAGCTCTGCAAGGTGCATCCATCACTAAAAATCAACCAACCTTCCTTGATAAAGGCATGAACCTGAATTATCCATGCATTGTTAATTAGCACGTCATTTAGGGATCATCACTCTCATCTATTTTCTTGCCATCACTTATTAAGCACCGAGTAAGAAATGGTGTTTTCATCAGTCCAGTAGCTCACAGCTTGTATACGAAAATTGTTTGCAAAATACTAAATTCCATGTAACAGAAGGTTTGACGTTGCCATTAGAAGACAGAAAAACATTTTTCAGACACACAATTTCATAAACCCATTTAAATATTTTCTGAGAAAATGACAGTCAGTAGCTCTTATCACAACAGACGTGATACAAACCTTTGTGCTGGTAAGCCAACTATGCGATGTAAACTCCATTCTGAAATGCCAAACTGTTACCTACAAAGCCAGAAGCCATTCTCTCTTGTGCTTGACATACTCTAAATCTTTAGTTTTCTCTTAAAATGAAAAAAAAAAATTAGAAGATGTTGGGGAAGAGGAATTCTGGTAGTAGGGCTTGAAATTCGAGCGTCAAAGCCACACAGGCAGCAAGAACAGAAATCAAGCCGCAGACATTCGATGTTTAAAGACAGAATATCACATCCTGCTTTCATTCTCTACTTGACTTAGGACTAAAAGCACAGCATTTCTGGTTTCATTTTCTAAGATACTTTTTATTTGTGCTTTTATTTTAAATCTTTTTTTGAAATTGTATTTTACATAATGTGACACAAATTGCATACTGCAGACGAAACTGTCTGTCGCGGTGAATGAAACCATTTTAATCTCCAGAGTTTTATCATCTGTTAAAATCTATTTAAATATAGGCATTCAGTTTTACATTGCTTGACTTTTATGGAGGAGCTATTTTGCAGGAGCTGGATTTTGAACAGACAAGATCACAACAAATACTTGTAACTTTGACATGTAAGATCAGAAGACGTGAAGAATGCATTATCTAATTTTCAGAGTTATTCAAATATAGGAAAATATTTTCATAGGCCAGAGACCTTCTAATATGTTGTATTTGTTATGATAATGCCTTCCTGACACGGAGTAACGTGGAACTGCACACGTCTTCAACGCACACACAGAAAGAAGCACCCAGGACTGTTAAATTTCAAACTGCTGAAGCACTTTAACTTTTAATCATATAATTCTATTATTTCTTTTGAAACACGTTACTGGATTGATCACAGACTATTGAACACAATGCATTCACGTACTACAGAATAAAAGGGATAATATGTTAGACTGCTGTTTCGCTTTTGTTTTAAGCAGATGGTACAAAGGCAGCTTGACTTGTGTGCTATAAATAGCAACACAGGCAATTCAGGTTTTGTTTTTTTCAACATACTGCAGCAAGAGACATCTTTACTGCAACATTTGACCAAATTACCAGCTCTAGTTAGAGTTAAAAGAATGGAGGAATTTAACTTTGTACATTAGATTTTACAGTGCTGTAGGCTCTTCATGCCTGACGTATGGTAAAGAAAACTAAGATTCTTACGAAAAAGAAGCAAATCATTGCAAGATTTTAAATTACACCGAACCTTCTGCATGAAACTTCAATCCATCAAATGGCCACTGAAAAATGAGGTAATTACCTACAATAATTTGCATGTTAGGAGCTAATACAATATTACAAAGTAAAGTCCAGTTGCACATTAATTGTGAAAGCAATGCATAATTTCCTGATTAATGTTTCATGTCTAATATTCTTCCGTGCTCTGTCAGATGCTAAATAACAATATGGTCAATCAATCTACAGAAAGTAGGCTCAGGCAAGGACCGAGCTTAGTTTTCATAAAGCCTGATGCAACAATTTCAGTTACAGTAGATAATTTTGTGAAGTTTACAAAAGCAACTGTTCTAATGCAACTCAAAAGTTATTTTAAATAATGAAACTTTTCAATAAAAGGACCCAAGACACAATCTCTGCTTTTCTGAGCCTTCATACACAGACATATAAACTCTGCTTCTTCCAAAAAAGGGACAACAGACTGGAGCTGGAGACAGAGCAATGAGAGGGTAATATAATGTCACCCGTACGCACACCGTGGCTCACGGGTGTCTGTCTGGTCAGCAAAGGCTAAACACGTCAAAGAAATGATATGTTCAGTCTCTCTAGAGGAGGATTTCTACCCATGCTCCTCTGTCGAGGCAGGAAGGAGTATTCCTCGAGGACTGCAACTCACCTGGCCTGTCAGCCAGAGACAGGGTGTCACAGTTTTGAAAGACCGTCAAGCAAAGAAATGAAAAGATGGCAAAAGTAAGGAAAACCAAAAAATACTGCTAATAAATAGTGCCAAAATGAGGGCAATGTTAACTGTCAACAGCAGAAAACAAGCATGACATGGAATTTCTCTCTTCTATATTTGCCAATTCAATGGCCAGATTTTTGCCAGGCATAAAAATTAAAAAGAACAATTACAGGACCATCAAGTCTTCTGCCTTTCTATTGGTTTGCTGAGAAAACCCTCTGAAAGGTTTGACAGGTGAGTTACTAACTCAGTGTCATTCAAAACAGTAAAACGTCTCACAGAAATTGGAGAGGGTGGTCGGGTAAATTCTCAAAGTAGAGCTTCAAAATACCAAATATTCAGGCAGAATGAGTCAACAGGAAAAAACAGTTAAAAACCAGAGCTATTGACATTAATGGAAGCATCAGCCACCTATAGAAAGAAGCGACATCAAAGAAAGAGTATCTGATTTTCACTGGATGCTGAGGAAACTGCTGGAGACGTCGCGATCCAATGGACGCAGTGACAAGGAACTGGAAGTTTTTTAATGAGCTATGCCACCAATTTAACAGAGTGACCTTGAGCAAGGCATGTGACTGAAGTGTATCACTTCCCTCATTTGTAAAAGAGGTATTATTCTACCTATTGCACAGCGGTATTTGGAAACTTGATTAATTTACAAAAACTGCCTCCAGACTCTTAGAGGAAGGTGACTCTTAATTGATCTTCCCTAAAGCAGACAATTTTGATTAGAATAAAAATGGCAGTAAAGCAACAGCAGATTTCCAAAGCCAGACTCCAGGGAGAGATTCTATGTCCATTTTTTAATCCTTAACTAAATAATAAATATTTGCTGGGGGTGATAAGAATATGTTTTGTGTTAATTTCCCTGCCTACACACAAGCTATACGATCAGCTCTTCAGCTGTGAAAGCTGCAACCCATGTGTGAAGACGCGTCAAAATCTATCAATCTGATGGGTGTATTTTGAACCATTCCTAAAAAAAAAAAAAATCTGCCATCTACCAACAAAAATAAAAAAGAACAAAAACCACGAGACCCTAAAATGGCTTATATGGTTTAAAGATGTTCTCAGAAACGCGCTAGTCATTTTTTATATTCTTGTACTGCCATCCTGTATCACCTTCCAACCTCCAGTCGGATGTCTACGGAATCCTACTGGGAATCTCTGAAGCCAGAAGACCTGAACGGCTTATTGCAGCAGGCAGCCGCAGCTCCAGTTTTACCAACACTTTTCTTACTTTCTGCTTTTCTCAAGGTCTGAGCTAGGCCTTCGTTGCTATTTTTTTCCGGATTGTTCATTGAATTTAGACTTTCAGACCTGGCACTTGAAATGGGTTTACCACACTTCTGCTATTGTTTCTCTTCAGGGTCAATCCAAAAGTTGTTCCGAGTCCATCATGACAGTAAACGGTTTTCCAATCAGATTATTAAACAGCAGCACTGTTTATTAACTACTGCAAACATTTGATCTTTGTACTTACTTCCCAGGTTCTATGGCAAATCCTATTCATGTCAGCAGAGGACCACACAAAATAAATACCCTAAGGCAGCAGAAGCAAGAGAAAACAAGCGAAAGGAAATCACAGTTTATCCTACCCATGTCTTAAGTAAAAGCAAAACGCTTTCATCTTCCACTGTGGGGTGCTTCTAAATGAAATTTAGAAATGTCATTTATCATTGTCCTTTTCTCAGATTTCACAGCCAAGCTTGTATGACAAAATTATTGTAACTAGTTCACATTTTCTGAAAGTTGTTTCAGATAAAATTCTATGCTATGCTAAAACAAATGGTGCTTATCTCCATGTGTATTGTGCCACACCTGAAACTCTAATGAATCAGGAATTCACTCCTACTAATACACGCTTCTAAGAGTCACATAAGCAGAAAGGAAACCCCAAACACTTCTAAACACAATATAATAAATTAATAAAGTTTCAAGCATCTCCATCACATGCATAATATTTTAAGAACTTGTGTCATCGACTTTTACATTTTCTGTTTTGATTGAGCATACGCAATTTCCTCACCATTCTCTTTATCTTTACTTTATTCACAATTAGCTAATATACTTTGATTTAGTAACCCACATTACCGACTCTTAAGAGTAGTTCCATGAGCACCAGAGCTCATAAAGACCAATTTCGTAGATAATACACGTCACAGTGTATAATCTAAACAGTTTTCCACATAGAAAATCCTCACTTATCTTTTTAATTGCAAGTAATGTGAAAGTATATTTTTATTAATCTTCAGAGGCAAAAGAATTCACTTTACCCACTCTCTCTGCAATATACTGAATGAAAAGGAAATATTTAACACAATGAGGTGTGAGAAAGTAGGGGAAAAAAAAGGAAAAAAATCTAATTGATCGGCAAGTGTCTACAAAAAGTATTATTGTATTACTATAGACATTGACACTGACACTATTCTTGTTTGTTGCCACTGTAGCAGTTTGTCGCAGCTGGTGTTGCAATAAATGAACTTTTTTCATGTAAAAATAGACGAAAATGGAAAAGGTAACATAACTCGCAAGAACAGTAATTACATGCTTTCAGTATCCTGTCCTACAAAGATGGCACTTTGTAAGGATATCTTACTAAATTAAGTCATGTAAATACTTACCACGTAAATAATTACTCATCAGTAATTATGTTGAGGATGGGATAGGTAGTTTAGGAACCAATAATAGATATATTCCAAAGCAAATCTTTTCAACTTTCACTGCCGACAGGTATTGCCAGCTCTCACTGTAACTGCACTGGTGCCTGACAGCTCACACGCAGCCGAAGCGGCGAGGTACTTTGCCTTTTTTCATCTGTCTGTGTCTTGAGCCATACTCGCAGCCGCTGTAGAACCAAGGGCACTGGGTTGTAGGGAAAAGGCTTCCATAGAAAGCCACAGAGACTTCTAATTTTGGGGACAGTGTTTTTAAAGTGCATCCTACACATTTGAATGTGTAGGAAAGGAATACAATAGTCATGGTCTTGACTACTCTCCAATTATTCACCAGTCTACACAAACAGAATCAGGAGAGCAGAGACTCGAATAAGCGTTAACTTGCTAATTAAGTTAACTGTAGGAGAAAGTGCAGTGCTGTTTTTTATACTTTGGTACACCACCATAATCTTCATGAGTTACAGTGAACACCAAAACCTGGCAGAGTCTTTCAATATTTCACTACTTAACTAGGAAATACATATAACATCCTTCAGCTAAATACATGCGTACATGTATCTATGCATATATAGAGACAAAAAATCAACTTTCAAATGCCAGCCTAGAACAAAGCTTAATGAGATAACCAATCTTCCATTTCCTGCAAAAAAAAAAGTTGTAAATAAAGATAGAATTCCAAACACTCCAGATTTATAATTTCATCATAGAGTAATAGTTGACAGTGATTAAATAGCTGGACTAAACCTTAGGCTGGCTGAGTCATTTGCCACTGTGTTTCCTTTCACATCATTCATTTTCTTGTCTTGCAGTATCTTAGGTTACCTACTTGACTGATGTGGTTCCCTCAGCTGCTCGCCTTTCAGAGGCTCTGTCTAACGAAAGTAGTCTATCCTGTCCTTTCATTTAGGCACCCAACAAGCGTCGGAAATGTTCACAGTGTGCTATAAAATGCGAGTGCCCACACATGCTCCAGCCTCTGACTAAGCCTTGTGACCGTTTCAGTGATCAGATTCCAGGCGCACACAAGAAAGTTTGAAAGGAAAAGAAAAACCCCACACCCCAAGCCCCTCAGCGTACCCGAAATCTGATGGCCCATGAGGACATCAACATGAAAACAGCCAAGGCTCCTTCCCAGAGCCGGACTCTTGCTGGGCGGCTCCTGGCTCCCACTGGGCACAGCAGCCTGTCGCCTTCCTCAGCTTGCTCAGGAAAACACTCACGTTGTTTCCAGTTCAATATATCCCTACCAGATGCACTGGTTTCCAGTAGGCAGCTCCAGTTGGATGCACTCTTAGTTCACCAACAGGTGCTACTGTTTTCCCAGATATTACTGAAAGACAAGCTCAACAAAAGAACTTACTCTTCACAAGCTACAGGCAGTCAGCTTCCCTCCCACCCAACAGACTCCCAGTACCGAATAAAAGTGACAATTGCCCTAGCACAGACTTACTCCTAAAGCTCAGGGGTCAAAGCATAAAGCAAGCTAGTTTCAGATCACGACAAAATCCAGTATTTGAGGATCAGAGATTCAAAGGAAAACATATCTCCTGTAATTTCCGCCCATCATATTCTAAATCATGTCTTACCTACAGGTTCTTACTGTATTAGAGGATGATTGCATTTCTGTATTTTTCATATGTAGTAAAAATCTGACTCGAGGACCGAGCAGACCCTACATTTCATTCAAAGCAAGCAACATATTAAATATCTTTGAGATTAAAATGCTACCTTGCAATGGTTATAAAAATATGTGCTTTCCTAAAATGGACCTAGTTCTCGAGTAATCACTACCACTGGCAGGAGAAAATTCATTAAAATATATTTTGTCCATGCCAAAACTAACTTTTTTGGGGGAAAAACAACTGGTTGGGGGGTGGGGGAAGAAAAAAGAGTTTTTGAGAGTTAGTACAGAAAATATGAAGAAAGATAAAAAGTTTTCATCTGGATGTGAGAGCAATGCAGATGATGACGGGGACTGTCAGGGCTCAAGCATGAGGGACTGTATGTGACTGCAGTTCCATTTCAGCTTGCATCATCCGTTTGCACTTTTACCCTCAGCTACGAAAACACTCAAAAGTTCTTCTTGAATCTGCATGTAATTTAACCATGAACTTCTGTGAGCGACATATTACAAGATACTTCTAGTGCTAAAGTACAAAAGAAGATTAAAAAAAAAAAAATCTACGTTATGTATTACTCTCCATTAAGGAATATATTTAAATAAGCTTTGCAGATTTCTCTGCCACTGCAGCCACTTTCTACCACTTTCTACCCAGACAGCTCCAAAAGTAAATTTGATCAAATAAGGGAGAAAGGAATAGAATCTGACAAGCAAAATCAACGTTGAAGTAAATATTGTTTTAATTGCAATGTTTGTTCTAGTTCTTACTTCTAAATCATTTTCACACTATTCCTTTTTAAAGAAACAATCTGAAATGTCAAAGTCATTTCTCGGTAACAACAGCAGTGAGGAGACCCCAGGCTTCTAACAGGGATATTGCGATAAAAGCACTGTTATGAAAAGAAAGAAATCATAATTATAAAATCCTTTGACGTGTTTTTTTCAAACTCCAGGTCAAAATACTTTTGAGATACACAATGCATTCAACGAACAGAAGACAACAAACGAGTAAGTATAAGCAGGAACTGTAGGATCACACGCATTCTTGCAGTTTTCTTCCCATCGCTTTTTTTCACCTTCTCCATCCTTTTCTCCCGCCATCGGCTGATCGTTAGTGCCCGAGACAGAGCCACCTCACTGGCGTGCGTCTCAGTGACAGCCAACGCACGTGGTTTCAACACAGCCTCTGCCCCTGCACTGGCATGCAGAGTTCCTCTGGCTGGCGTTTATTTGCAGGAAACTTGCAAGAACAAATTTAAAATTACTTGGGATGGCTTCAGAGCGCAAGAAGCAGGAGTCGGGCAGACGCTGACATTGTACACACCGTGCTCCACCCGAGCATTTACAGCGGAAGGAAGGATGAAACCATGAGTCTCGTTTTATGGTTCCTGACTACTGCTTCTTGCAAATTTATGCTATGGTACAATCAGACGCGACTCGCAGTTCATTTTGGTCTGATCCAATTTACAGGAAAGCTGCAGGCAGCGTCCTGCCCCATTCAGCAGCGCAGCACCTTTGACTGCCATCTCTTTGAAGGTGGACTTGCAAAATAAATGGCAGCGTGTACTGACGCAACACAAAATATTTCTACAGCTGTAGAACTGATTGTTAGAAAGTCCCAAAACCTCTATCTCTCTTCTTTACTTCTCTGCTATTCACCTTTGTGCCTGAGAACAAATCTGCTGGATTTCTTCGCCGCTTCGGTTGCTCAGATCCAGCACTTCATCAGCATATTGCAAACCCGAGCATTGCTTACTTCCCCAGCATACCATTTTCCAAAAATTTAGAGACAGATAATTTACACTATACAAAGTGACATTTTTCTGAGTATTGTCAATCCCAGCCCACAACGGCTGCAGGAAATTATGGCAGGTAATACACTCAGATGAAAAAAAAAAATTGTATCACAATCGGTTCAGACATTGAGGGAGGGATCTTTGAAAGAAATGCTCCACGAGCCCATTAACTTCTAAAATTACTTGAGCTCTCAGCTACTCACATGTTTAGAAAAAAATCTTTAGCACAAGCTATCTGATTTATGGGCTCAGAGCTTCCAAATTGCGATGAGTAGTCAGATGTCTAAACACAACCACACGCACCTCAATTACACTCCGAAAACTGCAGGCGAAGTGCTATGACTCTTGAACGCTGCGGCCCACTGCCGTGGCAAATAAGTATAGATAAAATATGTATAGGCCAAGAGCCTTTTTTCAGTCTTTTCTGATTCTATCCATTAAATAGATTATACAGCTAGAGTGAATCATGTATTTTTCTGCAGATGTGAAAAGCATTGGATATTTTACATGTATTGGTTTGGATTTACAGTAGTTACTTAAATGCTTCAAAATATCATGGAAACAGCAGTGGGCTTTTATCCATTATTTGTATTGATTTAGTTGTTCCTTGATTTCCAGCAAAAGCTTTAAAATCAGATTTTTCATGGTCTCTTGTTTTCACAAAACCCACAATTTAGAAGGATATTTATTCATCATGGTTTTGAAAAATTATGTGGGAGAGAAGGGAAGCGTGGGGGGTGTGCGGCAAAGACTGAGCTCACTTCTACACTCCCACAGCAGCTTGAAAGAAAACGCAAGCTACTTTCTCCAAGGACTTGTAAGATCTCAAATACATGCAATAAGAGGGGAAAAAACCCTAGAACATTTTGCGTACAGATGACCAGAAAAATCTGGCAGCAATAAAAGATTTTTAATTGCCTTTATGAACTTTTCATTATATTCAATGTCATTACTTTGAGTGATTTCATAGAGGACAAGATACTTCTAGTCAT
Organism: Opisthocomus hoazin; assembly: GCF_030867145.1. Lineage (NCBI taxonomy): Eukaryota > Metazoa > Chordata > Aves > Opisthocomiformes > Opisthocomidae > Opisthocomus > Opisthocomus hoazin. The sequence goes on from NC_134436.1 coordinate 9,679,945, forward strand.
AAACTATATTTTGCTGTATTGGTGTAAATACCTTCCACTTTACTAGTCTGCATATAAAGCAGAACCTCTAGCAACTGCAAATGTGGTGTCAACTGGATAGTCACCGTGTGTACTGGTGTAATTCAGTAGTGCCGGTACCATACAGCCCGGTGACTGCACACGTGCAACCTGCCAGGCAGCCACAAATCCGCTGCCGTATTTCACCCCCTGTCAGAGCTGACAAAGGACCGTACAACGCACAGATGTCTGTAGACACCCAGGCAAGTACTCGTATATGTTGAAAATATTTGAGTTTTGTCTTTCTCTCTGGAAGAAAATTTGCCACTATGTAATTAAAGATAAAAACAGAGCTGGAGAGCCACAGGCAGGATGCTGATCCCCTGTGCCCGCGCAATGCAGGAATGCCACTCCAGTCCAACAGCACGGGTAAAGCTTTTGCAGGTTCAGGTAAATGTCCTTAAAACCACACAGCTACGGCCATTACAAGTTCCAAAGGAGACAGGCGCAGTAACAAACCTGACATTGCAACCTGCCTGTGAGCGGAAATTCAGTGACACAGAAAAGCACATTTGACAAGTACGCAGCGAGTTCTGCTAAGAAATGCAAAGCGCTGTGTGCGTGCGTCTGCTGTCTGGGTTGATTTCTCTCTTTCGGGGTTTAGGTTTTTTTTTTTTCCTTTGTATTTCTAGAAAGATAAATAGATAGATAAAGGATGACCGTATACTGATGTAATTTCTCTCTGTCTAATCTAAATTTTTACGCAGCTCCATTCCCCCAGCAGTGACCAAGGTGTTGGTGGCTGCAGCTTGCCCTGAGCAGAACACACAGCTTTGCTCTAGGGAAGTCGGCTCCAGTTGCTTCTCAGTTATCCTACTGTCACATTACACTACCCTCAGTGTAAAAAATGGCCTTTAGGAAAGTAGAAATTACATTCACGTTCCTGGTAAAACCTCTTCCAGGGATTTATGAAATAGTTTTCGTATATGTAGGAATGGGAGCTGGTTTGCTCCCGGTGCAGCTCAGGTCAGAGCTAGCTGACGTCACCTAGAACATAACTGTAGGCTGCTACTAGTAAATACTGGAACTTCTCCAGCTATAGGAGGAGATGCAACCTGTACGTTATTCCTTATGCAATACAGGGCATTCCATGCACAGAGAAAGTATGAGGCTTGCCTAGAAATAAAGTTATAAAAAATCGGGTTGGTGAATGCCACATTTTAGAAAGGTTTGTCTCCTCGGCTAAATATGTGGCATAATGAGGAAAGATTTTCATTTTTTGCATGCATAAGTTCTAAGTACAGTATTTATCATTTGCTAAATCACAGTCATTTTTCTGCATTTTGCCAGCAGTTGCATCAATTGTCATTTAACTGCTCTAAATAATGCGTTCTCTTCCCTGCTGTATTAAACTCTTTCTATCAAGGCTAATGATTTTCTGATTTCCCCATGCCAGTGAGCCTGGCAGTAACAAATGATGCCTCTCTTTTGCGTGTTGCAAGTAGCTTAAATTATATTTTACATACCCATTTAAAGGATCATTAGTTAAGTTAATATCCTTGCTATTCAGGAGGATCAAGCATTTTAGTAAAGGATACTCTCACTAGATATCCTCTGCTAGCTCTGATACATTCTGAACAGCCTTGGCTTGTTAAACTCGCACTCACCACATCTGAACGGGCTGTAGGAACCCTAAATATCTATTATGTCCTCAGTTATAGCGGCTTATTATCACTTTGGTGTTGATGTTATCCCTTGACTGGGGAACTACGTATTTCAGAACAAAACCCATCACTACTTTTCTTTCATTTATTTCTAAAATTAATCATAGAAAGCAAGCAGTGACCAGAAAGTTCTGTGAGATTAGGGTGTTACAGAACTTCTGAAGGCAAACAGCAGTCATAAAGGGACAAATTTATAGGCAAAGGCTTCCAAAATCAAAAGCATGCCCCATGTTTATTGGTGCACTCCCCTAAACCGTGTGCCACGACTGCCTGCAGTTGAGGCTACGCATGACCCTAGGCTGTACAACGCACTGGGCAGCACCCCGCCAGTGCACTGGTACCAGCATGGTGAGGTCGTCATCTGAAAAAAGCAGCACTCTGAAACTGGGGTCTATTTATTTCCATTGAAGCAGTTTCACAGGACACAGAATTACTTCTTGTCTGTAATAAATAGCTTCCAAAGCACTTGGTGACAATGGAATCTAAGGAATGTATTTTGAGGCTGATACAAAGCAAACACAGCAAAATAATTTTTCTCAGTAATCTAAAGTGAAAAGAATTTCATTCTAGTTCATAAAAAAGGTATTATTTAGCATTAAAATCTCCTTTAATCCCCTTTTACAGATGTAACTCATGCAAACATTTTAAAAGGAAAAAACCCGTAGACCTCCAAAGTTGATGAAAATACTTTTCCTTTAAATTTTTAAAACCCAACTTTTCAATTTTCATAACAGCTTAAAATCTACATTGTTTTTCTCAACAAGTATATTATTTGTTCCCCTGTCTCACCTTCGGCTGCTCCTCCCCACCAGTCCTTTTAACCCTAGGGAGAAAGCAGGAGAAGGCTGAGGGGCCACAGCAGCGTGCGGAGCGAAGCGGTACCAGCACGCGCTCTCCGCGAAGCCGAGTGCGGCGAGCAGATCCCTTCCCTTCCCTTCCCTTCCCTTCCCTTCCCTTCCCTTCCCTTCCCTTCCCTTCCCTTCCCTTCCCTTCCCTTCCCTTCCCTTCCCTTCCCTTCCCCTTCCCCTTCCCCTTCCCCTTCCCCTTCCCCTTCCCCGGCATCAGCAGAGAAGCTGCAGGTTCTGCTGCCGCGGGGCTCGCGCTCTACGATTCCCACCAGACACTTCTCCTGGTTCGGGGTCTGATTCTCAGGTTTCTGTTTATAAGCTGCCTTCCAGCCCAATGCACACACAGATCCTACACATTCTTTTAACTTAAAACAAAAACCCCAAACCCTAAAGAATCACAAACTTTGAGAAGTGACAGAGCTAAAAGAAGAGACCCAGTTGCTGCGCGAGTCATCACGGCTCAGCCGAAAAAGGAGCTGATGCTCAGCTTCGGATGTCCACTGTTCTTCAGCCTGGCTTTGACTATTTGTAACTTTGTCAAAAATAAAGCATTTGTCCTGAACTTGTCAGCACTAGTAGGTGCTTCATGCTACCTGCCTTCACTTTTTTGTTATTTCTACACCTTCCACAGTATGTCAGCTAAGTAGGCAGGTTTATGTAGTCCATTCTCTGCCAAGTACAACAGCACTGTTCCCAGAAATATGTTTCTGGTGATTAATCCAGCCTAATATTTAGTCCTGTGTCAGAGTCTTCATTGTGCACAGACGGTATAGAGTAAACTGTAATAAATACTGTTCAACTGAGCTGCCCAAGCCAGAAGTGTTTGTTCAGTTTTCTTATTTTACGCTTTCAACACAGATTTTGAAACACAAACCAAAGCAATCCTTTATCAAGATATCGCTCCCTATCTCCTCACTTCCAGGCGAGGAGAGTAAATTACAAGTCCTGAGGAGCACCCCAAGCTGCACCCTTCCTCCAGCCCTGCAGCGCAGCGGGCGCCCCAGTAAAATCCAGCTGATTTTCATCCTATTGCAGCTTCTTGTAAAAATAGAAGCCTTTCTCACCAATACCCCATTGTGCAATTTTAATGTACCTTTGGTGCTGCCGGTTCTAAAACACCTAATTAAAACTCGAAGTTCAGGTGGACTGAAAAAAAGGACGGATACAACTCAAATTCCTCTTCTTAGTAAACACAGGACCAGGAATGTCAGCTGAAGCTCCCTCCCATTCACGTAAGATTGATTTTCTTGGTGAGTGCAGTAAATAGCTTATTACTTATTACGAGACGCCGTATCCCGGCCGTACTCTGAGCAAGGCTGGACACTCCGCATGTCTGACATACTTCGTGTCGACAACGTCTCTCCCTCGCTTCACGGGCGCCTTCTTTCTTACAGCAAATGTTTCACCTATGTCACTGCATACAAACTTGTAACTGAACCTGGGCAACGTAGAGCCCTAAATATCAAGTAAATGTATAATGCTGATGAAAATTTAGCCTCCCAACAGACACTACACTCCCCAATTTTAGTACTAATAGGAAGCACAGTATTTCCCCTCCCATAAGGTGGGGCTTTCTGAACACGTCCAGCTGGTTTCAGGCGTTCCTGACCAGAGCCTCGCAGCCCAGCAGCGCGCTGACGCCAACCCACACGGGACAGGGCTCTTCGCTAGCCAGCACACCACGAGAAAGAAAAAAAATCATGCGTGTGCATAACTCTGGTCACAGAAACGCCACAATTAACTAAAAAAGGCTTTAACTAGGATGTCTTACAGTTTCCATTTCTGGCCCAAATGATGCCTTAGCCTCTCCAGCACAGACTCCCCAGCAACAAAACACAGCACTTACAAACCACATTCCTGCTGTCACTCTACTGCAGTATTTTTTCCACAGACCCGTTCTATTCCTCACATTTTCAAATATTCAGGAGGAGCAACAAATTCATTTCTGTTTCTCTGAAACACACTGTTTCACTCTCCTTTAAAGTAACTGGCTACGAATCCACATTACTCTGGGCAGCTTTGAAGTATTTCTGAATTCAAAATGCAAATTAAATCTGGAGATTTCTTTCCAGTTTATTCACAACAAGATACAGCTGGTCTACAAGGAAGTCAAATAAGCATGCCTGTCTTTCAGCGTTACTCTTTACATCTCGAATTAAATGTTTCAAATTAAGAAAACACTAGTTTCCTCAGGTATAAACCACAGGCTTTTATTTTCTGTCAAGTAACCACAGAAAAAAAGACAAGCCTTGTTAAATCATTATGGTGTAATCATAGTATGTGTTCTCACTACAGATATCCTAGCACACAGAATCTACGGATTTGTAGAAAGATAATATTCAGCAGAAGGTATATCCTACCTAGTCACCAGGAACAACTCTATACTGGTATGGCACATAAACCGGCCTTTTTAAGTGATAAACTTCAGAAAGTTTTCTCATGCATTATTAGTTCCTTCCTTGTTTATATGCCTTATTAATGCCTAAGTTCGTTCAGTTTTTCCACTACTCCCACCACTGGTACAGTATTGGTAACAGCCACATAAACAAAACACTTTTAGCTATTCCATACAAACTCCCGTAGGGATAAACCAGTCGGTGGTTACAACGCTTGTAGCAATTTATGAATCTGAGTCCTCAAAAGGGACAGAAATGCAAACACATTACTGCTCACCGCGAGCATTTCCCTCTTTGCTACCCCTGATTTGAAGGTTTACCAAGAGAGCTTCTGCTGGACCCGTCAGTTCCTGCCCATGACACCCCGACACAAATGCGGGCGTCAAAACCTTCGACGGTGCAGGGCTGTGTTTAGCAGGATCCAGAGAATCCTCTGCCGGAGAGCCAGCGCTCAGGGCTGCGTCGTTATGCAGGGCCCTGGATGCCCCCGCGCCCTACCGCGTTACGGGAATAAAGCAACGCGACCGATTCGATCCACGACGCGAGGCTCGCTGCCTTTTAAATTACCAATTCCCCTGTGCAGCAGAGTCCTCCTGTTGCTGTTCGAACAAATTTTCCTGTGCCTTGGTCAACCATATAGCAAGTTCTCAAAATTTTTGCTTCAAAAACTTGGGCAAATTAATATCCTAGAGTACTATCATTGAAGAGTCCATTTGCCTCCATCTATTTAATTAGGTCGCAACATAATAATTCTTTCACTACTTGTTATAATCAAGGGCAAATCAGGTATCCAGCAAGATACATTGGTCAGAGGCAGTTGTCGCTGATTATTCTGGATGTAAATGAGTATGAAATGTATTACGAACACAATGCACTTGAAAAAACATTAGCATTTTCTAAAATGGTCTTGGGTGGCATACAATGTTCACCTCCAAATGGAGGAAAGAGAATGAAGAATGATTTTTATTTTTCTTATGTTCTCAGCAATGAACAAAGCTAGTGTACAGAAACTGTAATAAGGAGTTATCATAACCTAAGGGAATCTATTAAATTTCAATTAAGAGCACAAACTTCAGGCTATAAAACTGAAAGGGACAAACATCCCTTCAGACCAGAATGAAAGGCATCTTTAAAAATCAGATCCTAAAGGACTAGATAGATTAAATCCCTGCATAAGCTTAAAAATCCCAATTCACAACCAGCAGAAAATAGAGCTAGTCTAATTTATTCATGCTGTATTTTATTGTATTCAACAGAATACAACATTACTTTGCTGTGTTGAGTTATAACCCCCTACTCATAGTGGTTGCTTTTGACTTCATTTCCATTGCCTTGGGCGAACATGGCTGAGGAGCCACAAGGCTGTGTCAGATGCTGATTGATTCTTTGGAGACTGGAAGATAATAGAAACTGCTCAAATTGACTGCAAGAAAAAGAAATCTGAATTGGGACATTAGGCAAATTGCAAAGCAGTTTTGTAATCTTAATTTTAAAAATTAGTTTAACATGAGGAACACAAAGATTTTAATTCAAAATTTTCACAGAAGCTTACCACAGCCCATTACAATTTATCTGTTGGATTACATTCTCTAAAATTTGTGGAGATTAGAGGCTATACGAAGCCTATAAAACTGGAAGTTAAAAAGGAACATTCTTTACATGCTTTTATCAGTTGTTCTTTCAAGAAGCTCAGTTTCTTTGGCTCCCAGTGTGTGTTTTCCAAGCAGCAGAAGGACCTTCTTTAACATGCTGTCTTCATACAGTCTTTTCAGTAAGCTATTGTTGATTTAAGCCCTTCAAGTCAAGCTAATGCAATTAGGGAACCAGAACAGGAACAAGCACAGCAGCATAGCTTTCTGTCACTAAATGGTCACGTATGTAAAATACAAGTGACAACAATCATTGAGTACATCTGCAGAACACAAGGAAGTTGAGTGTAAAGGTGTGAGAGCTACTGTGGGAAGCTCAGAGCAGTACTGTAGCCTTGGCAGCAAGCACTCCATCTGGCAAATATACTGTACAAACATGATGAACACACCTTAATCTTTAAATATTGATAGTAAAGGAAGGGATTATTTTCCTACCTCTGTTCCCGCACCTCAACCTCCAGCTCTCTCCTTGCACCATCAGTCATGTAGGACCTTAGTGCTTACAAGCAGCCTCTCAAGGGGGCATTGGGAACGGACGACACATCGGACAGCTTGGTATAAAGACTTCCCGCCTTGGAAGCGTAGTTGTCTATCAGCTGAAGCTCATTCTCATGTATTTTTAACAGCAGGTTTGGTACCACTACATAACACATATGTAAACAAAAGAAACTCAAACTGGAATTAAACAGGAAATGAAACATAAATACTATCAATAAATAAAGCTGGAGTGCTGACAAAGCAAATAATCGTCATCTTGAATTCCATTAACTTCCCGATTTCTGCTCTGAGGACTCTGTTTAATGTCACAGACAGCGCACACCCTGCTATGAAAGGTGAACAACTGAAACACAAGGTAGAGAGCACATTGTCTTTTGTGGCAGTTTACCACTTGTGGGTCCAGTATTTGGGGGATAAATCTACAATAAAAACTTGCATTTTGTAACTAAAATAAATACATATACATGTAGCAAACATAAAAATGTCTTAAAAGTAAAAGCTGCTAAGACCATCATCCATGCAGGTCTTACAGATGAAGAGCAACACAAATAATTTTAGGGATAACACCTGCCATGCAGCAACTCAAAATACTACGACTCACTGGATATTGGTAACTTTGTCATATACTGGGTTGGCCTGTGATACTTTCAGGGTAGAATGATATTAAAACATTAAAGGAGCCAATTAAACTGCTCTACGCACACAGAAGTTCAGTTCCTTTGGCCTTCCTGCTGGTAGGGCCCAACGCACCAAGGCTGTTTCTCCGTGCGACGGCTGCGGGTGGTTCCGGCCCCGATTCCCGGGTGGCCCAGCGTCGGGCGACGTCCGGGGCTGCGGGCTCCTGCTGAGCCACTCTCGCTGCCTCGTGACTGATTGATTGACCGACCTGGGAGATTGATTGATTGACAGACCCGGGAGCACTCCAACCTCTCGCCCTACGACGCCGGTTTCTGTCGGACGCTGCCGGTCCCCGAGCCACCCCGGCCTCTCTGCGCGCACCGCAGTGCCCGCAGCGCGTTTCTGGACCTGGGTGGAGAGGCAGGGCAGCAACCCTGCTGCAGACTCATGCCTCTAATCTGCACGTGACTGAACAGCCTTCCTTTCCTGAGAACATACCTGTACTAATCAGGTAATTTAAGATACTTTATTTTTATGGTTTGTGGGGTTTTTTTCAACTTCAGATGCCAGAGTTCCTTTAAACTCTGTGTATGCTCCAACACTTAGCACTATCAGCAGTCTCCTCCTTTTTTGTTGTACAGCGATTGCCAAGTTGCTGACACCCCCTTTCTCACCTTTGCTCCCCAATCAAGGTACTGCTATACTGGTTTTTTTCTGCCAGCTAATTTGGCTGCTTTAATGTGGGTGATTATGCTTACATTTGTCATTTCCTCTACCACTCTTTTGCTTCACTGCCATAGAAACAGCACATGGACATTTCCATGGAATAAAATTGTGCAGGTGAATTGGTCTAAAAAACTTCCTAAGATTTTTTTCACAGTTTTTCATACATTCCCAATATTTTCATGCAATACGGCATATAGATGACATACATTAAATCAGTGCCTAAATAACACACATTACTTTGTTACATCATATTTTAACACAAATATTAAACTTGCCTTCTTGACGCATTATAAATAATTCTTTAGCTTTTTTTACTCCCTGCTGGTGCCTGAATAGCCTATGGTTTTAAGCACAGCACTGTACCTGTGGCCTGACAGCTTCCAAATTAAAGTGCGGAGCCCTTCCTTTTCCTGCCTGCCAGGGGAGGGAAAACCACAGCTCCAGATGCTCGAACAAGCAGCACAAACACTGTGCCCCTCTGGTCCTAGCTCAAGAGCTACAGCTTGAGGGCCAGAACAAAACAGCAAAAAAAGGCTAATTCGGAAAAAAAAATTACTTTCCTGGAGCCATAACCCCACAACCCATATGGGAAGATATTTCTAGCTACGCTTGACTTTGAACGCAGGCAAATGCATCTCCAGCCTGCAAGTTGAGAAGCAATGATGCAGCCCTTGGTTTTCAGCTCCACGCAGCAATTATGCCGACACCACTGTCCAACGGCAGGACAAAAAATAAGAGCTGTAGGCACAAAAAACAGGCCAAATGTTGAATCTGAAGGGCGCTCTGTGATTTCAGCCTTCATCTGGCAAACGGTTTCGTGGAATCTTTTTAATCATCACACTTCTATTTCTCCATTTTAACTCTCCCAAAACACGCCATAGGGGGATGATTCTTCTATTCCTGCGGATTTAAAAGCCTCTCCATTTGATTATTAAAAAGCTGGGAACCTGTAAATCAAGGATCAAATGTCCTATTTTTGGTGTCATTTTAAACTATTCATACAACTATATATTAACATTAGAAGAAAAGAAAATACATGTCATAAATGAAACAGCCAACAGTAAGACTAGCAACTGAATTTAGCTACTGGAAGAGCTTACTCCATACTTTCAGATTAGTGAGGAATCGCTGCTTCCATATACACAAACTTTCCTCCTACTGGGGAATTTTCCAATGAGCCAGAAATAAAATGCCTGTTAACAATGGCCTTATTGTCAAAATGTGAGTGGTCTTTAGTTCTTCCTTTTGCTTATTCTGCGTAATTAGGGAATGGAGGTGCATGAGGCAAAGACTTCACACAAAGTAGTATGGCTGCGGGCATTTTCTGTAAGGCCACAGAGCAAAAATACAGAAATGTAAGTAGGTGGGATGCAAAAGTAATGAAAATGCTGTAAGAATGGTTCTCTGAAATGTAACAACATAAACTTATGTTGGAGAGTGACTAAGCAGGACTCGGAAGGTCTGCGTGTGGCAATGAGAAACAGCAAAGATCCCCAAAGCCGACCTGAATTAAGCAGCAGCTTATTTACGCTGTGCTCTCTGGTACGATGCATTAACGGAGTCGAAACATCTTGACAATGCTGACAGCGGCAGCCGGACCTGGGTGAGAGCTGATGGCGCTGTGCCACGCAAAACGGACCTAGCAGCTAAGGCTTCTGGTAGCTTGGAGCAACTCTGGACTCCGTTTCATCCCTTTCACAGCAGAGACGTCTGTAAACAGCATAGGCAAGAAGTTTCTGATTAAATATTTATTCTAAATATATGAGAATACATCTACGGACACTATGGACAGAAATGAGAATATTAAGTGTCCAAGTGATGGCCACAACTATCGAAAAACTATATTATTAAAAAAAACCAAACGCATTTATGTTGGGGACTTACACCAAAGTCGTTAAAAAGAACAACAGTACCGAAATGCCACTTTCAATATATCAAATCTAAATGGTAGCTCTGTTATGCAGAAGCAGTACAGTTAATAGATATCCAGATTCTGCTGGAGTCAGACTCCCTTCTTCCAAACAGGACCATCACACATCTGAACAAAACATGAACCACATAGATAAGTACTAAGTGGAACTAAAAATACAAAAGATAATTGGGGATAAACAAATTCCAAAATTCAGTTCTTGCACGGTCAAGGGCGAAGTGCTGGATTAAATCTGACAAAGTTCAACTTTAATCACTTTTCTCTCAAAAGCCCTTACTACTCTACCAATATTGATAGAGACAGCATCTTGAATGGCACGCTTGTCAGAGAGATTAGGTAGCGTCTGCGAACCTTCCTCCTGAAGGGTAAATGTCACCATGAGCTGTTATTTGCATAATATATGAGGAAATGAGACATTAGAGTTTCTTCAATAGTTTTTGAAAACTGCTTTTTTTTTTGCTGCCATTCACTTCTTGATTTCAGTGTTAAGACGTGCAGCACAAATGGTCAGCAGCATCAATCATTATTCAATTAACACTCGTTCTTGTACTCAACCATCTCTACAATCAATTACAAATGCTGTAGTAGTAGTAAGCAACCACACTGTCAGTTAGAATGTTTCGGGTTTTACGACATGGTACAGCTGAAGACTTTAATTTTCATTAACATACAGTCTTGAGCTATGACAGTCCTAAAACACTCTGAAAAAGAAAAGTCTGTTCAACATAACGCATGGAGGAATAAATTTCAAACAACATTTACATGGCAAGGTTGTCACCTCCAACCTGACTGAAACAGAAGACAACATGTAAATGTGTGTAAAATTGGTAAATGAAGGCTCTAGTGCATACGCAGAAACACCGACAAATCTCTAAATCACAGCCTGGGCAAATTCTAGCTCTGGATTAGAAATTGTTCTGTTCTAAGTGGTGTCGTAACGAGCGCGAGCTGGCACACAGAACAGAAAAAAGGAACTGTAGAACGCTAAGATTTTGGTCCTCTTTTTGTTCTTCCTTCCTGGGCAATTCTGGTGATGAATATCAGATTTTAGCTCTGTTAGTTCCACATGAAGGCAATCTGCCTATTCATTTTCCATGATAAACTCCATTTTGCCATATTTTTTCTACAATTACTGCATTTTTGATGGCTGTTCCACAGAAAATGTACAACGCTGACATATGCTGATTAAGCACATGTGATTCCCTATCTACAACAGTTATTATCACGCTCTTCAGAGTTATTGCCAATGCCGAGACTTATCGAACCATGAGATCCTGTGATCACTGTTATCCATCTGCTCCAGTCTCCACCAGGCAGTTAAGGTCACTGTGACTGACAGAGGAGGAGGTGCATACGAAACAGCAGTGATAAAAACGGGATGGACCGCGAGGTACTTCTCAGAAACACAACAGGCACGCACAGGGAAACAGCAGCTGCACACGTTCAGCAGAGTAATGTATTTTTTTTAAAGAAAAACAGAAGCAGAAAGGTGCAAGGGAGCCAACGTTAGTAGTACAGATGGAGACTGGAAGACAGGGCTGAAGTGAGGGAGAGCAGCGATCTCTGTAGCATCACCTCACTGGGATGCAGCAAGAAACATCCTTTTCAGATGACTTCACTATTAACAGTTAGAGACCAAAGTTTTGGAGCTACTGTTTTTGCGGACCCCAGTGGTCAGGGGAAGAGGATAATATGAAGTAAAACTCATCCAGTGAGACAGAAGTGAAAACTCACTCTGAGTGTTCTGGCTCAACCAGCCACTGCTCGTCTCGGTTGGACGCCGTCCTCGAGTAGCTGCTGTTCGGTGCTCGGCAGTGCCACACAGCAAGAGCGGAAGGTACCACTCGGGTTCCTCCCTTTCAGCATGGATTTCAAAATGTTGTACTGTAGAGGAGGGAAAATTACTTTCCCGCTACCTTTCCACGGTTTCGTCCTGAATGCTCCGAGTGTAACAGAAACCCTATGGGAGCTGCCTTTCCCCCTTCCTACCCAAGCACGAGCAGAACCTTCCGCCCTCCTCTCTGACGTAACTGCACAAACACATTTGTAACACAAGAGGTACGTAAATATTTTGTACAAGGATAAAACTGCAGCTGTAGGAAAAAGGAGAAGGCAGCTTCTCTTCTGCTTGCTCACATCAAATAATAAACATGGCAAGTGGTTCCAGCCCACGGAAAAACGGAGGCGGATGAAGGGTGCTTCCTAGATCTGAGCAGTGACTGTCTGTCCACACCTCCAACAGCCACAGGCAACGATGGTTCTCATACAATCACACAAAGTTCCCCTATTTTGTAATAATCAAATGAGACACAAAGCAAGTAGCGCCATGAGCAAAACAACACAGTAAATAAATACAGCCATCTTGCCTATAAGCAATGGCTTGGTTTGCTCGAGTGCACACTGCACACAGCCCAACAGACCTTCACCATTAGATTATTTTAATTTTTTTTGTGTAACATTTTAAACAATTCCCTGGGCTATGCTCAGACAGGCTGTGAGAAAGTCCAGACCCTACAGGAATGTAAGATGATCTTGTCTACAGAAACAGCCAATTAAGAGGCTTGGGTCATTTTTCTTTTTTAATTGAAAACAAAAATTTCAGCATGACACAGAAGACACTATCATTTTGGGTTTCTTCTGTGGATGTGGTAAGAGCTATATCAGTGATAAAGGAGCAGGAGGTCTTTACTCTTATCACTGCAAACAAAAAAATAAAACCAAGAAATAAATGAACTACAAGGTCCAGCAACCTGCAAGGCTTGTGACACACACATGACTTGGGAGATGTTCATTGTGATCCCAGTGCATACAACAGGATGGAGGCACCGCAACAAACCTCAACACACAGAAGTATAATAAGCACTGACGTTTTCATAAGAGTAGGATAGCTTGAAGTTTTTTTTTCTCTCTTGCCTAAAACCAAATAAAATCTGAGGGAAGAAACTTTTGCTCTGACATACAGCTCTTCTTACCAATGCTCGTTCTCCAGGCTTTGCTGCTGCTCAGCAATTTGCTATAGACCAAACCATGGGATGTTTATTCACATTTTGAAATCATGCAGATATTTGCAATCAAAAGGACTTCCAAATAATTCCAAACTAAGTGATTAACAGTCCACCAAAATAAATACCTGTTTGTATTCAGTCCTTCAAAGAAATCAAGATATTGCCAAGGAGACAAATCTCATGACAGACTTTCTACTTTCTTCTCAAAACAGTGCATTATTTGGCTTTTGAAACAAATGTAAATCATTAGCCATATTTGTAGCTCCTTGGTTATTTAAATGACTTTTCACATTCAGTGTTATCACAGTTTGAATGTATTACAGCAAACATCTGGAAATTTTCAGTGCTTATTGTATTCTTTGTTATCTCTTACCAGATAAAATTCCCGGATTAGTCATTAAATGTTCTATTTTTCTCATCCAGACCAATGACGCTTAGAAAATCATACACATCTTTTGGCAAAAGTCATTCAACAGTTAAATTTTGTATTCGGCAGATCAAGTTGGTGAAATTCCCATTGGACTCGTGACATTGCTCTGTTCCTGGTAAATGCTAAACACCCCCATGCTGTCAATCATTACTTTTCTATGAATAGAAATGACTCTAAAGGAACAAACTGCAGCTTCTAGTTGTTTATTCATCATTATGTCCTAAATTTCATAGGAACTACAATATTCACTAGACTTTAAGGTCCTCCTGCAGAATTTAAAAGAACCAAAGTTCTCTGAGGAACGCTATAATCTGCCAAGTTACTTCTTAGGAGAATCAACGGGAAACCAGGTAGGAAGGGACATTCTGAAACGCCGTGAGGCCAGCGGCAGCCAGTAGCATCTGGTACCACCTAACCCGCTCGTACAAAGCTGTAGTGCTAGAGACCGTACATCCCCTACAGGAAATCTGTTCTCATATCTCCAAGGCTCCAGAAGTGTCTTCCCACATTTTCACTTCAGTATTTCTTTCCGCATTTTACCACAGCCGCAGAGAACAGATTATTGCCTTTCCTTTCACGTCAGCCCATTGTGCATCGGAAGCCTCCACACTATGCAGACCAAAATAAAAAAAGTCCAAGATTTTCAGCGTCTCATTTTCAGTGAAGTTTCCTCACATCTCTCTTCCCCAAACTCTAGCTCTAGTCCACATTCTTGTTTTAAAATGTGGTGCCCAAAATCAGTCACAGTATTCTGCCACCGGCCTCAGTAGCACCAAGATTGCACAGCCTGCCTGATGTGGGTTTCGGTTTGGGGTTTTTTTACAGTTTCCTGTTAATGCATTCCCCTTACAGAAACTTCTTTCAGAAAAATTTGGTATTGAGCCATCTTCACCTGCTAACCCCATTCTCGGTCCCGTATCCTTTACTACAGACCCGTTCATTACCCTGTTACTCTACAACGCTCATTTGTGAGGCTGATTCACCACGCTTGGGTATAGAACACAGCATCTCAAACTGTGAATTTGGAACAATTTGGGGGAGTTGTTTCCAAGCATCTCAAGATCATTCTGAATTCTAATCATGTCCCCAAGTATATATCTGCTGTCACATATAAATGCAATATAGTCACTCTTAATTCTATTGTCTGTGTCTAATGGAAATGTGCAGTTGTCCCACCTAACTCTTTGGAACAGTACCTGACACATTTTTCTAATCTGACAGCGAACCACTGAAAATTACTCCAAGAATTGTTTTGTCAAACACTTTGTCAATCATGATGATGGGTTTTTTTCTTGAAAGTTGGGGAAGATTTCAAAGTGTAATTGGAGTCTTGAGGAATTAAACTACATGTGATGAATGCAGTGAATGTAGGACACACAGGAAAAGCATTTTAGCAATACTGATTTCAGGAATACGTAATAGCAATCTATGGCTGATACAGGAAAGATACAAACTCTTATAAAAAACTTCATGGAAAGCTGCAGAGGTTGCAGGGCTAACTAACTAACCACTAACTCACAAGCTTCAGGTGTTGGTGGTTTTTTTGTTTGCTTTGATTTTAAGAATTGATCATGATAAATATAAAATATATATATAGCTACCTAAATATAATATATATATACCTAAATATATATATAGCTACCTAAATATAAAATATTAATTAAATAAAAGAGGCTATACTTTTAGAGAATAAGAGAAAACTATTTGATTTGAACAATTTCCTGTCTTATTAGCATGTTGCTGAAATACTGAATACCTGCTACGGAGCATTTCAATTCCAATATCCTCTTAATACTAAACAATCTGGGCTCTTCATTCTCTGTTATTTTTATTTACTTGATATGCCCTATGGATAGGCACTAAAAATTAGGTATTGATACTGGATTTTTCACAGCCTTTCTTATTACTTTCTTACTTATATCCTCATTAATACTTGGATAACTTGAGATGGGAAGTAGCAGTTTGTTGAGCTTGCTGGGAACACTAAGGATGCTATTGGCAGCCCACTGATAGATACAATAGGAACTTCTATCAAAAGATGCATTTCTTATTCCGTTTCCTTCTCAAAGTAGTGAGGACTGACAGTGGAGAGAATTCACTTCACTTACAAAATTGATTAGTTTGGAAACAATCACTTGTGTAATTAAGATAGGTCAGGCCAAGTTTCTTTATAAATAATTCATCAGGAAACTACTCTATAAAAAGCTAGAGAAATGTCACTCCAGGTGCACTCTTTTTAAACTATTTCTGTATAAATCAATTAAGGTGTTTTATTCTGACACCCGGTGTCAGTATTTACAAAACTTGGATAGACAAGTCCATCCCTGCAGCATGCATTTGCAAATAACTTTACTCATTAATGTTTAATTAAGACAGAGGAAAACTGTCCTTGATATTTTGCTGCAATTAGTGCTCTCTATACCCCACTGACTTTCCGTGATGAATTACTTTTCAAATGCAAAGTGAAGTGATTAAATAAAGCTGAAGATTCTCTAGCCATTGCACATTGCCCATCCTGCACTTTTAAATAAGTATAAAATGCATTGCTCGGCTGCAGCAGAGACCTATTTGGTAAAACTGTTATCAAACACTATGCTAACTGTCTAAATAGCAAAAAAAGGAAAAAATTTAATATTCACATTTTTCCCAAACATAAACTCTTGATGGTGCTTTCAATGTCCAGAAAATCTTTTTGAAATGAAAAAAAAAGGGCTCAAATTCAGACTATATCCTGAAGGGCTCAGCTAATTTTACTTCTTTATTTATTTTACTCAATAAGCGTACATTCTCCAGCCCCGTCTCTAAACTCTTTCAAGGCTGTGCAATGCCAAACTAAAGGACAATGTTTACGTTTACCGGTATAACCACCCTAGAAATGCCTCAGCTGTTTGAAAAACTACATTTTAGTTCTACTCGACACCTTGTTTTCAGAAACGTCTTTCAGATTGCAATAGTGTAAAACGCAAATCAAATATTGCAGCAACGAGATCTGCAGCATTTGGCTCCAGAGGCACCGCCACGCAGCCTTTCGAGAGCGCAGGCTCCTTGCCCGCAGCCTGCTGCCAGCGCAGAGCCCGGCGCGCTGCTCGCAGGAGCTGCCGGGGTGCCGGCTCCGCAGCGGCCGCCAGCCTCGGCCCCTTCGCTTCTCCACGTGGGGAGCGGTGCTGATCCTCACCAACTGCAGCTAACTTCAGTCGCTTTCTGTCCCCAAAACTGGGGACAGAAGCAACTGGAGGGACCTCTACCTAAGGCCCACCAAAAGGAAAAGAATGGCACAAGTAAAGGAATACAGAGAAAACATAGGTTGTTTTTTTTTTCAGAAACTGGGCAACGTGTGCTTTGACCATGCCTTGGGCTCAAAGTTCTTTCAGCAGAATGAACACCTAAAACAAGGTCTGGACTCGGCAGCAGGTTTCCATGTAAGAGGATGATTTGTGCCATACGGGAGGCTCCTGTGCCAAGGAGAAGTATTGGGAGTTAGCTGTTCTTGGGGTAAGCTCACTGGCTCCAGAGGAGAATGCAGCTACTGTGCTGAATACAGTGTGATATCCACATACCTAAACAAAATTGAAATATGGTGTTTGGAAAAAGCTTAGTCATGTCAGCAAGCTGCTCAGTCTAGGCTGTTCTACCAGTTATTATTTTATGGCCAGACTACGTTGGCAATAAAGTACAGAGACAGTGATGATTTCATGTTCTGACAACGAAAAGAGGTGCTATAGAAATCGTAGAGGATAAGGACAGTTCTTCACGTTTACTCACAGGTCACCTTTATTTATTAAGATTATCAAACAAGCTCTCTCTGATCTACGTCAGAAACAAACAAGCGAACGGAACTTGGACCAAAGACCACCAGAATGCCCCCTCGCTGAATCGCAGTCCCTCTCTGACAGGCTGCCACTATGACACAAAAACTAAACGGTCTGTATCGCCTGTAGCAGTGTTGAAATACAAGTTTTACCTCTTGCAATAAGTTGGAAAGGGTTGGGAACGATGGATTTAAAGAAGCCTGATTTAAGCAGCTGAATAAACTCTTTCATCTAGGATTTATTTGTGTGGTGAGAGCTTGCCTTGGGCAGGGAAGGTCAAAAGCAGACCTTTGATCTGTTTGGACTATATCTCTATCCTGTCACAGGCTTAATTTGATGTAGGGACCATTTTAGGCTCAGGGCCCCTTTACCACCCTGCCATAATAGGAATAAGCCAAATTCCTATAGAGACAGCCCACGCACAGCCAGCCTCCCACACGTGCCTCTCCTAAGCAAGCACGCAGGATATGTATCCATAGCTGAAGCAGTTGGAGTAGGACAGATCAAACAGATAGGAACTACAAAATAAGCAACAAATTTTAAAACGCAGCAAACAATTGTTGGACAAGTACTAGAAACTCTGAGTGCAATAGCTAGATAACCAGAGTTATGAATGGTGTTCTTGTCCAGTAAAGTAAGATTCGATAAGGAGTGTCTAATCCTATTTTGCACTTAGGTAGGATGCTTGTCCTCAAGCGCCCTGCTCAACCAAAAGCGTGTCACTGAAATGCAATATGACTGAAGACCTTTCTGCTGACAAGAACACACAAAGCATTGCAGGACTCAGGACACACATCTTTCATAATACACCAGCATGTGTTTTTGCTTTCTTAGGTCTAATTTTTTTTTTTTTATTTTCTGAGTGCCCATTACAGCTTACAGAAATTGGTATGCAGCACTTATTTGCAGGTGAGAGGGATGTCAAACAAATAAAACCCTTCCTGTTACTATCTGTTCCCGAAGTAGCGATAGGATTTAACACCCTAGTAACTAAACCAGCTCCTTACTCATTCAGAACTAGAAATTTCCCCTAATGTCACAGGGCTCTCTGTATCAACATACCCCATACCTTAGAAAGTTCATGAGACTAAAAATCTCTACACGTGCATTTACTCTTTCAGCAGCCTGTAGTACTCAGCACATTTTGGTACGAATCCCTGAGGCAGAGCGATCACCAAAAAACTATGCAACATTTATCTTAATTTTCGTACAACTGCAGAAGTGCGCTCAGAAAGGCACTCGGCAGTTACAGTAAAATATTCTGAAATCTGCTGTGCCAAGTGCAAGAACAGTGTAAGCAGCCACCAGCTCTACCTACAATATGTAAACCTGGCTTTGCTACTATTCCTGCTGTCAGTAAAGGGGATCCGTATCTCCCCTGCCCGACCAGGTGTCAGCTCAGCAACGCAACCACATTGCTTTTGGGCTGTCTGATCTTCAGGCCCTGTTACTGTTTCCCTCTGCAACCAGTCTTAAAGCCAGAAAGCCCAAAACTTTGCCACTGTGGGGCTTCTAAATTCCATACGTAAGTGAGAGCAGCCTGTTTGTGTGCCGAAAAGGCTGGTAAATATGATAATAGTAATTTTTTTGAAGTGAGATGCAAATTCAAAAATAGTAGTTCTTCCAAATATTTGAGTCATACAGAAATAACCTTCCAAAAGTGTATTTTCTCTGAAGAAATGAATTCCTTTATGCAGCCTGTTTTGGATTTGCTGCGCCCCACCCATTCCCTGCTGCTGCTCTGCTTTCATGGTGAAAGGCCTCCTTTCTCACGGAAAAGCAATGTTCATTCTTATTAATTGCTGTTAATGATTCTCTCCTCAGTGTATGCCAGTACGCAGAGGATACATGTACTGCCTCGATCCTCACTCTCTCCGATCTTAAACTAAGTCATTGGATCATCCGGGGGAGAAAAATAAAATCGTGTCTGTGCTGACAAGCTGTTGGCTATAGTTTTAGCCCCAACATAGCTTGGAAAAGCTGAATTACAATAAATCCCTAGGGATGCATGGCAGGGGGGAATCTGACAGACCCTGAACTGCAGCAGCCCTACTGGATGCCACTTATAATAACAATTCAAAGACCCTGAGCTATCAAACAGGTTTACTGATGGAGAACTCTTCTCAAAGTTCCTGCTGCTAGCCCTGACAGATTCACCACACATGGCTGCACATGGTCACACTCGCATTCACTCGAGTATACCAGAAATGTCTATTCCTAAGCCTCCAGGACTTTGCAATAGTAATGTTTTAATTGCAAAGACGCTGAAAAGTGACTAATACTTGACGGCGAAAGTTTTCTCCTGGTATGGAGCCTTCCCTCTGATTTGAAAAGCAAGTCGATATCTGCCTGTATATTTGAACAGTCTCCCCAACAACCCTGTCCAGGGCAAGGGGCCTGGCAGCGCAGAAATACTTTTTCCCGTTGATGTAGGTCTTTGCGCTTCTGGGATTTGATTTCCACTTGTATGTGTGGTCGGATGGATGCTGAGCCACTAATGAATCCTACCAACCAGCACTTCGGGGGAGAGCTTGCCGTTGCTTGAAGCAGAAGCAACTGCAGCTGGCCAACTGTCTGGGACAACGCGAGTCAACGTGCTTTCTCCAAAGCTCTAACTGTTCAGCAGAAGAGCAGCCACTTAGTGCTACCTCAGCATAATACGCCACCACTCTTATTTCGCAGGACGTTTCATTCACTTTGAGCAACTGTGAAGAACAGAATCACGTCTAACACTGAAATTTAGGTAGCAAACATCGACGGTGCTGTGCGCTGCAGCAGCGTGCCAGTGGAGGGGAAGGCTGGGCTCTAGACACCGCACGCAGTCAGCGGAGACACGCTACTTCAGAGAACAACTCCCAGCGTCCCGAAGCGGATTTCTGCTGTGAGCTGCCCGCTGGAAAAGCATCTCTCCACTAGCTACATTGTGATTCAGATTTTTTTATTCACGGCGTGTGAAAATAGTAATTAAAGGCAAAAAAAAATTAATATGAGATCAGTACTGAGAGGGTGACTTACAGACTTTAAACACACAAAACCTGAGAGCTGTCCACACAGCTATTAAGAGGTCTCTCTTTCCACATCATGGGATGCCACTCGCTGAAACAACGAGATATGAAATAAGAATACACATGTATACATCACTTGGAAAGCACAGACATAGCTGTAGTAAGACAAAAAAAAAAAAGGAAGCAAAAGCTGAGAATTCCCCACTTAGAATCAAGAACTAAATAACATTTTCTGAGGCGTCCTACAAATAATTCAATAACCAAAGTATTGCCTAACGTAGCACAAATTTCTTTCTGGTTTTGACTGGAAATCTACTCATGTAACGATTTTAGGAGTTTTTCCACCTCCTCATTACATATTAGAACAAACATTTACAGTTTCTTTCTGGCTCCTTGAAACTTTAAGGTTTTACATAAACTGAGTATCTGCAGCACGTGACAACGGGCACCGAGGTGGAATACTGTGAACCTCGGTTCACATCCTATTTTCCCTTCAGGCTCTGAGACATGGTCAGCTCAGGCACTCTGACAGCTCAACTCAGGCTCTCCAAGGTGATTAAATCAAAATTTTAATATTCGCCATGGAGTTAGCTGTTTGTATCATCTCCACCTCTTTACGGACACCTTTGGAAAATATCATCTGATCAGGAACAGATAATGAAGACTAATTGTCTGGATAAAACAACATTGTTATCTCCAGATAACAAACCAGGTTAGAATTCTCAAGACAAAGTAAATATTGATTAGCTTTGAACTTCAGAAACATACATTCTCTTCATTCCCTATAAGTAAGCAGAATTTCTTTCTAATACTTCAAAACAAACAACTAGATGTCTAAGTAAAGTATGTATTTTGTTTAAAATCAACTATTGCTCCTTTTAACTGTTTGAAGACCTTCCAGTGAACGTGCATTTCAAACCATTAATTTTAAAAGTGCTAAATCACACAGCATTTAGAAGACCTAAACCAGCTGAAGAATACAAGCGGAGCTGTAATTTCGTTGCGAATCACATTTGCATCAAACAGCAAATGGCTGTAGAGAGGGTAAAACCAAAAATAAATTTGCATCAAGTGATAATGGCGTTGACATTCCCATTGTACGGCTGGTGAACCAAGAAAGAGCGGAGTGCCCGGCGCAGGTTATCCGCAGTCTTTGGTGGGACAGCGCCCTAAGGTCAGATCTCCTGAGTTCCATGCTCTGAAACGCAAGATCTCTCTTCTTTCTGAAGTAGCACATCTTGGCAATTAAAGTCTCATCTCTTAGATATATTCATTTCCCTCTACCTAAGTTATTTTAAGGTGTTTTTCCCCTTATTTTTGCTATTACGAGAAGCAACACTTTAGAGAAAGTAAAGTCTATTCAGTAAGATCCTGATGCCTGTGACAATTTTGACAAGTTGATTTTTTGAATGCTCTGAATGAAGCACTTGTTTTGGCTGGCATTTATTTTTATGTTTTCTATTAATAGACTATCTTCCATCTAATTTGTCTTTCAAGTTTCTGCGTATTTGTGGCTTTTAAATGTCTTTCACTGTCAAAAACGTTTTGACTGACACACAGGTACTGTCTAACAAACAGCCGAATTCTATCTGAAGGTGTCATGCTTTTCTTCTTATTGAAAATCCACACAAGGATTTGATCAGCGGTTCTTATTTATAGGAGAGATTTTTGGAACTCATTATTAAAACTTGTGTGCATATTTTATGGAGATTTTACTCTTTGTTTCATTTTGTAACTTCAAGCAGAAACAGGCTGAACTGCTTCAGCAATAGAGTGAACATGAAGGAAATCCTTTCAAATCTATTCAGTACATTCAAATCCATTAGGCAGAACAGCTCTCACTCAAAAAAAGATTTTAAAATTAAAAAAGACTACTCAGAGAAATATATTGAAACACTCAGCTTCATGACTTCGCCCTTTGCAAGTGTCTCTTATCAAGCCCTCAGTCCACATTTCTCTTAGTGCGAGATAAATTTTATTACCTGTGATGTTACAGATCAAATATCTTTAGACTAGATTTTTGATTATGACTATTATGAGGACTTTCTCCCTGATCATTAGCAAATAGTTAAAAACCCCACAAACCCCTTCTTCGGAGAAATCTTGTTTTCTCCCCTTGTAAACTGAAATCCCTGAACAAATGGTTTTAGGGCATCCTGATGTAACGGCTATGTAGAACCATATTGGCTTACTTCTGCCTGAGGGTCTCCTGTCATTAGCCTGGGCTCCTCTTTCCCTTTGCTAAGAGCTACTACCTGGCTCGTTGCTGCCTTTTTAATTGTGCAGCCTCTTTCTGCTGTTCCCAGAATCTGCTCAAGGCTAATACCCTCAGATAACCGCAGCAGCAAAATAGTTCCAATGGGCACCCTTAAAAGTTTCCTTTTACTTCTCAGTAAGTCATAACCAGTTACCGGTGTTGCTCATTAAAAGTACAAGGAATATGTCCTCATTATGGCTACAGCTTATCTAACATTGAATAGGTAAAAGGAAACTTTGCAAGAACTCCCACGGGATTTTAATTGAAACAGTAAAATTCAACTTTGTCACTAGAACCATACACAAACTTTCTTACTTGCCCATTCAAATTGGTTCTCAGTCCATCACTTGAGGACAAAATATTTACATAAATATTTGAACACAAAACTGTCAATTACATATGTTAATGACCATATCTATTCCTTGAAGGTATTACAACTCTTCACTGGCTGCCTGCTGAGTCACGGCATGGCTTGTTGCCATTAGTCTGTTTAACCTCTCTTCACTGCACAGGAGTGAAATAGTATCTTCCTTTCATGCTTCTGGTTGATGTAGTGAATAAACATATACAAAATATTTATTTGACATTATGAGTAGTCACAATTATCACCGCTCTGCAGCTCAAAATAATTGTCAGTGACAAATAATAGTCACGATCGATTGGATTTCTGTCCCGAGGGACTGTCAGAAACACGTTCAGCCACATACACTGTTTAATTTGGTAGGTACTCACTATTTAAGAAGGGATAAAAAACGGCGAGTGCATTTAAGACTGCTACAGACTCTTAAAAGCTGAGACTTTTTTGTCGTGTGTTTGCACACCTATCCCATTACGATCCTCCTGTCAAGTCCACAAAGAATCTCTGCAATGCAGACTAGACCTGAACGTCTTCGTTACCTATACGCTGTTTGTAAAACAGAAGATCCCACCGACTGGAAAGCTAATTCCCCTCTTATCCATGCATTAGCTGGGACAAGGCACTGGGAACCATTCTGCACAACAGGGACCATGCATACGCTCCTGCTTAGCAAGACTACTAATGCTGAAGAAGAACCTTAAGCCTGGCTTTTCTAGTGCAGGTTCTGATCCAATTTGTAACCAGCATTTAAAGGAAACCACAGAGCTCCACTCACAGTAGAGGTATCCCTCTCACCCCCAGCATCCTTCAGATTCCCCAAACTTCTGAATTAGATGCTAATAAACTCAGTTTCCAAGCAGATGCAATGTTTTGATGCAGATTGCTTAACGCAGGAGAAAACGCTACCCCTTTAGGTAAGATGTTGGTGGATTTAGGCTGTTTGTTTTTTTATTTTATTCAAAATCAGAAGACAGTGGCCACTGTCTTTGAAGAAGGAATGTGTCTCTCATCCCACATTTCCTGGGAGATGTCACAGCTGTGACAAGGAGGGATTTATAATGCCACAGTTCGATGCCTTCATAATTTATTCTCTCTGATTTTATGCTCTTTTAGTCTCCTGCTCAACCATCCACTAACAAGCAGTGATATTAGCCAATAAATCAAAGACGTCTGCTTGTCACCACCAGATGCTTGGTCACATTGCAGCCGATTATGAGACGTACAAAAGGACAATTTCATGTAGAGAGCTCCGTGGAGGTGTTCCACCAATATTCTGTTTGATAGAAGACCAGCGTGAGGTGAATGTAGTATAACTCAGTAACTTTTATGCCTATTGGCAATAGAAAACTAAGCTGAAATAAAACTAGGAAGTAAATTAGGACCTCACCTTTACGACTACGCCATTTATGATCCTGCATCTATTCCTCCAGTACACTGACACAAGTTAGCATAAAAATAAATCTTTAAATTTTCCCATCTTGCACTCTGCTGGGCACAGGAAAAGCAGCTACTTTAATTTTCATGAAGGGCAGAAGAGGTGCTTAATATCAATTGTTACAAAGTGCATCAATTTTTCATGTGGCAGTCTTGCAAAAAAATAATCCATTAGCCTTATCAGTCAAAGGAACAACTAACATGCCCAGTGAAAACATACTCCTTGATCTGTCTTTTTCTCTCTAATTTATTATAGCAAATGCTATTAATGATGAGAGCCAGGGACAATTCTGCAGAATGGAGAAGGAGAGCTAAATTCTTTTGCAGGAACAGTATTGTAGTTTTACTCTCAAACTTAAATACTATTATCTAATACTATACTGTAATACTGACAAAAGATTGTGGATTATTCTGATATGCTATAAATAAAATTCACAGGAAAAACAGGCTGTTTGCCACTTCCAAACTGAGCATCTCTGGATAGATGGAAACAGAGCCCTGAAATGAAGCAAAACATTTGCCGACTGCTCCCTGAAGAGGACCCCTGCTCTAAAATGTAAGAGGCTGTATGGCTTTATACTCCTGGGTCACCAGCTGAAAGGAGATTCAACCAGGTTTTCTATATGTCATCATGCTTCTTTTTACTAGGTTCAATCTTTATAAAGTTTAATCTTTATAAAGCTACCTGTCTCTTCCACGGGCGTCTTCGACACATACAATGTGGATGTTACCAGGGTGTCACCACACCAGGGCTTTTTACTCACTCATCCTCATATTGCAAAACAGCAGTAGCTTTAAAAAAGGACAAATCTGAGCACTGCTCAGGCAGGTTCAGCTTTACGTTCCTCTCTTGTATTCTGGTTTAATTTCCGCCCCCGCAAATCTCAGATTTAAATGTGTGAGAATTTCTGTTACTGAACATGGAATTAGCCCCAGGCCATCCCAATTCCAGCAGCGCAGTCATGAGGACAATGACATCTCGAAATGAATTTGTGTTACAATGTGAACACAACAAGCCCAACCAGCAGTTGGCATTCAGTTGATTGGGACATTAACTACCATACGTGGTTATTCAGTAGCTAGAAAACGTAAGCATATGAAAGAAGTGGTATTAAAATATATATATTCAATATTGTACAGAATCATGTTTCAACCACAGCTCCAGCCAGAAGCATTTCATAGTGAAATGACAGCTTTATCAGTAGCATGGCATGAATTCTCACTATAGCGACACTTGACAAAAAATTTCTATTCGATTCCTTGGTAGTAAATGATTGACATGTAGCTTTTGTTTTAAGAAGCACTTACCCATGGCAGTTATCTTCCTATCTCATTGCTTGCAGTAGATTTACAGGTCAAGTCCAATGACCTACAGGAAGAGAAGAGCAAAATTATGCAGAAGGCACAACATTAGGAAGGAAAAGTAATAGTGTGCTTGACTTTTTACAGAAAGTAAAGCAGATAGTACAGAAAACTGCCAGGCACCAGCTTCAGGTTGAAGTCATCTGGCAGAATCCCCCACACGTTAGATCTGAGCCTATCCTGCACTGCTTTACATGGGTGAATTCTTCTAGAACTTACCCTTAACAACGAGCCTCACACCTTACTTTTTCATCTAGTTTTTCCAGCATGCTTGAGGAACATTAGGGAAGCACCCAGGAATTAGGCCCTATGTCCTATTAGGATCACGGTGTACAAAGCACATGAAAGAAGAGCTTCCTATTAAACCCCTGCTACTTGCTCTATGGAACAAGAGCAGCACACCTGCAGACCTTCCGTCAAGTATTCCACAAGCACAGCTCCTCTGACACATTCCCTTTCAACAGTGAAAAGACTTCCTTCCACTACTGAATGCTAGAGTTACAGCCTCTCAGTGACCTTTTGATTCCCAAATGCACCGATAGGAACATACATCTAGAGATACTTGGATGGAAAACTGCAGTTAGCAGCTGTTGGCTGGATAGTCCAACCTCTGCACTTCGCTGAGAAGTATTCTCTCTCCCTTCAGCCATATTAGCCAAGCACCTAGCTTGTACTGAATTCCTTAATTTAAAACAGGACCACATCCACTCCTCATTTTCTTGACAGCAATTGTCAGAAGAATTTACAGGAAAACATTTAGAATGTAAAGCTCAGTCCATATTACAACGTACGATTCAAAATGATGAGTTAGTTTTGAGATGACTGATCAATTTTGATGCTTTAACATAGTCACAATGCAGAAAACTTTGGAAGTAGATTCGAAAAAGCAGTGCTTCATGTTGCTAAGTAGAAAACTGTAGCTTAAAAGAAAACACTAATGCACAGCATCAGGTGCAATACATGTAATTAAAAATTGTCTTCATAAGAGGGAAAGGATTAGACACCTACAGAACGGGCTTAAGCATCTGTCACCTTTCGAAGAAATATTTCTCAAATACCTTGTTCCTAAAGCCTGAGGCGTACACTACAAACTGATCGCTGGGGGAGTGATGTACTTAGGGACCTGGAACTTTTGGATAGGATGAGGGTGAACGTCGACTCGCCCTTTTACAGCCCATCATAAACTGGGGAAGTGTAGCCCATCACAAAGAACCGCGCGGCGCCCAGCCAAGCAGCCTTACATGTGGCTGTCCTGGATTAACGCCTACTCCTGGTTATACTAACGAGGTGTACTACGCAGAGCAGTGCACTCAGTGGGACAGCCTGGGAGGCAAGTTGGAGATAGTCATGGAAACGTGGTGGGGGTTTTTTATTTAGGACTTTTTAAATTACACTTTTACAATCCACAGGATTTTTCAAGAGAATATTTTGTGAAACTCCTCTTGCCTTTTTTTAAGTCACTCTTTTTTCTGAAGACATGCTTTTCAAAATTAACAACTGATACACATGTTCATCAGAAAATGTTTATAAGAGCAGATAGGTTGGGGTTATTCCTCTCGGTATGCCTGACAGCTCCGTCAGTAATCTGAGCACAGCCTTTCCAAAATAATTAATTTTCACTAATTTTCAATATTTTTTCCAAAGTACTAGTAGTCTCCTTTGAGAAAAGGAAACGAGATTTTTTTTCTAATTCTTGTTTGCCGAAATTAAAAGCCTTTACATAAAGATAAAAAGCCCTTTTGAAAAGTCTAGTTCTCCACATAAAAAGTATAAATATGCTTGCTTATTAAGTACACGAATAGCTTCAATGAACTCCACAGGACAGCAGCTATATTTAGAGTTAATCATATGTACGAGTCATTAAGTACTAAGGGCCAAGATCAAACCAGAACTGTGATAAAGGTCTCTCTTTTTTGTTCCCATGGCCTGGGATTTCCATTGCTGTGTTGGGTTAAAGAAAATCTGTTTTTTGTAGGAGCTACAGTATGCTTCAAAGCATCTCAATTGTAGCTTTTTCAGAAATACTGCTTAAAATTCTGATGTCATTTGTAAGCAAAGCACTTGGAATTAAATATGATTCATTAAGGTAATAGTAAAATTCAGTGTGGGTTATTTGAATAGGTCCTGATACCCTGAACATTAGTCTTTACGTAGGCAACCAGTTGTGCAGATTTCAATTGATCTATTCATGTTTGAACTTCAGCACATGGCCACAGCGACTGCAGTAGCAGGACCTGCAAAGGCTGAAGAATTCACTTCAAAGCAATCTTACAAAGAGTGGATCCATCAGGAACATCTTCTGCTGCATGGTGGGTGCACTGCCAACAATTAGAGGCAAAAGATGGCATTCTGTGACTTTAAAACTGTGACCAAATAAGGTTATTTTAAAATAAATCAGAGGAGTGAGGTGGTTTAATGGCTTTTTAATGATCCTAATGTTTTTAATTGTAATGAGTCCTTTTACATCACCTTTAATCATTTTATGAGACTGAAGAATGGCTGCAGTAGTTTGGTTTTCTGTTCAGTCTCCCACAAGCCATTATGGAGGAGTGGCTAATGGGAGTCAACTTTCACAAGTGGAAGCCTAGACGATGGAATAACTGCTAAATTTATTTGGGAAAATGATACATTAGCTACCAATACAGAAAATGATAATTTTTTTTAAAGGTCGAAGGAAACATATTTTACTGCAATGCAGGTAAGAAATAGCTGAAAAGAATTAGCTATTCTGTACACATCAATACTGTGAAATTGAATTCAGTCTTTTCAGTATCATGTACATTTCATGTAAGTAAGGATTCAAAACGAAGGAGCTGTTTCATCTTTTAAAATTCACACGTAATATAATTTCATGTCATACAGGAGTCTTTCGTCTTTCAAAACAGATCACCTACAGTAGTTCAGCAGGCTATCGCTCTTCTCTCCAGCTTTAGCAGGGATGCTCAAAGCCTGCTTTCCCCTCCAGGGAAGTGCTTCTATGGTAGACAGCGGAGTGCAACCACCGACATGCAGGGACACACGGACAAAAAGCGGGGAGGAGGAGCCAACATCCTAAACCGCCCAAGCTGTTTCTTTGAGCTGTGTGCTCCCAGGCAGCCCGTTGGGTTTAGCGGTGGAGTGGAAGGCACAGATGCCCTCCCCTGGTTGCCCTACGGCAGCCGAGCACGCTCTCCATTCTGCTGGCTATTCCGCAAAAGTAGTTCTCTATGGGAGCTTAGCTCTAGACAGTGATGTCTTCAATCCTCATGGCACGAGAGCTCAGGACCCTCCTGCAGCTCTGCTAAATGGACTGATACAAGATTACTCTCCCTATGTCCTCACTCTCCAGTTCTGTCAAACAAGTAATTCCTGGTTCTGCTGAACTTTTTTTTTCTGTATTTGGTCATACAGATTTCAACAAAAAGCAAGACATCCAGGTGGATTATGCATTATTCTTGGAAAGTATTTTAAGATTCTTAATCATATTAACTTTACCATTATTTTCTGAAACCTTTTATCTAAGGTAAGATGAAACTTAAACCACATATAAGGTATTTAAATTCTGCTCTTGGGTAAATAAAAAAAACCACCACAATTATACTGGAATCAAACCAGTAATAAAACTAACTTTCTCCCAAAAGCTGAATTCTGCACCTCTCGTGTATTGAATCCTCACTTGATATCAGAGCTTGTTTCAAGTAAGTGCAGCAGCATCAAACTACTTTTTAGTTTCTATTTATAACATTGTAGAGCTAAATTATCCACTATTATTATTGGTTGATTGGGACCTTCTTCACTAGACATACTGTAGAAACCAGACCCAGACCATGTTCAAGTCATGATGTTGAGGAGCAAGGCTGGGGTGGGAAGGAAAGGATGGGCGAAGGAAGACGTTATCTCACGGCACGCTGTGAGGTATTTCCAAGTCCTAGAATCACTTTCAGAGCATGATACTGCTCTTGTACAGTTGCATGGCTAACAAGCATGCTAAGATCTAGCACATGGCAACAGACAGTACAGATTTAATTTCCTAGTCATTCCTGCCCCATACGTCATCATGTTTCTCAAGTAAACAAAACCAGAAAATCCTATTAAAATGAGATTGCTAAAAAAAAAAAAAAAAAAGAGAGGATTCTCTAGACCCAGATTCCCCCAGACAAGGGAAACTAATTAATCTAGGGGCTATGCAAGGTAACCCAGCTTTGTCAGTGCAGCTGTGCAGTAAAGGCATGCGCAAGCTGAGAGATGCTTGCTGACCGGTTTCCCAAGGAGAGCTTGACCTCCAGAGATGACTAAAAGGCTTGTTGTACCAGCGTTGCTCACGAAAAGGACTGGTGGAGGTACTCTTACTAGAAATCTCTTTTCCTAAAGGCTGACTATTTAGAACGTAGATTAAATGATTAAAGAAAAAGAAGAGAATGATAGAGTATAAACCCGCAAAGTAAAAGGTGAACAGAAACAACATACGCTGAATCTGAATGAATAACCCACGCAGATTTAGGCGACACTTCTGAAGCAACATACAAGACAGTAAACACTAAATGGTTTTATATGAATCTTTGACTGAGATACTGTGAAATTACCCCCAGGTAAACAAACGGTGTTATGATACACATTCTGGAGCTGTGAATGTGGTTTAGCTGCCACTAGACAAGACTGATACATTGTAATTTCATCTGGTATGAGAAGACAGAATGAATACCCAAGGTAGTTCAGTGGAGCGAAATAGCAAAATTACCTGTTGCAATAATTTTTCTTAATTCAAACATTGTATTAGCGAGCGCTCGCTCTTCCTGTTCTCTATACTTTAAGAGGATAACTTACAGCCTATATTTTCCTATCATTACAAGAAGAATATTGCCTTGTAGTTGGGTCTCGGAATAAATTTCCACCTTATTTGTGCCAAAGATGCTTATTTGTTTCTCAGCTCAGCACACCGGGTTTTTTTC
Source organism: Opisthocomus hoazin (assembly GCF_030867145.1). NCBI lineage: Eukaryota > Metazoa > Chordata > Aves > Opisthocomiformes > Opisthocomidae > Opisthocomus > Opisthocomus hoazin. The sequence continues at coordinate 9,710,919 of NC_134436.1, forward strand.
CACACCATCTCCCAGTTAGTCTCAGAGTAGATTAGGTTTATGAGTTTTCTGACCTGGTGTTGTGCCCTTTTCCTTGCTCACCTGCGTACCACACACATTCACACTCTGGGTATGAAAATATACCAGTACCAATTATTGTCATATGCGAGTCATTTCATATACTCCGGTGAGAGAAGCTTGGTGCCATTAACTGCTTTGGTGGTCAGAGCTCCTTTAGCAGCAGAATAGCTGCAGTTTCTCTACCCTTTGCATTATTCTATGCAAGAGGTAAATATGCCTTTCTCTACTTAGTAAGGATTTTGCTAACATTCAGAAACAGAAATCTTTCCCTTTCTTTTTACCTCTCCCTCAGTTGTATGGTGTCAGTCACCACAGGTAAATCTTCCTTAGCTTCTACACACAAAACTGGGCAGTGTCATAAAAATGATGGTTCCAACAGGAGGAATCATGTCCTACAATCATTTCACATGTCCATCTGCACTCTTATTTTCCCCGTTATTCTTTACAGAATGAAGCTATTGATTCTCTTCCTTGCCCCACTTATTTTCTTTCAAATAGAAACAGTGGAGAGTAGATACCAGAATAACTTTCCTAACACCCCATCTATGGTTACCTATCAGAGGAGCAGAGTAGGAAGGGAATTTCTAGAACGCCAAAAGAGTTTTGAAGACACAAATAATTATTAGGCTCACTTCATTTCTTCCTGTGGATTTCTGGGTTTGGAACTTTTAAAGTTCATGATTTCAGATTTTTCCAGCATGAGCACAGGTGTCCAACGTTTTCCTACACGACCCAAGAACTGTGGTTACCTGACCTCAAGTACTGTGAGCGCTACAATAAAAGAACGAAAGGGCAAATAGTAATATTTTGGGGGTTTTGTTATTCTTAGCAGCAGCAGTAGTCTCAATCACTCCAGGGTAGGAATGCTCTTCTGATAAGCAAATCATTGAGAAATTCTTGTCCTGGACGTTGTCATGGAGTTTTGTTCAACGTGTATCATTCTCCTTATTATTCTTGCATTACATCATTTTTACTAAGCAGGAAAACATAGTTTAGGTTGCCTCTACCTTTCTGCATTCACTTATCAAAACACTACCAACATCAGCCAGAAAAGTTTAATACAGAAAATTTCAAGAAAAAGAAATTAAGCAAACTAATATTTATGTGCATACTTGGAGGTATCAGAATCACTGTGTTTTTCTTTGGGGAATATTTATGATGTTACAACATGGACACATTAATCCAGTGGTTAAAATTTCAGGCATAGCACATTAAACTCAGTTTTCATTGCCTCTAAAAAATAATGCCTCTAAAAAATGCACTTCCAACTAGACAGTGACCCCCACAATCACTTTTTTGATGCAACAGTCAAAGCCTAATTCATTAGTAATAGGACATAAATAAAATCAGTTCTATATTAAAGCTGTCAATATCCTAGCAATAAATACTAGGCTTTATTACAGAAAAATCAGTCTGAAAGTTGCCAGCTGGAGGGATCAGCGCTTGGGAGCCGACAGCCCTCTGTAAGCCTGACTGGGAGCAGAAAGAAGCGGGGATGAAAAGCAGCGTCTTCAAACGTGTGGAGCCGCGTTAGGAAGAAATGTGGGCAGCAAATCAATCCGACAAACTTCTGGGAATGGTGGGTTCGGCAGAAAGACTGAGGAAGCAGAATGAGGAAGATAGGGGGAAATTCTGCTTCAGTGAGAATGGAAAAGCATGGATCTTGTCCAGAGCAATTGAGCCTTGGCTGTCGGGAGCATCGGGGCGCGAGCAGCTCCTTCTGCGTGCTGCGAGGGCAGGCTTGCAGAGTTTTCAAAGAACAGACCCCTCAGAAACAGCAGAGCCCACCGGAAAGCAGAGCTGCTATCGTTTAGCCCTCTCCTCGTCACATGAGCCTCCCAAGAGTTAATGTGAAACCAATTTTCTCGCTTTATTAAGATCCTTCAGGTGAGATGGTTTGGCCCCCAATCAGTTTTTGCTTGAGAAGACATGTCAAACACTGAACTGTGGATTTACAACTGGTCAAGAAATCACATTAAAACTTGGAGATAACAGACGTCAGGTGATGAGACAACGCATTTTAATAGTGATGACTTTGATCCATTAATTGACTCGATAAGTAATTGACTTAAGCAATTTCTGCATTTCTCAGTTTCAAGAGTAACCATTTCCAAGAATCTAAACATGGGAAACATCTTTTGTGATTTCATGCTGAATTTTAAACTGCTAGGAGAAGAAAAACAAAAAACCTAACAAACACTTCATCCTCTTGCATGGCCTTGTAAAATAGTTCACAAATTTTGTCAGCCATTTCAAAAGGACTAAACAGTAACTGTCAGGAAAAATATTTTGACCTATTAATTTCTTTAATCATTGTGAGATCTTAGTAAAAGGTAAGAATAATAGTAGCTAACTGAAATCCCTGGAACCTATACACTCTTTTTATCTTATATGTTATCCCAGATACTTCATTCCATGGTGAAAATCAGAAAGTTTCATCTTCGTAGTTCTACATTCACCAAAATCTTCCGTGTTTGATGATACACACCAAAATCTTTAGACACATATCTTATTATCAGAGTACTGTATATACCCTCTTTCTTTTTTGCAGGAAGGAAATATGAAGTTAGTGTTCCTAAGATGATATCTGTATAAGTACTCTTGTTCATCTAAGTGCTATCTCAGATGGATTGAAATCACAGCCAAATTAGACTGTTCTCCTTCTGCTTTTGACACATTAATATCTCATTTCTGAGGATCCAGGAAGTATAGGAAGCTAATAGCTTATTTACTTGATTGAATTTTGAATAGCTGGAATATACGCTAATTCTCTGAAAGCAGGGAATAAGCCCATCTGGACAAATGCCTCAACAAATAAAACCACTGTGGAGAAACTGGCTCACATTTTAGTAAGAATGGTCATAAGACACAGACCTAATAAACTAATGCAATCACTGACAACTCTGCAAGGGAATTTCTCTAAGCTACTGAAAAGAAGCAGGCCTCTTCTTGCTCTAATTACAAAATGCATCATCATCTTTTTACAAGCTTATGAAATCTCAAATCAGATTTCTTCTGGAAACTTTGTTTCCTGCCAAGACAAATAACGGCGAGTAGAAAGAAAATCTGGTTTTAAAGGTGAGTGGCAGTAAATTGCCTTTGATTTTATGTATAGTTACATAGATCTGTTATCTACATACGCGGAGAGGGGGGCATCAGCAAACACAATTACATCATCAAACGGAGATAACTAGGTAATGCTCTCATTGAACTACTGAACCCAATTCAGCCATGTACCCAGAGACACTGGCAGTTTTCATACACTGGTTTCTTCTCTATTTGCATGGCATTAGGCTATTTAGTTGCATCTTCTGCTTTAACGTTTATTACTTTATTTTCAAAACCTCTTTAACCCAAATCATTTGGTTTAGTGCCATAAATGGAATTATTTTACAGACATATACTGCAGGATCTATAATGGAAAAAAAATCTAATCAAGTCATCCCCAGAGATCTTAAGCCACCAAATACATCCTGAAAACAGCCTCCTTCAGAAGTCCAAAATTTGCATTCTGTATTTACTAGTATTGACTTAAAATATGTTGTTCTGCAAACAATCCTGACCATGAGCTCATTCAGACAAAGCGTTTCTGAAAAGGAATCCAAAATAGATACCAAAACAAATTCTATTTTATTTTATTATTCATTTGTACCTAACATTCACAGATTTTTTTTTTTTTTCTTGTCAGCTTTTAAACGCAACATAAGTAACAGTTCCTTCCTGGTGGAACAAAAACTGAGGACTCCAAAATGGCCAAGGTTATATCATGATGATATGCCTCTCTTTTCATCCAAAACAAGAAATAAAGTTCTGCAAATGATAGCATGCTTGCTTCTGTTATCTTCCACCAGAACACACGCACCCGTGACCACAGGAGTGCCTGTACGGAGACGTGTAAATGCTGTTTGGTAGGCATGGAAATGAGCTTGCTGGGACCAAATGCGAGTATACGGGACTCATTTTGTGTACTCTGATAGACGGTTCGACTATTCAGCACTTCTCAGTACTTCATTAATGAGCAGTGATGATTTAAACTAATCAAGCAGTAATTGCCTAAATAACTGTAGACAACTAAAAAGGAAAAACTTGCAGGTAACCCCGCCTGCGGAGCCTGTTCTCACCAGCATGCTCATGTATCAGGCTTCAGTTTCCCACACCAGAAGAGGGAAAGGGAGCAGTTTCAGACAGGGCAGATGTTCCAGCGGACCGGTTCCTCACTGCGCCGTTGCAGTGTCATCGCCCCGTCCCTTACGCACTGCACACCGGAAGCGAAGCCAAGTTCTCCAAATGGCTTTGCTAACGGACCGAGGTCTCAAAATCTGTGAAATGCAATCACCTCATCAATCATTCACAAACATTATTATTTTTCATATCTCCTATAAAAGGAAACGAAAGGCTAGATTCTAAACCTAGATACCGCCCTTTTTTTCTGCCCAGAACAGCATTAACAAGCCCTGACAAACGGCACACCAGCATCTTCTGAATCAGTGACACAAGTGCAGTGATAAGCCATATAAAATATTCATAACCGGAACTTCAGATGTAGGCAGATGCACAACAACAGCACACACGCTTTGTCAGGAATCGTGGAGAGATTGAAAGCATACTTAAAGGATTTATTAAAGCAATCAGAAGCAGCCTCTACTCAGTCACGATGATTGCAAGGAGTTTATGGCCATGTATTTAATCTTCTTGCTCTGTAATAGATAAGTTATGCTTTCTTGTGATTTGTGCACAAAGAGTTTTTCCAATCTTTTCTAGCACTATAAAGAACAGAAGCACTATTTCTGCCTTGCTAAGCAGAGCATTAATAGGAATGTCAGCAGCAAGATGGAACAGGTAATAAATATTAAGGTTTAACATTATAAAGATTTATACTACAGAGAATATAGTCCTAGATTTCGAGATAAGATTATTATCTTTTGTTATATGAAATGATACAAAAAATGGTTTGATGACACTGATTGCTTTTTGCAGCATTATATTCAGGAACACCCGATTTCAACAAAAAAAATAGGGAGCATGTACCAATCAAACTGTTGCCTTAACGATAATTAACAAAACAGACCACTGGGAACAACAGAAATTGCTAACACATATCAGCTGATCGTTTACAGAGAAGTGTATGAGCAAAGAGTACTTTAGTTCTTAAAAAAATGAGCTTATTTCTAAGGTCAGCTAGCAAACAGGAAAACTTAGCAAAGGAGAGGAAAAAGCAATTGCGAATTGAAGCCAAAGAACAGAAGCAGAAAACTACACCAAAACACACACGCATACAACTACAGAGAGCTCACATTTATGTATGTGAAATCTTCCATTCTCTCTACAAGATGTTTGACTATATTCTCACTTTGACAATGACCATTATAAACGCTGAATAGCTGAGCTTGTTAACACAGCCAAACAGGTGGAAGAATGTACTTTTTTTCTACAATTTCGACTCACTGCCTACAGCTTCTTGTGGTTTGCATTGACCTTTCCTTAAGGCAGCCTCAGAAACATTAGCTGCGCTCCGGAGCTATTCAAAATATTTCACATGCAGAAGAGAGCTGACAGACCTTGGCTCCCCTGCTGAGCTTGCAAGAACTGTTGAAAAACTCTCTTCTTACTTTTGATCATTTTTCTCTTCAACCAAATCACTGTGCAATACCAATATGCACACAAGCAGCTTTAAAGAGTTTTATAGTAAAAAGAAAAAAGCATTGCTTCGTCTTAGAGGCAAAGCTACAAGGAATGCAGGACTTGTTACAATAACTGTACCGATATCACCTTATGCTTCTGCTTTTCTTAACCTGGTGAAGAGGCTCGGTTTCCCATGCTCAGTGGAAATTGTTTGCAAACGCTTCTTTCTTTTTTATTTACAAACGTGCAAGTCTTGCGTGCTTAACACAAGAGAAGGGACCTTCCTAATCCATGCTAGAACTCTTCAGCACGTACCCTAAAAGATGCACATCCACTTTGCTGATGTTTTTGTCCACTGTTCTTGTCCAGAACGAGGGCACGGAAAAGATATTTAACCGCTTAAAGACACTCTGGTGACTTTTTCCACATCTCATGAACTTCAGCCCAGTTTAATCTTAATCCAATCAGACCACATGAGCTGCCCATGGTGGGTTTGGCCTTTGTCTTCCACTCCCATTCTCGTAGTGCTACAACTTTGCTACAAGACGCAGGAAGAAAGGTCTACCGGCCGTGTCCAAGGAGGGTGCCACACACCTGCAGTATTGGGCACTTCTTCAAAATAAGTTCTTGCAGAGAATTCTTACTCTTTTTTATGCAGATTCTACCTTGGTATGCACACTTCCATACAGAATACTTTCAAATATTTTACTATATATATAAGTGAGCAACCTAGTCTAGTGGAAGATATCCCTGCTCACAGCAGGGGGGTTGGAACCAGATGATCTGTAAGGTCCCTTCCAACTCAGACCATTCTATGATTCTATGATATATATATATATACACACACTAGTTCTAAAGACTGTAACAAGTCTGAAATATCCCTCAGCATTTAGTATCAGGAGCAAATCAAACCAACTCTTCTGAACAAACTGAAGAACATAGTCATTGACTGTATTCTACTTCACTTCCATTCATGCTTCTCTATTCACACTAAAACTCAGACTGCTAAAATATTTTGCAATGTGGCTTTTTTTTTTCTATGACAAAACATAAAAAGTAAGAACATAGCAAATGATCAACAGGACCTCTCTCTTACAGTCTCTGTGTTGGCCCCAAGACTTTATAGTGTGCTCAATACATGTTATGTGCCTGAACATTGCACGTGCGTAAAACCTGGGAACAATGCAGATTTTATTCATCAGCAAAAATCACACCTACGAATTACACTTTAGAAGCCTTTCACCCATTTCCCATTCCTTTTCTTTTAGTCAGAAACAAAAACAATCTCTTTCTTACCAACTTCTAGTCTCTTCTAGAGCAAAAAAGTAGTCTCTAAGAAATTCCAAGGTCTTAGACGCTAAGAATTTGCATTTACTTTACATCCAGTTCCAACGGGAACAGAATGCACAGTGCAAAACAAGGAGAATGAGGATGTGAAATTTTGGTTGGAAAAAGCTCACAATTTTCTTCCAGCTATACAAATATCCATGGTTTCTAATCATGCAGTGTAGATCTGTTGTTTTGGTTTGTCTGGATTCAAACCCCATATTTTTGTTCTAACTTTGACACAGAATAAAACAAATTCAAAAAGCAAGTCAGACAAGTCCAAGAATTTTGTAGCTTCTTCCTCAGAGTAAAAATGAATCAAGATTTTCAAAATTTGTTGTATATGAAAACAGACGCAGCTGCTCTTGAGAGTTCTTGCAATAACAAAATCTATCTTCAGCGACCGATCTTCCAACAGCAGATACGCCAATTAGAGTCACTTTCAGCCTATGTCTAATGAATCCGTAACTGTACGTCGCTCAGTGATCTCAGAAGCTTATTAAAGAAGTTTTAGGGGTTAAACTATGTCTTAGAGATCACTTTCACATCTCCAGAAAAACCTCAACCTCTTTTACGTTTTAACTGCTGCCCATATTAAAAGGTTTTATTTCAAATCAGAACTCTGTACCCAACAGAGAAATTGTTATACAAAGACATCTCTTCATGTTAAATGAATAATAAATTATAGGTTATGTGTCTCTTTGATTTTAGAGGATGCATAATTTACAACAATAAATAATTAACATATCAAAGGATTCTAATTCAACTGATGCCTTCAGCATCAGCACAAAGTACAAAACCTTATGTTTAGTGCTTAAAATCCATCTTTGTGGTGGAGATGAGTAGTTGCTTTATATAAGTAGTTATTATGTTTTCCAATAGGTGAGTTTTGCTTATCACTTAAAAGTATTAATAAATATCAGAAAGTTCAATTTCTGACATACGATCTGTAAGCATACAGCAGCAGAGGAAGGAAGGAAGGCACAATCAGTAGTGTGCTGCTACAAACAATATTTCAGCTAGGAATATTTAAGGCGAGCTTTATTTTTAAGCGGTGCTAGAGTTTTCCGTACAGGCAGCTTACAGTACTAGCAAAACACTCAGGCAGAGAAAATAGCTCATCTCTAAGTAAAGCAAAAACAATACTATTTCTGTATGGAAAATACATGCTAAAATTATTTTTAGTACTTCTGTTCTTTAATTGCAAATAGCTTCTATGGCTACACCTAAATTCTCCATAACAGGCAAGACTGAGAAGGACCTAAAAGCCCATTTCTCTCGTTAGCCCGTCACCGAACAGCCGCCTACCGCAACGCGTGTGCGAGTACCCGGGCTGCCCGCAGCTCACGGGCTGCTCCCGCGACGGGCGACGCAGACCCTGCTGCGGAGCCAGGCACAGGGACGCTGCCACCCACCCGCGCAGGGCGCGCGCTCGGGGTTCTGCGAGGACAGCGCGCCGGGCTGCGAAGTGGGGCTTGAGCCCACATCACCTCTTCAAACAGCAAGGACCGAAGCAAAATGTGAGCCTCACTGTCAAAGGACAGAACAGCTCTGCCCTACGTCAGTTAGGGGATTTGTGGGTTAGCCTTCAGCACACGCAAAGGAATTATTTTTAACTCAAGGAGTCCACGATGAAGCCATCGTCCCGCAACTGGACTGCTGTGACTGGAGCTTACGGGCGTACAGAGTTTCCCTGTTACCAGGCTGAGCCTGTTTTCAGGTTTCTAACCGAACCCAACCAAATGCTGTATAAAACACTAACGCATAGATTCGGTAGAGGTACAGTGAAACTCTTCTGGTTTGCTTCCTTCATGTGAGGGGGCTTTGTTTGTTTGTTTGGGTTTGGGAGTTCTGCATTTCAGGGTTTTTTTGTTGTTTGGGTCTGGTCTTTTTTTTATGATTGTCTTACATACGAGTAAGCAACAAGTCTTAATTAGACTTTAATGTATTTTATAATTTTTCTATTTTACTAGGCTGAAAGAAGCACAAAAGGCATTTTTTTAACCAGTTAGAATCAGTTAAACGTGATTTAAAATACTTAAATTCAAAAGGATGTCAACATACCATGTAAAGTTTCAATCGCTGAATAAAATTCATCAGCCCTTCAAAAATCTCATATCGCTCTGATATTGATTATTAATTAATCTGAAACTAGTATTGTTTGAACATGACCCAAAACCCAAGGTGCTTACAAGGACAACAGGGTAGGGTCTATGTTCTCCTTTCCCACGTGAAATCAGTAACCATACGAAGACGCCTGTCAGGAAGGGAAGCGTGCACCCCGCTGGGGCTAACATTTTAGCAAGGAAATTCAAGTCCTCAGGTTGAAAACCTTTCAGTTTTAAATTTAAACATCCTTTCACCAAACGCACGTGAAACACACTGCAGAAGCGTGCAGCTCCAGATGCTTCCAGCCTCGGCCCGTGGCACCACACCACCACCACGGCCGGAGAGCAGCGCTGCCGAGGGCCCAGCCTGGCCCATTGCCGGCTGCGGAAGCCCCCGCCGTCACATCCCCATTGCCAGCCCTATCTGTTCTTCCAAAATTGCAGTTAACTCGGACATCTCGCATCCCCGCCTTGCTCGGGAGTCTGTTCTTTCCAGCAGACGTTTGCCCAGCAGCCCCGTACGACTGCAGCGTCAGCGAAGCACGGGGCAGAGCCCACCGCCCAGAGCAGCCTCCTGCCCCTTCGGCTTTGCAACGTCTCAGCGTGGACTTCAGAATTTATCACAGCCGATTTCCTTCAACAGCCAAGTAACACATATTTTTCAGCACATATAGAGGAAAAAGTGACTGAACAGTTACAGCCCTGCATTTGTCAAAGTCCTTGATATTGAATATCAGCTTCTGTGAGGCTGTAGGAAGAATGAAAATTGTGCCAAAGATTGGAAAGAAAAATCTACAGTACAATATATTAAATATATATGTACACACATACACCATTTGTAAAAACTATTTGTATTGGAAGTCGGAAAGTTATCTAATAAAACCATTTGATTAATTTGATTCTTTTTCTTGGAGTAGGCTTTGTGTTTGGAATGAAAAGCGCTGGTCATCTGCGAACAGCAGTTAGGCGCCTGATTATGGGCTGCAGAAAAGAAAAATGAAATGCGAGTGTTCGAATAGAAAAGCCAGATATAATTTTTGGGCCCAGAAAAATCAATAAAAAATGATGCCAAAGGAGCAAAGATACGATTGAAAGCTTTTGAGTGCAGAGACCCTTAATTACAGTTACGTTTGGGAACGCACCTCTGCAGCCCAGGTGTAATCACGTGGAGCATCCTGAACTACGGCTTTCAGAAGGCAAGTTAAAAGGTTGTGATCTAATAAAAACTAATTAGCAGCTATTTATAATCAGATTTATTTTCTAACACACAGGAATTTTTTGAGTGCATCTTTTTAGTCCCCCACTTTCATATTCTGCACAACACTACTGATTTAGCCCAATATAGAAAGAAAAAGTATGTTGAGGGACAGAGAAAATGTATCTTTTTCGAGAGGATCCTATGGAGTACCTGGATCATGAAAACATACCCTTGTTGGAGGTTTACGGCTTATAGGGTTCATAACCGGGTTAAAAATCGGTCTGGCATTTTTCAGCAGTCCTTTAGCTACCTTCTCACATAGAAAACAAAAATAACATCTACTACACAACTTCATTGGGAGATACAGCTTAAAGAGCACGAAAATCATTTTTTTCATATTTCCTGAGGAAAGTCTATACTAACGCAAACCTCTCTCTGTCTAACTGAAGGTGGAAATTGTGTTGGGTTTCCCCCATTAAGTTTACCACTGGTAGTGTCCTATAGCCAGTTGTAAATTAGGATATGCAGATAAAGGAAAAACCAGATGCTAAGGTGTAGATTTCAATGAACTCTGCCATTTTATAGTCCTATTTGCAGAAAAATTGACACTTGTTAATATTGTTACATTGACATGGTTAACCTGCATGATCTTCCATCCGCTCTTCATTTCAGTATGTGATAGCTGAAGCAAAAAATTGCTGCCTGAAGACGCTCTGGGTCATTTCTTTTAAGCCTGACAAAACTTTGACATAGTTTTAATAGGTTTGTTCATAAAACACCATTTTCATTCAGACAAAAATTCTGGTATTCTGAAGTAAGATTTCATTCAAACTAGAAGAAAGCCTAAGTAGTATGGTCTTGGTGGTGAACAGATACAGAAAAGTAAATTCAAAATTCTGCCTTTTCCTCAAATTTAAAATAGTCTAAGTGGCGGATCCGACTGACAGCTCTGAGCACCAAACACAATTTTCTTTTTCCGTGCCTGGAACAAGTACAGTTCAGTCAATAGCGCAAACGAAGAAGATTACCAAAGGGCTGTGTTAAAAGGCTGCAGATTGGCTCCAGAGTGATAATTCGTTTCCTCCTTTAAGCACGCGCCACTCTTGGCTTTACTACGTACGTACATATGAAAAGATGAAAAGTTAGCACCATTATATGAGGGCAAGCACTTTTTACCTAAATGAGTCAATCTCTAGGCAAATATTTCAATAAATCAAAGCCAAGATGGACTTCAAAATTCAAATCCAGTCATTTTTGCCAGTTATTTACACCTGCAGATTTAATTTGTGTTTGACAATAAAGGGGCATTAAGCACTTTGTGTGTGTACAACTACGGGTACACCTGAATTATCGGCGGGGTTTTATCACAGGCCCACGGGCTGAGCAGCAGCTAGCTGGCAGGCTCAGCCAGCCCCACGCTTCGGCCTCGCAGCCAGCAGGACTGGTCGGGACAGAAGCAGCGCTCAGGGTCTGCGCAGCAGTCCTCAGCAGTCCTCAACCACATTTTAAACCCCACTACTCCAAGCAAGCTGAAGAGGAATGCACCTCTACGCACAATGCCACACTGCATACAGAAGAACATAAGATATTGTGCAACGGTGATTTTTTTTAATTTTTTTTTTTTTTTTAGTGACCTATACTTTGGTACAATTTCCTTTGACCGGAATTCATTGTGATCCCCAGGATTTCTGCAACGGAGTGAACCTGCTAGGCCGTTTCAGGGAGCTGCCTTCGGCTGGGATGACAGCTCTGACTAGCCAGCATGCCCTTTTATCTTTGAAGATGCTTGTTTGTCTACCATTTCACAGCAAGGAGTGCTGACGAATAGAGCAATTAACCTTTCTGTTATTAAAACAATTAATTGCAAAAATTAAAGACATGACAAGGGCTAAATACTAATGCATAAATTATTAGGTTCATGAATTGTAATTATTAATCTATGTACACTAATTGTGAAATAAACAAAGAGGACAAATTGTAAGCAGAAGTCAGTGCTAGAATTGATAGCCATTTGTTTTCTGTATGAAAAGAGAAATGCACCATTTCACTCTTGGCATAAAGAATTAATCATGCCAAGCCTTAAACTGGAGTATATTTTTCTCTATTGTGCATAATTTAGGATCCAAAGATTGCTAAGTTTAGTTTCATTTCTACCACACTGTAAGCTTACGTCAAAGAAATCTAGTTGCCAAAACCCATTGCATTTCAATGTAAATATATCTGTCTAAACTATGCCTGCAGTGAACCTCTCCGAAAGTTTCACTTCGTGTAGCTAGAATTCGACCAAGTATTGCAGGATTCTTATAATAATGTGATATTGAAAAGTTGCAAGATATAATATAACAAAAATATGTTGATTGGACACACAGCTGTATGATCCTCGCAAGATCACTAGCATCGCTGAAGTATTTCACTCCTGGGAGCAGTACCTGCCTCAAACACACGCGCAGATGTGCTACTGGAGGATACATTTGCGAGGGAAGCAATGTGGATAGTCCTAGACAATAAATGAATTTGTTTTCCTGTGGAACATTTCAAGATTTCAACAGTTTCATCTTTTTTCACCTTAAAGACAGTCAGCGATATAGCTATGAAGATTCTACCATTACCCCACTGCTTTGTACCAGAGGTAATGGGAAGAACAGTGATTAACACCCAATTTAAATCATCTGTTGTTTATTGCCTTCTAGAAATTTTCCCATCCACACATCCTCCTTCTCCCCCCACTCCCCCTAGACAGATGCTCTTTCCAAGAGCAGGACCACCTTCCTTCGGTTCACTGCCTTAAAAGCTGTGATGTTACCGCAGCAGGATTCAAACAGTTGAGAAACGGGCTCATGAGATGTGACATTAGGACATTCACTGCTTTCAGAAATGGTTTAGATCCCCGAAGCATGACGGAGCTGCTAATAACACGCTGCATATAGCAAGTTACAAATGGTTTTATCAATAAAGAAAAAAAAACAACAAACCACAACCAACCACGTGAATCCAATTATAAAAACTCAGCTAAGTAGTTGTCCCCTATAAAGCATCTATCTACCATGACGTAGAAATGGTTTGCTTTGTAGATCTTTGAGATTCAGAAGTTTGATAACGATGATGTTAAACCCCACAGCGCCAGAGACCATCTGCACTAAAAGAAAAGCTTCAAGGAACAGTCAACATGCTCAAGTGAGGACATTTTGCTCCAAATAGACTATCCCCTCACAGCTCTGGAAAGAAAAGTAGATTTTTCCCCTTGAAACCAGAAACTTCTTTCTGCAGGTCACCTTTGGTACCACACCCAACCCCACTGTCAATGACCGCATTACTTGTAGCTCTCAAACTACCATGGGTTGATTCGTCACCTGGCCTGCTGGTTGGCCAATTGACTGCAGAAATTCAAATTGTCCTGCTAGCAACATGGCCTGCTTAAATAAGGAGTTTATCACCTAATTTTGCATCATATCAGTTTCAAAAACAACAAAAAAAGCTTTATATATTAGATATGCCAGCAAATTTTTCAAGTGCTTGTGTAATGCCACTATACTACCTTTGAATTTACAGTTCTTGCACAGCATGAAGCATGAAAAAAAGAGGTCTTCTAATTAATTCTAAAAGATGTATCTGGCTTTTTCTTGCCCTGCATATTATGTGACGGGTGAAGTCCTTCAGAACATCTTTCTAAGACACCTTTGTCGTCACAGTTCGGACAAGTTGTGGTATCCTGTGCAATGGCATATTGAGACTGGGGGTCCTGCACCTGACTTGGTTACAAGGTACTGGGCAAGCCACTGGACACTGCCTGAAGATTGCTTTTTCTTTTTTACTGTGTTATGCTCCATCCACCCTTAATTTCAGCAGTGCTGGGATCTCTCTGTGATTCTTCTCCTGTCTGGGATCCTTCACCCTATCTCCAGCGCTGCAAACGCCAAACACTCGGATGCTGCAATGAAGCAGGTGACGGGTGGAAAGGCGTGGGGAGCAGCTGTGTGTGTCTCGGAGAATTCAGGACAATATCTGAGTCCGGTTTACTCTGGTTCCTGGTTTGGCTCTTACATTTAAAAGCCTGTTTCACAACTGCCATGTTTTTGGCTGCCATATATAGATGAGAAAACTACGCAAATCATCAGTCTCTGAATTATTTTCAAGGCATAGGTGGCCACGTGTGGTAGCTTCAGAACTACTCAGCCTCTTACCAAAGCAGCACAACTATAGTAAACAATAACAAGAAAAATCCAGCCATCCTTTTGGAGTGCAGCATACAGGACCACTAAGTAGCATTATTTTTATTATTACCTTTTCACATGGACAGTATCACAGGAAACATTAATTGCTAATAAGTTCTCAATTATGAAACCGAAGTTCTGGCAAATCCTCTCTCATACCTTCTCATTCTTTCAATTTCTTTGTTGTCTGCGCACCATTAAAATTTATGCAGTTATTCACGCTAAAGATAGAGCTAAAATGGGCAACGGTACAGTACACATTCTGAAAACAGCTATATCGCTCATAACAAGGTACAGCTGAGGCATATTCCCCCATTTAATTATAAATGTTTGTGCTTGAATGTCAACATAAGAAAACATAATCTTGTTACAATACAAAAAGTTATTACACAATGGTCTTTCCTAAAATACAGTTTACTAGAGCATGGCAGGTGGCAGACAGCAGGCTGAAAACTGTTACAAGCAATTACATTACCAAATTTTTTTCCCTTCAGTTTCATTAGCTAGATTTCTTCATATTTTCATCTGATCTTTTTAATAATGTGTCAGGACTGACACCCCAGTGGACATGAAACTCAGAATGGTCATGGTTGAATGAATGCATCTATTTAATTTTTCTCTTCAACTAGTTTTAAGAATTAATTTATCTGATTGCTCAGGCTATTATATAAAATTTGTTGAATTTTGTGTGTTACTAATAGGCACCTTTCTTGTATTTCTGCTCGGTATTGCCTGGATGAGGTTTTTCTAATACTTGCTGATGGCTGATTAAAGCAATAATGAAACAGTGACAAAAGTCAATTCTGCATAGCTCCCACGAGGCTTCAAAACAGATCTGGAGTTCAGTGCAGAAAGACGGCTTCAGAATGGTTTTCAAATACAATTTTGGGGTACAGAAAGATTTTCCTGATTCAGTTCCTGTCCGCACCACAAGCCCACGTATCTGGCAGTGTTGCCAACCAAGGAAAGCTGACTCAGAGTATCTAGCAATCAAAGCAGCACAGCTTATCTGGTTATTTTTTTCAGGTGTGCTCAGAATAAAAGACACTTTACCATCAAATCATAATGGAACATAGGAATTACTTTACAAACTAGGTTAATCCTAAAATATCCTCAGGACAAATTTCTTAAAGCTTCTGCTGGGCTTGGGGAGGTTTGTTGAGAGAACTCAAACAAAAATTCCAACTAAATGAAGCATCTCTCCAACCTTTTGAATTTTTATTTTTTTTTGCTAACTGAATTTTTTGAAAGGTTTGTTCAATTTCTTAATTCCTGTATGCATTTTGCTTCCAAAGAGACTTGTCAGGGAAACAAAATGGTTAGATTTTTTACGGTTAAATTAAACTTTTGAAAGATCTACTTAACATTTAGTGAAATACTTCATAGGCATTTACAGAGGCCGATTTTGATTCCAAGTAAATCCAGATTAGCCATGCTGAAGAGAATGAAATTGCAGTATTAAATGAATGAATGGTGACCAGAATTGATCTTGTTTTTCAGAGCTGTATGAAGACATACTGCCAGAAACATTCCTAGCTACTAAGAAGTGGTTCCCTAACTGTTGGGGGTTGCCATAATCAAGAGAATTCGTCACTAGATGGATCGGACAAATCTCACACCTGAGGCGTCGTTTAATTTGGGAAGAATCATCCACCCATCACCTTGTACAATTTTGGGGAAAGATACTTCCCTTTCATTGAAGATTAGTATATGTCCTGGGTTTCATGCAAGTGTTTGGAAATAATTAACACTGAACTATTTCATTTATATCTCTCAAGATACACTAAATCCAATGAATTCAAATACGCAAATATTTGGGTCCATAAGTTAATTGCACTGTTATCATGCGATAACACGTGTTAATGAATGTGTTTAACCCAAGCTTGCCGTGACTGCTCTTCTTGAGAGAAAGAAAAATTCTCGGCCTCCGGAGGGCCGTGCAATTTACTCCGAATAGCTCACTGTATAGGTGATGTAAAGAGAGATAAGTTACAGTAGATTTACTGCAGCTGCTCCACATTTTTTCCTTTACATTCCAAAAGTAGACCAGTTCCCCTGAGCTGTACAACTTACAGATAAGGATGGGCTAAAACTTTTAGATTTCACATTTACGTAATGCAATGTAATGCTTTTCGAATCAGTCACTTCAGACTTGCCCAAAACTCAAGTAAATTATGAGTTTGAAGAGATTACAACTGTCACCTTCATCTTTGGCATTGGTAAAAGATTCATATTTCAAATCTTGGTTATCTTTGCATACAGTTCAATGCTATATTGTCCTGCCACTTTCTAATCAAGATTTGGGAAAAAGATGAATCTCCCAAAGTCAAACATATATTTTTCTCTTATCGCAGCAGCACAGTTTCTTCCAGCTAAGGAGCTGATGTTCCACTATAAAAACTTCAATTTTTAAGGGGGTATGTAAGTTATCTATAAAATTTTGCCCTAGAACGAAACTTACCGTGGAAGGTTATTCGGTCAGGAACCTTTTTTCCTTTCAACGGTATGATTTAAAAAGAAACAAAACACAAGTGGACTTTCAGAGCTGACATTTCAGACAGCTCTTTCTTCTTTTAAATCAAAAGGGATTTGTTTCTCAAACTACAGCATTTGCAGTCATTAGTTCCTAACAGTTCTGGGTGTTCATTGTTGAACAAAATATACTCTTTTATGTAATTAATAAACACCTTCATTACATCTATTAATGTGTTAACATTTAAAACTGTGAAACTATTAATAAAACAGAGGCTCTGGTAGCCAAACATATTCCCTGACTCTGCGGAAAACTCAGAATTCCAGGTTTTTAATACCTAATCTTGACAATACTACCTTGGCACTTATTCCATTCTCCTGCTTATTCTTGACACTTCAGTTAATAAAGACTGCAGGAAGATTGTGAGAGTGAAAAGTAAGAGGAAAAAAAAAAAAGCCAGATATTCAGTGTATCATTGGCTCCCTTGATTCAGTGAAGTACCTGCTCGTTACTAAGTGTGTGCACACTTGCTTTGCTGCCTCCTTCCCCACGCTGCCAGAGCCCGCTTAGCCTTTCTCCCTTCCCAGGACCCTGCTGCAGACCCCTGCTCTTCCCCTGCCCTTCCCAGGCTCTCCCTGGGCAGAAGGAGGGTCTCCACCCCGAGCCCAAGGCGCTCCAGCTGCATCCGAGCCCCTGGTGACGAAGGCCAGACAGCTCGCAGAGTGGCAGCTACAGCCTGGACCAGCCCCAAACCCCTTCCTCCTTGGGAAAGGAACCCAAAGCATAAATCTGGATCCAGCCCTCAACCCTGGAGGCAAGGCGGCCCTCCAAGTCCCCATCTGCCAGGACGCAGCGGAAGGGATCACCAGGCTGATGAGGAAGCTTGCCAAGGTTGCTGCTCTTCCTGAACCTAAGTCAGTGGTAGATACTGTGACATTAAAGCAGATCGGGGAGGAAGAACAGAATGTCTTCACCTCTTATGGCCACAATAATCACTCTGGTTATTCTGGGGTATTGTTTTAGAAGTATAATAAAGAAACAACAAAACACCCCTTTTGAAAAGTTTTCAAAAACTCCACTGTCCTGGCAGCATCTGTTGAGTGCGCTTGAAAGACAGACTCCAATCAGAATTGCACTTCTGACAGCTAATGTACTTGCCAGCTTTGAAAAGCCACCTGAGCAATGAACTGTTGCCTTCTAACTGCTGCCTTCTGTTTCACTCACCTCACTGTGCATTCTCCTCCCTGTAGAAATGCAAGAATAATTTTATGCCTTTTTTTTAAGGTTAAGTTCTTTTCTGAATAATAGAAAGTATTTTCAACCTTGAGTTATTTTTTAAATGAAAGAAGGAGGAAGGCTACAGCTTGTGGACTTTTGATACTGCCCCACATAAAGAAAAACATCCAAATAATTAATATTGTGAATCAAAAAACCAGTACAGGATTGACATCTTCCACTTGTTTTCCAATCCTAAGGTCATGGAAAACAGTGCACTGTTGCAGAACTCTGTTTTTCATGTATCACCTATAGGTTCTCTGTTCTGAGAGTTAAACCCTGCATTAAAAAGAGAGGGAAAATTAGTTGAAAGCATTTCTCACTGGAAGAAGCCATTAATTATGCACCATTATTTGTTGGTAGGCTTTCTTCTAATTTTATCTTCAGTGCTAAGCTGAAGGCAAGGACAACTTTCAGCTGCCCTTTTCAACATATTAGCCCCAATTCCATTTTCCAAATATGTTATCAATATGGTAATTCCACACTTTCCTATCCGTAGACAGTCCAGTCTTCATAAAGGTAGCATTATTACTACAAATATACTGGGGGGAAACTATTTCAATTACTAGGAGACTATGCAACTCCAACTCTATTTATTTCAATTTATTCAACTGTCTTGATAGATTCGTGCATAGAACTTTTATAAAGAATGAATAAATTCACCTTGAAATTGTACCAATTGACTTTGGCTGGGCTAGGCTGCGCGATAGAATCAGAATCACTTTTGAAATAAGCCCTGACAATGCTGATCAAAACAAAGTGGCTACTCCTTTAATAAAGTGACAGCTCAGAGATGGTTTCAAGCGACGGGGTGACGTGGCCTGGGGTGTTAGCTATGGCCTGGGGTGATAGCTGCGGCCCCAAGCTTTCTTCCCAGCGGCGCGCTCTGAAGCTGCATCTGACGGGGTGACATTTCCTAGGGCTCCTGCACCTGCCTGGATGGCAAGCAGCCGGTGTGAGCACTGTCACCCATTTCAGGCTGTTATTCCATGAGTGACAAGTTTGCCCTGAGACTACATAGATGGAATTGATTCTTTTTCCCTTTGTTATGAGCAATCCAGTCATGGGTAAAGCATCTTGGGTCAGACATACAGAAAGTGCACAAGCCTCTAATTTTACAAATTTACCATACAACGTAACAACTGAAACGAAGCATCACTGGAAATACAAAAACAATATAAAAAAATAGGAGACATTTGAAAGTTTCAGCCTAAGAACTTGAGTTTCTAGGAATTATAAAGCAATAGGTTTAGCGGTATTCTCCTTTGAACGTTCAAGTACAGGATTGCTATAGCAACCCATCTCCTGCTTTAAGATCAATAGCAATTCAGGGAAGACAAGCTGTTCAACCAGCGTAACAGGTAGGAATGTGCTTCCCCAGTTCATTGGAGGCGTTGCCACAACCGAAGTTTAAGTTCAAGGAAGAATCAGAAACTTCCTACGTGATTTTGGAAAACAAGGTAGGGGACAAAAGGGATGAACAACAGTGAGTCTGGATTTGAGCAAAGGCTTAACTGAACGCAGCAAGGGAAACAGCGGCTCCAGATTGCAGTCTCTCAGCTGTTTTTAAAGAACAGAGTTGAGCCTGAGTGAGTCCGTGCTTTCCTGAAAAGTCAGTTTTAGCCTGCCTGTTGTGCAGAAGTAGTCCTCTAAAACAGCCACAGCAGTGCTTCTCCATTGAGTCATTCTGAACAAAAACCCCAGCAAAGCGGAATTAGCACGAGTTCACATGCAAGATTCACTGTTTCTTTCACTACAAGCAGACTGTGGTGTTGGGACTAATACATAATGTCCAGCTGAAGACATTCTTCATTGCTGACAATCCTAAAATTAATCTAGTTCCGTAAGAAAATGTCTTCTGATGAATTTTCAAATAGCTAATTATCTGGTCATTTACTTTTCCTTCTTAACAGTTTTAATTTCTAATTTCACATTGTGGGGCGGCAAAGCAGAGAAATGATGTTTATAGCCTAAGAATCCAAATAAAAATCAAAAAGGGAAATACAATCATATCAATGTGAGAAGCTTAAAAAGTTCAGGCTAGCACCACACGAAAGTAGCGAGGAAGAGAGATCGAGGGAAGCCTACCTGGTAAAACGGGCAGACTTTGTGTTAAATTAGCAGGTACCAAGAGGTCTTACAGCAGTAAGCAGGGAGAAAATGTGAGACTGGAGGAAGTAAATCTAGTATCAGTTCTCACAAATGGAAGATTAGCATGTCTGGCAACTCTCTACGTTTTCAAAAGGGAGATGTCCCACTTTTTAAAAGTACCTGCACTTTTGGTGCACGTTAAGATTTCACCACCGAAAAGCAGAGATTTCAGTTTGCGCGTACAAATGTGTCTACACATGCATTAGGGGGAGATTCTTCCCAGTTAGATTATGATTAAGTTTTTCTGCCCTGCCTTGAAAATCTTTTACATATCATCTTGAAAACTGCTCCATCCTGGCACACGCACAAAAAGACTATCTAAGCAAGAGGAAAAGAACTGGGCTTCCACACAGAAATACAGTCTGTCGATTCGTACCTGACTTTCTGACCTAGATATATTATTCTAAGTACCCCCAATGGATTTTTCCTTCCACAGATTTGTTCATCTGTTTTCTGATCCCACCTCCACACTTAATACCCACAAGACTCTGCATCAGGGGGTTTCACAGCTCAGCTACCTGTTACGGGAAGAAGCATTTGCTAAGATTGTTTTGAATTTTGCCATGGGTTTGCTTGGTTTCACACCTTGCCCTGCAGTCCTTCACCGGGAGTGACCGCGAACGGTTTGGTCCCTGTGGTCCCTCGTAGCACTCCTGACTACACACTTCTGTACCGCAGCGCCCATCTCTTCTGCAGCCTGAAGAATCCTCACCTTTGTTGATCCTGTATTTCCTTGCTGCTCTTCTCTATTCCTTTTCAGTAATCATTCCCTTCTTCTGTACAAACTTTACTTTATCCATGGCTGTATGAAGCATTCGGGATGCAGGCATAGTATGGAACTGTACAGTGCCATAATGATTATGACATATTCTCCACTCCTTCCCTAATAACTCTTAACTTTGAATAACTCATTTGAGCTCTGCACTAACGTAATCACAGACATTTTTGTTACTTCATTCCTGTACAGCACAGTAAACTCGTAGCCCACTACCGAAAGATTAAAATAAAGATTATTTTTGCAGCGTGTACCACTTTCTATGTATGGATGTGC
Organism: Opisthocomus hoazin; assembly: GCF_030867145.1. Classification (NCBI taxonomy): domain Eukaryota; kingdom Metazoa; phylum Chordata; class Aves; order Opisthocomiformes; family Opisthocomidae; genus Opisthocomus; species Opisthocomus hoazin. The sequence continues at coordinate 9,732,394 of NC_134436.1, forward strand.
ATGTTAGGTGCCGTGTTGTCATCCAGTCGTGCAGTATTGTGTGTTACTATTCCTTCAAGGCTCTAAGCTAGAAATCTGGTGACTCTGGATGTTAAGCTGAGTGGTAATTTTACCGAGGCTCTTCTGTCTGGACACCCCAAACCACTGATACACATAAAGCAAATCTATACTGCTGGAGCAAAGAGTAAAAGTAGGAAATCTGAGTAGGCTTTGTTCTGTTCTAATTCCTTGAAACTGTTTTCCACAAATGTTTACAGTAAATTGCAAGTATTCATCAAATAGTTTCAGAATAAACTTCACAACAGGTAAACACACTTTGGTGTGTACCCCGCAAAAGGTGATAATAAGCAGGGCTTATTTCCTTCTAACAAGGATGTACTGGCTTCGGGAAATACAACGTATAGCAGTGCAGGAATGAATACCAATCCCCAGGCATTTGTAGGCATTTGCACAACTGTATCAAATAATGAGCACAAACTGAAGAACCACTCAGAATATATCTTAATAGTTTATATTATTCAACCTATTGACACGGCACGATACAATTACAGTACGTGTCTACCTTCTTCCTCACATTTCTGAAGCTGAATAAACCACCACGCATTCCAGTGTAACTATTTTAGAAGTCCCCTACTATCAAGGGAAATCCTTCTGCAATAAAAATAATGCTTTTAGGTAAAAGGTGGAAAATTGGCTAGAAGTAGTACATCAAGAAATAGGTAAAAAGCTAAGAAAAGTAGAGAGTGATCCTCAACACAATGATATGGACTGAATGAACCAGTATTTTCTATTCCAACCTCTCTTTTTTATTACTGTTGCCATATACTAAGTTCTGGGAATCGAGTCCAGCAAACAACCAGCTCTCTTTTTAAGATGCATTCTGTTGTGTGAAAATCACTTAATATGTTTACTCTACATTTGTAGGTGACTAGAATCTCCCTTCCAAAATAGTCTCCTGAATGAAGATGTTTAAGTCGTCCTGGTTCATATTACACTATATTATCCTCTAGCTTGTGTTAGAAAAATTTACAGAAGATTATAATATTTTTATCATTTTCTTACTTCATTAAATCTTCAGTCTGATTTTGAATTAACTCTTCATTCAGTTTGCATCTTGGCACAGGAAGTTTCTATTGCCCTATGATTATTCATCCCATCAATCCTAAATTTATCTGCAGGAGGTAGATAACCCTTTGTTCTTTTTATCTGCAATAAATAATTTTACTTGAGCCTTTCTGGGAAAATGTCCAGGCATTCCATCTGCGTTAAGTCAGAAGGTTTCCAGAGACAGTGGGAGAAAAGGTTCATTATCATTTCTGACCCTTGGTGCAAACCGTGTCCTCAGGGTTATTAGGTGTCCTTGTCTGGCAAAAGCAAAGCTTTGTATTTCAGCCTGTACTTGTTTAGTAAATTGCTGGAACTCTCTCAGTCTTATCATATTTAGAGAGCTCCAGAAAGGAAAAAAAAATTATTTTAACATATCCTGCACAAAATGCTGTGCAGGGACAAAAGACAGAGCCCCAAGCTTCCTTCCACGACCACTAGCCAATCTAAGTTCTAACCATCACTTCATACGTGAAACGAGCAGTGTCCGAACTTCCCCTCTCCAAACAGAACGCCTGGCGCTGTGCCCGTCCCCGTGCCTTCCCCGTCTGGCCCTCGGACATTCGCAGCCCGCAGAAGCAGCGCCGTCTCACTCCGCACCACCTCAACCTACGCGTACTCACAAGTCACACAGCGTTTAGCTCCGTGACAATCTGCGATGTCCACGACCGCTGTATTTTTCCAGACTCGTGAACTCTCCTGGCAATAAGTAAGCACTTTTTTGCTTGATTTGGTATTGTTTTTACCATCGGTAAATCCTTGCTGATTTTTTCTTGCAGTATGTTCTCTTGTGGTATATTTCTGTGTGGATGTAATTCTTGCTATAACAAGGAAAAAATGGTTCTTTATGGGAAGAAGATGAAAAAAACCACATTCTTTTATGGAAACCACTGCAGGTTAGCTGCTGACATGCAGACCTCGGTGAGGTTGTTATTACTCCCAAGGGACACTACAAACTTCATTATTCTTCCAATGCCAGCCTGTGTCTGTAATTTTTGCTCTCTCCAAGTTAAGCTGCTAGTGCCAGGTTTCAACTAGTGTCAAGTTTCTTTTGGATGTTTTTTCACAGTGCATAATGTCAGCCTTACAAACCTCCCAACAATCTCCTCAGTTTAGTTTAATTGTCTTCTTGCAGGTGTTAGAAATCAGCTGACAGTTGATCTTGGAAGTCTTCCCTATTAGAACAATGAACTCTGATCTTTTTACTATAGCTGACACACATCTAAGTACTAACGAATACCTTGGCAACCGCACCGCTACCATTTGTCATTTAATTTTGGCAGCTTTACAAATTACCATTTATGTCATATCTGGAATATCGTATTGCAAGGAAAAACAGTTTATTTGTGCTCATTCCTTGTCCTGACTAGTACAAAGATAAGAGCATCTGACCACACCTCATTCCTCCTTGCATGACGTGCAAGTGCAGAAACCCATTGCTCGTCCTCAACCAGTCGCAGGCAATGCTTCCCCTCTCCTCACACTAAAGTCATTCCTTACACTTTTCTTCACAACTCACAGCAACAAAAATCGTCTTTCCATAATGTCTGGTTTTATTGCTGTGCTTGAGTATGTCCCCTGCAAGAAAATAGAAGCAGCATGCTGCGATTTAAAAACCGCGTCCATGTCTGCAGTTAACTCATTCAGTCTCAGAGACCACTCCGCGTGTGTCTGTGCATATCTAGTAAGAACTTCAGCAGAAAAGAGATTTTGCACAATCTGAAAATGCCCAGGAGGGAAATTGTTTCATTAAAGTTCATAATCAAAATCAACTTTGTAGGGGAAGGGTTATCCGTCTTTTCCAAATTCCTTATTACAGCCTGACAGCTTGGGAAAAAGCCCCAGTAAACAACCCCTCCGTGGATGTTTAGCAGCTGACAGCTTTCCAGAGCATGGTGGGTTCTGTTTGGTTTCTTACATTGCTGTTTCGTAGAACTACAAATCACAGCAGCGGTCAATTAGTGCAACTGTAAATGTCCTTACGGTTGTCACCTAGGTTTTATCCCATAAAGCACCATGTAACATCTCAAATTGAAATCACAGAATGGTAGGTGTTGGAAGGGACCTCTGTGGGTCACCCAGCCCAACCCCCCTGCCGAAGCAGGGTCACCTACAGCAGACTGCACAGCACCACGTCCAGGCGGGTCTGGAATATCTCCAGAGAAGGAGACTCCACAACCTACATTCTGACCTTTGGGCTACTAATGTTTTCACAAGGAAAAGGTTAGTTTTCATTCCCATGTGTGACAGCCTTCTAAACCTGGGGTCAGTGCCCAACCCCTGCCCAAACCCAGGGTCCTGAGAGAACCCTCCTCCCCCTGAGGGTCCCCAGGGACAGCTAAGGACAAGGGTGGCTGAACATCTTCCCCTTTCCCCCCTCAAAGCTGAATTTTCTCCTTGCCTTAATACAAGCAGTGCCTCCAAATAGTACAAATGGCTCTCGCTTGCCTGAAAGTGCATGAGCCAAGAGAGCTAAGTTCACATTCTTTTCTCTAATTCAGAATTATTCAGAGGAAAATGACGGGTTTAATTTTTTTTCTTTGAAGACCTAAAGGTTTACGTTCTTTCATATTCGAAAGGTTTCTGTAGCCCCTGCCATCACGATGTATCCTTCTAATTGCACTAAAACCATAAACCCAAAAATGACTCTCTTCATTACGTTGCTTTTTCCTTTGACGTAATATTCACACAAGCTCATAGTCTTGGTGTCCCCTGATCTCTAGAGGATTAAGCTGCACCTTACTTGGTAACATGCAGTAGTAGTCATCCAGAACACATCAGTCTCGAGGAACTAAAAGCTCCCTTCTCCCTTTTTACCCCCACAGGATTGTATTTTGTTCTTCAGAGTCCAAGATTCAGCAAAATAGCAAAATTGAAGAATGCTTTCTTCATGGCTGTTAATTTGAATATTAGGTTTGAATGCTTTTGATGTTTCACATCTAGACTTACTTATTGCCTTTCCTACCTGATTTCCCTCAATCTCATCTGATCTACCAAAAAACACACCTAGACTTACTTATTGCCTTTCCTACCTGATTTCCCTCAATCTCATCTGATCTACCAATAAACACACCTAAACCAACCCTGTCACCAACCCATCTTGAAGAGGCACGCACAATCAGCTTAAACACAGCACAGTCCTTGCCTGAGCTGATTTTAGGACGACAACTCAATTTCAGATATCCTTTCTAGGTAAATTTCTGACATGTGAAAGTCTATTTGCCCATTTCCTTTTAATGCCTTCAGTCTTCTCCTTCGATGTCTATAACGCTATCTGAATTACTGCCATATAAAAAGACCGAGACCGACACACACCAGATGATTCCTCAAAAAGTTGAAATTCTAAGGTACTATTTCAGTGTTAAAATACTACTTTAGTGCTGAAAGCTAAGAATAAGTTATCTGTGCAAGTTTTATGAAATAGAGTGACTATTCATTAACTACTTTTCTTATGCATTCAGAATATTGTCCAGTGAATGGGGCAGCAAAAGATTTTTTTTCCATTCCAAGCAAAGACAAACCAAAACCTTTCAAAATTTCTCACAAAAGCACTTTATGCCTCTGAACAGCTAACAGTCTCGCGAGCAGGGAAATCAGCTGGGATGAAGGAGTCCCCGAATCAAATACTACTTTGTTTTTGAGACAAGGAAGCAAAAGAAAATGTGGGGGTTTTTGAGTCTTTCGCACTTCAGCTTTTACACTTAAAATTAAATTATTAGGTAGGTCAGAGAGACTGACTTGATAAGCATGCTGTGCACCGAAGTTCCATAGATGACTATTTAATCCTTAATAGTTACTTTTTATGAAGAATGAAAAGGTTCCAATGTGGTAGACAGAAGGTTCCCACCCAGGAGAAGGCAAAATCTGGACAGGACACTTAGGTGGAATCTGGATGACTCAAAAGCACGCCCTTATCTGAAGCAGGGCCAGCAGCTGCTGGTACCCACCCACCATTTGGACAGCTTTTTGACGTGGGTTTTGTTGAGACAGATCTTTTCCCACACCTGCTTTTCTTTCTTTTTTTCTGAAAAGTATACTTTTTCTAAAAAAGCACATACTCAAAAAAAAGCATGATCAATTCTGCTTGTGGTATATCTTTCCTTTTTCATAAGAATGGTGAGAGATAAACGTTTACTTAAGTAAAGACTTGCTTTGTGTGCAAATGACTACTACAATAAAGCACTCAGAAAAACAGATCAGTAGTGTTTTCAGTAAGAACGAAAACATGTTTGATAAATAATTCATTTATACCTACTGTGCATAATAATCACTCTTCTGAAGCCAGTATTTCTTGGAAAAAATCATCAGCTGACAATTTGTCTGGAAATATGACATGTGGCCTCTCTCACACTGGGCAAAACCCACACTTTCAGAAACAGGGGATCTGGGCTTATTAAAAAAAATTGAACCCCTTCAAAGTCTTGGCTTTGTTGCAGGTTTTACTTTTTACAGAGCATCTACTCCAGGTTCTACTTCAGCACATACATGTATGTCTTGAGAAGCCCTCTGCCTCTGTATATGTGTCATAGCCACAAACCTGTACCGCCCTTGTGTCGAATCCTGACCTTCCGAGGAGATGTCGGAGCTGTTCAGGGCGGGCTGAGCCGCACGGGCTGGGAGCAGCAGAGGAGAAAGGCAGCGCTTTGGTGTTTGCAGTGATTACAGAGCAGAATTTCCTCTGCAGATCAAGAAATCGGAACACCCGAGAGAAATGTTGTTTAGTCTGGAGGATGACTGTTTGTGTTCACTAGCATCACCTTTCATATCAGAGAAAGTATTGGAGCCAAACATACAGCTTCCCTTTCAGAAGAAAAGAAAAAGAGAGATAAAGCAACTATCTTTCAATGCTTGGAGTCCAGTTGTAAATTACACAAGATAGAAAACACTGCTTGTAAAAGTGATGTTTTGATAATTAAATCTTATTGCATCTATCACTAAGGGTAACAGCTACACCAACATATTTCACCAAAGGCTCCTGGCTATTTTTCACCCAGATCATTCTCTGCCTGAAGCAGCTGGTGGCCTACGTGTCAAATTCCGTTCTGCTTTTTCGTATGGTTAATCACCAAAGCAAGAGTCCTAGCAGAAAGTCAGGTCTGTGAGATGAATCAAAATCAGCTGATTTTATATTCTTCCACAGTACTGATTTAAGATTTCAACAGAAGGAAAAAAAAATAATATATATATGTAGTTTGTAGAGAACATGCGTACATCTTTCATATGCTGACAAGGTGTATCCCAAAGCAAACTGAATTCAAGCGGTCTTTCAGCTGACTCCGTGGGCTTTGTACAAATTCAAAGTTCAGCCAGAGCCAGCACGAGCTTTCCAAGGGCCCCAGTGAGGCTCAGCACTGGTAATTCCAGCGGTGACTGCTGGGAGCAGACATGCAGCCGCAGCGGTGCCAGGCGGCACGGCTCAGTGACAGGACGGGGAGAACCGCAGCAGCAGCCAGCAAGGCCCAACGCACACCCCGGGACGGAAGCCTGACCATTCATAAAACACATACTGGGGAAGGTCATGAAGAATAAAACTTTGTTCAAGGCCACAAGCTGGAGGTTTTGCTTTCAGCATTTTACTGACATACAAGCACAGTTAAAATGCTATGCAACCTATACGTATTATGTAGTTTATGTACTGTATCTGTTGCAATAGCATCTTCTGTTAAATTGCTCTAATTAACTTATCCCAGAGGCCTTTGTAATGAATGAAAGACCCATTTTGTCCGGGACCTTTCAACCTCTGTGACAAATATAAGAAATTTCGTTATCCTCCATGTAAGCGTTTCGAGAACAGGAGCAGCACAGGACAAAACATGAGCCGAAGTTCACGTTAAAGCTCCGTGAGGCAGCGCAGCGTCTCTACCACGTTCAGGAATCAACAGAGAAATCACATTTTCAAAGAGTAAAGCCATTTGGATATAATCAATTTAAAATGTATTACAATATTGCCCTAATCTAGAAGCAAGATACAGCAATAAAAAAGCAAGCCACTGAAGAGGAATGGCAGGGACTCCTGTAAAGATCTGAGGAAAACGGAGACAACTCCCCAAGAGCTTCTTACCAGATGTCAGTAATTTCACCGTTACACCGTGCAAAGCAGATTTGTATTTCTATAACCTTGGAAAGATTAGTGTGCTGCAATCAACAAATTACAACTTGAATAATAAATTCCAGGTTTCACCAGCTTCATCTCTATCTTTGCTGGGGGGAAAACAAAAAGACACCCATAGTAAATCACTTTAGCAGTCACTTGAAAGGAGAGTGATATATCGAATAGCAAGATGCGGCAAACTAAGTGAAACTTTTTAAACCGGGTAATAGCTATATTTTTATTCAAGCAGGAGGATATGTGGCATTGATTAAACAAACTGATAATTTAGTTGTGTCACACTGGAAGGTCTTGGCTAGTTGTCATAGGATTCCGTCTCCTATGTAGTTATCCCTATGATCTGAAAAAGCAAATCAAACGACATTTTGGGAGTGGGTACAGCTCCTCAATTAAATTTATTTTTAGCATTTCCCAAACACCTATAAAATATTGGAAATTATTACAGTTATATACTTTTAATAACCAAAGTTTCTGAACTATTTCATGAAGCCTTCAGTCTCTCTCATGAGCACAAATTAACTCCTTAAAACTACACACAGATCTCGTTTCAGTACACTGCAGTTAACTCAGAAGATGTAAGCCCTTGGCTGTCCAAGCCATAACTGAATTCATAATTGTACACAATTTTCTAACATTGTATAGAATGTATTTTTCATGACCGAGTAACAATCTATTCGGTATATCAGAGGAGGCAAGGATTACTTTGGAAAGATTTCAGAGATCCCAGTCAGTGCTAAGAACTCTGCTGTCTTATGAACTAAGATTAATTTACATACAGCTAAACTGTTAATTCATTGAAAATGTATGATACAAAAACGTTTTGGAATGCTACAGTTGTTTCAAAGGGCAAATTAGGGAAGTTGAATTTTTGAATAAAATAATCAACAGAGTTGAAAATACATAAGTAGAAATCCTGTCTACGTGCTTGGCCCAGAGGCCTGATGCACTGCACCTATAAACAAGACAGAAAGAAAGAAACGGCAGAAACAACCCGAATGCCCCACAAGGACAGAAACTGTCAAACCTGTGGCTACAGAAGATGCACGAGCCAGAAGTGACAAGCTGACTAAAACGATGCAAGGGAGTGAAGAGGGTAAACTCACAAATATTCAGGCAGTTCTGCCAAGTTCAGAGCAAGGACTGCTGTAGAGGTACACTGAAACTCTACGTACTCACACTCTACGTACTGGTGAGCTACTTTACATCAATGTGCAGTTTAGTTCTACAGATTTTCACTCCATAGGAAAAAAAAAATCTTCTTATTGTAATTGAAGCAATGTCTATAGGTTATACTCTTTAACACTGTTTATTTTGTGCATTCTTTGATCATCATTGTCTGAGTCAAAATCCTGACCTTGCTGTCTGCTCATGTATTTAGGACTGTTTTTACACAACACAGATGACCGTGGGTGTTCCTATTACCCAGGACTGGCAGCTACATTAGGATCTGTTCTTTAGTCATGTGGTCATGTGTTACTCGTATTTTATTCACTGCATGCACATAGAGAATTCAAGAGGAGATGAAAGAAGCAAAAGAATTTCAGTGCAGAGAAGTCTCTGGAAAAGGATCAGCTGTCAGTTGAGCAAGAAAAAATATTACAAGGTGCAAGGGACAAAATGAGCAAAGTTTGCACAGATTATTTTGTAAATTCTAATTAGGCAATGCTATAATTTGTCACTCAATTTCAAGACAGATTTAGTAAGTAGATATGAAATAAACTGGGTTTTTTAATTATGAAATTTATATTGGAAGACTTGCATAAAAGAAAACAAATAGTGAGTTTAAATAAACAGAAGTAAAATTATTTCTGAAAAATACAGCAGTACTTTTACGTCAGTATCTGTACTTCACCATTATTGTGGGCAGCAAATCCTAGAAATCACATTTACAAACTGAAAGGACTGGAGATGGACACTGTGGTCATTCTTCAGTCTTTTGAAAACCTCTCCTGAGATCAGCCATATTCCTGGAGTTACCTGTGCAGGATAACGTCCCCATGTCACCAGCCTACCCGGTTCAAGTGTCACTTGAGATCTTGCAAGTCAGTAGTCTTCCCACAGCGTGTAGAGTCAAACACACAGCCAGACTGACCCAGGCATCCATTTTGCAAGGATTAGAAAGGATAATTTTTATTTTTTTTTTTTAATTTTTTGTTTTTTGGTGGGGTGTTTTTTGGGGGTTTGTTTTTTTTTTGGGGGGGGGGGGTTTAGAAAATGCAAAATTGATCAAAAAACATTTAAACCTGGAAAATTTGATTTGCTGTTGGGGGCTAGGGGACAATGAGTTTGAGAATCATCAGACACTGGAACAGATTGTACAGAGAGGTTGTGGACACTCTCTACATCCTTGGAGCTCTTCAAAGTTTGACTGAACAAAGTCTGAGCAACACGCTGTAGTTTATCCTAGCTTCCAACAGAATCCTCTAGGGTCCCTTCCAACTTCAGTTACTGAATAATTATAGTATTCTGTAATTCTGTTGTTCTCACAATATTGGTTTGCTTTCCACCAAGTATTTGCTGCATCCGTGGCATTTACTTTGACACAACAAAGGGTCAGTGTTCAGGGGCCTATCTTTGTTTCAAGGCTGAGGGAAAAAAAGGCAGTAGAAATTGAGGATCCAGGCAAACCTGCTAGCTTTCTAACAATGTCCGACATGCGGGCACAGTACCTGATGTACCAGTATTGTCCGAGCTGCTGATTCAACGTGTATAGTTCCAAGAGTCTCATTTTCTGTCTGGCATGTACTGCTTTGTTACGTTGCTACCATTCCTCTAACCGGGATGAGATTCAATAATATTTGTCTCTGTTCTGGAAACCTTTACACTCGAGATATTATTCTGATGTACCAATTGTTCTCCAAAAGCCTGAAAGCACAAAGGCCGTATCTACAAACGGTGTTCCTTTCATCCCTCCAGGCTCCTTCCGAAACTTTGGAAAACAAAGCAGGGGAGACAGCAGAGTCCAGAGAAGTGAGGACATACACGCCACGTCACACCACCTCATTTCAGCTATAAACTAAAGGGGAAATTGCCCTTACCCACCCTGCAGACAGTGAGGACAGTCTTCATATCCCCACAGAGAGAGGACAAGAGCATCTGTGATAATAACCCAGCCTTTGCACGGGGCAGGCAGAACAGGAGGCCGACCACCCACCGTCTTACACCCGGGGTTTTGCCTCCTTACCCCCTGCATCTCACACAGACCGCAAGCTAAGCGGACTTCTCGGTTCCTCCCTGTGCCCTTGGCTATTCTAGCAAGCATCCTTCTCCTCTTGGCATATGTAGGAGAAATCGAGAGCAAAGAGGCCTGCTGTCTCCCACCTCGCCGTGGACAGCCACACTTCGATAACACCAATGGAATACAGATCTGGAAGAGTCCCTGTACGCTGTAACAGCACTTCAAAACATCACAAAGGAGGAATATAAAACCCCTTTGTAGAACAGGTTTCTTGAGTAATTTCTACAGAGTTTTGTGTGGTTAAGAAAGAAACTGGAAATTTTGTAAAGTTTCAACCGAAGGATAAGAGAGGATGACAGCATTGCCTGACAAAGCCAGTAAGACATTTATGAGAAAAATTCTAATACAGAACAAAATTATTTTGGTTATTTCCACCAAGAACAAACTGTACCGTATGCTGGGCTCTGCAAAGGATTTAAGGTTCAGTTCCTCTTGTATTTCCTGGGATATAGGTATCTTGCTGAAGATCTCAGACCCAAAATGTATCGAAAGAAACATTTAATAAAGAACACAAACGTGCTTTTATCACTTTTCGCCAGCCTGAGAAACCACTGAAACTCCTGTTCATGCTTTCTGCAGAGATGCTGCTTGCTCAACAGCTGCTGCTCGAGTGCCACAGGTAAATCATGATGCTGGGCTCCAGCATCGTCTCAGAAGCACTACTTCATTGATGTTATCAAGGTGATTATTTTCTCTTGACATCATAAAAAGAAAATAATAGAGGAGATGCATTTTAAAACCAACTATTGCCTGAAGATAAGAAAGATGATCTGACCCTGTCAGCAATTTCAGAAGTATATCTTTAGCCATGCATGTACGAACAAAAAAAAAGCCACCCAACACAGTTCCAAATCCTATCTGTTCTGGGTTTCTTTGGGTTTTTTGTTTGTTTTTAACACCTACACCTTTACTATACCTACCCTTCTACTACTTTAATGCATTACAGACTTTTTTTATAAAACCTATATATGAAACCAACAAAACCATTGACAAAATCACTATTACAAAATTTGGTAATACCATGCTTTCTATAGTGTGTTTTTTTATCCCCCCCCCCCCCCCCCAACATCTTAAATACCTAGAAAGAATCTGATTTTTCTGATTCGTTGTACAGGTATTCGAGGTCAGAAATCATTACTACCACATACAAAAGACCAAAGTCTGTTATGCGTTTACCACATGAGAGTTTGGACTGCAGAGTTACTGCTTTCCTGCACTAGGCAAAAAGTTCCTGAGCATTCACGTGAACATCACTGAATTTTCCTGGACAACCATGACTTAGGGATAACATAACACATCTCTGAAGGAATGTTTCCAGATCTCCAGAAAGCTACCACATATGACTTATCTTAAGGAATGGCCAGTAAGCACAAGGGTAGAATACAAAGACTGTTTAACTTCCTTGGAATCTAAAATGTTTTACAAAAACATCAAGCCCTATGCTGTATATACATGTTATATACCACATACACACATGTGTTCAATGTTATGCATGTGTTCATGTTTGAACACTTTTTTCAAAATAAACAATTTTTATTTTCAGAAAATATTCCTTTCATATTATTAATCAAGAAAATAGTTCTCAACAATTTTTTTTTTAATTTGAGCAAAATGGAACCCACACAAACCAAATCATTGGCTCCATTTGTTGCATTTAGCAGCGGCTCATGTTTTCACCTATTAACTGGAAGATGATTTCCCTTTGTTTTCTCTCAATACAAGCAAGAATTTTAATACATCACATTTGAGAAAGGGCATTATATTCTTTAAATAAAAGGTGCCACTCAGATTATCACTAAGCATTCAATTGTAAGGCCACTGTAGATAAAATGTCAATGGCAATAAGCACAATAATTGTTTTTATGTATACCTTTTACTGAATTTTAGAAAAAAATCTGCATGTGAATAAAACTGCCACTTCCCAGGTAATTAACAGAAATTACTCATTTCATAATCTAGGACACTCCAAAGGCTTTCAGCATCACATCCAATGCAGTATATTACAGGAATCTCGCAGCCAGCTGACAGGTCCCTCGGCAACTTCTTGTGCACCCCAGCCTGCTCCCTGGTGGGGTGAGAGGCAGAAAAGGCCTTGGCTCTGTGTAAGCACTGCTCAGCAATAACCGAGACATCCCTGTGTCACCAACACTGTCTTCAGCACAAATGCAAAACAGCCTCGTACTAGCTACTAGGAAGAAAATTAACTCTCCCCCAGCCAAAACCAGCACACTTAGTATTTAGGCAAGCGGTGCTACACAGTGGGCTGTCAGGCATTCTTCTAAAAGCACTTCTTTAATAGTTGTGGCTCCAACTCATAATTAATATCTAATTCAGTATACTGGATATTAAAATACAAGTCTGGACCATACTAACTGGCATTAAAAAGTGGGATAGTTAGTCTTTAAATCAGGACAAAGACTACATATACTATTTCAGAAACAAAACACTTGTAAAAAAAGCATCAGCCCTGCAGTAAAATTCCTCTCTTCTTTCACCCTCCTCTCCTATCTTCTGTTCCACCCCCCAAGAAAAACCGAAAGCAAAAAGCCAATGGCATTGAATTAGGGATTCACGCAGCAGGCATACAAGTGTCTAAACTCCACGCAGAGCCTCACCAAAAGAGCCACCTTACAGCTTGGGTGAAAAATGACAGTTAACAACCTTTAAAAGAAAGAGTACAAAACAGCCAGTGTCATAACTTTGAATGCAATAGCTACATCTGTCTTCCCCGATCTCAGCACCTGGCTTGCCGAGTGCCAGTAGCCATGGCAACTCGCTGGCGTGCCAAGGCTCCCACACTGCGCCGAGGTTCCTCTGCAGCAGAGCGCTGCCTGCCCTGGCTATCGTGCAAGCTACCAAATCTATCTGCACTCGTGAACTCTGATTTTCCTCCATATCCTCCCTCCTCTGTCTCCCAGCACATGTTAAGGGGCTTTGTCTTGCTTATAAACTCCTCAAAGTCCTTCCCTCCCTCCCTACTAACTGGAGCTTGAGCCCCTTCTCCTTGCTGCTCGCAGGGCAACCTAAGGCAACTATGCAACTGGATGCCTTTAGATGCAGTCACGCATCTCGAGTTGAAGTACGCTCAGACCCAAATATTTCAACCTCAGCCATTCAGAAATATTGCAAAAGAACAACGTTGGTGAGCTGTTGTCAAAGAGAACAAAAAGTGGCAGCTCTCACTCTGAAAGACAGTAGATTACCACTGCAAATACCAGACTGCAATGATTTTTACCTATAAAGCCTTCCCACATATATTAGGTAGACTTCCATGTTCATGGTAACAAAATCTCTACATCAGCATGGTCACTCATCCATGAAATGTTCTGAAATACAAGCGACATTTAACGCAACAGCTTCATGAGAAAGCAGTACTAATTCCTACCGCCAGAAATAAGGTGCTCCACCAACAAAGCATTCCAAAAGACCCAGCTGGAACGAAAACAGATCAATTCACTAATATTTAGTAACTCTCCATTTTAATAATATTTTTTTTGAAAAACACCTCACAAGGAGTCACACAAATCCTTCAAGTAACTATGACCACGCTTTTGCAAACAGCAGAGACACTAAGGGCTCAGCTGCCTGTCGGGGTAGTGGTGGCTCCACACCTCTGGCAGCATTCCCTCGGTTACCTCCAGCGCTACACGACAAGCAACATGGTAGAAGTTTGGTTTGTTTGACCTGCGAGAGTGTTCTGCTGAACTGATTTATCATGTGTTTTCCCTGGGTAAGGGCATGCACATAGGCACCGTGATGCATCTGAACGTGTTTAACCGCTCGCCCCTCATTGCCCCGGCCCTTCGCAGCCTGGCCAAGGCCACGTGTTGGACCCCAGCTAAGCACGTTGTGGCCTGATGCATAAAGCATGGAGCCAGCAGCAGCTTTTCCACCGCAGACAGAGCACAGCAATATTCCCATTCTTTCTGTTAACCACCTCTGAATTTATCTTTGACATCAGAAGACACAAGATTTGAATGGATCTTAATTCAGGATCTGATCTTTTCGGCAGACGGAGAGTTCCTACACTGTTCAAAATGGCATCTCGGCACCAATGACCAATTTTATTGTCCTGCTGGTGCTTCCACGCAAAAGGACTAGCAAGAGCTCTTTACGTCCCCAAAAAGAAATCGCCAGAATAAAAATAAAGTTGAAATTAGCTTTGGTGCAGGTTACAAAAGTAAATGAAGCGCAAATCCATAGGCGCAGCAAGCCAGCTCCTTCGAGTGATTAGGATGACATCACCAGGGCTACAACCTCACGGAAAAGTGAAGCCAGTACGGCAGATGTAGTCTGATAGAAACCTCGTTTCTTAAAACATGAAAAATTTTAGTAATTAACAGTAGTGCCCAAGGAATTATTAAAATATGCAGAGTTCATCTTAGAAATCTGAGAAGAATAGCCTGGAGCATCTTGTCGGCAAAACAGTAATAACAGTTTATTTGGAACATAAATAAGAGCATGACAGGATAATGCCCCATAAATATGCAAGAAGAGATGTAAACAACGGAAAGAACATTGAAAACATTTGACCAGTATGAAACTTGAATTATATTCGAATTTTTAACAAGACATCTGGAAGATCCCCAAAGCTAATCCTATCCCCCACTTCTTCATCCCCCGAAAGCTGTACGAGCGCAACGCAGGTAACGCGCAGGTTTTGCAAGTGGTTTAACCGGGCAGAAATCATACTGACGCAAAAGATGCCCTTTTCATGCTCAGCTGCTCATTTCTCACTTCCCCTCTTTGCACTCTCCCTCGTGCAAGTCTTCAAACCATTCTGAAATGACCCGTGCAAGGAATCGATGGGTTTCAAACCCAGCTGGGGAGGGGGGAACAGCACCAGTTTAAGCCCTAGCAACGTCTTCTCCGGTTCATTTCACAGTCAGCTCAAACGGATGGAAGCTTCCTCCACTGGCAGGATTATATTACCTTTAAGTGCTTGCAGAACTATAACATGTACTTAACATTTCAAATAGTTTGAATAGGTGTCTTTTGCAAATTATAATAAGCCCTAAAAATGTCACCTAGGATAACTATCATCGTGTCTGCTGGAGGTGCAACACCGTGTTGGCAAACAGCTGATTCTAGAGACAGGCTTTGCTAGATAAAGCAGTATCAGTAAAATCGTGTTAACGCATGTACACTGCAAATACGTTACTGCATTGCATTAATTTGCTCATCGAGAACCCTTCTTAAAATAAGACTTCACTAACGTTTCTGAACTGGCAGAGTTTCTAACCTGAGAAGCATTTCTGCTATAAACGCGGACTGCTCCTCCGGGGCAGTCTGGGCCTGTACGTGCAGGGGTACAAATAGCCTGCGGTCACCGTGCGTGCGAGGGACCAGCGCTGGCTCTCTGTCATCTACCCGACACATACAGTTCAGGAAGATCATTTTAACGAGGAAGTTTATTAGGGAATTCTGTGAGCTATATTTAGAAGTTCCTTAATTTATATTTGCAAACTTAATTTATGTTCCAGAAGACAACCCACTCAACCAGGTACTCCGCAAACACCGCATAGGAGAGAATTTTTCTCCTGTAGATCTTGTTTAAATGAAGCAAGAGAAAAGAAACAGCCAGAATATTTTAAAGTAAAATCACTTGGCCAAGACAACTTGATAGGACAAATTATTTTTTTTTTAATCAGTATATATTTTATATGTAAATTAGTCGGTGTGGGCTAGAAAAATCAGTACAACAGCCTTGAACAGAAAGGTGGAGATTCAAAGAGGCAACACTTAGGAGAGCACGTGCCTGGGTTGCCCTGAACAGAGCAGCTTATCTCCTGCTTTATTCCAGATCTCTGTCGTGGCAATTTTCACTGCTCTGAACAGCTGGCTTGTAAAAAGCCTAAAAGGGGCTACACCAGTCAGTAAATTCTTAAAATCTCTTATTTTGATGCAATGCCTGCTGACAAGATACGGGAAGCTACTTCATACAATTGAAGCAAGTGACTGCTCTGGCTGCTGTGACATTCCCTACCTTTCTCCTTTCCTTGTTTTCTGCCAGTCGTATTAGGCAATCAAGATGAACAAGTTATTCAACACTGACTAAAAAAATCATTCAATTTAGATTTTTGAACAGACTAAAAGCCAAAGTGGTTGATGTAGCTGAATCAAAACCCAAAGAATTTCTGACTACTGTATATTGTCTTTGTGAAATAAAACAACTTAAGAAGTTAACAGCGCAAGCCGTTAATCAAGTTAACTGGAAACTACAGAAGTGAATAAAAAAGAAGAGTATGAGACATTTCACACTTACACTGAACAATAATAAGCTTCCACCTGTTAACGTATTAATAATGCTGGTAAGAATATGATGTGCTTGACTCTGTGCCAGAGATTTCATAAGCCTATGCAATTTCTTATCTGTCAAGAAACACTTTTTAGCTAGTGGAAGAAATATAAAAATGTAGAGGGGGAGAAAGATAGAAGAAAAAAAACGCTGCATTAAGACTTGAATGAGATTGTGAAAATCCAGTCACTTGACTTATTTGCCATCAGGCTACATATATTGGAGAATATATAAAAGCCCAAGCTTGCATCAGGAAATGGATTGCATGGAGTGACCTCACAGAACTTTTCCATCTGTGCTATTATTAATATGATGCAGACACTGTGAAACGGAGCTGGCAAAGAAATAGAATGTTATCAGAGAGATGGGGGATAAGAAGGGAGAAGATAATGCTGATAGAAACAATTACTTGGTATAACAAGCAGGGCATATTGTAAAAGCGCTATGATGTAACGAGAGGAAGATATGCTGATGCTCCTGAAAGTCAAATTATTAGATTTGTAGAGCTGAAAAGGTAACATCATGGAAGGTTTGCAAGCTGAGCAAATAAATCAGAATGAATAATTTAACTTATGCTTTGCTCATAAGAAGTTCTCTAAACTGATTACACTTTCACCAGATTTCTTGCTCTAAGTTCCTGATTTCCATGTGAGACTTCGACTGTATGAATTGATCGAAATATTTTCCTGTATTAGATACGTGAAATTCACATTGGTTTGGGAGTTACGTAAGCTAGTCACAACATTCATTTAGTATTTTCTCATGAGTCAAGAGATATTTACAGAAAAGTGCACCTGAAGTCTTCGAAAAGGGTGTATGGAACAGATCCTTCCATTCAGTTTTATTACATCCGAAAGGACTCTGCAGTTAGGAGAACGTTTATTTTCCTACCGCTTAAGGCGGTGCCCCTTCTCCTTTAGAAAAAAAATATTTGCTAAGTCTATGTCTAGGAGAGCTTCAGACACATTTTAGTGAACAACTTCTTGAATTGAAACTCTTTGTCAAATGGCTAAAAGAGACAGAATACAATTACATAAGGGTGAAATGTAATTTCTGTGTTCTAACAAGTATTTGTTGAAAACCCAATGTGCAACATTTGCAGGCTTGCTTGCCTAAGGAGGGAACCGAGAGTATAAGGGGGAGCAAAGGAATTAAAAAAAAGTAGGTAAAGCATGCAAGACAGCAATCAGAGCAAAGTTTATGCAGAACTTAAGAAGTGACACATTCACTATTGTAGTGGGTCGCTGGAGGACAAGCTTCATTATTTATTCAGCAAGCCTGTTCAGCAACCTGTGCTGTTAAAAAAAGATTTAACTTGCACAACTTTGTACCCAAGCAGAGTAAAAAGTGACCTGGACTACAGCAGCAGGTTCCCAGAGGGAAACTTGAAGAGGAATGGACATTTAATACCTCTTGGTGATGAAGACAATTTTCAGCCTAAGTAACAGGTGTGTCAGGGGACAAGACATTTTTTTTGGAGAACAACAATGTAGGATAATTAAGGTTCAGATGGTCACAGTGACACTGCGTGTTACATGACAGTGAGTAAAGATTGCGTACACTGTGCAGCAGTTCTATGGAAAAGAGACACCGTAGGACAGCAAGCAGAGAAAAATGTGATGATATTCAGTGCAACTCGGCCTTAAGGAAACTGCAGGTCTGGCAAGGTCAGCGGAGTGACACCGCTGAAAGCCTTGGGTCCCGCTCCCTGCCTCTGCCAGGGAAACGCGGCGTTGCCTCTCACACAGCGCGCAAGTCCTACCCTCGATCATTTTTCTGACACTGCAGCCTCAATCATTTGCCCTGTCAACTGTTTAAGCCACCTCAGCTGGGAGCCTCGCCAAGAAGAGCCAGCAGTTCACCTCTGCTCTCCGTGTCGTGAGCAAGGTCGAGTCAGGGAGAAAGCAAATTATCGCAGAACTTTCACTTTCAACAACTTCATCCTACCAGCGGTCTGCATTGTCATCACCTTGGGGCTTTTGACTGAGAAATAATAGGAAAAGTACAGAGCACCTTAAAAAACAGGTAAATTATCCTTCCACGTAGTTCCAGATTGCAAACACATCTTCGCTCTCTGCCTGTATTTTACCCGAGTGCTCTTGCCATTTCAACCAGTGGTACCAACTCCAGGCAAGCTGCTCACCAGCGTGTGCTGCGGCTGTGTCGCCTGTCCGGCTCCACGTCTCCGCGGCTGCAGGACCCAGCCCGGCAGCCTTCACGCCAGTCACCACCAAATTTCACTTGTGTCAGAAAAACTACAAAGATAGACCCGAGCAAGCAGCTTTAAATCATCAGTTTTCCAGAAAATTCTACCCTTTGAGTTCTAGACCAAGTTAAATCCCTTTGGTAACTGCACGCTCATCGCCCTTGGAATAGCCACACATACCACTGCCCATTCACACAGCGAACAAAAATATTTGAGAGTGCAGAGGCCTCTCAGATAAGACCAAAACAGTACTTTATGAAAATAAGAGAGAAGCTTTGATCTATTTTTAGCATCAGTGTTTCTAATTATTAATTTCTTTTCTCATATCTGCAAAATACACAGTGGCTGACACTGGCAGCTTTGAAATACCAGTATTTTCAACATCAGCTGTAAAGTAGACTCAAATTAATGTTTTGAGGATTGTTCTAGGTTTGCAAAGATGAGTTTTTCAAGAAACTTGCTTTGGTAATGTTTGGCCTCTTCAGCTTTTGCTTGTCTTGAGAGAGATTTTTAATTGGCATGAACGTTCACAGAAATTGAACATCAAAAGATGCGATGAGAAAAAACTTGTGGGCAATTAATTTTACATTCATAATGAAGTTTGTTCACAGTGGAAGTGTTTTAAGTGTTCATTCACCCTAGGATCAGAAACAATACACTCCACCTCATCAATCATAGCTAAAATCACAGCCTTGATGGTGTCTACCCAAATGAAATCTTTGCATCATCAATCTGCCATTAACACATGAAGTTAAAAATGCGTCCTAAGAAATAGACATACAAAGTGAAATGTTTCTGAATAACAGGTTCGGTTTAGCAAAATGATAATATATATGCAGTCATTGTAAAGTACAGCAAAGCAGGTAAAATTACAGGATAGGTTATTGCAAATTACAATTTCCTCAAAGTCACACAACTTTGAAATAAACACAACTTTTCTGTAACAATTTCCTAATGGAATGCAGTTACCTAAATATTCCTTTCCCCCACCCCGAAGACGGTAATATTCCTTAAAAGCTGAACAGAAAAAAGAAAAAAAAGAAACTAATGGGATTTTTCTTGCTGTCTCGGGTAAATGTTATAGAACCAAGCATCAGCAGAGAACAGTACAAAATCTGAGTCTCAAAAGAGCAGTAACGAGTTATCGCTCCCGTGTTTTAGAGGCGGTTCTTTTTTCAACACAGATTTTTTTCTAACAAATACAATAGTTAAAGCCTCATTTTCTCAAAAGCAGGTATCACTGAAACTTGTTATAGTTTTAGAAGAACACAGCATTGCACTCAAAGTTTTCAACTAATGTTTAATTTGTAGTCTAGGGGTGTTCTTTATTTCTTCATAAAGTACTTCTTTTCTTCTTTATTCATTTACAGTTCGAGTCCTTCAGAAGTTCTGGTACTGCTTCCAACAGTTAGAGGTGGTCAGAAATCTTTTTTAGATTGACTGCAATTTAATACAAGCAGTAAACAACAATTTCAAAACTACGCTGGAGCTGAGTAAGTGTTTTCTGAACTTAGACCTACACAGTAAGTTGGTTACAGCCATACAGCCTTAGGAGTATTAATGCTCAAATATGGATTCAGGCTGTCACCTCCTATAAACTTTTGTAAAAACAAGGAAAATCATGATGCAACTGGCCAGATTTTTCAGGAAAAAGCCCCACTTCCAGTTTAGGTGCTTGATATTAACCTTTAAATATCAGGTTTTGGTAACCATCATTACTGCTGCTTTCCATACTACTACTGCATGGCTGTGCTGAGTTTCCACGTAAATATAAATGCATTCTGGTATACACACGAGTTTGCGCAGACAGATCTGTAACTGTTTCAGCACAGAATGGAAACTTTTAATGCAGTTACAATCAGATCAGATGTGAATTAACTGATACTGAAAACGTACTGAGTAACAAAGCTCACTGAGCTTGCATGTCATAGGCATGGTTATCCACCTAGGACCACACAGAATTACATTTCTTTTGCAGAAAGATCATGAGAAGTGGGCCCTCAAAGCCCTACTTAGTGATTAAAATACAAATTTTAGACCTTGCCCGCTTTCACCAAGTATTCTTGTATGCTGGTAGCATTTCATTCCTTTTCAATCGTTCCTTAAGCCGCGGGTTCCTATTCAGAAGGTGACTTACAACCTTAGAGCACAGGTCTACATCTCGTGAAAATTCCATGTTGAATCCTGAAAATCCTGATCCTGATCAGAAGTATCCAAACCTTTTTGGATATGAAAAATTCTTGGAAAAAACCCTGCCTTTAAGAATCAGCCAGCTCTCCTACGGTTCATCGTTTCCAAAAGTAGAGAGGGACAATATCAATACCCCACCTTAGAGGAAGCCTGTGAGGCTTTGTGTCCACAAAGGCTTTCTAGTCTTCATACACAAGTTAAGGAATCCTTTGGGTTTGGGCACAGCTTTTGCAGTTCAGAGAGGTGAAAGCTTCCTTAGCAAAACAGTACTTTCTGTGCCACTAGGTATCAGATCTGTCTAGTGTTAATAAAGCTGCCGAATCCCATAAGATGTAGCCGTAACTAAGGGATGTGCTTTATCTGTTGGCTGTTTCCAGTGTGCAGACCCCACTGCCCCCGCGTTCCTCTGCGTTTCAGCTAAGCCTTGCCACGCACCTTGTCAAATTTTGTTAGGTCTCTCAGGTTTCAACCAATAACACAACAACAGGCAGAGGATGAGGGAGGGCAGGTAGGGAGAGGGAAGTCATCTTAAAGTTATAAACAGGCTCTGAGTCACGTTTGTCAGCTCCACTCCCTTTGTGTGCTTGCGAAGGGTCATCCTGGCAGCATTAGCTGCGGTCTGAGCCAAGGTGTTACCCTTTGACTCTGGAAGTCAGACCTTCTCCACGCGCATTCTTTGTCCATTCAAAGCCTGAATCAATACATCTACGGCTAAGAACAAAGTTAAGTTGCACAAGTGTGTGCTGCATATAGTAGTTTTCTCTCTAAGGTTTTGGCATCGGACACAACATACTAATCATTTTGCAGTTGCTATGTTTCGTCTGAAAAGCGCCTGCATTTTCAGGTTCAGTACATGCTGAACGCCTTTAGCCGACGGTTTGGCAGCTATTCGGCTGTCTGCAGAATTGATAAGGAGCAATGATTTGATATTGCTCTGCCTTAAAAAAATCAGCCTTGGATGAAACACAACCATACAAGTGTAAATGAAAAGTCTAAACTGCTATTTATACCTAAGTTTACTGAGGTCTACCAATGGTTATGAGTGAACATTATGGTAACCATTCCTGACATCTTGTTCTGTTTTTAAAAGTAATTTGTATTAAGTAATTTTGCTCGCTAGCTGAGTTTAATTTCAAACTTTATTCTACTTCTTTTGAAATGAAATTTCTGCATCTGTAACAAACTTTGTTCTCCAGGTTCTAAACATTGACAAACTGTCTTAAAACTTGCTGGTTTTTGACATATCAACATTTTTGAGCCTATAAATCTTGGCTTCCATTTTTTTCTCCTGCTTGCAGCATTTTAAAACACAGTAAGAAGTCAGACCACTCAGCATGATGTCTCTGTTAGAACTTACGACCACAAAGCTGTGCAACACTGCAGACTACTTCAATCTAATGCAATAATTAAAACATGATCCCTATTATTCAAAACGCTGCACATGCTCTATTTCTTACACGCACAGTAGTATTGGTATTTAAAGAGGAGGTTCACAGATCTACAAGGATTTTATACAGCCTATGCTACTTTTCATGCAATACATCCCTCACTGCTGGGTTTGTCCAGGACTAGCTGGTCACCCACATTACGGTCCCTGTTTCCTGTACACTTAATCATTTGCTCTGTTTCTGAGCAGAGATCGGGCAGAACCTGGCCAACACAAGAGAAACAGAATGTTCGGGGTTGGAAGGGACCTCTGTGGGTCATCTAGTCCAACCCTCCTGCCGAAGCAGGGTCACACAGAGCAGGCTGCACAGGACCTTGTCCAGGCAGGGCTTGAATATCTCCAGAGAAGGAGACTCCACAGCCTCCCTGGGCAGCCTGGGCCAGGGCTCCGTCCCCCTCAGAGGGAAGAAGTTCTTCCTCATGTTCAGACGGAACTTCCTGTGCCTCAGTTTGTGCCCGTTGCCCCTTGTCCTGTCGCTGGGCACCACTGAAAAGAGTCTGGCCCCATCCTCCTGACACCCACCCTGCAGATATTTATAAGCATATATTAGGTCCCTTCACAGCCTTCTCTTCTCCATGCTGAACAAGCCCATCTCCCTCAGCCTGTCCTCACAGGGGAGATGCTCCAGTCCCCTCACCATCCTCGTAGCCCTCCGCTGGACTCTCTCCAGTAGCTCCTCATCTTTCTTGAAGTGGGGAGCCCAGAACTGGACACAGTACTCCAGATGGGGCCTCACTAGGGCAGTGTAGAGGGGAAGGAGAACCTCCCTCGACCTACTGGCCACACTCTTCTTAATGCACCCCAGAACCTTGCTCCACTGCTCAAACACCCCCACACTGCTGCTCTAACATGCAGTTAGCAGCTCACTAAGACGCTCCAGTAGCTACATTAAGGGCAGTGACCAGATCATAGAATCACACAGAATAGTAGGGGTTGGAAGGGACCTCTGTGGGTCACCCCGTCCAACCCCCCTGCCGAAGCAGGGTCACCTACAGCAGGCTGCACAGGACCTTGTCCAGGCGGGTCTGGAATATCTCCAGAGAAGGAGACTCCACAACCTCCCTGGGCAGCCTGGGCCAGTGCTCCGTCACCCTCAGAGGGAAGAAGTTCTTCCTCATGTTCAGACGGAACTTCCTGTGCCTCAGTTTGTGCCCATTGCCCCTTGTCCTGTCACTGGGCACCACTGAAAAGAGCTTGGCCCCATCCTCCTGACACCCACCCTTCAGACATTTGTAAGTAAGATGAAATTTTCCCAGACCTAACATTTTCAGGAAGACTCTATTGACATGTTTGGCTCCGTGACCTTTCATGACTTGAGATTTTGGGAGCAAATTTCACCACCCTCAGGAGAACAGCGTTCTGGAAGTTGCCAACTGTAGCTGAAAACTTCTGTCAGTGTGACTGCGCTAGCAACCACAAAGTGAAATATAACACCAGCTGGGTTCGAACGCTTTAGAGAGTGTTCCAATCTAGCATTCCATTCCTTTGCCCAAACAGGATACCCACAGTATGTCTAACAGCTTGGACTCAATTTTCTTGGCCTGAAATAATTCTGCATCCTGGCAGGATACTTCATTCACTCTACAAATCTCTGTCGCTGTCTTTCACTTAGTGTTTCCAAAACACCTAATTTTTCACACCACTCTTTGCTCATCATTTAGAGGATCCTACATTTCCAGCAGGGAGAGTAAAATTAGTTGAAGTAGCATTGCATTTGGATGTTTACGTGATTTTAAAAATCCACATAAAGTTGCTTTTTGGAGAATTTCAGGCTTCAGCTTCTACTAAGCTTCTTATTCATTGTGCAACCCACTTCCAGCATGCAGCTTAAATGTTCTTTTGGTTTTACAGGTTTCTTTAAGAAAAGAACAAAAGTAACAGATATTGCAGGGTTGATGTAGGGCATGGCTAAGCCCTAAAACATTGTACCAAATGCTAGACCTTTAATTTCTCCAGTTTCATTCCAATCTGAACTGAATCAAAACGCATTTGGATTGTCTGCTGCAGAATATCCCTATAAATAAACAAACTCATTTTCTTCTTGCATTCAACAGTAAAAATATTCGATTCCCATTAAGGAAAACTTTTGAACTGCACTGGCTCACACTGCAATTTCGAGCAGAGAAAGCATACTAAAGAGTAAGGGAAAAAATAGAATTTATTCCCAAAATCCGTAGTTCAAAGGGAGTTAAAAATGTAAAACTTGGCATCACTTCAGCCCAATAATATAAAAAGCATGAATCAATGCAGTAAAAATATAGCCAGAGTATAAATAAATCAATCCTAAACGCACTAATGACAGAGTAATTTAAAAGTCTAATGTACTTTTCTAACCAAACTGTACAAGCGTTCCCCAGTTATTTTGGGCCAGATACATTCCATAGGATTGTGCCTACTTCTTGAGTAGCAGAGCGAGCAATCCTTTTCCATTAACATTTTTACCCGTACAAATTATTCACTTAACTTTGCTGAAGGATAACACAAGAAGCTCAAAATCATGACTGACATAAATGTATTCCAGCCATTTGTGGATTAGAGCTTCATTCTGGTGATTTCAGCGAGATAGAGAGTGGTTCCAAAAAGACTTATTACCCATACCATATCCTTATGCATAAAGATACAATAATCACAGAACATTAAAAAAAATAAGGTGGGAAGGGTGTTAGACCATTTAATCCATCCATTGTAGCTTATGATTCAAAAAGACACTTCCATAGCCTGCTCTGAAAGACTTTCTAGAATGATGCTTCCTCAGTTTCCCAAGGCAATATTCTAATGCTTCATCACTCTGTTATAAAAGGTTTTTAAATGTCTAATCCAAATTATCCTTTTGTTTTTTTTATACACTCTTTCCTTCTTCCAAATAATCATCAGAACAGATCATCTTCGTTTCTCTTTGCAGTGGCTGACCATGTTTATGAAGAATTTTCTTGAGCCCACTCTGTTTCCACTATTCAGACCCCCAAAATGCCAGTTCCTCTCGCTCTTAGGAATTACTGGGTCTGCTGTCTCGCATTATTCTTAATTCTCTCCTAGACTTTCTCCAGTTGATCCCAGCCTTCTTTTCAACTGTGATGCCCAAAAGTGAAGAAAGTGCTTTCTACCAAAGACTTATGTTTTAACATTATGCTCCTGCTCAGGAGCGCCGCTATGACCTTGTTTATGTGCTTTTGTCTTTTTTGTAAATCACTACAAGTACTGGATCATTCCTACGCACTCACAGCTTCCAGAGCTGATACCTCCTAATTACTTATGTTCTAATCCTCATGACTAATACGGTCACCATCCTCACAACACGGAATCTTCTTTTATTCTTCCAAACAACAACATAAAACTTTTCTCGAGTTCATTGAGATCTCCCCGAAATCTAACACTGTCCTTAAATACAGTGATAATCCCTCCCAGCTTGGTAGCATCTACACATTTCACATGCGTGTGTTCTATTTCCTTCTGCAGACCATTTATGACAACACCGAGCAGAAGCACGGTTAGGACATATCCCAGGGAACTCACCTAGAATATCCCTCTATGTGGACTGTGACTCACTAATAATTTCCCTCCACAACAGAACAAGGTAGAAAGGTTAAAGCTGATTTTTTCTTGATAAATTCACGTTGCTTATATTCACCAGCTTGTTTCCTCACGCGCTTACACGTAGCTTTACGTAACAAGCATTCAGACCATCAGAAGGTGACAGCTAAGTTCATCGCTCACACAGAACAATGAATCTTCTTCCAATTTCTCCTGCAGGCTGGCCCTAAAGACCCAATACAGAGGGTCCTGCACTGAGACTTCAGGTTTCAAATAGGCTACGAATCAGTGCACAGGTTCAGACTCCAAGTGTACATGCAGCGTATCTACACCCACCTTAAGTTCAATGCTACTAATATGCGCAAGTTTACTCACCGCTTTTTACCAGATTATAGCCTTACATAGTTTAATTGAACATGGCAAATCATGAAGGAGAGCGGTTCCTGCTCAACTATTTTAGAGCTGATGCTTTTGTTTTATTTACGTGAGTAGCTAAGATTTGTCAAACATGTTAGGTACAATTTTTCCTACACTTTTTAATACCCTCATTAAGTAAGCAGATTAAGTTTATTTTCACTCCTCTGAATTGTAAACACCTGTAAGCCCAAACATACTGAAAATCTAATGAACTTTAAGTGGTCAACTTTTTCCAACTACGCACTTAAGTATTGTGCAAACACCTTTTCTTACTTAGAACAGCAGGAATGCCCTCTGCACTGCAGAAGTCAGAACAAGTGATTATGACTTGCTGAGGAAATGGAGGGATATTACAAAACAATCCACTTCCTTTATTGATTTCACACTTTGCTCGCACTCACTCCATGTGCGTAGCTCAGCTAGCACGGGAACGGGGAATCTGCTTCTGTGACATCATTTCTCACTGCCAAATGCTGATCTGCCAAAAGGTCATTTCCAAATTAAAAGTTTGAAAGCAAATACTAAAAAAAAATCTTGATGCAGTCTGACATTATCATAAACATGCATTTTGATATGTATTTGAAATAATGCTTCCTTAAGTTCTTTTTCCATCGCTGGTTCAATAAAGCAGTAGTTATTAGCACTTTCAGGCAAGTAAGCATTCGGAGTAAGTCACAATGGATTTTTTAGACTCTAGGTGACACATTTTTGAAAACTGGAATAATCCAGAATTATTCAAGCTAGTTTTCTCAGTGCTGAGAGAAGTGATAATGATTTATCACGCATTTTAACACAACAGTGGTGCTGTACAACCTGCAACCAGTTTGTGACTATGGCACACACACAACTCGATAGCTTAAGCATTACAAATGCTTAATGAAATCAGTTCTCTAAAAGTTTGCATTGTGTTTTCTATGCATGCAATACTTTGTTTTTAAATCCTCGATCTCCTCACATCTCTCTTGCATATAAAGGAATTGTTTATAACTTCTTAAAGAAATTAAAATAAATCCTGAACGTCACACAAATCAGAATAACAGCAGTTTTGCTGGTAGATTGTTGCTTTTTGAGTATGGATGATGCTTGGAAGCAGAGGAAGCCTTAGAGTGAACAAAATTACCCCAGTTCTACTGGTTTAACTTCATGGTAGTCAGTTGACTGCCAGAACAGAAGATAATTTATTCCAAATCATTTCAATGCTATAGAGGCACAGTCAGTAATGTTATCTTTGGTAGAAAGGGACCACGAAGTCTGTCTGAGAGCATCACACAGCTTTTGCGCTTACTGTGAAAAATCTAAACCTGCGCTTTTTTCACAATAGAAGTCCAGCTCCTTAAAGGAAATTTTTCACCTTATCTCAAAAAAGGGCAACTGAGCCGTTTCCTACTGCAGCATAAACGTTGCATAAAAATGATTCTATCTGTGAGTGCTAATCAAATGTCATTCGTATATGATCAGAGGACATTAGGAAGGCTTGCCTCTATGGAAACTGAGATCAGTTTTGTTATCATCAAGCCATGGTTATGAATAATATATTGCCCCGTGTGCATATAGCAGTGATTGATGCACTGATTAATGTTTCTCTTCCTTTGCCATAAAAGGCCAGGGACTAAAAATACACTCTGAAGGCCTCTTTCTCCATACAGCTCAGTAAACATATTTCAGCTTTCATCCACAGAGATCTCTGCAGTCCCTGCACAGATAAACAGCATCTACAGAGCTTTCATACTGAAAACCAACAAGTGTCTTTAAGAGTTCCTAAAGACTAATCAAAATCCTCCACTTGTTTCACACATTGTGAGCATCGAGGCACTAATGTGTCCTCATGAGAAAGATCTGGATAAAGGATCTACATTAACCTCCACAAACGCTCATACAAACACCGTGGCTTGAAAAAGGGCACAGAAAGCTTTTCAGAACACCTCTGTTATATGAATAATATGGAAATAGGAAATTGAAGTCAAGAATTCTGACCAAAGTTTGAATTTTTGAAAATGCCTCTCCAATTCATTACTGTATTTTTGAAAATCCAGTCTTAAAATACCTTTTTATTTTTTTCTTTCTCTGAATTCTGATTTACCTCAACAAGGGGTATACACAAGGAGTTTAAGGCAATACACCTCACTTAAGACAAAGGTACCTATCTCTTCCTGTCGTATTGCGGAGGCAGAAAACGCTGGCACGGGAACCGAGCTTTTAGGTGCCAGCCAACAGTCTTACCTTGGAGAGTGATTCAGTGGGCGGGTACCAAAAGCTGTATCACTGTGCAATTGCACCTTGCGGGGTCTCACTGTCCAGCCATCCCTTTTGCTAACACCCATAACACAAGCTCTCTGTGAAATATCTTTCTGCTGGTTGTTTATAATGCCTTGTATGTATTCACACGCTGCTGCTTCTGTCATTGATTTTCTATATCTACTACAGAATGCCAGATGACATTAACAAGCTGGAGAGTCAGATACTACTTATTTCAAATGTACCATAATAAAAGGAATAGCATTTTAGGTCTCTCACTGCCCCCACCCCCCCCAGTTTCACACAGAACTACAGCTCAACCTACTAACCTTGAGTTTAATGCCTGAAATACCATAAATATTAAAAAAAAAAATTAAAAAATAATCTGCTCCAATTACCTTCTGCTTTTATTATTAATTGGGACCTATAACCCTCATTCCAAGTCAGAACATTAAAAAAAATTTCTGACCTTAAAGAGCTGCTAAATAAATCAGTTAATATATTTTCATCTTAAGACTGTCACAAGATATGGATTTTCCCCTTATAAAATTAGTACTTTGAGGAATAAATTCTGGTCACATTCATATGTGTTTTATGCTGATATTAGTGCATTATGGTCAGAAGAGCTATTCCAGATTTACAGTACCACGCGATCAGAACCTGCATCTCTGCAGTTTTCTGCAAAGGAAAGCTAAACGAGAACCTGCCTCGACTGAGTCTGGGTTAATTCTTCGTGCTTGCCAAGGAATATTAACCTGTATCCAAAGTGCCTCGGCTGCCTGGACTCCACCGGTGCCTGCCTTAGCACAGGTTTCCATAGCCAGCCAAGTCCTGTACACAGCAGTCCTCATCATGATCCCAGAGGAGGAGGGCTGGCTTCTCTTGCTAGCGTTTGATGTTTGACAAAGTAAGAAGGGTTAACTGAGGTCAACTGGAGGAAGCACAGGGTGGACTTGAGGGTTGAACAGATAACTGTTTGGGATAGACTCCATGCAGACTCTGCGAGATAAGCATCAGTAGCGATCAATACAGCAAAAGCAAAACCGCAAGAGTTAAGAAATCATACAGCAGCAGCCCAAAAAAAAAAAAAATCAATCCTTTTTTTTTCCTATCCAGCAAACTACTAGCAGGATTATATTTGGGTCAATGTCACTCAGACTTTTCAAATCACTATGCTTTCTTGGACCTTATACCTTACCTATTGCTCCTACAGCCTCATCTCCTCCCCTTTTCTCTCTAAAAATGAGGAAAGCTAACAAACCAGAACCAAGGGTAACTCAGTTTTCTCCTTCCATGCCACAGGTTTCCACTAACCTTCACAGAGGACTCTGACCGTGACAGTTAGTGCTTTCATGTGTAGGTCTGTCTTCATATAGGCAGGACTGCAATGCAAATATATTTTACATTATTATTATTTGGTTTTCCTTTGACTCTGTCATTGTGGTCACCGTTAGAGTAGATTGGCCATTTTCATACTGTGAAATTAGGTAGTTATAATACAAACTGGAAATGTTTGTGGTGCGTCCTAGGAACAGAATATGGTTAGGTGAAATTGGTGTTCTGTTTTCAGAACTATAACAAATACAATCTAGAACCTATTAAAAAAAATAATCTTATGCTCTATAGTTTCCCCGTTGGTGCTTCCTTCACATGATTTACTGCAGCTAAGCAAAATCATTTATAGAGTTTATTAGAATAGCTGGTTAAATATTGTAGAACAGTAAGAGTCAAACAAGTTGAAATAAAAAAAATTAATTGCTATGGTATTCTTTACACTCAAGACCTTTACAACTCTAGAAATAGGGGGAGTAAACAGACGGTCTCTAAAAAAACAAAAACATACTCCCTTCCCCTTGCCCCCCATAACAGAAACAAAAATATCAGCATTAAATCTAACCCTGAGAGCCAAAGTTCAAAGCAGAATTGCCTCCCTATAAATTACATAGCCCATAAATTCAGCTGACATTTGCACGGGTGCCAGAGGAACGGAAGGGAATTTGCCCACGCTTTGTTGGAGGATGTGCAGATGCAGCAAGGGCCCTTACTGCCCCGTGTGACTCCCAGAATCACCACCCAGAGACACTGCACAGCATTTTGAAACTTGCAGAGCCAGAGGCATCGAGACTCACGCCATAACCCCACCAAGAAGGCTGCTGAGATTTCAGCTGTGGCAGCACCGGTTTACTACAGGTTTAATTCAATATGAGGGGTGTTTTATAGTTTATAATGTTCCATGTGTTAAGAGATACCTAAATGAGAGAAAGGTGGTTTTTTCAGCTTACCATAGATTTATTTTGCTAAGTGGTTATATAAACCCAGACAGTCATCTTCCTGAATCATCTAAACAAAGACAACATCAACCAACTCCTTCCAGTGCACTAATAACCACACTCTACACCCATAACTTCATCATTACCTTCAAGAAGCTTGCAGATGTCATCTGTTCGAGCATTAGGAAAATTTAAGAGACAGAAAAAAAATTTCTTCCCTGTGTTCTGACTTTTACCCAGATTAAATGAGAAATATTTTTAACTCCCCCTCAACTACAGTTTTCTCCTATAAAGAACAACTTCTCTCTTATAAAGAAAAAGGTTAAAAGAAACTTTGCAGACATCAATTTTTAGTGAAAAATACCGTCAAAATTGTTTCATATAGTGCTTATAAATAAAAATTCTCTCTTTCTCATACTATTCATCTATCTTCTGTTTTCTTCCTAGCTGCCATCCAGGGCTCCTGACACATGATTCGTGGAATCCCAATTATTCATCTGATAGCGCACAACTGCATGGTCTCAGCTATTACATTATATAAATTATGCCTTTAAATAACACATCACAAAAATTTCCGTGTCACGCATTCCGCCATCAGATCTACATCTCTCAACTCACTATTTCTTTGATTTGAGTGCTTGTATGACACTCTGTTCTCTCTTCCTTAACTGGAATTTTCTCTCCCTCCCCCCCCTTGTACTGATTATGATTTTATATCTCTTTTCATCTTACTTGAAATTTCCAGAGCAAGATAGACCATGGGGTGGATGATTGAGCAGTATAACGAAGAAAAGGGGAAGAGAAAAGAGCAGGCAAGCCCTGAATTAGCTGAATTTTCAAGGCTTAAACTGATATGCGTTCAGCTGTTGCGGTGATGGTACGTAAGCAAAAACTTGCAATATTTCCTGAAGACTTTTATCATATCTTCACCGGTTTTCAGGATCTAAAGTTGTAGCATCCCAAATCTCAAAAACCTTTAGATATATTAGCACAGAAGCTGTGCTTATGTCCTTCCCTCCGACTAGCCCTGGTCTGCTGGTATTAGGGCAAAGCGCAAGACACAAACAGCCCTGAAACAGAAGTCAGTTGTACGTAACTACCTGCCAGCCAATCTTCTCTAGTCCATACATTTAGTCTACAACAGCGTGAACAGCAGCACCCATGAGTTTCAGTGCAGTCAGTACATCTGGCAGAAGAGCTGTGAACTGAGACGAGCCAAACAGCGCAGTGCTGGAGATCGCAGCCATACCCCAGAGAGACACCTGGTACCAGCACCTAGCAGAGCTGGTAGTACTGGAACCACCATGAGATCCCAGCCCCTCACCCCACAACCCGCACTGCCCAATTCCTGGGGTTAGTGCACAAAAAGATTTCTACATTTCTCTCCAATGACTCTAAACCAGACTCCATACTGCTCCAAAAAGGTTGCTTCTGGAAAAAAAGCCCAAGCACACCATGATAGACAATGATGCAATCCCTGTATGTTTTCATTTCTCAATGTACATCACCTGCACAGATCTCAGCTTCCAGAGGCTTCTCATAAAGGCTTATTGCCAGAGTCTGTCATATTGTCCCCGAGAGCCACTCTGCCGGGAAGGTGTTCAATGGCAGAAAGGACAGCATCAGCTCCATCAGCATGGCTTGGTCTTCCACACATGCACTAAGGTAGACGGTCACAGCTAGTAATATCAGAGCAAAAAGGTCAAGGGTTGGGGTTTTTTTGCACCCTAAGAACCGGAGTTTATTCCGGTATGCTGGTCTATAGTGAAATCTCTTCCCTTTCAGTGTAGGAAGCTGCTACCCAGTGGGGAACCATGCCTAAAATATTGTGCTTGTATAGACTGATAAGCGCTGTGGGATGACAGATAAGATAACGTTATGTCATTAGCTCCTCTATTCCTTCACTTCAACAAGAGCTTCTTCCAACGCTAAAACATGATATCATTATTTCCATAAAGGCTGTGTGATGAAATTGAAGTTGTAGAGGAATTGTCCATTGAACTTAGCAAAAGTACAAATCATGCCTATTATTTCTCCCTAAATAACAAAAGTGTTGATAAATATATCATGAAAAAGATTTTTTACACTGCTTATTTCCCCTGAACAGAAGAGAGTAGCTCTATTTCAGTTGTACATTGCTGCTACAGGTTTTCTTTTCCCCCACCATTTTTCTGTCAGACGTTCTGTAATTACGAACGGTCAAATGTCTGTTAGCTACACCTCTGACAAATGACTTACGGTACCTGGAGAGCTACTGCAGGTGATTCTCCTCCTCTGTATGTTAGTTAGTTATTAAAACACGATTTTGGTTTATTCCAACAAGCACAGAGGAAGGGAACAAGAGGGATTTCTCACTTACTTGTTCACTTTGCGGGGAATATTTCCTTCCCAGGAAGGGCCATTATTTATAGCTATCTGAAGCATCCATATTTCCACCAGTAAAGGACAGATTTTAGAGTCATTGCTTAGCTGATAATATTAATAGCATTTGAGATTGAAGCTGAGAAAGCTGAAAATAGCTTATCGCTGTGATCAAACAGTGATTTAAAGGAGTAAAATACTGCAGGAATTTGTGCTGAAAAGGAGCAAAGAAAGCTTTACACAGTTGTGCAGAACAGGTATTAGAAGGGAACTATTTTCAGTGGTATTTTCCTATTTGTATTTTTCAAAGAGTTGGCACTGAAATTGGCACAGAGAAAATATTGAGTTTAACATCAATTACTTTAAAGGTTACTTTCCTTTCCTAGTACTCAGAATTCTTTCTTAGCATCATTTTCATTACAAAGACAGCTCACTCGAACATACTCTGTGATTAACCACCACAGGCTGCATATTGTGGTTCAGAACACGAGCTGGTGTCAACCAGCACCATCCTTCCGAGGTTGTTCAATAATGTCAGTTTTGAGACAAAAATCCCCCTCATTACGTGTGTAAACCCACTTTACTCTTTCGGCATTGTGCCATTAGAAATAACAGTAACGCAGCTAAGAAACAGCTTGTCTACTTTTAAAATAGGGCATATATTCTGGTAAGAAAAAAAAAACATACTAAAAACTATTACAGTTTGCTGCATTTAAAAAAAGACAGAATAGAAATAGCCTGGCTCTTAATAAAACTTCATCCCACGCAACAAGAGAGGCCCGCATCTCCCATCACAAGTACGGACTTTCCCTTTCTACAGCAAGGTGAGCAGCAGCACTTGGACGCTCAGCACCGCTCGCGTGGGGCGGGGAAGGGGACGCAGCGACACAGCCAGAAGCGCTGCGCTTCCCCTCACGGCAACGGCCTTGCGGTCCCCGGACTGAGCGGGGGCTTCAGGGTGACACTGGCTGATAAACCTGCAGATCCAAAATTGAAGCTCCATCGAGTATACCTTGGGTCATATTTTGACTGCAAACTCAAATGTAGGTTAAATCCTTAGAAAATGTGATAAAGGTGGCGTGTTGATAGCTGCTTTGGGTGAGTTTCTCAGATCGTGGGAGATCTTTCATCACTGTAAAAGTGTCACGAGCATACAAACACAGAAGCTGATGCAGGGCAAATCATCCTGTTTTCACGATAAAGTAAAATTCCTTCTCAGACCTGACTTTTCAGGAAATTCAAGCAGGTGATTTTTTTTTTTTTCTTACAAGCAAAACATGCATAAGCAATTTTTGTAATAATAAACTTTATAATCTCTGGAAATAAAGTATTGAGAAATGCATTTCTTTTTCTGCATGAGCTGACTCAACAAGAAGTTATGGTTATTTATCAAGTAATTTTGTAATGTTCAAATGAACAAAAGCTTAGAAGATATGTTGCTAACGAAAGAGAAATAATTCTCTCCCTGAAACAAATTTTATTCTAAAAGAATAAAAATGCACAAAGTAATGCATACACTTTTGTGCCTAAATGTATTTTGACCAACTACTCACCACTCCCTTCAAAAGATACAAGCTTAGACCCTAAACTCAGCTCTGCTTTTCCTGAAGTTGTTTTATTTTAATCATTCGAATTAAGGAAAGCAGAGATCAGAGTTATTCTGAATAAGCAGCACGGCTTGGAAAAATTATATCACCAGTATTGTTACGCCTATCCCACTAAAACATGTCAGTATAATGACAATACCAATACTGGTGTAAGAGCCAGCATT
This sequence comes from Opisthocomus hoazin, assembly GCF_030867145.1. Classification (NCBI taxonomy): domain Eukaryota; kingdom Metazoa; phylum Chordata; class Aves; order Opisthocomiformes; family Opisthocomidae; genus Opisthocomus; species Opisthocomus hoazin. The sequence continues at coordinate 9,767,571 of NC_134436.1, forward strand.
TATCAAGCACATGAGCTGTTTCTATGGGCTAGCGGTATTCACTGTTCAAGTCTGGCAAGAGGCCACTCCACAAGGTCGCTTATGGCAGGACAAACGCTACCCCTAGGAGACTCAGGCGGTCGTGCGATATCCTCTGCCGACAGCAGCGGTGAGCGGACTTTGGAGGGTACAAGCTGAAACCATGATGAAGGCTCAAGCAAGCAGCTAGAAGATGCCCATTAAAGGACACGGCACGGGAGACGAGCGAAACACTTCTCTCCCCCATCCTCCAGGGTCAGGAACCCCTTGCGGAGCTGCGCCATTGACCAGACTGCTGCTGGTGACACCGCTTTTCCTTCGTGCCGACAGTGACAGCCTCTACTTCCCCCTGGCCCCCAGCAACAAGCAGAACACCCTTCGCCAGGCAGCAGCCCTGTCTGTACACAGCTGTCAGGGGAAGGCTTGTCCTAGGGTCTCAGTTATCGTCAGGAAAAGCCCACCTACACCCCTGACTGCCAGGCTGGGAGCAAATAGCCTTGTCATGGGATGGGGTGGGGGTTTTCCCCCCCTCTTCTATAACAGGGACATTTATTATAAGGTTGAGATAGGCACAGACAATCTGATCATCTGACTTTAACGTGTCAGCTGAGAAGTAAAGAGTTTCATGTTAGTAAGGGGTAAATAAATATTGAAAATCTCCTTTTACACATGCAGGGAAAGGCAACAGTTACGCACTTCTTAAAGCGCTTAGTCTCAATATCAGAGGAAGTTAATGGGCTATGTAGCCATCTCCTGACCTCACAAACCAATGAACAATTTCTGACTTTGAGACTACTTCTGGCTACTCTATTATGCTGCCATGGAAACTGAAATAAAAAGAAATCTAGACAAAGCTTGATTCAGAAAAATCAAGATCTCAGATTTTAAGACCTGATCAGAAGATGTTACCATTTGCAGAAACTGCAAACATTTAAGAACTTATCTACATTCCAAGTTGAAGTAAATCCTCGACTATCCCGTTACAATGACCTTGGGGACAAACGGATAGGTAGAATACGGTAACCACAACAAGGACTGGATATGTTACCTTGCACAGAATGTTCTCCAGTCCCAGACTCAAAAGAGTAGTTTGTTGTTTTGTGGGGTTTTTTTTTAACTAGAAGTAAAATCTTACTCTCACTGAAGATACCTACAAGGAAAGGTTTCTCCGAGCACTTCAGATTTATCATCTGAGCTGCCACAGGCTACCACCTCTAGTGTTCATCACAAATCTTTTTTTTTTTTTTGTCATACAATTCTGGAAATGTTCACTATAGAAATCCTTAGAAGAAATAAACATGCAAGATTTCCAGTTATTTCTGCGATTCTACTCTTTGTGTTGGAGCAAAAGCCATGAAAAAGTGTCCCTAAATCATCCTGTAACCTCAAGGAACAAAGGGAAGAAAAAGAGGATGCCACAAGCAACTTCAGAATGCCTGAGAGGTAAATATATAGTAATAGTAATATTATAAAATGAGCATTAGCACAAACAAGTCAAGGGAAATACTTCACACTTTTGAGATTCCTTGAAGCATGTAGCTTTTCTTCCTCACATGTGTGTGTATAAAAATCAGAGACAGTTTTCCATGGACTGATGCTTCAAGAAAATAAATAAACATTTTGGTTTTAGAAACTTATAGTCTTAGTCTACTATTAATTCTTCTGAATTTGTGGCTAGATAAGTACATTCAACCAACTATGAAAAAAAAAAATCAACAGTCTCTATTCAAGGAGTTTCATACCTTTACTGAAGTTAACTTAGTAATGGGAAAAGACAATTAACCCTTACAGACAGTTGTGCTTAAGACAAAACTTCGCTCCAGGCTCACCACTGTACTTCTGCTCAGACACAGAGGGAAGATTTAGAGAGATAACGTTAGAAGTACTGTCTCAAAGGCAAGCAAGATTTCATTATCCACTTCCTCAGCATTGCTTTCTTACATGTTTGTTATTTTTTCCATACAAACACATCTATTGAAGCTAGAGAATTTAAAGTTTCACAGGAACATAATTTTGCAAAGAAAGGTACTATGCCTAAATAGAATATCACAAAAGACCTGGATACTAGCTTTAAGAGATACGGTCAATGGAGAAATCTACTGGTGTAACCTAGTAATGAAAAAATTCTTAATATGAAGCACTGAAAAAATTTTAAAAACTGTTCACATAAAAATTGCTAGCACTACAGACCATAAATTTGGCAAAAAAAAGAAAATGTACAGTCATCCCCTAAGCCCATATCAGAGAACACAAAGAAAGCCAAGAATTTCTTCATTACCATTTCTACACTTGCACCTCGAATGAGAAGTTAACAGTAGCAGCATCCCCAGAGCACCCCCATCCTAAATCAAAGTGCGCAACTCCTTGGGTCCCTCTCCTCATCCGGTCTGGTTCTGGTAACTCACAAAAACCACCATGATAAGAGAAAGAATACATTCACGAATTTCTCTAATCTCTTTAAAGTTTTTCAATAGTCCTAAATTAAATCCCTTTCACCCTTATCGCTTTATCCATCAGAAAATCCAGGGGATATTTGGATTCAGACATCCATTGCACCAAAGATCTTTCATTACAACACCCAAACAAGCACTTTTATTGAACAAGAACCCAATTACTTAACCCAGCTTCAGGTTTCATTCTAGCCTGCTGCTTCCACCTCGACATGGACCTACTAATCTCTTCTGACGGGCACTGCTACATATCAGTTCTGATACACCGAGATGATGCCTAACCTCCCTCGCAGAGAGCTACTGATTAAATAAACTGAGATGCCCATCTCAGCTTCTTTGGACCAATGAATAACAATGAGAAAATAAAGTTGGGAGATAGAGACCTTTTTCCCTTTAATATGAATGGCGTTCAGAAATAGACAGAAAAGGATGGAAAATAATTCAGTAAAAGAAACAGGAATAGAAACAGCTAAGTGTTTATACTGCCTTGTATAAATGATTCATTTATTATACCAGCTAGAGGTTATGCTTCCTCCTTTTGTTTCTCTGCTGCAAATTAGTAAACAGTTTCCTTGCTACTGTAATGGATAAATGATGGTATAAGTTCAAAATGCTTACCAAGCAGAAGGTTATGAATATTAGAACACAAAGTCTTCAACCTGCTCTGCAGAAGAATTCCACAGCTTAGTTAGCCGCAGTGATACATTAACCCCTTGTTTTATCTTTTTCCCCAAAAGGTGACAGAACCATCCCATGCTCCAAGCATGTACTACCCAGGTATCAGGCAAGTGGGCAAAAGTTTGGTGCTGATGAAGTTGGGAAACTACACAAAGTATGTGTAGAAAGACAAGGAAAATCAATTGTATAAAGTAATAACCTCCCTGTAAATAAAATCAATCATTAGAAAAACTGCTTGTTAGATCCAGACTTCTGTTAGTTCCACTAGCACCTGGTCTCAAACCAAATGTGTTAGATAGAGCACTCTAGATAAAGAAATACGCAGTTCCCCCATTTATAAGTGTATGCTAATATAAGCAGCGTGCTATCTAAACTACACAACAGTGGCAAGTATACAGAAGCACGAGAATCTGAACAACGGCAAGGAGTCACTGCAAAATATTACAAGTAAGGACACGGGTAGAACAAGGAAAGTAAACAAAAAGCACTGGGTAAGAGGAAGAGAATGAGAAAAGGGAGACTGAAGCAAAGCAAGCCAGAGAACTAAATCTGATCAGCGATAATGTGATCGTACTGAAGCAGCAGCAGAGATCCGATACTGCCCTGACCTCTCAACCCATGGGGAGTTCTAAAATGCCTACTAGCGACAGCAGGATCACATAGCCACTATGATCAACTCCCTTCAATTACTTTAAGATCCATACTACTATACTCTTTCTTACTAGACAAAATAAATTCTAGAATTTGAAAATGTGGTCCTAAAGTGAATTTTAAAGTGAGGTTTAGCATCAGACAAAACAATATGAACAACTAAATCCAAACTATTTTACCTGTGAAATCCTTTCTTTTGCTTCTGCCAAAATCTGTGCTCATTATCTGTGTTACCGAGATGTGTTTCGTCCATACAACCATGTATTTCCAATATAAATACCATAAAGGAAGTGTAAAAGTTTGGTGTTGTTTCTATGTTTGGTATTTGTTGACAAAGAACTGGTTTTCTTGCCTCTATTTGGTTGTTATTTTGTGCCAGCTTGCTTTGCCTGATTTGTATCTCTGAACTAGGGAGAATTAATGAGTTTCTGTATTTACTTGGACTTACAGCCAAGTATTTCTCAAAGAAAAAACTTACTTTGACCGTGAACTGCGTAGTGTAAGGAAATACTTTTTAATCTCAACAGTATTTGTAATTTCTTTGCAGAAGACACCCAGCCTTTTAAAAAACTCTGTCCTCTGCCTTGAGTTGTCTACTCAAAACCTCTTCAGACAAAAAAACTGCACAGAAAATGCAGGTTTGGAAACAGCCTTTAACGTGATACTCTCTACTGAAAGATCTTTTCAAAAGATACCTGTTGTCTTTCATCATGATGTAAGACATTCAGTTACAGATACATTTCAGGGTGTCTTCTATTTATAGTATTTCGACCCTTTAAGGAGCAACTAACACAACTACCACAACAAGATAAAGATTCACTTCATCACTGCAGATTTGACTGACCCCGGACTTCTCACCCTACAACAAGCAAAAAGTTCCTCCAGAACCGAGCTGTTGGCTTCCTGCATGTTAATCACAATACTAATGCAGACCTCCACTTAGCCTGTATTGTTTGAATTCTCCATTGCGTGAAGTCACATTTGTTTAGCCTCTCCCTGCTCCCGGGATATTTTTATCCACTAACATGGAATTGGCAGCACAACCATTCTTTTTACTTGCAGAGCAGTTACATATTGGGTATTCTCCACACAGCAACAGCGGAGAATTTATAGTCATGGATAGAATAGAGATGTCATGAGAGCAGCGTTTTGGCAATCATTAAATTGCTAGAATAAGCCTTCCCCCCAAAAAAGAGCTTATTTCAAATTAGAATAGTTTCAGTCAGCACTTACTGCTACCCCCCCCACCCAATGAAAATCTATGACCTCCCCCAGTTCTTCACGAGCACCACACACGAGCACAGAAGCAGACAGCGGTTTTTACACACACAGTGTTCTGCCGGCCATTTTAGGTACCAGGCAGCAAATGCCAATACAAAAGAGTGGCTACCCTGTCCAGGCACTTTATTTTGGACCTCCATGTAAAGCAGGGGAAGTTCCCTTTATAACACCCCCTGGTTTTCCCTTCCTTTTGTCATTGGATACAGAGTACTACATTTTCTATCATTTTTGGAAGCAAATTACAGCACTTGATTATATTAGTTAATTAGAGGTTGATTGATGTCATCAATGCAAATTAATTATGTCTAGTTAATGTTTCTGTGCCAGATTCCCACAGCTAATAAAGTGATAGGTAAATGAAGTGTCAGAAAGGCCCATTTTCTTTTATTTTCAAGGTCAAGATGTCAATAAAGCTTCAACATGAACCCACCAGGCAGCGAGAAGACTCTCTGAAGGAGGTCTTATAATCATGTTTATTATTTTTGCCAGTGTAAATATATTAGCGAAACCTGTTGTAATAATCTTCACAAGCAAATATTAAGCATAAAACATCTGCTTGTTATGATTGCAGGTCAAAGTGAGAAGCTGCAGATCTATTTGTGCATTTACATCAACAAAGCTGTACTCTACTTCTGTTTGTCAGGGTCAAACATTAGTCTGCAGAGGTGACCAAAAGTGTCACTCATGTTCCATCTGTTTGTGTGACTAAAATCTCCTACCAGCCTACACCGAGGGTGGCCAACCTGCAGGCACGACAAACACTTCCAGTGGCTGTGCAGCCACTGGCTGGTATCTCACATTCAGAGGCTTTACTTTGGAAGATGTAACTTTCAGAGTGGACAGAAGTGTACTGAAAAGTGTTAAAAATAGGGTGGATGAACACAGTTCACGCAAACAGCTTTTCTCTACCAATACCAGATATTCATTAACAAAAACATCCAGGAACCCAATAATCCAGGTGTGTTAGCACATAACTCAAAAGTTTAATTTAGTAGCAGTCTCTTTACTGCATATAAGAGGTGTTCAATAGTCTTTCTTATCTGTTAGTTTTGCAGCTTCTTGGGAAACTTATCAAGTTTTCACACACTGGGAAGGGAAAAATCCAGCAAAATAGAGAAACAAATTCAATAAATTTTTATTAAGCACAAACCCTAAAATGATCTTTAAGTACCTAACTGTGGCTGAAATCCACAACTGATAAGAAGTCTCATGTCTAAGTACTTCTGAAATGCAAGACTCCACACCCCTGGGCGGTTCTCCGGGGGAAGCTGAGGGGTCCCAGGGCTCTGCCTGCCTTCCCCCGCCTGCTTTCGTGAGGCAGGAGCCTGGCCAAGCGTGAAGCAGCCCAGCTACTCGGCAGCACACACCTGCGGGGCTGTGTCGCTGCAGGGTCCGCGCTGCTCACCTCAGCGGAGTTCTCATGGACTCCAACACAATTTTTAAGTGCAGGAAAAATCAATAGCTCCGGAAACATGGCATCAGAAAATACTGATAACGCAGCTACAAAAAAGATTAGTTTGTTATCTGGCACATTTGCCTCCAGGAAAGCCTTTCACCAGATCCTCTAGGACTGGAAGATCAGGTGAAACACAAGAAATGCTCTTCCCCTCATAAAAGAAGCAGCTGAGTTCAGAGTTTATTTTTCAGGGGAGTTTATTTTTTTGTGCTGAAAGACATGTGTGATATCCATTACAAACATCTAGCCATATATCACAAATGCATAGTCGTGCATCGCACAAAAGACCTTTCTTCTGCCTACCATGATTCTAGCAAAGCCACTGAAACATATGAACATTATTGAACCTGCTTTGCAGTCTCTGCACCACAGGCCTACATTTACGATTACACTAAGATCAAATGAAATATGCATTCGTGATATAATTTCTCCTTAATCAATAACAAATAAAAACTTTCTAAACAACTGTAGCTAATAAAGACATAACACACCCAAAGCATCTACCCTGCAGAAGAATCTCAATAGACCACAGAGCTAGGATGCAAACACCCAAGAGGAAGCCACAGATGAATTTTCACCTGACTGCAGTCAGTGCTTTCAATAGGACACAGAGTATGACCTCATCAATCTGAAGCTACGATCAGACATTCACTTCAGAAACAGCCTTGCAAGTTAAAGATGCAAATTCATCTCTCCAGCTGACTGTCGCTCCACCTTCTCCCCAAGAGCTGGGGCACTGCGTCGTGCGAGTACTCCCCATTTGCTCCAGCAGGTACCGAGTTCCCTTACCCTGCCCTGGAAAGTGATCGAAATATCGCTCCCTGGCTCGAGAACACGGCCAGCCCCACGCTGCCAACGCACACGCCACGTTTGGCAGCACGCGGTAGCGGCAAAGCAACTTCCATGGCACATCCCTCTCTTGCCAGGCATTTGAAGAAATGCCGTTGAGCTTCTCCAGCAGGTGGAAGTCTGCCTGCTTCTCGTAACTGCAAGCTGAATTCTGCTGGACACTAGAGACTGTATGCAATCATACATTGTGTCAAAAGCATAGTTACCATTTTTCTCTCAATAAAAATACCAATATTGGGGATATTATCATAAATGCAAATTAAATGTCTAATTAATGTTTGTGTGCCAGATTCCCTCAGCTAATAAAGCGATATGTAAATACTCCAAGTACTACAAAAAAGTCACCATCTTCCTAGATTTGACTTTGCTATTACTTTTTGATTAGAAATCAGCTGACAATACAGACTGAAATAGAAAGTACACTCAGATGCTGTAACACAGAGAAGCTAAAAGAACAACAACAAAAAAACTCAACAAACAAAAGGAAGGAGGAGAAAACCCCAAGCCTTTCAGGGCAGAACATGCACATATACAGCTCCCAAAAAAGACAAATATAACACAATACCATATATTTTTTATGCTAGCTAAGAGTTTTTCCTCCCATTTCAGCAGTCACTTTTCTGCCCAGCGCCGCACTTTTATTTTCTAACCATCCCATTGAAAATGTTCTCTGATATGACCCTTTTAGGAATTAATAATTCAGAGGTATCACTACATGGTACAGTTCTAAGATTAGACAGCACTGAGAGAATCTACTACAGTATCATGTAATAGTCAATAAAATATAAAAAACTACAGTATCTTGTTTATAAAGTTATGATCTGCAAGATGCGTTTTCACACATATACCCTGTTTCAAGAAGGTATCAAGAAACAAAAAAAAGGAAATAGGAAGACGTGTCTTCCCTACCTGAGCACATTTTAGTATGTACAGGTTCCCTAGGAAAAGCACACACACGTATGTTGCACGTGCTTCCATACACACACAACATAGTAACTTTTCATGCATATCTTAGCCCTGTGGCTTGTTCAAACAGAGCTATGAAACGAATGCAAAATTTCAGTGTGAGCAAAAGGGAAAGAAAAGAAAAAATTCCAAAGTATTTTCTCTTCTGCATTTCTACTAACTCTTTTTAGTGTTGCTACCTACAGGGCTGTAAAAACAGACAGCAGTTTTGCCCAGAGGCTGACAAACTGAATATAATTTTTGGTTTTATTTATTTATGGTTTGAAGTGCTCAGCGGTTAAGCAGAACAACTCAAAGATCTTACTAATATCTCTCCCTGTCTAGTTGAATCTTATGGCCTATTATCATTCTTAATAGGAAAATTATAGGGACACAGTATCCCATTTATTTCATGATACATATTTGGAAACCTAGGGGTACCACGTTCAGCATATTGTTGTCATTATCCAACTGTGAAACACTATTAGCACATTTTTAAATTATCTTGATTAGAAGTGACTGACTGCTAGCATGAGCTTGTCGAAGGTAAACTGAAGTGTCCCTACACAAGGTCAGGGGATCCCACATTACTCGCTCTCCATGTTTCTAGTGAAGTAAGAAAAAACCCCACTAAGTCGTACTGCTGCACTTCAGGTTGAAAGAACAAGCAGAAAACAGCCTATTGTGCAGCTACGTTGGCCTACTGTACATCTGCAGCTTTGCAAAACGGGTACACAGATGTCAGTGAAGAATTACTACGTGCCATAATCACATCTTTCTACCTACTTCTCCAGCTGCTGACATTGCTAATAGCGTTGCCTTCAACTTACTGAAACTGAACACTTCTCATTCTTGGGAACATTACTGCAAACTGGACAATGAGACAACATCTAGTATCTGTTAAAGGGTCCGCTTACAAAAAATTACAGTATCCAAACGAGCTCTATTTTCTGTAGCCATGAAAGCTTTCACACGTCTTGCTGAACTGCAGGCTTTCCTTGCTGCAGCGAAGCCACTCGGTAAGCTCCTGCCTCTCCACGCGAAGCACGCGTCTCGGAGCAGCGATTTCCCCCGCGCTGGGGGACATACCCACCGCAGCTAGCAGGGCAGGAGCACAAGCTGCTGTTCACCTGAACGGGGTGAGTGGGCACGCTCGGAGATTTCTTATGTCTATTTGTTCTTCTGTTGAAACGTGTAAACTGCACATGGTTTTTGTTTCCTTGTTTGAGATTAACTCTCATATTATAGATCTAGCTAAAGATAGACCAAGTGTGTCAAGTTCATTTCTCCTATATCTTGCATTTATATCATTGTTTACTGGCAAAGCTGTAAGCACCCTCGCGGCTCTGTGTTTTCGCTGTAAAATTCACCATATGAACACAACATATCGTCCTATTTGATTTATCTATGCCTATTTTTTCTTCTGATATTTAAAGCACTGGCTACACGTACCCACGGCTTGAGTTCAATGACAGCCAAAAAATACTAGAGAGTACTCAAAACCTCCTAGAGATACCAAAAGATCTTGAATGAAAAACTAATGAACTTAGCTGAAGTATTTATTTTCTCTTTTTTCAAGTGTAAAAAGTGGAGAATTACAGTAATAGAGAATACCATGGGATAAAACCCTGGAGGCAACAGTGGCCCAAGGAAGCTACTTAATATTGAAGGGTCACGTCCTCCAAGCTCAGGAGCAATGCATCCCAACAACGAGGAAGTCAGGCAACAACACCAGGAGGCCTGCATCAATCAGCAAGCAGCTCCTGGACAAACTCAAGCACAAAAAGAAAGTCTGCAGCAGGTGGAAGCAAGGGCAGGAGGGAAGGGATGCCATCCAGAGGGACCTGGACAGGCTTGAGAGGTGGGCCTGTGTGAACCTCATGAGGTTCAATAAGGCCAAGTGCAAGGTCCTGGACCTGGGTCAGGGCAATCCCAAACACAACTACAGCCTGGGCAGAGAGTGGATTGAGAGCAGAAGGACTGGGGATACTGGTGGGTGAAAAGCTGGACATAACCCAGAGGTGTGCACTCACAGCCCAGAAAGCCAACCGTGCCCTGGGCTGCATCCCCAGCAGCGTGGGCACAGGGCGAGGGAGGGGATTCTGCCCCTCTGCCCCGCTCTGCTGAGACCCCCCCGGGAGTCCTGCGTCCAGCTCTGGAGCCCTCAGCACAGGACAGAGCTGGAGCTGTGGGAGCGGGGCCAGAGGAGGCCCCAGCAACGATCCGAGGGCTGGAACCCCTCTGCTGGGAGGAAAGGCTGGGAGAGCTGGGGCTGGGCAGCCTGGGGAAGGGAAGGGTCTGGGGAGACCTTAGAGCAGCTGCCAGTGCCTGGAGTGGCTGCGAGAGAGCTGGAGAGGGACTTTTGACAAGGGCCTGGAGCAATAGGACAAGGGGTAATAGCTTTAAACTGAAAGACAGGAAATTTAGGCTAGGGCCAGAAGAAATTCTTCACACTGAGGGTGGTGAGGCCCTGGCCCAGATTGCCCAGAGAAGCTGTGGCTGTCCCCTCCCTGGCAGTGTTCAAGGCCAGGTTGGACAGCGCTTGGAGCACCCTGGACTGGTGGAAGGGGTCCCTGCCCGTTGCAGGGAGGTTGGAAGGAGATGATCTCTAAGGTCCCTTCCAACCCAAACCATTCTATAACCCTATGAATTTATCATTTCTTATTGATTAGTTTGTCAGAAACCTACACTGGAGAAGTTTCCACCAAATGTCCCTTTCAATTCCTTAGAAACAGACACTAGAGGCTGTGACTTGCTTCTTGCTCTACTGCCTGTTAATACGTGCATCACCCCAGACGCAGGGGTGCAGAAGGGAGCCCTGTCCTTGGAAATACCCAAAACTTGAGGGACCAAAGCCCTGAGCAACCTGCACCAACGTCAAGCTTAGCCCCAGCAGCAGCACGGGGAGTCAGCAAGATGGACGTTCCTGCTGTGACAGGGCAGAGGCAGATGGCCAGCCCCAGCCTGATGGGAGGTGAACAGCAAAACAGCTTTGCGTGGCAGACAGTGGAAGGCGAGAAGCTGGTCAATCTGCAGCTAGTGCTACAGTAGTAACACCTTTATATGGAAATCTACTGCACGCCGTAGATAGCAGAAGGAGCATACAAAAACAAACAAATAAAACCTTGCAAGTCTGCTTGGGCTTATTTGCTTCTTGATGCTATGCTGCATGTGACTTGTCAGAGAAAATGGATAATCTGATCATTTGACAAAGGAAAGTATTTTGGAGTTAGGGTGTTTAAAAGTGGATGCTTTGGTTAAAATATTTTAACTTGGAAGACTAATTAATATTTAGAGAGTGGAAGCTTTATTTTTTTAAAGGTTCAGTGCTCAGCTGCTCAATAAGCACAAAATTGCATCTTTGGTAATTGCTTGTAAAAGCTGAGAAAAATGGTAAACATTTCTGTAGTACAAGCAAGAGTACACTTGCAAAGCAAGACACGGGACTATCTCGTTCTACAAAGGAAACAAAAGCCAATAACAGAGTGAGCAACTCAGCATTTTCGAACTCTTCCACGGTAGCACTGGAACAGGCTGCCCAGGGAGGTTGTGGAGTCTCCTCCTCTGGAGATACTCAAGACCCGCCTGGACAAGGTCCTCGACAGCCTGCTGTAGGTAACCCTGCTTTGGCAGAGGGTTGGACTAGATGACCCACAGAGGTCCCTTCCAACCCCTACCATTCTGTGATTCTGTGGTTGAGTATAATCTGATCTCTTTGTAGACTTCCTAGCTGGGGGATGCAGCACCGCACACACAAATGAGGTCCAACAGCTGTGAGTTCACTGTACCATTGAGACTAGGAGGAAAGGGACCCCACTCTCTCTCCACACCATGTTCAACCATTCTACGTCAGAAAAGGACCTTTCCTGCCACCCAGATAACACCTGGCACCGTGCAACCCCATTGACTTCTGCCTGCAAGTTCCCCTGGTAGATGCCAGGCGAGCTGGAAGGGCGTTCCCAGGAGTGGGATCCCTTCAGAGGCACGGCACCGTGAAGCAGCCTGCCCAGCGCCCCAGGCAGAAGCCCCACGCCCACAGTTCTCACAAAGCTCCACCTGCAAAGAGCCAAGAAGGATTTCCGAGACAGCGGAGAGACAGAATTCAAACAAGGCATGTTTTTGATACAGCCAGACAACATATTTCACAGGCAATCAATCTCCAAGCAGGTGCTTATACGTATAAAACAGTCTACATTGTCTTATAAGCTATTTTGAAAAAAATACTAATTCCTGCTTAACTATGAAAATTCTGTTCCAGAGGGATTTTTCTGCTATGAAAACAAAGTGACCTCTCATATTAACATTGATTCAAAATGATATTGGTTTTCATTTTGAAATGTCATTTTGTTTCTTTTTTTAAACAAGTGACATTTTAACTTTAAATTCACTGAAAATAACTGTTTGTATTTAAATGCCAAACCAAAACAAAAAAAAAACTTCTCGTTATTTCTTTCCAGAACTTTAGAAGCATTTGTTTCTTACCTCAACTAAAAAATGTTGCCTAAGACTTTAATTTCAAAATTTATATCAGAAAATACTGTTTTTTCCAAGCATCAGTTGCTTTTATTGTAATTTAAATGTATGGATCAGAAGGACAGTAAGAACATTATTACCACTGCTGCCTGTAATGTTCAATCCCCAGTCTTTTTCACCTGCACTGCAATCCACTAGAAAAATCCCAGAACAACTCCTCCACCATCCCACCTCACCTTGAATTTGAAGAGAAAGGAGAAATTCTAAAAATTTCTTCTGCATTTTTAGAAGTTAAAATTTTATTTATTTTGCTGTCAAACTGATAAACCTATTAATGTTTATCTCTCACATGAAATACCACTTTCTTTTATGCCTTTTTTCTTATGTTCAGTAGAAAAATAGCCAATAAATCAGAGTGTAATAGCGAAGATACATCTGTAATGGTATTCCTTTTAAATATTCATCTTGCCTGTTCTTTGTATTTCATTTTCCAGGAATATTTTTCTTTTCTCAACTACTTGCTCACACAGGAAAGATAATCCAGTGCATACATGTATATGTAATGTAATTGATACCAAAATCGAAGAACATTTTAGGATTTCAAAAAGTATCCTCATAATGGGGGAATCCCTAATGACGGGACACCTTCACAGTGTTTTGCCGTCAGGCTAGGATTAATATCAAAATTTTTAGACTTTTGAATCCCTTTATCTTCAAGAACGCACCAAGCATCCTCTAGTTTGAGAAGGGTCCAAAGTCTCTACCTTACACTTGAGGCGTTGAACATCTGAGAGCATAAAGCCAAATGATGGAATTTGTAAATGCCACAACTTTTGAGTCTGAGGACAGCAGTCTTGCCTCTTACGGCTTTGGGCAAAGGCTGAAGTGTGACCGGTTTAACGGAAACTGGTTATTTTCAAAATTATTTGTAAGTGTCCATAACACACAAACTGAACTACTGCTTCACTCTGGCTCATATTGCCCTCCCCTAAGAACGGGCCACAAGCATTTTTAATGTTTTTGGGAAAATAAAAAGCTCAGTAAAACAGGGGTTGCTCTCTCTATGTGTATGTTGATATTATTCTGTGATGCAACAAAGAGAGGATTATGATTTTTATTTTGTGGAAAAAACAAGGAAAGAAAATGGATCATAGGAGCTGGGGAGGGAAGCAGGAAAAAACCCCACCCAACCACTCCCGGAGAGCAAGCTCTTTTCTAACAAAATGCAGTGGAGTTTGACAGGCCCAAAGTACAAGCCAATTGGGGAAAAAATAGGAATTATCATAAAAGTATCCTAATACATATGTGGGAATCAGCTACAGGAACAGGCTGTTCCTCATGGCGAGAGCCCGCATCGCTGCTGTCTCACACCACTTCACAGCCCTGCTGCCGCCCCACGCTGCAGGATTCAGAGACGTTCATGCTGTAGGTCCTTCCAGCTCAGTAACACTGCAGCTCATCGAAATGATAACAAACACCACCTAACTGAGAACTGCTCATGTTCACCAGGGATGCTCTGGTCCATTCTGAGCCATTATCACATCTTTTGCAGCCCCCTTTTGTTTAGCTCTAACAGGACTATGATCATAAACGGTCTTAGCTCTTCATCTCCTCATTATTTCTCCGGGATTAAAGCAAATGCTCCTCACTCAATATCCCTTTTTTCCAAGCTTTTAATTATTCCTTTAAAATTATTAGTATTTTCTTTTATTAGGAAGCATTTCTATGAAGGTTAGTCTTTGGAAATAATAGAAATTTTAATTTCATGATTCTTTATGTAAAATATGTCAGTCTTAAGATAGGATTTCCAATATATTTAGTTCTAAAAGTACAAGTCCTCCTGGAATGCATTCCTTCTTAATGGTTTATGAAGCTGTCCGTCCACTTGGTACATGAAGATTCTTCTTCTTAAAAAGGTTGAAAGTGCAAGCCTCATCCTGACTGAATAATCTAAACCCAAGATTCTTTTCATAACAGAATCACAGAATCACAGAATAGTACGGGTTGGAAGGGACCTCTGTGGGTCACCCAGCCCAACCCTCCTGCTGAAGCAGGGTCACCTACAGCAGGCCGCAGAGGACCTTGTCCAGGCAGGGCTTGAATATCTCCAGAGAAGGAGACTCCACAACCTCCCTGGGCAGCCTGGGCCAGTGCTCCGTCACCCTCAGAGGGAAGAAGTTCTTCCTCATGTTCAGACGGAACTTCCTGTGCCTCAGTTTGTGCCCATTGCCCCTTGTCCTGTCACTGGGCACCACTGAAAACAGTTTGGCGCCATCCTCCTGACACCCACCCTTCAGATATTTATAAGCATTTACAAAGTCCCCTCGCAGCCTTCTCTTCTTCAGGCTAAACAAGCCCAGTTCCCTCAGCCTCTCCTCGTAGAAGAGATGTTCCAGTCCCCTCACCATCCTTGTAGCCCTCTACTGGACTCTCTCCAGTAGCTCTTCATCTTTCTTGAACTGGGGAGCCCAGAACTGGACAGAGTACTCCAGACGGGGCCTCACTAGGGCAGTGTAGAGGGGAAGGAGAACCTCCCTCGACCTGCTGGCCACACTCTTCCTAATGTGCCCCAGGATGCCATTGGCCTTCTTGGCAGAAGATCCCATTACTATGACCTGTAACTTTGTTTGCGCTGGTAAAAGCCTAAGACCCAAAACTGCAGATAGCTGGGAAATTTTTGGCTCACATAAAGATCAGACAACAAGCATTTTGCATCTGCATTTTACTTCTGGCCTTATCCTAGAGAAACTGGGCTGCCACCAGCTTTTTGAGATGAAGGAATCATACTTTTTTTCCTGTGTAATAAAGGAAGCAAGAAAGTACTAAACACCTGAGCTTCACATGCTGTAGTTTGACAAAGACTCACCTACACCTTCACATCACTCATACTTAAAATT
Source organism: Opisthocomus hoazin (assembly GCF_030867145.1). Classification (NCBI taxonomy): domain Eukaryota; kingdom Metazoa; phylum Chordata; class Aves; order Opisthocomiformes; family Opisthocomidae; genus Opisthocomus; species Opisthocomus hoazin. The sequence goes on from NC_134436.1 coordinate 9,783,269, forward strand.
TACTTGCTTGTAAACACATGAAAATCCCCTCATCATAGGGTTCTTTCCTTTTCAATGTTATTACAACAGCAAATTGTTGATGAATAATGAGAGGGAAGCACTTCAGAATCAGATCAGCGAGCAACGCTGATGAGGACACTGACACGGGAGAACTGGTGCAAGCCCTTGCTTGAACCATCCTGCAACCTCCACGATGGTGCTGGACACTCGGCTACAAGCAGGCCTGCCTCGGTACATCCTGCTGGAAGCAGCTCTTGCTGTGTGGACACAGCAGTGTTCACAGGGGAGGAACATGACCCTGGCTTTAACCAGAGAATTTACCAGACTCTCCTGCTGACACCACACGTATTCACCGTAGAGAATTACGTTGCAGGGGCTGAACCCAAGGACATCTCCTGCTCGGCATCCTGCCTCCTGACACGCATCACTACGTCCCCCAGTACACACAGACAGGGCAAAACCAAGCCTCGTATCCCACTTCTGGGCTGCACTTGCCCCCTGCCAAGGTACTTCAGTGCTTGCCTAGTGACAGCAAAATCACAGTGATTGTATGCTGCAGGACAGAATTTCTTACGATCTTAACTCTGGTCCAGTTGAACATCCCTTAAGTTACCAGTAAGTTTAATAGCGCGTCCCTACGAAAACAGTTACTTTTTAGAAAATGGAATTCCTGAAAATGTTCTTTCATAAACCAATTTCAGTTGGAGTTGCATCAATCCTGATGTTTTAAAATATTGGTTATTAAATACAAAGATTAGCTAATGCTAAAACTCTTTTTAATCCTGCCCCTTGAGTCTTTGTAATTTAAAGCTGATTTATTTCAAATTTGAAAAATACCCAGTTTAAGACTGTAAACACAAAAATCATTAATTGTTTCATGTAGCGGAAGGGTAAACATATCTATCTAAACAAGCATCTGGAAAAACAGGTGCTTCCTCATTCAATATCCTATTAATAATTCCACTTATTTCTCTTTCTTGTTGATGCCAAACGATTTGTGAGGGATTTAAATCACAGTGGTGTAAAGTGTCACCTGCTGATATCAACTTATACATCTGAAATATCCTAAGCATTTGAGTTTATCCTGTGTCTTGAGCTGAAGTTCTGGCAAATGTCGTGAGCTAACTTCCATCTATGCTGGAGAGACTTCAAATCAACACCCGAGTAATGCAGAGGCATATCGGCCATTTCGCAGGCGACACTTTGTCATTTCAAACACAAAGTCTAGTCGCCAAGTTTCACACAGGTTGGTTCGGTTTGGGAGTTTTCGGCTGGGTTTTTGCTTGATTGTTTGTTTTCGCAAGGCAGAAAACAGGATCACAACTCTTGGGTCTGCCAAAAAGTTTCCCCAGCTCATTTTGTTAGGAGGAGAGTGTGATTTGACCCAAGTATCCCGGCCAAATACCAGCTGCCATAACTACATTCTCGGCTCCCCACATTCCAAATGAACCTTCAGCTGGGCATGCTGATCATCCGAGGGCACACGGCAGAGCAGTTGCCATTTCTTATTCCAAAGGTGCGCTGTCAAGTGACCCCGGTATGTTTCCATACTTCACACAAGCATTATATCATGAAACTTAGTCAGTTACTTGTTTTTAATGGAGATCACTGGATGAATGGTGGCATAGGAATACTAACAACAAGGATGGATACCTATCACTAGATGAGGTTTCTACAGTTACTGGAAGGAGAGTGAATACGAACCGTCACAAAGGTACTCCAGGCAGTAGAAGAGACATGCTTTCCTTGAGTACTTATTCTGTATGAGAAGAAAGGTAACAAAGACTTTGTTTTGTTGAACTACAATGCAAGAAAATCTTGTTTGGAAGAGCAAAAATATTGCTTTACCTTAAGTGCAGTCAATCTGAACCTTCACCCAAATTCAGTAATTCTAGATGAAGAGTTGCTCTACAGGCTATTTCAAAGCAGAAAATATAAATCCTATCCCTGCTTCTGCTACGAGGAAAGGCAGTGATATTTTGGATACAACAGACATCCTTAAAAAGGCAAAACAAAACAGAAAAGAACTGACAGCAAGGAAGGCGGGCTAGTGAGTACCTGCATACTCATCTGAGTCTTCTGCTTGCTCATCCCCAGGACTTATGCATATTAGACCACAGACACATCTGTAAACAGACTGACCACAGGCAGTTATGTTTACTATCTAGCTATAAAACCAACTGACTTCTGTAGTATTCCTCAGATAACAGCAAAGCTCTTACGTTTTAGTGTTTTTCCAAGTGCATAAAAATAATTCCCTAAAACTTCAAGTCAGCCACAGAGCCTAACTTTAAGCAGGAGATCATCTTGCCAGAGTTACTAAATTTTGGGAAAGGGAGATGCCATGTTTTTCATTTGCAGTGCATCCACTTATTGGATGGGGCCGAGTCCTTTATCGACTCCAGAGAGCATAGTTCAGACTAGTATGATTGATGGCAACTGTTTATTACAAGTCAGGCCCACAGACTGTACTTCGATATGAATCACAGAATCATGGAATAATTCAAACAGGAGGGACTTCAGGAGGTCCTCCCTATACACAACAGAATGCAGCTCGTACCACAGATTGCTCTACCAGTTACGACACTAGAATTCATTTGTGGTTTTTGAATAAATTATCTGATCGGAATAGGAAGTGGGCATAAAAATAGAGTTCAGCAACTCAAGCCATCACACACATTCACTGAAAAAAAAAAAGAAACCTTTTCTCCTAGACTGCCAAATTAAAAAGAAATGGAACTGGTTATCACCAGCAAACAAAAGATGAAAAAGCTGGACCCTCCAACTTACACAGCTAAAATGACTGGGTCTCGCTTAGGGTCAGCATTCAATTTTTCTTTTTCTGAATGCATGAAAAAAGTTTCTATAGATCCAGAAAATCCAAAAATGCATTTTGACATCAAGCATTGTGTCTATTAATCCCCTCCATGTATTTCAATTGCAGTGCTTTCAATTTAGTAGTAATGCGCCACTTAGTGCAAATATTTGCACTGTGAGAGAACCACTGTCATCTTCTGAACTCTTCTCCAATTCAGAATCAATTTGCTAATGTATTGAAGTGCTGGTACATAATTTTCAGGGGGTTGTTTTGTTTTGGTTTCATTGTTTGGTTTTGTGGGTTTTTTTTAAAGCTGAAATGAGTTTGCACCCTCTGCACTTCAATGTTTTACACTGAAATAGGAGGGCGTGTATTCAGCAGGGGATAATTCACCTCTAAGCCCAACGCCCTTTGAAGTCACACATTTAAGCATTGCTCCCTTCCTGGAGAACTGCACATATGGTTCCTAGCTGTTATACCTGGGCTTCTGTGATCCCCGACGGCCACGTAAGATACTGAAGCTCAGCACTCCATTTATAAACACAGAACAGACAAAAGGAAGAGATGCATACTACTTCAGGATCTGATCTACAATATATTCCTTCATGTTGTTTTTAAGGACTTGAAGCAGTAGCTTCCTCCCCTCCTCAATTTTAACAAGTCATCAGGAGGGGAAAAAAGAAAAAAGAAATTGTTATAACCACAGAACAAACACATCCAAGTAATTCAAAGAGTCAGAAGGTGTAAGAATTTTTGTCCAAACTCAATTAAATAGAGAGCGGAGCACTAGTAGTTATCTGAATAGCTCAAACCGACCAAAGCACATCTGCTGGGCAGCTCTGTGCTGTGTAAGAAACTATCCTTCATTTGCCTTACAGCAGAGGAATTCAAATAACAACGAAGGCCACACACCCGAAGGCAGTTTTGTAGATGTCTTGTGTGCACACCAGTTTGTCCTACTCCCATACATTATTCTCTTATGTCAGGTAAGTCAAATAGTTGGATCACTAGTATTTGTATTAAAGCGAATACATTCTTTTTTTATTTTTTCACTAATGACTTTAGAATTGAAAAGCTAAATTAGAAAAGGGAGCTTGAGTATCAAAACGACAACAAGCACCATGCTTAAATCTGAAAAGATGGACAAATAAACCTCGGTGACTTGTATAGCAATCTATTACTACTTTTCTTTCAAAGGTAGACAGAAAATTCCTTTGTCAGCCAGCTTCTGGATCCACAGAGCAAGAGGAGCAGTAAAATTGTAGATCCTGATGTACCTGCACTGTTTCCACACTCGCACAATCCAGTAGTAGTATTTGTTGCTGAACCAGGACTAAGTGCAATAACAGTGTTCTACATGAGGACATTATGTTTATTACCTCAAACACAGGGTGCAAGACATAATCAGATAGACTGTGCCTTCAAACTCATCCTAAATATAAATAACATACTTTTTATTACAAAAATAAAGTTGGATATAAGGACCACTGAAGTAGAAACACAGCATGCTCCTCAAAAGAGGAAGGACAGGACATTGCTGAAAAATCCCCGCAATATGTTCTTTAAATGGCAAAACGTAGTGGAGTTAGTAAGGGATCTCTTGAACATTTTCCTTTTCCGCTGTAAATTCATTACTATATTTGGCTTGCTAGGGCAACATGCTCAATTTTGACAGCACTAATGATGCCAAAAACCCCACAGAATGAATAGAAGCACAAAAGGATAAAAAAAGGTAGATCCTGGAACTCCTAGATTTCACGTACCACATGCTGCTTGTGACTGTCTGAAATACTGACTGCAGAAAGGTTTACAGCATCGTTCATGAAGTTGCAGAGTAAATTCAGAAAGCAGAGGAGACAGGACCAAAGGAATGAAAAGAATTAAAGTGTTGCTGAAAAGAAGATGGAACTGTTAAATGCAGTTACCGAAAATAAAAACCAGCTGAATGTGTTAGATTACAGAGAACTACGTTTTATAATACAAGTTCAATAATCAGATGTTCTTACCAGAAGGAGTGCTGTATTTGATGTACTCTGATGGGAACCAGCTAAGTTTTCTCCTGAAAGAACATAAAATGAAAAGCATGTCAGGAGAAGGCAGCTCAAAAATTTCCTGTCAAAACAGAAATTATTTAGATTATTTATGCAGCATTAGTATGGATTCATTGAGGAATAAGTATTCTTAGTTATAACAATATAAAATTCTTTTTAATACCAGTCTTACTCTGGAACTGTATTTTTTCCACCAAGTTCATGTTAAGACAGACATTTTCACGAGTGCAGAGCAGCTATTATGCCTGCTTATTTACTACTTCCACTAAGCAGAGTCTTGGATTCCAGCTGTGGGCACGGAGTACTTCGTGCTAATACCATACAGACATAAGAAGGTATAAATGTTTGTTAAAAATTAATACATGTTCTTTACATTAGAGAGTTTAGGTGCAGAACTAAGTGGGACGGGGAGCAGAAAGCACTAGGCATGAACTGCTCTGAGAAGAATTTATATTGCTATGCTAAAGCTGAACAGCTAGTTCAAAACACTTAATTCAGGTAAGAGTTTGCGTTCCTGGTTATAGTATGTGGCTAAGCAATTAAAAAACCCTCACTGAACATTTTTTTCTATCACCCTGCAATTAGAAAATGTTACAGAATGGTCAAAAGTTTGGCAAGACACATTGGTGGGTCTGAGCACACTCTCGTGGATTAGTCTACCAGAATTTTCACATATTTTGCCCAGTAGTTGCTTAACCAGGAGGTTCAGGCACGAGGCTGTTTCACACGCATCAGAAATTGACCTTTTGTCATGGTGTCCATCACACAGTAGCAGCTTTCATCATGGGATGGCACATTTATTCTGTCATGCCAACAGGTTTAACGAAGCAGTCACATGTACTAATGGAGCATTACAGCAGGGTTCAAACGCTGCCCTCACTAACACTGAGGCAGTTCTGCTGCTCCGTAAGGTAAGTCAGAAACAAGACCTTTATGTCCATATTTCCCTTCTGCAGTAGCAGACAATCCTTCTCATGCCACAGCCTTTTCTTGTTTGAATGGCTGCACTAACCCGACCAGGACACGTGTCTCGGGTCAGACAGTCCTGTGACAAGCCACACGTGAAAGCCTCTGCTTCACGGCAAGTACTAACTCTCTTCCACACACTAAAAGCAGAACAACTTTTATTTGTTTTTTGCAGAGAAAGGACTAACAGATGCCCGTTACATTTTCCCCTCAGTAACTGGGGATTCCTAAAGCCCATCTTCTATGACCAATCTTACCCCCACTCGTCAATACGTTCTGCGCTTCTTTACGCAAGCCACTTGGACAGGTTCCAGGACTAACAGTCTCTTACCCCAACCTTCCGTTAAGCTTCCACTTTGTGTTTCTACTAATTCTCTTTCCTGAGCTCTTCTCCAGAGCTACATTACACTGCACAGAAACAGTGACAGATCTACCACTTCACCATCGTTTTTATTTTCCTACACGACACTATTAAGCAATAAGCTGCACTACACATTAGACAGTGACAACAGGCAAGGTGTATGTTTTGAAGGAAACAGAGTGTCCTTTAAGTTTAGCTGATGGCGGTTAGCTTTTGTTATCACTGCAGAAAACAAGACCCTGTAGTACAGAACTTACAGCACAAACCATTAAGTGAAATTCAAAGTGGAAAAGGTTCCTGATGTTGAAAAAATGTTTCTGAGCCCTTAAGGTTCAAAGTTCCCTATTACGTTCATACTAGTGACACACACTCCATCCATACTCCGAAACGCAAACTGAAACACTCAAGAACCTCTGGCTTTACATGTTAGATGTGTCACTCTGCAGCAGCCTACATTTTATCATCCAGTACCACAATCTTTTTCATGTACCTGGTTCTGGGAAAAGGGCAAAACCATGAAAGCTTCAGGATATTATATCTATTTGCAAACATTATTCACACGAAGCCTTTGTAGCCTCAACGAATCTTCACTTTACAAATTAAGGAATATAAAGCCCTGGTTAAAGCTACATTGAAAATACAATCTCAGTACACAGAGAGCACAACATACAATAATTACAAAGTAGATGTTATTTGATGTATCATTCACATCTCAGTTTTCAGGTAAGAGCTCTCCAGGAAAGATTAGATGAGAAAATCTATTCTCTAGTTACAAACAAATCGAGAAGAATTTTTCATGATCTAACTATAAATGCAAAGAATTTATTTGAATTAATAAAGGAGAAGATACCAAATCAGCCAGAAACTAATACATATATGCTTCAATCATTAGCATTCCTAAATTTCCATCATCAATGAGTTCAACAACATTAGAATAAGGGTAGTATTTCTTTCACTAAAAGAATACTCTAACTGCAGAAAAGAAATGCAGTCTCTAAAAATATGCTTTTTGTTCTGTCAAGCTCTTCAGGACACCTCAAACATTTGGGTATGTGGGGAAAATACAAAAGATCAGTATTTCTTTTGACACACTGCTTAGTAGAGGCTTTTTGTTAATAGATTATTTTATTCAAGTACAGTATAATTATTTTTTTAATCTGTTGAAGCAGAGAAATTACTATTGTTTGCATTAGAGTTAAAAATGACAGGAAAGCCTGCTTTTGTGCAGCTTCAGTGGGGTGGAATGCACTAAAAGAATTAAGAAACTCTGAAATACTCCGTAGCTACAGATTTCTAACAGCTGCATGTATACTGTAATTAGAATCTAAACTACAAGTGATATACACATGAAAATACAGCACGACTTGCACCAAAAATTAAAATTGTAATAAGATGTGCTTTAAGGTCATTAACAAGTTTTCTAACAAACTAGTGCTAACAGACACACCTTCTCTTCTGAATGTCTCGCTAGCTTGCTTATGTAAGTAATTTCAAAATACAACACACCATTCACAGAATCCATGCAAAACCGACTACTTCCCAGACCAGCACAACAGAAAGGTGACAACTTTCCCTCTTCCCTTGGAGACACGCCAGAGAAATGGGGATGGTACTCCAAGACCATTTTCGCTAGGCAGATGCGAGGACAAAGCAGCAGGAACGCACGCGTGCTCGGCTGGAGCCAGCTGCCCCGCCACGGTCCTCCAGCCCAGCACGGCTCGCCGAGCTGCGCTGTGCCGCCATACCGCGTCAGCTGCCGTACCGGCTTTCCGCTAGCACGCGCCGAATGCAGAAATTCGCCGTTCCCTTCAGAAGGGTGCTGCGAATTGCCAAGCACCTTCAGAGAGGTTTTGAGGCAGCGCGTAGCCTGCTGGCTGGATCTCAGGCTGAGCAGAGTCCGCCCTGCTCTTTGCTTTATCTGCACAGAACGGAAAGCCGGGTTCTCTGTGAGCGTGCTTAGGAGACTTCATTTCACAAAAGCAATGCAATCTGCCTGGACGTCTTGGAAGACTGCTTTTCCAGGCAGTACCACGCTACCTGAGGAAGCTTTCCCAAAAGACACGTGGGCTACACCACTGCTGATCCCTTCGGACCATGCACTTGTCCCCCAGCCTGACAAGAGGAAGCAACTTTACCCTATCGTATTGCAAGCCATTGGAGATTACTATGGACTCTCACACTGTCGGTTCAGGTCATATGACAAGGGCTAAGATAACCACACACTCCACAAGGCCAAGCAAGTAGGACAGTAGAATCAGACTGATTTAGATTTGAGAGGATCTCCAGAGATCATCTAGCCAACCTCAAGGTTAGACCCAACCTCTTGCTGGCAACCGGCTCCAGGGGCTGACTACTATGGCTTTGAACCAGTGACACACACCACACAAACCTGCAGCAGGAACTAGAAAAGCAGAGGGCAAGTCTGAGCTGTCATCTGCTTGTGTCTGAATGAGCACTAAGTCCTACTCGGAGCGGAAGGTAGTGCATGTGAATGTATCACCAACTGCAGATGCCACTCAGCTTTCTTCCCAGCTGCTCATCACAGAGTGCCTAACTATTCACAGTTGCACATGTTCATTTTTCCTGACTCCTCACACGTGTCACAGCAATATTTTCCCTGCTTCCTTACTTTTCGCTGCTTTTGCCTTCCTATCCTCCCTCAGCTGAAGCTTGCACAAATCGATGGGTTAAGACAGCTTTGGCATTAGACAGAGATTTTTCAAGACAAAAAATGAAAGTATTCTTTGTTTTCTCTGAAGCCATCTTCTCTAACCCTCTCTTTCAGTGAATTCAAAATTCTCATCAGCTTTGGTTTCCTGTGTGGTTCCCTGTCTAGGTACAGGCAGTTCTAGAAGCTCTGCATCCCGTGCACCTGCAACAACCTCTCAGAAGCAGAGGGAACCGGTGTGGACAGTGAGGCCATGGAAGCAATGGCAGGGTAGGATCAGACAGGATGAGTGTCGTAATACAGCTCTACTTTAGGCGGTCAGGCCTGGAGAAAGGTTCTCAAACCAGTGAACGGTCTTTTGACAGAACTGGGACCTGACTATGCCTAAAGCAGGTCACCTCACAAAGCTGTACCCCACACACTAAAGCCCAGCACACACTCATGCCGAGAGAACAATTAAGAGGCTGTTGTTTTCTTTGTGGGGTTTTTTTTTAGGCACGAGAACTTTTTCTCTTCCTAATTCCAAATAAGATCACGACTAAGGGAAGCTTACTACTGCCCTCAGGCAGACAGCATTAGAGATCTTTTGAATCGTGGTCTCAGTGAAGTCACTTCCCCAGAGCAAACAAGGTAATGTATTTTGTATTTGGACGAACGCTAGGGAAGACAGCTTTCTAAGATTTGAACATCAACTGACAACGCACCAGGAGCAAGCACTCTAAGCAGAAGCCAATAATAAAAACAACCTTACCAGCTGATTTGGTTGCCTTTTACAAAGCACCTGCACTCTCTGCAGGTAGGAGAAGGAAGCATAACCGCTGCCAGCCCTGGAACAGCAATGCAGGTGTCACTAACGGATCATTGACTCCAGATCACGACAACTCCTTCGGAAAATTCCACCCAATTTCTGGGCCCTACATGCCCTGAGATTCACAGAAAAGAACTTGGAAATGATTTTACAAACTAGCAGTTGAGTTCTGGCAAAGCTAAGAAGATACTAGTGTAAGCATTCAGCAGATGATTTACAAAAAAATGAAACCCGGACAATACCTATTTTCAAAGGACTCATTTTCATAGAGTATGGATCACAACATGTTCTCTGGAGTCCTGCTTCTGCTCCTAACACTACAATGGTACACATAGTATTTCTATAGAATTAGTTTATTCTCATATCTGCCTTCAGATCAGATTTCCGGCATGAAAATATAGGCAGACACAGAGAGAAATACTTTCCAGTGACAGACTGTCAGCAGATCAAAGCTAAGACATTGAAAGAGAGTAAAGCTGTACTGAACACAATTCAAAAGTACCCACAAGTATTCAGCCCTCTCTTGTCCTGAAAAAAATAATCTAGAAGCTTTTAATACTCTTCTAAAAAAATAATTACCTTAAACATATACAGTAATCTTAAGAATTAAGAAAATAGTACTACAAAAATTAAAGTGAATATATTATTTGATCTAAGGAATATACTTCAAAGTTACTAGTCTTGCCTCAGGTACTGTAAATATTTGATACTTCTAGGCTTAATAAAGCCACATCTGCTATTGCTGGTCTAGTCTTGACAAGTCTTAGAAAATTGCAGAAAAGATTTACGTATTGTGAAGACTCAATGCTTAAAGTGTTAAATATGTTACACTGAGTTCTCATCATCCTGATTTGAGATGGTCCTTTCACAAAATCAAAACATTTATGCATTCAGTGCTTCAACACATAAAAAGATGATTTTTTTAGATAAAAGTTGGTTCTTCAAAGAAGATATGAAGCTAGTAACATAGTGAAAAATATTTTAGCTTCTTTTTAGCTATGAAGACTAATAATGATAAAAATCAAACTTGAAATGTCAACACTTCAGTCTACACCAAAAGCCAACAGTTCTAATTGCTTTGGTGTCATTGAGCCAGACTAACAGGACAAGTGTATGCGCATTTACTGTGTGCCGCTGTATGTTTGTTGGGGACTAATCATAGTAAAATAAATCCAATATAGCAATGGAAAAGGTTGTGTTATGACTTAAATATTTATAAACCAGAAAAACAGTGAAGTTTGGTTTGATGTTCAGGAAAAAAAGAATTATTTTTCATGAATCCAATTCTTTAAGAGCTTCAGTGTGCAACATTTTTAATCTTTATATAAATGACCTTGATAAAATGAATAAATTGAGCAAGACTATCACCTAGTGGTCAAAGGGAGCAATATTTTATTTCTTCTTGTGAGCTCTTCTGTTTGCTGGGAAGGTGTTTTGAGACTTTTTCTCCCCCTCCACAGAACTCTGTCAAACACTAAATCCACACAGCGACACTGCATAAACATCAAACAAGTATGTTAAGAAACCCTATTGTGCCATTACTTGTAATTTATTTTTATCTCCAGCAGCTTTTTAAAAAAAATCTCAAATCTTGAAACAGTTTTACTAAATCCTTGATTTCACTTAGGTTTTTTTTCCTGAAGAAAATCTAAATGTCTACCTTAAAAGCCTCTTCAGAGATCAGACAACACTTCTTTGACCATGAGCAGTGAAATGGAAAACTGAGAAGATACTTCAAGTAGATAGAAACTACTCAATTTTGCTTTCCCCCTTCAGCTTAGGTTTCCTAAAATAAGCAGAGTACAACAGGAAATTATCAAGATCAATTCCGCAGTGAAAACTAAGTTGAGATATATGGGGTTTCTTAATTTGAAAAAAACCCGAACAAACCAAACCCCAAGCCGCACGCACACGCCTGAACCCCGGCAATGCTGTAGGATTGGTATTCCAAAGCCCACAGGAGCTCCTGCCACAGCCCAGTGCACTACAGACTAACACAGCACAAGGGCTGGTGCGTGCCGTAAGGAGCTTACTCTTCCCACCTCCACACTGGTGCTACGCCATGGCGACCGTACCACAGTCCACAGGATTACATTACCAAGACAGAGAAGCTAGAGCTCCTGGGCTTTAACCAGACAATCGGCACACGAATTATTTGTCATGCTGGAACAGGAAACAGTTTCCCATCTTAGTTGTTTACTGCTTGTTTTCAGACAGTTTTCTGTCTCAACTGAGACCAAAATGACAAGTCAAAGGATGTAGTTTTTTCAGGAAGTATTGGTGCTAGGTCTTCTCAAAACATTTTGAAGAGTTATTCTAAACAGACTTCAGTATTTTTTAAACAAAAGTAGGTTTTGAAATGGTAACAAAAGCCAACTTGAAGTTTGAGAAGAATAAGCAGTTGCTCCCTGTAGTCCAGGAGACCACCACGAAAAGACGGGGCGCATTCGCACAGACACAGCACCTCGTCAGCACCGCTTCGCGGCTGTGCTCCGGCCTCAGCTTGCACCCACCAGCTCTCAGCACGGGCAGGGGGCTGTGCACCCCCACCCTGACTGACAGGGGAGGAAAGCCTGGTTTGGAAGTGCCTTTCACAGCACCTGATGACAGTGCAACTCTTGTGTTTTGCTGTCTTTTCTTCTCACTCTAGGTTATTTTAGTCGGGAAGAGCACATACACAGCCTGTTGAAGCTGAACTACCAGCCCACCCTCCAGTGGACTAGGCCAAGGGTGAAAGACCAGTTACTTCAAGATATCATTCCTTGGTTATGAAGCACCAGTAACATGGACACAGCAGGGCCAGAGAAAGCTAGCAAGCAAGGAAATTCTTTGCTGCTGTTACAATTTGTTAGGCCTCAAAACTGCACTCAAAGGAATAGGATTTGACTCCCACCCACCACAAAAAAAGACAGTGCAAGTAAGTGATGTTTTAAAAAAAAGTCTCCTTATTACCACCTACCAGATAAACTAATCCTAATGACATAAGGCCTTATGAATCCTGGAAGAGAAAGACACTAGTATCTCAATCTGGAACTCAAATAACAGACATCTACTTTAATTGTTGGGGGGGGGGGGGGGGGGTGTCCCCCTTGTCAATTTTTGAATTTTTGTTGTTAATTAACAAGAGGTGCAAAGAGTCCAGAAGAAACTAAATGCTCTGCTGCTAGAAGCTAGTTACAGTGTAACTCATTAAATTCATAGTTCAGGAACCTTCAAGATGTTCAACTTTACTGTGATGCAAGTAATTATTGTTTACTTCTTCATTCATTATGATTAAAAAACAAGAACGCTTTTCAAGAGTTCCTATGGAATCATAGTTTTTGCTCAATCTAAAGAGCCTGCAGTGGACTTCGACCTGATTTTTATTCAAAGCCAACTGAAACTTCAAAATGTTTCAAGACATTGCTAACCATTTACTGCACCAAATTTGCTGTGTCCTTTTACAAAATTTCAGGAAACCTATCTTAGTTTAATTGATAGCTTACATTAGATTTAGAAATATATATTCTGTCAAGAATAGAGAGCTATCTCAGCATAGTTCCTGCACCTCCCTCCATGCTTGGGCACCTAGGAGGTACACAAGAGTGTTGTCCTAGAGCTACGAGTGGCAGTTCTGTTCTTTCAGCACAGGACAGCTATCATCTGCAGTATGGGTAAAGCGTGCTTTGAGAGGAGACAGAGCATTCTTGGGAGCCAGCCTGACATGTGAGACACACTATACATTACACAGAGTCTGCATTTTTACTTCTGCAACCAAATGGATTTTGCCACACTGCTGGTATATGCACATGGCACTTCCAAAGGTTCCTCAGATGCAACTCCCAGTTGCTAGAAGCGGGACCATCCAGCCCACCATCCCACTGCTTTGCTGGCATGCAAGAGCAAAGCAGAGTCCACACAGCACACAAGTGTCAGGGTATTCAAAGGCTGCTCTTCCAGGAGGGGCGTGAGAGGGTGGCTTTGAGGTGCAAATTCGAGATCGAGTTATTCCAGGATGGTAAAAGCTACAGCTCCAGAAACCCACTGTTGTGGCCACATCCAAATTTCTAGGCCACAGGCAGCGAAAAATCTGTTTTGTCCATGACATTGTACAATACGTAGCAAGGAGTGACTTACCATGATATTACAACGAGAAATACAGGAGAAGTTGACCTGAAATACTGGCATCTTCTGTTTAATTGAGGAAAAAAAAGAATTTTCAGTTTGACCCATGACAATTTTTCCTCGAGCCCCCATAATTGTGGGTTTTTTCAACCCATACTTCAGACAGTTCAGTATTTCACCCCCAGAAAGAAGGGTGCTGCAGAACCTCAAGGATATGCGGAAGGTGACATCCTGCACTAATTTCTTAGACCTGGCTCAAATTTTATTGAAGATGATAAAACAGTACAGAGTTTGCATAGTCTTGAGAAGGCAATGACATAAGAAGCAGGATTTGTATTACACACATTTGTATGTATGGATTGGACCCAACAAATGAATTAGTTCAATCCAGCTCCTCACAGCTAGCATAGAATCTTGTTTTGGATTAATTTTCAGGCAGTAGAACTGTTTCACTCAGAAAATGAAGTGTTTTGGAATGAGTTTGAATGAGACAGTTAAAAACATCACATCTAATCTTTTTTAAAATCACACACATTTAAATCGTCACAGCTAAAGAGCCCTGTTCACTTTCTGCTTTCAACCACACTAAAAAAAAAACAAGGGAAAAATACCTTAAAACCCTTATCTGCTCTGTAATCTTTTGGGAACTGAATAATAATAATGCTTAACCGTGACGTAGTACCTTACCTCTTCAAAGTACTACGCAACCACTAATCAAAAAGCCATCCGACTACAATAACTCGTCTACCTCACACCTCCCATCAGTGCTGCATCCCAAATGCTCTTCACGAAGTCCTGCCAAGAGTATCGTGGCAAAGGTGACGCTACTTAGTGCATCCCACACCAACTTTCTTATTGTCTTTCTCAAGTTTCACTGGCATGCTTGCTGGATGAAATAAAATGTGCCTCAGCGGCCAACCGCAGGGGAAAGCGCCCTGGTAAGAGAGACCACCGCCGACAAACAATTTCTCACTGATGCTCTAGCATTCAGGAGGATGCAGCGTGGTCAGCTCATGTGACAGCAGCTGTAGTCCACAGTCAGCGTACAACTGATGTTCACTTATTCCAGAAGTGAAAAAAATGAATTTGGCTATTTTAATTACAATTAAACTCACAGAAGTCTTCCAGCTAAACAGTTCTATTGAGTAACTAGGAAATTTTTCTCTATTTGAGAGGGTAGCTGAGGACACTGGCTGATGTATCTAGGAATAGCAAACTACTCAGCTAATTCTATGATTCTTCTCCTCCAAAACATCTGCAATTTAAAACTGTAAATGCAGGATTATCACACAGATTGACTGACTTGATTACTACAGATATACCAGGTAACACTAAGTGGTTTTGCATTCAATTTGGCACAACGAGTAGGGTGAAGTAGCAATTTATTACTAACTGGCTACTTCAAAGTCACCTTCACCATTTGTCACGTATGCATCCTGAAAGATTACTGCACAGAAAGGAAAACCATGACAAGTAACCGAGAGCATTCGAGAGGTCACTTTCTGATAAATGCTCCCTGAGATAGGGGATATGCAGAAAAAGGATCCCTGATAAGGCTTGCTTGGGAAAGCAGCTGCAGCAGATCAGATACAGAAGAGAACTTTCAGATTTCTCTCTCCCCCACCCCCTTTATTCCTTCATCTGTATCTTCTGTATAAACACTCGCAACTGTGCTGTGTATTTGGGGTATTATGGAAATAAATCCTTTATTTGCATTTTACCTTAATCTGGCTTGAGCGAAGGGGAATTTCAAGGTAAGTCTCTAAAAAGGACACCTCTCCCAAAGGCAGAGCAAGTCTATAAACCAGAGTACTGGGATTCCTTTACCAGTGCTTTAGCTTCCCAGCACATTCCCCAAAACAGCAAAATTATTTGTCAAAGACTGCTGGGCTGGTTTGAGAATGGACATTTTAGGATCAGAAGAATATTGCCTTTTAGTTACCAGGGACAATCTGTAGAACACTCCAGCTTTCTGCTAGGATACAGAAGACCTCACCTCATTTTCAGATCTTTATAGCAAAGACGACCAGAGGTTTGCTGTACTTGTAGCAACACCAGCCACTGATGGCTTTACTAGGCAGTTTTCAACTCCCATCCCCTATCAGAAGTGTTTCTATTTTCAATTTATTTGCATGTTACCTACTGAATTAGGGTTTTAATATGCTGCAAGTATTAGCAGAACTGATGACTTCTAGAAAACTTGTGTTGTAGCAAAAAAACTTCTAGACACCTATTTGACCATCTTGTAAAAGTACATAAAACTTCTTTGCTTTGCACACAGAAAGCAGCTTGTGGGGGGTCATTATATTATACCCCCCCAGTCCTCACGGGAAGCACAAGCTATCACACACATCAGACATACACGCCTTTCTTCTTTTCTACGAACCCACATTTTGTCGTGTACATCATGGTTTCCACATCAAGTTCTAGTCTGCTGAAGAGGCCTCCCAGCTGTGCATAACATTAAGCAGCAGTGTTGCCTTACAGAAATAAGGCTTAGAAGAACATTTACTATTTTTTGAGAAAAGGGCACAAGCTTTGCAGTTCTCTGCCATAATTAATTTACAAAGCATTAAAGAAGTTAACACTGTGTGATCCAGAAACTAGAATAGGAAAAAAGAAGCAATGATGATACTGTCTTTGTTCACAGGTTAAAGTGGGTTTTTTTATTATTATTTAAAGTAGTGATTTTTCCCTTAATAGACTAAAACGATAAAACCCAAAGTAAGAAAACTGACATTTTTCCTCTTTCTCCTCTTCAAATCTCTGACTGCAATTATTTTCTTCTGCTTTTGGTAGCTCCTCTGAGGCTGCAGGACCACAAAGTAAGCCAACATGCACATTTCCATTGGGTCATAAACCTTGACTAGATGACAGTTAACCCCAGTGGCCAACTTGCTGAGGAAGGGTCACAAAGACATTTATAATTCATGACTAACGTGTTTGAATGCATTTCAAACATTGTTTATGCCCTCTGGCAGTTTTACAGCTCTTCACAGGAAAGCTTACTACTTCTGTCAATACTTGCAATTTCACTGAGGATAGTTTCTCTTCAAGGTGCCTACGTTCTTCAGGTGCCCCCAAACTGAGTTTGCACAAATGATGCAACTAATTTCTTGGAGCAAGTCTAAGCTACTACGCCTTTTGTCGGTAATGAATCCTATTATACCTATTAGTACTATAAAAGAGGGGTTTCATAATTGGAGAGATTTATCCTTCAAAACAGTTTGGAGGATTATCTTCCCCACAAAAATCTTCATGAAACAAATCAAGCCATATCGTATTTGTACGCAGTACCGCATTAGGTGTGCAATTGCACATTTTTCATCACACGTGCCCACATGCTGGCATTTTCAGGATAATCAAGAATGACACACATTAAGCACAATCACAAGAATATACTTCCTATATTTCATAAATTAGTTTCCTCACGATCTGCTCCACTAGGCTCACTGGTCTGCGACTGGACCATTCCACTTTGGTCTTTTAAGACTGCTATGTCTGTCAGCTCTAGCAGTTTTTCCACAGGAGAAAAAGCAGCACTCTAAACCATTTCAGTAAGCAGGGAGGTTGTTCCTGCTTGCACACCACCTAACAAATGGCTGTCTGTATAGCAGTGCAGCACTGACTAGAGAAGCAGGGACAATTAGGATTCAGATTCTTTAGCAGCATCGAGGTTTGTTTCCCTCACCCCCAAGTGTCCCCTTCCATTTATTCTCTAGCTTTCACTAATCTACACAATTTAGAATATGCACAACCTCCAAACAAGCAGAAAACAGAAAAATTACTTAAAGACACAAATACTGCAATGATTTTTTGCTTATTAGCTTTAAAACAATACCTTTAGAAGCATTCCCATAGAGATGATTTAACTAGGAATGAAAAAAGAAATCGAAGTACAGAGTTTAGCTGAAATGCGTGAAGCGCAGCCATATACACCAACAGTTTGAGTATCTGACAGCAGCACAACTTCACCAGGACTGCAGTGTACCCAGAGCAATCTGAAGCAGTTGCAGATTTAGGAAAGAACAGCAACAGTTCAGGTGATGGCGAGACAGTCTCACTGTCATCTTCTGCAGTCTTCTGCAATTAACATACCTACTCCCCGTCCATGCTAAAACATAGCCCTGAATACCCTTTTTGCTACTATCACTCCCCAAAATCCAGTTAAGCCACCCACACTGTCCTGTAGATGTGCACTGAACAGTCTGACAAAGAGTGCATACCTTGCCTGGGCAACTGTCACGCACAGAGAAGAAACACAGGTAGAGAGGAAAACATATGAGAAGTTCGTCACTCAAGCACAGGATATGCAGTTCATATTACATTTTCCAGTGGGGTGGGGAGGAACCAAAAACCCCCCATAATTTTCCTGGGAATAGTTTTTTGTGCTGGACATCCATCAGAATATTTCAATCCCATGTAAAGTGCCATCTAAGATGTACTATTATTGGTCACGGCATACATAACGTATGAATTTATAACTGTCAGAAACAGACTAACTAGAGCAGCATTTGGCATCAGTTTATTCAGATATGGGCTTGTATATCCTAAGAATTGTTTTTATCTTCCCCCAAATGCTGGAGCTGAAGGGGGTTTTGATTTTTAAGTGGTAGAACTTCATTTCTCTAGGAATAAGTAACATTACATTTGTTTTACCAGATTAGCACTAATCAATTCTAATGTTGTTATAGATAGAAATAGCGTAGTCTAGTTGTGAAAAGCAGAGAGAAATCAGGATCATTTAAAGTCTCCTGTCCTGACAAACATTATCTTGCTTATTTGTTTAGCTCTTGTGAACCTTTTGTGCACGGTTCATTCCTGAAACAAAGCTTGCAGCTAGCAGCATTTATCTGCCTCCTCCCAAGCATGCTCTTAAGGAACATGTCCTTGCCTCTTGTTGATAATACTTTGCCACCAGGTGGGAACCTTTGAAAGATAAGAACTCTCTTGCCTCTCAACTGCCCCATTTATACAATAAAACTAGTATATATGAAGAGGAAAAACACCTGAAAGTGTCTTTTGGGGGAAGAAACCAAAACGTAATCAAGTTTGTACTGTTTACCATTAATAAGCAACTCTTACCAGAACTGATATCAGCACTTTGTTTTACTGCCCCAGAGGGATCAGAGGGATTTACTAGTAGCTAATTTATCAGTTTGGGATTTGTTGCTGGGATCAGTTCCAAAGGAGTTTTTTGTTTGGGTTTGCTTTTTTTGGTGGTAGTTCCCCCACTACGTGGACAGGAAAGCCTGTCCTGGGGAAGTCAGGTAGACCTAAGCCTTGATATTTTGAGCAGTTCTAAATAGGTTTCAAGTCCCTGGATTTATAACAGACGTGAAAGAAATATTCAGCTCCCTCCAATAAAGTCTTGTGAGAGGAAATCTGGAAGGACTGGAGAGTCACTAGGTGGTATTTCCATGAAATGGCCACTGTTTACATGCTTAGACAACCAAACAAGCATCAAACACGACATTAAAGTGTTGGCACAGTACTTTCAGCACTTCTGCATTCCTTTCTTCCTTCTTTGCTAAGCTACAGAAGGAAGAAAAGCTTCAAGTCAAAACACCTCATTGGCCTGGAAAAGAGATTTCCATCTATTTTCTGGAAGCTACAAAATCCACTTTTAAGTGACATATCAGCCACTGATATTCCAGAAAATCCTAACTGACATTTAAAAAGATGCCTTCATGTCACTTATTCTCTTCTGCTAAAGCATATTGGAAAAAAAAAAAAAAAATCTGAAGTACACACTTGAAAAGGCTTTAAAAACATTAAGTTTCATCAATGGGAATTTTCCTCTACTGACAGTAGTGTACCTTTGGCTCATGACTCCAACTGGCTGAATTATTTCTACTCATACCTATTACCAACTGAAGCAGAACTGTAGTTACTTCTCCCTTATTCACTACTATTCTTGCCTACCATCTATCCCATGAGTTGGGAGCCTGACAAGGAGTTCGCACACAAACACGTCTAAAGCCACAAACCCAAACTTGTCCATTTAATAAACGGTTAAACTAGACCTCCTTTTTTTAGACATTTGTTTTCCTCGTGTTTAGTTAAATATGATACCTACAAGCTCCCTTTTAGGCACAAAGCCCTTGCTAACAGCCTTTCAGATTTACGTGCAGTGCCCTACAGACTGTTTCCAGCAGGCACCCACGCGTGTGCGTGAGCGCATGCACACACAGCCATGCAATTCACTGGAGAAGCACCAAGTATTAGTGCAACACAGCAGTGCTTATCTTTTCCTCAATTTTATCCTGTGCAGCTGTGCTGGTGGGAGGAAAGTCAATTCCAGTTGCTTTAGCTGCTGTCAAAGTCTGAACCATTACCTGGAGCACTAACACTGACTTAACTGCGTTGGATCTATTTCAGGCCTTACTGAATAATTCTGTGCCATTCACACACACTATTTGTATAATCTAGGCATTCCCAGTTAATTGTTTAGCCACTGGCATGTTTCCTTTGTCTACGAGATGAAACTGTGAAAGGAATGCAGTGTATGGATATCTGCAAACGGGCATGGATAAAAAGCCCATCACCCTTCTTCCAGCATTTAAATAATAGGGCAACGGAGAACAGCAGCTTCCTTCCTCTGTCAGTACAAGATGAAGGACACCTAAGCAACGAACAGCGGAGGCTTTCCACAACAGCGCAGTTCCTATACACAAACCTGGCACTTCTTCGCGAATACTTTTCCCAGTAAACAATTGAAAAGTGATTTTTTTATTTGGTTGAAAACCGAGCTTTAATTTTGCTGAAATTTCAAAAACAAGAAATAAATATTGAAAAATTAGATATTGCAAAGCCATGCTGCAGCATCTCTCACATCTCTTTTGACCTGAAGTCATACGCTTCAATACTTTATGTGTTTTTGTTCACGATGGAAATATCACCATTTGGGGCAATTTTCTTTCTCAATATCCGCTATCTCTGTGGGAAGCAAAAATTTCCCAAAAAAAGGTGATGGAGGAGAAAATAATCTGTATCCAAACAAAGCAGTCCCAGTCACTTTTTCACCAACTTTCTTCCAGACCCTAGTCCCAGGTACTTCTTTCGAACATTTTTTGGACTGCTTCTGTGACACTGTTTCCAAATTCAGCATTTCCGGCACACTGCAGAGCTACATTACATCTGTGATACCCAGCCAGGTGGAACTGCACAGGAGGACCAGCCTTACTCTCTCTGGTACCATGCAGCTGTGCCAAAAGGCAGCCCAAACATCAACAAGCCTAAAGCAAGACTTCGCACAATCTACCCTCAGGGTTGTTTCAGCAGAGCTCGAAGGGCCCTGTTTCAGCCCCGTACCCAAGGCCCCCGCCCTCGCATCCGCCTGCCAGCAGCAGCACATCCCCACAGCGCACGCACTGAGCAAGGGCCCCGCACGCTCTGGGGCTCGGAGCATCCCGATCCAGGTGCAGATGTCCCTGCTCACTGCAGGGGCGTTTGGCTAGATGGCCTCTGAAGATCCCGGCCAGCCCAAAGCGTTCTGTGATTCTATGCACACCCATGCGGTCACAGCAGCCGCCTGAGCCAGCACCGACCGTTCGCTGCCTGCACAGGGCTGCAGCCCTGCCTGGGGAGCACCGTCCTCACCCGGCCCCGACGATATCGTCCTTCTCAAACATATTGCTTGCGGCAGCTTTGCTAACGCTGCTTGACTTCTATACAGAGTCATCCCTAGTATTCAGTCTTTTTAAGCAAAACAGTGCCCTTCGTGTAGCAGCTATCCCCTGGGAATGTCACTAGGGAAAATCCAGGTAAGGAAACAACTGGCAAACCAACTAGCAAAAACTTTGTTATGGAATTTAAACTCCATAACAAATGTTTATATTTGTATATCACTTTTCTTTGGATTCAAAAGAGCACAAGCTGCATTTAGAAGCAGCTTATATCTACACCAGTTGGAGTGAAAAGTAGTATTCAAAGAGCAGTTCATAAACTTCTACGAATGTTCGAGTCCAAGTTTTGTTATGTACGTGTAAGTAACAAAAATAACCATCACCACCGAGGACTGAATGAAAGAGCTGGAACAAACCTAAGTAGCATCAAAATGCAATGCAAGCTGTTGAGTAAAGCCGGGGAAGGCACCTGCACACCAGTCGCAGTACACTTCACGTGCCTTTCTTTCCCAGCTTCTCTCCAGGCCATCAGAATGACTTCCCAGCTCCCCTAATGAAAAACTCCAGTCTGTGTGCTCAGACTATCAGACAGAAATCCCCTCTGTGGGGGGGAAGGTAAACACATTCAAACAATATGTCAGCTACTTATGCTGCAGAGCTGAGTAAATAGTTACCCTGGACTCTTCTTCCTTATTTACAACAGTTTGCCAGCAAATGAAACAAACTTTAAATGCTGTTATCGGTTTCTCTCCAACAGCTTTCAGGAACTATTTTATACTGACAGTCATAAAAACTTTGGTTTTGGCAAAGTGACCCAATAGAGGCATGGATAAGGATACGTTAGGGGTGGAGGATCTTATTCACTGGGGCAAATGGTCTAGTTTGGCCACCATAATTTTGAGACTGCTCAGGCACTTTAAAACCACATCAAATTCTTTAGCAGCAAAAAACAAGCTTCAGCAGAGTGGTCAGCAAGACAGGAATCCATAAATCAGTCTGTGGGCACAATATGGGAACTGGTGGTTACAAGGACATGAAGGGCACTCGGAGATGAGATGGTAAGGCGCCAACTCATTATAGTGACAAACAGCACCCAGATGTAGGAACGTCTGCTCGCAGAGCCGGACACCTGCCCTTGCAAACAGCTGCTGTCCTCAGCCAGCAGGCAGAGCAGCCGCGCGGCGGGAGGAGGACAGCTGCACTGGCATCCTGGTTCCAGAGACAGATGATGTCCCAGCTACTGGAGGCACAAGCCCAGCTCAGCCTGGTGGCACTTGAACCCTTCAGTGCAGGACACACTGATCCTACAGTAACAAAAGGAAGTATTTTCTTATGTGATGCCAGAAAAATGCAACGAAAATCAACTCCCCTGGCCATTCTCCACAATCAGTTGATCAGTTGTTGATTTGATGGAGGCCTGAGTTTAACTACTTTTCAGCACCGAAAAAAATCCTACTGATGACAAATATGAAATCCAAGAACACCGAAGCACAGTAAAGGGTGACGTGCAAGCGCAAAGCTGAAAAGTAGCCTTTGGATGGGCTCAAGCAGAAAAGCAAGTAAAAGACAGAGCTCAAGAAAACATTAAACACGGGACATTGCTCAGAAAGGGCTGATATTGTAGACCCTGCCCCAGAACTCATTAAGAGGGCTTAAGAGAACAGGCTACTGAAGGGAACCATTTTCAGGGAAGATGTACTGCTTTTCAGACAAATGGTGAGGTGTGGAGGCTATCGGGAAAAGATGCTCTTTAAAAGACAGATTTTAAAAAATAAATAGAAGTACAGACACTGGAACGCCCGTTCCTTAAGGAACTGCATGATTTAAGTAGATGTGCAAGTACCCTTATTAGGATCCACTGAAGGCTAGAAATTACACACGGATAATCACAGCATTAAATGAAAGGAGTAGCTTTCCTCAGACTCCTTGGATTAATCAGGAAGCTGAGGCTCCCTGCTTAGTTGTCCACACTGAACAATGCCCTAAATAATGCAAATACCTCAGGCAATACATTAATTTTGGTTCATCTCGATGTTTTCTAGTAAATAGTAGTGAAGAGATGTGGGTAAAAAATTCTGGCATTAGAAACAACAGAAAGCAGGAGAATGAAGTCAGCTACAGTTACTTAAGTAGCATAACAGCTACCCGAGTTACTTCCTAGAATTCATTCTAATCTAAGAAAGTTTTCAGCCAAAGCATATTCAGGGATTCAGTTCAGGCCCCAGAGGACAGCAGTTCATTTAGGAATGGGACTTTACAGTAATAGGCATGAATAAGAGGCCTCTTTAGATTACAAGGCCATCAAAGCACATGTTGAAGTGAAGCCACTATTGCAGCCACCCTGGAGAAGCAGATGGCAGCAGCGAAACCCTGCATGAGCACTGCCTCTGCTCACCCCCCTTAATTTGCTTCCAGAATTCCATTCTTGCACTCAGCATGCACTAGGGACATTGCCTTCAGTACTCAGGGGTGAGCTTCCAGTTCCAGAATCTATTAAAAATCCATATTCAAATGGAGTTGTGATTTTTGAACGGAACCAAGATGTGCTTTCCCCCCCATTTCATAAACATCAATACAAAAACTCGGTCGGTTTACGCATTTACAATGGAGAACTCTTTGCCATTCAAAACATCGTACAGCTAGGGTTCAAGGGTAGCTCTACATCTACACAGTTTTGAGATCCAGAAGCAAAAAAGCTGCATAAGGCTTTTGTTACCATAGGGAAAAAGTTGCAAATGCTGTAAACAGAAAAGAAATAAAACCCTCTCTGATTACATTCTCCTAAGATTAGCAAAGACAGATGTCCACATATCATAGAAAGCAAACACAAAGCTAATCTGAAAATGCGACGACTACATTTTTGATATTTAAATGTGAAGATTAAGCTATAATGAACTAATGCACTAAATTTTAGCTTGCCAGGTACAACAGAACCACTCACTTTATTTCGAACTGCTGTATAAAGTTGTTTATTCTGAAATTAACATCAAGATAAGTCATCCACGCCTGATCATTTTGTAGATCTGCATTTCTCAGTCACCTCAAAGAGTGTGTCTCATGAATATTTCTTTCATAAATCATAGCACTTTGTGCACATAAAGTCATACAGGATCAAGTTGCTTGTTAATTACTGTAATTCCTTTTCTTAAAAATCCTACTTTGCTGATTAATAAACCTTATTTTTTTTAAACCTGATTGCTTTGGAAACATAGTATCAAGTAGAAATAAATACATCAAAGACTTTTGTCCCTTTAGCAAACTCCCCAAAAAATAAGTCAAACGAAAAAGCCTATTCCCATTCAACCTGTAGTCTCATTTTCTAGAGTAAATCTGCCCATTGGGCTCATGATAAAGACTAAACCTAAAATAATATTACAAACAGCTCCACTGAGCTTGCAGCAAGTTATGACTTTTACAGGTGCAAGGGGAGACTAGCTTTTATGGTAACACTAAAATGACTGGTGGGAAACACTATAAAGCTTGCTGCTGTTTGATCAAGAAGTGCTCCATGTTTAAGAGGCAGAAAAGGTGTGTGCAAATGTGTATAAAACAATGGAAAATGTAACCTCCAGTTTCTGTAAATAGTTGGACATTCTTAGATGTGCATTTCTTAAATCTGTTTACAGACTAATAAAAAGAGGAACAAAAGAAACCCCAAAAGTCTTTGCTACCTTTGTTCTTAACGCTTGCAACACGAGCAAGGCAAGCAGAAGATACGTGCCACGTCTGCTGTACGGTTTGAAGGCTGCAGTATAGGGTTCCAGCTTCAAACCTAGCAGCAAAGCGTTCCAGTTTGCCCAATTCCTTGTACATCAGCAAAACTCAACGCCCTTTAACACTAACATTGTGAGTACTCCTTAAATACTCTTTAAAACACTATTTACCACTACCCAGATGATCGCTAATTAAAGTGCTTGGGAATGGACAATTTTACTTCGGTGCTTTTGAAGCATTCTTCTTCTCGCAACTGCACATTTTTAACTCCAGAGTCTACACACAAGTCTAGTTCTGCAGGAGTTTACTGGAAACCTAAGCGAGCTGGGTCCAGTTACACCGTAGCACCCTATCCTACACCGCTGAAAGGGGAAGAATTTGCTTCAAATTCTTAGGAAGAGAACCGAATCATCAAAACCAGCAAACATTGTCACCTTATTACCTACAAATGGAAGCAGAGAGAAGAATCCAAAGATTGATGAAACACTGGGTTTTTGACAGCTTAACCGCAACCAGGCCAATTTGAGAACCATTCTATGAACTTTTTATGCCAAAATCATCCAAAATAGTAACCACTGTAGATGCTGCTTGAATTATTTTCTCTTGTTTTCTGTGTCAGGTTCAGATTTTCATACAAACACAAATTTAAGGACGCATCAGGAGGTGAAGAGCAGGAGAATTATGAAGGCAAGTATTTTGTACTTCTACTCTTTTAGCCATTTTTCTAAAATACCTGCAATTTTGCAGAAATGAGATCAGCAGACCTGCAAAGGAAGTATCCTCCCTCTCTAACAAAGATTTATGATATTGAATTCCAGGAATTCAATACATGATGAAAAACAATCCTATTAAACAAGGATTTTAATCTTTTTCTTAGTGTGATGAATTATCAATATCACGCCTTATCAAATAGATACAATAGTATCTAAAAATAAAGTTGATGAGGGCTTTTGTATCCAAGTTTTATTCTTCATGAATAGCTATTAATATCTACTATAAAAAAATTCCATAACAAGAGATGCCCTTCTTTTTTTGCACCCTGATTCAGAATAAATGCCTTGCAAGTATGAGAGCTGCTCAGCTCTAACTAAACCATTCCTAGTTCCCGTGTGCAAAAGTGTCATCCTTCAAATACTGGCAGTGATTACTGCCTGACTGTTATTATGCTTTCCAGTGGGTTTGTTTGGGGACTTTGTGTATCCTTTCCCAAATCATCATTTAAACCAGAATAAAAACCAGTAAATTAACTGACATGCCAACAGAAAGATCGCATTTCAGCCCACTTCAAAGATTCATCCTACCCATGTTGCATGACCAGCCAGTTGTACATGCAGAAACCAGCACACAGCAAGTACTGTCCTTCTGAACCAGCAGGTATAGTTTTTATAAATATTTTTGAACACAGGTTTCTCATTTTGCACTTGCAGTTTATTACTTCTCTTCTACCAGGTTTTCTACAGTTCCTTCATTTTTATGATAAAAGTATCAGCAAAGCTATTCACACAATATTCATCTTGCTTAACAACTAACCAATTTACTGAAATTATATGTTTCTGTTTATCATGTATCAAAAGTTAGAGGTAACACAGGCTTAAGAAATACAGCTGCACAGTAGCAGACATTAAACCCTGTGGAAAGTAATAAATTAACAAAATGTGCTTTGATGTTACTTATCACAGAGCTACAGCACATTCACTTGAAAAGTGGGAAAATATCCTGGCACTTAAACAAGTATAGTCAAACTCATTGATTTCCAATCTCTACATTACAAGTGACAGAATAAAGGCAGAATATGACACAAAAATAAGAACAAGCTCACATTTTTGGAATGAAGCTCTGCTACAAGACTGTGTTCTTATCATACATATGCAAGGTTAACGATTGCAGTAGAAGACATTAAAAGATAAAAATCAAGTGACTGGATGGTCAACTTGTAAAGCTCTTGCAATATTCAGGGCTGCAAACCTGCACAAAATTGGCAGTTCCCAAACTGCAATCCATAGTGTCACATAGAGTACTTTCTAGTGATTTAATCGTTGTCTGGTGTTGGTGTTGGCTTCTTGTTAGAGCTACTATTATTTTTCTACTAAGAATAAAGAGTAAACATCAAATCGGGGGCTTTTTGTTTGTTTACCTTTAAAAAACTGTTTTATCTACCCTCCTTTTCATTGGATGCATGTAGATAGAGAAGAGTTTGCACCTATGGCTTTGAAGAATGAACAGCTTGGCAGATCATGCCACTTACTGTAAGTGAACTCTAATTTGACTCAAGTAGCTGTCCACAGAACAGTCAAATTATTGACCACAAGAATCTGAAATTTCAGAACTCAAATAGTCACAGTAATAAGGAATTTATATGAAAAGTCTGTCTGTTCTCATCAAGGCAGAAATTCATGGAAGCAACGTGTTGCTTTTGTGTTTTGTGGTTGCTGACTGCTTCATAATTATTAGACAGACATTTGTTTAAGCCTTATATACCATTGGTTTGGATGCTTCAAGTTGCAGCAGCATACCTTCTAACTCCTGTTGCCTGGAGGAGTTGTTATGCATAATAAAACAAACTAGGAAAAGTAAAGACGAATTCCTTACTACAGTGTCTTTGTCAAGATCATCTCTTGGAAGAAAGCTCTCTGCTCTGAAGATACACGTGCTCACATTTTGCGAATGTAACTCCTGGGAGGAAAAAAGTGCTTAGATCATGACAGCATTAGTGGACATAGCTAAACTTACAACAACGGAATATGTTGGAGAAAGGGTGGCCTTTCCACATAAACTACCTACAAATATCAAAATAAAAATGGGTATTTCCACAAAGAGAGAAGAACGGTGCTGTATTTTGTGTCATTATCATCACACAATCTCTCCCGAGTGTTAAAGAAGTGAGCACAAACCAAGCATAAAAGCAATAAGCATACAGCCGAGCCATTTACTCAACTTTTCACATGAGTTCTGATCTCAAGCATTAAAGGCATTTTGCTTACAATAAAATCTTCTTATCAAAGCTTGCAGTATTTACATGCACTTTATGGATAAGAAATCACGCACCAGCTTAGTATTTAAAAAAACCACAATCAAGTCTTGGAGAAAGAGTTCCTTACAAATTGTATTTTACCAGCCCTTTGTGCGAGGCTCTGTATTCATACCTTAGCTAGCACCGCTAACACCCACAGCAAGAAAACGATACTTGCTCAGTCACAGGGACATCTGTTGCCATGGGAAACATGAAGATACAAACTCAGGAAGTGGCAGCAGGAGTAAATGAAAGCCCACTCTTCAAACATACAAAGACAGTACAAATCAACACATAGGGCTCTACAACAACTGAGATTTAATCATAATTTAGGCCAGGGTATGTGATTTTTAGGTATAGCAGCTGTATCTGAACAATCCATATGCAGTTACCATTTCTTTTAACTTGATGTCCTTCTGACACTCCCCTGTTCTGCCCATTTATGGGGTGAGAAATAGATCTGCATGTTCACCCCAGTGTACATTTTTCCGTAAAATGCTTTCCCCATACAGGTCTCAGTGGGCTCCACAAAATAGACATGAAAACAATGTTTCATTGAACAGAATATTATGTTAAACCCCTCCTTAAGGTGTAACAATTACACATTACCTTCTAGAAAATCTAGAGCCTCCTCTTAGCTAGAATTCAAATATGAACTTCCAAGCACTCACCAATTAATAACTCATTTTAAGTGATTCATAACTCACTTCAAAATGTTGTACATTAATTTCTGTCAGTATAATTTCAAAGCTTTGCTCACAAAGCACCGAAATTAAATAATTTGTAAGTTGCTAACAACAAATGAGATGAAATGCAGCGATATCAACATAACAGCTTCACAATTTACTCAATAGTCAGAGGATTAAAATTTTGTTATGAATCAATAATCCATCAGCCATGGTGTTGTGAAGCACATCTGTTATTGATATTCAAATTTTCACTAAAACTTTTGAGTGGAACACAAACTTGGGATGTTCTGTTCAGCTTTGAAGAAATTACTGCAGTGATCAGTAAAGCAAATGCACCAGCTTTTGCTGTGCTTTGGCTTAGTCTGACTTCAGATTTTAAGGTATTCCAAAACACACGTGCAATCTCAATAGTTAAATGTATCAGGAATGCTACTGGTACGCACAAGGGCCGTTATTCAATGCCACAATTCAGATAAATCAAATACTCCTACCCCATTTCAGATCAGTAGGTATTTTTCTACCCCTATACAGGTCATGCTCCCGATAGAAATTGTGTCTGAGGCTCTCCTATACTTCTTACCAAATTAAAAAAGAAATTGAAGATATCTGGTGAAATTATTTACATTTCAATTTTGTGCTATACTTTTCAGTGGTCTTGGCTTATTGCCACTGGCATCTAAATGCAAAGGCTCACAAGCGCCATCCTGTCACTGGCTGCTGTTCTCAACACTCAGTTCAGATTTTATTTACATGTTGGTGTGGTTTCAAGTTTCAAGGGTCCACAGCATCATGTACATAAATACTTTCAGGAGCAACCTCTACGGTGTGAGACATCAGAGAGTAACTTCAGACGCTAAATGTTCATCTTAACACCATTAGTAATTATACAATACTTCAAACTCGATATCATGGCAAGCATCCAATTTTATTTCTGGGCTACAATAGAAATGTAACCACTGTGCTGAGATCCCCACACACTCCAATTTAATGGCCAGGGAATGAATATGCAGATTCCTCATTCCATTACAGGCTCCACAGAATGTTTAGACCAACCCTCCCCTCCCTCGTCAACTAGTTAGATGCCAAAAAGTGTCAAGATAACATTCTCTCTCAAAAAAAAGGTATACCCAGCAAGACAGATTTTCACAGGCACAAATTTATAACCTAGATCGCTTTGATTTCAACTTGGTTGCAAAAGTCACTAAGTGCTACTTTCCCCCTAAACGGACTCGCTCCCTCGGGAGGAGGACAGGAGCCGTAGCACAAGCGTTGAAGGTGCCTCATCCCGGAATAAAGAACGAACACGCACTGAGGGGCTGCCCTTCGCAAAGATGACAGCAGGAGTGCAAAAGCTGGCAGTCTTCGAGCATCCTGCCCGACGAACACGTTTACAGGTTTATCCGGCAACGGCAGGCTGGCTGGCAACGCTGAAGAGTTTGCTTGCAGCTTGCATTTCAAGACATGCCCAAGTAATCTGCTTGACAGGTAATGAAACTTTGTGCTATTACCTTCAGCTAGAAGCAGAGTTCCTAAAATATCCTTTTCATATTGATTTGTGATGAAATTAATTATGTTTTCCTGCAAGCTGGAACCCATAGCTAAAACCAGAGTCTAATCAAACCAATTGGGGCTAAGATAGTGGTAAAAGAACCCTTCAAATACAAAACAAGAAAAAAAAAAAAGTCTCCTGGTCTTTGACAGAGCGACTCAGCTCCCCGCAGGGGGATGAGGGTTAAATCCCATCCCAAACAGCCAGAAGCCCTTGCAGTCCACTAACAAGGGTGGGGGATTACCAGGAGCTCCACATCTGTTATTGACAATGCTGATGAGCCTAATTGGCAACCTGCAGCTGATCCCCCTGCAGCAGCGGGGGAGAGAAACAAATAAAGAGCGAAAAGGTGGATAAGACAGCTCGAGCACAGCACTTCCCAGAGCAGCTCCTGGATCACCCACTCGTGCCTGCTACAGCTCGCTGGGCCCCGCTAGCAGAGAAACCGCTGCCGGCTGGGGCTGCTGCAGGCTCTGCGCCAGAGCGACAGCGGAGTTCCGGCAGAGAACAGAACGGACGGACACAAACAGCATACATGGCAGCAAGACTTGTCAGAGAAAGCCACTGCTTTCTGTTAGAACCAACAAACAGCACCCTACCTGCCTCCCACAACACAATTTACTAAAGAAATACAGTTCTAATTCATCAGAAAAATCTGAAGTCTGACACTACTTTTAGTAACAGAAGTATTATTACAATATTCATTTAAACAAAAAAGTTACCTGTATCTTAGCAGTTTAATTTCTGATCTGTTATGAGTATGCTCCAACAGCTACACTACACTCAACGCATGATGTTCTTGTCTTATCAAAATATTCATCCCATCTAGCATGGCTTGGCTTTGAACAGGGCTCACTCTGCAGCTCAGCTGCTAAGTTGTTGCAGCATTAGAGCAGCTATCTTAGGAGTCAGAAGAAAAAAAATACATCATCAGGCCTAATGTCATAAAATTAAGCACATGCCAGGTTCCCAAAGTGACCTTCAATCTTTTATTATCACTTACAAAACGCTAGTCAGTGTCCAAGGAATTTTATTAAAAGGGTTCCCCCCTTGCAAACATTAACTGCCACAACGGGATTTCCATTCAAGCCTCTTCCCCCAGCAAGATCCCAGCTGCCAAGACATGCTGTCAATGGCCAAGAAGTGCACTTAATTAAAACACGATTAGAATAGTGATGTCACCACATGCCAGAAATATGCCAAAAGGAGAGCCAGAGTGTGTAATCAGTTGGCAACTGCAGCTACACGGAGCCTTCGGAAAAAGGAAAGCTCGGTGTGAGGCCAGCACCAATACAGCTCACTCTTACCCTCTGCCACACCACCAGTGACACCCATAGTGCCCTCAGTTTCCTAATTAGTTGCAATTTGTTTGAAAGTCTTTGTAAAGACTTTCTGGAGGTTGGGGGGGGGGAGCTTGTGAGGTCAGAACATTCTCTCTGTAGTAACAGAATCAAAGGGACAAATCAGGACAAACTACACGAGCTTTGCGCCCTCCTTTGATTTTCCCAGTCTTCATACATACCAAGCTTTACTCTATTCTGGAACCGTTTCTGTCATTTAGTTTACTTCCCTTTCAATTAAAAGGTAGTCATTACAAAGAACAGTTAGGATTTTGTATTACAACCCACCTTCATACTCACAACTACACAAATCCAGCCAACACTGCCATCGACAGTTTGGCCCAGACATCTACCTCGGTGAATTCACAAAGTGTGCAGCAAAACTACGATGATTCACCTCTCACCAGCTATCAATGAAATTTTCAAGCAACGATACTGTCTTCTGGTAACATGAAGTCTCAAGATGACTGCCT
Organism: Opisthocomus hoazin; assembly: GCF_030867145.1. Classification (NCBI taxonomy): domain Eukaryota; kingdom Metazoa; phylum Chordata; class Aves; order Opisthocomiformes; family Opisthocomidae; genus Opisthocomus; species Opisthocomus hoazin. The sequence goes on from NC_134436.1 coordinate 9,815,448, forward strand.
AGTTAGAAATTAAAAAGACATCCATGTTGGGAAAGATAGGTGTGTTAAACATGCCTGTCTTTCTGCAAGGATTATCAAGAGCTAACAGGGAAATGACTCAAAAAGGCTGTAACTCACAGCATTCTGGAACACTTCTTGAAAATGCACTCTGGCAGTTCCTTTGGTTCTTTCACAGCCTTTTTTATACACACTTCTCATTCTGAAGTTTATTCACAAATTTGGTGAGATCCTAACTAATATCTTTCCAGGTGGCATTTGTCAACACATCCCGGAGTGCTGAACCACTATGAGAGCTGTTTCATCACTTGGGATTATGAACGTCCTATCCCAAACACCTCAAAAATCCCCAGATCAAGCTTAAAACACCAGTTGCATATTAAATAATTTTCTTTCACTTCATATTGAAATGAAAGATTTATTTAAACAAACGCAAAACTATTTTTCCTCCATGTTCAGACAGCAGCCAGACTTAAGAGGCCATTTAGAAAACCAGTCCTGTTGAAAAGCTGCCTGCAAGCTCCGCTCCAGCACCCACATGAGCTTAGCGCCCAGCCGCATGGGTTCCTCACACCTCACCCGGGGCTCTGCATGCTTCCAAAATCCACAAATCTCCTACCTCCCCCTCCAGGCACTCATCTATAATTCCAGAGCAGGACACATCAGCTCAGCGATCAACCCGAAAGTTCAGGCAGGCTTCCCCTCTGCCTCCAGCAGGCAGCTCTCCCATCCTGCTTATTCTCACACACATTTAATTGAATTCCTTGCCGTTTCATGTGCATTGTAATAGACTTGTTTTACATCATCAGAATACAAGTTTTGAAATATGTGCTACACATTAAATATCACATATATTCAGCAGGGAAAGAAAAACATTTCTGGAGGAGTATAGTAATTTTACAGTCTCTGGTTTCTAATAAATTTTTACAGCAATCCTAAACTGCATTAGCAAGTTCCAGTTTATTGTCTAGCTTCTGCACAACATCCCTCAATGACATGTCAAATCTTTACCAAGGCAGCTGAACTCCTAAAGCTGTCCTCATTGGCAGGAAACTTGTCAGATTAAATTGCCACCTCTTGGCAGGTAAAGATATATGATCTGATATCCCTCTGCTGCTGATGACACAAACTGTCCTCTCACTTTGGATGTATTATGAATCTCCAGTGTTTCTCACTAGGAGTAAAGATGTAGCTCATGGTGAGAGGGGAAATATTGCTTGCTGACCATTTTCGGCATTATTATAGATATAGACCAAGGAATACAACTCCTCAATTTTTTGAATTCTGCTTTGCTTGTTTCCACATTGTTTCAGGATGTTTTCTCATCTGTCTAGGGAATCAAAACCTAAACTATTTTCATTGTCTCTTGTCTCCCTTAAGCGCTGTTTCCACTATGTTGCCCAAATGCATATTTACTGTTTCCAAACACTCTTAAAGAGATCACTACGTGTTATTGCTACTCTTCGCAACAAGACCCTAGCAGCAGAGCTTTGCAAGAAAGATTTAACTGTTACAACATGTGCATTACTGCACAGCACATAGATGAAGGAATAAATTATTGAATGGAACAGAATGCGGCTTTGTGTAATGCCTTTTACAATATGGCAAATTGCTTTATAAAGTCAAACACACATATTAAGTAACACAACCAGACAAACCAGCTAGGATGATAGCAATCCTGCCATCTCTGTGATGGATGGCAGTACCCACCCCTGAAGGTACCACAAATGTGGTTAGGACCATTTCAAAGCCCCAGAGCAAGATAAACGTCCTCCAGGATGATGGGCTGAACTATTCCAGGCAAGAACTTACTGAGCAAGGGAGCAACTAGCACAGTCAGGAACGCAGACGCCCGATGCAGCTACACAACGAGCCAGTCAGATCCAAGTAGCATGCACTCCTGTTCACTGAACATTTCGTACAATCTTTCCGTACATAAAGTCATGAGAGATGGCCAGAAACATTGCACTTGGACAAGGTAGAAGTGTCTGCAACAGCCCAACACAGGACTTCAACCTTGGGTGTACCCGAGGACCCAGAAACTGACTCCCCACAAGACTTCAGGATCAGAACAGAAAGGTGGAAAGTACCATAAGTTTTTGTAGTATTCGCATTGAAGTTTTACTTCCATCAGCATTTTTCAAATTACACTTCAAAACCCTGCTATCGGCTGACTTATTCAAATCATAGCCACACAACTCTGACACTCAGGATATTCCAAGCAGCCTCCCTCACTTCAAGGTCAAACAAAACCAACGATCAGCAAAGTGCTTCTGACAGCCACGCAACAAAGTTTTGCTAGGCTCCTTTAAAAGTGGTATTTACATATTTAAGCTTTCATATTTACAATCCTCCTCCCCAAAAAATCCCAACCCCAGAGCTCTCTGTACATTAGAAACTCAAAACAAGTATCAGACTTTTTTTTTTTTCCTTGAAAGAACAAAGCAACCATGTCTCAGCTATTGTGGAGAGAGCTAAATTGCACCTCCATCTACAGTTTTTCAGTCATGAAGTGGAAGTTACAGGTAATGTAGGTTAAGGCCTTCTAGGCCATAGGAGCAGAACTTCAACTTTTGTGTTACCTTAAAGACAAAATTCCATTGAGCTGCACTGGTATGCTTTGCAAAGTCAATTCCATTGTTTAAATCAGAAATTCCTAATAGCAGGCAGAAAGTTTTCCAAAGCTCTCCGAAGCACTAGTGCTGATTAGTACTTATTATTTCCTCACCTGCTTGCAGGAACACAGATTGCTTACTCTGTTCTCATCACAAACTGAAATGGCTCCTAGCAGTGCCTGGGAGCATAATTAAAAACAACTGTGCCCCAGAGAAAGCTGCTGCGAAGCCTGAGCTAAGTCAGAACTGCATTCGCAGGTTTTCCAACTGACAGCAAGGGGCCGGTTGCACAGCAAGTTCAATAGACATCAGATTTAAGGTGATGCTGGAAGGGTGGGGAGATTTTATGAAGTTTCACAAGCTTCTCCCAGCCAGCAGAACAGAAGTTCAAACTGCAAACAATCAACATGGAATAGGTAAGAAATTAAAACTGACAAAAGCAGGCATCAGGCACTGTTTTCAGAAGTGGTGAATAAGCTAATTTCAATTGAATTTAATCACTGAACTCTTAAGTGATCAGAAAATGCCCAAAAAGGGATACTTTTTCAACCTGCTTTGTACCTTAGCTAAAATGGTCTCTTTCCACTAACCTTTTCTATGATCCTAGACCCCAATTTAGATGATCTCATTACCATCTTCAAAGAAGAAAGATATATTAGGAAAATGAAGTTATAGACTAATGTTACCTTATTAAAATCCTATTTACATCGAATTAACATAAATACAAGTTGCTAAACCATATGCTATCACATCTGCTCCTCTGTGTATTAATAACAAGACTGTCCCCTATAGGGCTCTCAAATTAACATGTATTAGAACATATTACAAAGTATTTAGATTATCTTGACAATATAATTTGTAGCTAGGTTATTTGTGGGCTTCTAGCTTGGAATTATTGCTGTTGCACTACGCATCAGCTGCTGCTTCTAGTGTGATTAAAGTACAACACCTGGCTCTTCCGCTATTAAAACTTTATTGGCACCGTGTCAATTTTCAAATACTCAGCTCCTTACAAGTATTTTCAGATTAAAGTGTCAGAATATTTTAGTCCTTCACCAAACACAGCATCATTTGGGAGCTTTGTTTTCCAACTTCCAGGACACTTCATATATGTCAAACACCAGCAGGGTTTACTAATTAGTTTAGGGGGAAAAAAAAAAAAATCACAACAAACAAAAGTTTTAAATCCGCAGCTGAAGAAGAGATACATATTCCATTTCAATAGCCAAACATTCTTCACATATATGTTTGCATCTTCCAGTGAAACTAACAGACACCTCCCAGCACTGAATGGAGCGGGTGTTTGTGTTTGCTCTTGAAAACTACACTGCAGCAGACAGCACAAATCAGCTCCGGCTTCTTGGAAGCAGTGTGCCACTGCTGCCTTCCTGAACAACTCTCTCATTTTGTACTCTCGACTACTCCAATCCACACTGACCAAAGATAGCTTGAAAGAGATGAAGTTTGGGGTTTTTTCTTTAAAAAAAGTGCCCTACCGAGGAACCCTATTTTAGCAAGAAACAGGGGTAAAGCGTCTGCTGACTGCCTGCCCTTCCAGACGGCCACTGGCTGCACAAGAAATCACACCTCTCTAGAGGAGTTGTAGGGGATTATCACCACAGACCTCTCTGCTCCACGCCATCCAAGCCAAGAGCTGTGTTTTCATACTCGCAAACATGAAGCTAACCTGTAGCAGCCCCAGGTAGGCAAGGAAACCACTCCACCCTCAGCTCCATGGCGAGGGGGACTAACCGCGTTCCAGCTGCTGGGAGCTCCACACCAGCAGCTGCTTCACTGGTGGTACTGGGGGGAACGACGGACTCCCCTAACACCAGCAGCAAGCTGTTCTCTCTGCACACGAGAGTTGGTTCCCTGTCACCATTCTCGCTTCTGTGGCTTACAGGCAGACCATGAAAGAGTGTCAGGTGCACACGAAGGAAGCTTGCACACTGGTATTAGCACCACACTTCTCATGAAGACAAGGGCGATTTTAGTTACTTCGCCAAAAGGAAATTGATGAGACTTGGGCCATATGTCAGGAGACCAGAAAAGTGTCTTACGCCCTACTGTTTTTATACTTCTTATTTATTTGTTTTCTTTGACGTATGTTGTGCAACTAAAAACATAGCCACAAAAATATTTTTTAGTTCAGCTACAAGGTTTCTGCGTACTTTTAAGAACTAAATGCCAAAATAAGAAACCACAGATAATGTGCCTTTAGAACTACTACGGCCTCTTCTTTACAGAGAAAGGGCTACCCCCAAGGGCCACCCATCAAAGACCGCCCTCACAACACCACTGTGAAACGCTGCCCCCATTTTAAAGGCTACTAAAAAAGGAAAAAAAGCTGTGTGTGGGCAAGTCATTTAAAGACAAAACCAAAGTTAAACACAACACCTCTGAATCTGTCAGGAGCACCCAGGCCAGCGGGTCAGCACGCCGCACTCCCAGCAGCCGCTGCCGGCGGCCCGACGCCATGGCGAGCGGTGTGGCAGCAGCCGGTGGGAGCAGGGGCGAGCGAGGGACACCAGCTCTGCCAGGGCTCCTGCACCCAGCCAGGGGAAGCAGCCTCGCGCTTCGCTTGGCGGTTTGCTCCTTCCACGCCTCTCACCTCCGGCTCTCCATTGCCGTTCCTCGCTGCCTAGCTCCACACAGACCCCGCACGGCTGCAGACGCTGTTGAAGCTCTCCGGGCTCGCCGCCCTCCCGCAGCCCGGGGCCTCGCGGCGCCTCAGCCACGCGCCCGCCCCTCGCCTCAGACGCCTCGCGCCCCTCCCTCGGCCTCGGAGAGCGCCAGCTCCCTCCCCGGAGCACCTCTCGCACCAAGCCGAGCGCAAGCGAACGACTCCCAAACACCCAGGCACCACCTTCGCCCCTTTTTCACCTGAGCCTCGGGGAGCCGGGACAGCCCCCTCCCCGCAGCCGCTCCCGCGCCGTTCCGGGCTCTGTCCCCCCGCAGCCAAGCCCGCGGGCAGAGCCGGGCTGGGGGCCCGGGGACACCCGCAGCGTGGGGGTCCGCGGGCTGGGGGCAGCTCCCAGGCTCGGTCCCACGCCGCCATACTTCACCCCTCGGGACCGGCCCCACCTCACCCCCCGGGGCCCACCCCTCGCAGCCTCTGCCCTCGGCTCGCGGGGAGGACGGGCACACCCAGCTGAAGCCGACCCTTCTCCCTCCCCAGCCGGGGGCGCGGGGCCCCTCAGCCTCACCCCGCTCACCGGCCGCACCTGTGCCCTGTTTGCTTTCCCCTCCAGCTGGGGGCTGGCTTCGTTTTTTCTCCTGGTTTCTGAAGCAGCACCACAAAACGTTGTTGCAAGTTTCTACCCTGTGGATAATTTTATAATTGAACTTTATCACTTTTGAGAATGACAGGTCTATATTCACAAATTAGAACTGCATCTCCCTGTTGCGCTTCTTCAGGGTTTAGATTTCTGAATGTGTTTATTTCCAAGCAGTGATCCCACAGGTTTAAAGTCCCTCGGGTTTTTTTGATAGCTGCGGAGTGCTCAAAATCACAAACCACAGCTCTGACACCGGGCCTGCAGCGCTGCGCCTGTGTCTTCTCTGCCCGCAGCTGGGGAAGCCGAGGCTCGGAGAAGCGGCGGCAGCGGCACCCCCTGTCAGGGAGAGTCCCCTTGTCCCAGCCCTGGGGACACACCACTGCCCTGGGGACACCCCGCAGCCCTGGGGACACCCTGCAGCCCTGAGGACACGCTGCTGCCCTGGGGACACCCTGCAGCCCTGGGGACACCCTGCAGCCTTGGGGACACCCTGCAGCCCTGGGGACATGCCACTGCCCTGGGGACATGCCACTGCCCTGGGGACACACCACTGCCCTGGGGACACCCTGAAGCCCTGGGGACACCCCGCAGCCCTGGGGACACCCTGCAGCCTTGGGGACACCCTGCAGCCCTGGGGACATGCCACCACCCTGGGGACATGCCACCACGCTGGGGACATGCCACTGCCCTGGGGACACCCTGAAGCCCTGGGGACACCCCGCAGCCCTGGGGACACCCTGCAGCCCTGGGGACACCCCGCAGCCCTGGGGACACGCTGCTGCCCCGCGGGCAGTTCACACACCTAGTGAGAGACCCACATAATACGTGCCCGTCAGCTCAGAAATGCAGTGTATGGGATTGAAGGTAGGCTGAATATTAGGATAACAAACCTGCACATTTCTGTTTACTTTTATACTGTCGGATGAACTTTGCTCCACCACATCTCACAGCTGAGTTCATCTTAATGCCTCAATACCCCCCAAATTAATTGCAGGACAGGTGTAGGGCTTCAGACGTAACATATGAATAGGTCCTGCCCTAATGCCTTTGAAGAAATACTGAAAAGTACACCCGAGTTTTCAAAAATGTAAATAAAATGCATTGTATGGAAAATCTTACTAAAAGATTGTACTCAGCGTATTGCTTTACTTTCAGAGTTCTGGGGCCTGACTCACGTTCAGATTTTCGCTTTCTTCTAACACAGGAAAGTATCTGACAGGTCATTCTTTTTGTATCCACAGACCAGTCAGAAACATCACCGAAACAATCTTTCCTCTCCCTGCGGTGTTTTTCCTGCAGGTGTGTGCTGTGTAAGGAACCAGGCGCTAGCTGAGGAGCCAAGGGATGGCAAAGGCCAAGCGCCGCCCGTTCGCTTTCAGCAGTATCACAGGAAGACCAAAACTTGGCGGAAGTCAAGCAAAGCAGACACGGCAGGTGTGATTCTAGGTGTTAGGCACTGTTCGCACCTTTTCTGGGATCAGAGGAGCTTTAAAATCAGAGGAGGAAATATTAAACTGAACAATCCTGAGCTTGTTCCACACTGGGTCTTCTCCAAGTTTAAATCCATGCAATTTTATTCGCAGGCTTCTACAATCTTCTGCCTGACACTCCAGTAAAAGATGCAGTGGTGCACTGCAGGACACAGTGTGCACTGTGTCGTCTCCTGGGATGAAAAACAGCCTTAAGAAAAGATCATTATAAATGTCAATAGGTGTTAAGCAATAGAGCAGGAATTGCAAGATTCAAAAAGCAAATCAGTTGAGCAGCATGGGGATGGAAGCCATGCAGACAGGATGTAACTGATTTTTAATTTTGAACTGCAACTATTAGATTATTCTGCTTTATTATATACATTGTGTAAGGTCCCATTATGGATCAGATTGCTGCATAAGGTATTATAGAAACACGTGAGCTCTAGACCTTCTCACGTGCAATTTCATCACGCCCGCAAAATATCTTTCAGTTTTGCATATTCATTAATTGCTTGAGTTTTCGTAGTATTAGGTTCTGAAGTACTTCATTAATCTCCAAGTTAGACAGAAATATAATGATTTTTCCAGCCAAAGACAAATAGATTGGATCAAGAACAATCCTACTGAGCTCTGAGGTTCAAAGTAGTGATCATGAAGGGTCGTCAGTTATAGACCAGTGACACTTTTAAATAGTATCCATATATAATTAATATAAACATGTCTTAGCAAACCATATGCTCGCTCAGCTGTTCTCTGCTGTATTAATAACAACGCTGTCCCCTAAGGGACTCCAAAATGAACGTATATTCGACATATGTACCCTAATAACCAGAAGGTAACACAGTTGTACTTGACTTACTTTAGAGAAGTATTTAATACTTCATTATTTTAATGACTTTAACAAAACATATGTGCCTGTCAGCTCAAAAAGGCAACTTATGGGATTGAAGGTAAGCTGAATATTGGGATAACAAACCTGCACAAATGCCATTCCTTTCCATTACATCTTAATAACAAACGGGATTCATGACAATATGTATCTAATACTCTCACCTCAAAAAAAAGGGAAAGTGACTATAAGACAAAGTGCAACGTCACAAAACCTCTGAATACATCACATCGTTTCAGGTCTCATTTGCTGTTGCTCGTTACCTTACGACACGGACTATAACAGAGTATTGCTCTTCCCAGTACTAAAGTAGGCAACCCTATTTAAGTAAAATAACCAACATTATCTCACACAAAGGTTCAGCTGCTTGATCTGAAATTTTCAACCATGCTTTTTTCTTTTTAGTTGAAAAATATTGATTTATCACAAATAATTTATTTTAGGACATCCTAGCTCACCCATGGTTCTGAAACAAAAAGTGGCAGAAGTAAGTTCTGGTCAAAATCCTAGAGTGAGAGGAGGCGTTTCTGAGTAGAAAATAGACAAATGTTAACTGGAGTAAAAATTCCTGCCTGCGTCTCTCACTTTCCAAAGAAACGTCTGAGCGCCGGATTTGTTCCTTTTCTAGGGCAGATCTCATTTTTCACAGAAAGCTTTGAAAGATATCAGACTGGTCCCAGAGTGATTTTTTTAAAATGAGTGTTTTTGTGGGATTGGAACAGGCCACAAGTTAGACATTTAAATTATACCGCCCAATACCTTGTCAGGGCTTCTGAAACATTCAATCACTCAGCCCCGAATGAGGGGCTCCAATTTACCCGGTCATACTTGCAAATTCAACTGTCTGTTCCAATGGAAAATTACAGCTTTTTCTCCAATCAATATGCATTTTCAGCTATAATATACAGAAATTGCAGAAGACAGAAAAACTGTCAGTTCACCTCAAGCCAATGGAAGTGTTGGCATTGTCTGGAGTGGGTCAGTTTTCCTCCCACCCAAACAGCTCAACCTATACCCCCTGTACAGAGAACTATCTTTAATCTCTCTGTCCCAATCTCCTCTCTAGCATAGCAGTAGTTCCACATGCTTCAGGTTTTAACTCTTTTTCATATGTCACTGGAGCTATTTTTTCGGGGATGGGGGGAAAGTAAGAAAGCAAGCAAGCTGTTCCGTCCCCACGTGTCCACACCGGACGGGAAACTGAGGAAAGCATTCCTCAGTGTCAGGTCTTTTTCCTACTAGCCAAAAAGGATGGAAAAAGGGTATTTGTAAAAACCCTGTTACCACTTGCTATCTGCACACCTAGTTCTTCCTTCAACAGAGGCCTTCTGTATGTCCATGATAAGCCCCCATCTCGGCTACCTTGTACACAATACACTTGGGTGAATAATTCATGAAGAACTGTTTCTTACACAGTTTCCAACGAATGTCTTCTCTCCCCTCCCATGTGCTCATTCACTCGGTGCCACTTTTAAGCACAAACAGAAGATTCACTCTATTTTTTTTTTTTTTTTGCTTTGCTGCTGTGTATAATGACCACGGTTCTCTGAGCAATGGGGACACCACATGAGCACTGGGGGCACCCTGAATAACAGGCTCATGTGGACGAAACTCGCAGTTCTCATTCCACCCCTCATACAGCTCTGCATCATACGATACAGCTCACAAAAGCTCAAAGCTACAGCTCCAGTTTTCTGAGCAGATGCGATCCCCAACTTACAAGATCCACTGGTATTTAACAATACACTCGTCATCTTGAATCAGATAAAGAGCAGCTGTTCTCAAAGCGTTCATTTCAAAAAATACATACTGTTCCGCAACAAATGGTAATTAACTGTTAAAAGGGGAATATTGAGAGCAGCTCTCCAGGAAAAGTGCTTTTGTTTATCATTAATTTATAACAATAAGTCGCAAACTTCAGAAGTAGATGCAAGAGTCGTACAATAATGAAGCCTAAATATTCTGATCAAAACAACTACAGCAGGTTAAACATCTCCACTGGGCTAGGTTAGCTGAATTGAAATGTCTGGTCTCAGTTGCTTGTTGCTGTGTTGCGCTTTCACCAGCTGACATGAGGAAACTTCTTTTCCTGACACAAGACAAAACATTTCTGCCAGCCGAGGTGACATTGTGCTCATTCAATAATGATACAAGGCCCCGAGGTTCTTCGGCAAGAAAGATAACAAAGAGAATCCTCATTAACTAACTGCAGAAGAATGAAGGTCAACCCACAGAGAGAATTTCATGCTTACATGTCAGTTAGAACATTTGTTCTTCATTAATTCTTTAAACCCAAGCTGGGACATCATCTAGCAGCATTTTAATGCCCTGTACTCCATCAAAAATCACTCTTAGGATGTTGTTTTCTTTGTATGGTGCTTAAGAGGCTGTTTTTATAAGCACTTGACTTCACATCATTGGGCACTAATAATGTTTTAGGACGGTTACAAGACTCCATGTAATACAGGTAATAACAGGTTAGGTATTTCAAGATGAAATAAGTGAGGACTGCCATAATCTACTTCAAGAAGCTCCCCACATGGACAGATAAAAATACTGCCACTATTAGTTAAGTTTGTGCACTGGTTTGTAATAGTTGTATTTTTAAGTGCTTTGTGGTGAATCAAAACATCATGTTTCTGTCAAGAGTATATTCCCCATGGAGTAGTGTAATTTTATGCAAGATACTGTATTTTCAAATATGCATTAGTGAACATTATCAGCAAAAACAAAGCAAAAATATTTGTTATGGTTTGTTTTAATACTCACACAATATTCTTTTGTGTAAAGTTTCAAAAAATTTCTTGATTCCTTAATTGCCACTTTTTTTAATCAAGTAATCATATCCAGGAGATTTTACACTATTATTTTGCATTAGGCTTAACACTTGTACTTGCTCAGTTTCTCACTGGAAATCAGATAATACAAATTTATTCAAAAAAATACTCAACCTCTGTCAGAGATTATACTTCTTCTGCCTAAATCAAGATGATACATGGATTTTCAGTGCTTAAAGCAGAAGCTATTACGCAGAAAACACTTCATTATGAGAGTTAAATGAGCCTCATATTTCCAGATTCATGGAATTTGGATTAGCTTGGGTTTGTGGGTTTTTTCCTACCTCAAAATGCTTCTTTAATGCTGGGCAGAATGTCTTCCTCTAATCCACACTAGCTGGTTGAAGCTTGAAACAATGTGACTCCTTTTGAGTCACACGTGGCTACCGCTAAACCATTTACAAATCTTCCTTCATTTTCTTTTAATTAACATAACATATTCATAGTATTTGTATAGTGACATAGTGTTTGTGATTGGCTGCTTCGGATACAGACGCATAAACAGGTTAATACACAGCTCAGTGAACCTTAAAATTCTCTAAGCTCAGCAGCGTTCCCCTGATGATTCCAGGTGCATTAGTCCCGGTTTCAGATGCCCGTCTTTCAGGGCATCACTGGGCTACCACAATGCCACATGCTCCAAGTTTCTATCTGTAGCTTTGGCTTCCCATTCTGTATCCACAGCCTTACCTTGTGTAGTTAGAATAAAACTTTACGGATGCAACTATAAACACTCAGGTCTATTTAAATCAGGGGGCGGGGGCAGGGGAATTGTACTGTGCAATACTCCACTAGAAAGCTAGTCTATGACGACAGCCACATCTTTGTTTTCTTAGACTTCACCAAAAGACCACCCATATGACAGCTTGTGGGATAATCTTCCCCATTTTTTCCCTTCCTGTGACAGCCACAAAAAAAATCCCCAGAACCGATAGCTTTCTGGTTCTTTTTGTTTATTACACCTAAGTACAGCTCAGTTCTCACAGAAGCAAGAAAAAATAAAGCACATTATATATACATATATATATATATGTCTTTTTTTTAATGGATATCTTTTTAATGATTTTGCTCTGCTTCCTACGATTAGAGTTTGAGGGCACCCTGCATGGAATAGAATGTTAAAGGCGAAACTTGGGAAGACATCCTGCGGCGCATGAGCATGAGCGGAGACCTTCATCTGGTCCTACTCGAAACGTCAGAAGATTCCACCTCTACAACAACACTGCCGAAACATCTCAACGCATTCAGCTACGACAGTTGCCTGAACTGAAGCAGCTAAGGAATTCCCATACTTCCTATGCCACTCGTCCTGGTAACCACCATTTGCAATACACTAACAACCTAAACCTTTGCACCTCTTTGTAATTTTTCTCTCTATACCATATGACTACTCTGCTTTTGGTTTTATTTTAATTTACATACTGCAGTTAGAGGTATCAGAGACATCAGAAAGATCTGGGGAGAAGAAACTATCAAACAGTTACTGCTTTATGCATGGCAAAAGCACCTGCACCAAACAGCAAGGCTTACTCTGCTATCAAGTTTGTTCGAAAGCGGTTTGTTGTAAGTCCAAATGTTTTGTCCTCACAATATCACTTATTACTGGTTGTATTGCTCTTCTCTGGATACTTGTTAGAAAAATAAAAAAGTAAGATGTCAGAGAGGTGACTGAAAAGCATGAGTATTTTGACTGAATGTCCTGTTATTATTTCTTCCAAATCCTCAGTGAGATGTCTCAAATCTCCCTTTTTCTCCAACGCCATCCTGATATCCATATATTATTAAATGAACACTGCGCAAATAAAGAAGCATTCTTGTTTCTCAGCAAACTTTTGCTGATTTGTTTTGGCTTTAATCTCCAAGTGACATTAGATTCCCAGATCAGCACAGACCCCAGTGCTGTCTGCACAACGTCAGGAAACATGCTGCCTGTGTCAGGGAAACTGGCCTGATCGGCATGCTGTCTAATCTAACACCAAGGAAATACATCTGATTCTTTATCTACATTTTCAAATTAGGAATCCGGTAGTAGCAAATGTTATAAGAAAGCAGAGAAATAAATCTGTAAAATACTAAAACACCAAGGGGTCTGAAACAAGATAGACCTCAAATTTCATTCAGCTCTGTTGTTCTAATCCAAATGAATACTGAAGCAAGGTGTCTACCTGCATCTGGATCATGAAGCAGGCTGTAGCCCTGAGTGGGCTTATCTAGCTGGCTTTTAAACTGTTTCCATCCAGCCTTGTCCACTACAAAATCCTCGGTCCAATACCCTTGTTCCTGCTGTCAGGCAGCACTGCGAACATGACGTTTGTTCTACGCTCCCGTGCACCCGCAGCGTTCTGACGCCTGCTCCTCAGCCAGACAGCCCAGCAGACAATTGCTCTGCTCTTTCACACCTCCCTGCTATTAGGAAGCAGCACATTATAAGCCGTACTCCTCTCCCAGACTTGTCCTGATTGGCTTGGAAGGCGACCCCTGAGCCGCCCCGCCACATCTGCTGCCCAGCAAGGCACCTGACACGGTCCTACAAACACTGCAGCCGCAGGATCCCGTGTTTTCCCCTCCCGAGACACCAAGAGACACATCAGTTCTCCCTCAGCCTTCTCCTCTGCTCTGCCTCGGGTCTTCATTGCGCAGGCACCCCTGCTTCTGATGGTTGCTCTTTCAGAGTGAAATGGCCACAGCACCCTATTACAGAACAGGCCAGAGAGATACAGTCCTCGCTCTTCTATCATACTGGACTGGGGTATGCTAAGCAAATCGAGAAACATAAATGGTAGAATAAAATTGCCACTAGACTTAGGCAGTACGTCCATCTTAGTTGGTTTTACATCTTCCTTAAATCTCTGTCATAATAAAACTGACATATACAAAAACCTCTCATGTATATATTAATTTACAAAGAGAGAACTGTAGCAGAGTTCATAATTTAGAAAAAGACCTGTTCTGTTCCAGCTTTTTTTCTTCATTCCAGTCTAATGTTGCTCAATGAAATGGCTTTACAGAGGGGAAGATCCTTACCGCGTAGGTAGGCAGGTAGATGAAACACGGACAGTTGTCTACAGCACAGATACGGAAGCTTCCTTAAATTCTTCTCTTGTGCTTGCATGGTTTAGAGCATTGGATTTGGTTCCCCCTCTTCTCTGCTGAACAACTATGAAGTAACATCTGGTCTACTTAGCAAATGGTGCAATTTCCTCTTCCACTTTTATTCATTTATTTATTTTATAATGAAGCGAGAGCTCTCAGAGTGGATGAGCAATTACCCAGCACCTTCCTCTGGGATCTCTTGGAAAGTAAGGAACAGACGCACTCAAACATGATTCCAATCCACCTTTGCTATCATCCAGCGGCAGAGTCAATTTGAAAAGCTGCTGACATACCCAAAGGTCTCACAGGCACTCTCATGAGTTAAGTATGTTAATGCTTTCCTAATCAAAAAGTTACTATCGAACATACCCAGTAACTGCTAACAAATGATACATGTGTGTGAGGAGATCATAGCCCATCCCCTAAAGTTTATAAAAACTGAACACCTTCCAAAATTACCTGAGTATGCTGATATTATTGTAACAAGGTTGCTGAACTCAACTGTGAAAATCCCAAATCTTTATGTTCCTTGGACTAGTTTTCCACCTTTGTCAGATGAAACTGATGGGTTCAGATCACTTGGTGCAAATTTAAATGAAAGCGAGCAAAGTGGGCAGGCGGTTGTATTTTTGTTCCTTGCGGATACTGAAACATTACATTATAAAACCAAGCTAAAAGATGCAAAATAGTATTCAGTTACAGGAAAGGTAAACAGGTTACCTCTGAACCAATAATTTTCTGAATCCTATCCTGCTATTGTACACCCACTGCAAAACACAAACCTTTCGGGAGTGGAAAATGATTCCTTTTCTTCTCCTGTAAAAATGTTAGTGGAAATAACACTCTTTCGCTATTTTATTAGGCGACAGTTGATATCAATTAAGTAAAACTGAAACCAAAAAGTCTCCTTAAAATTTCACAGCATTTAATGATATATTACTGGATGGGAGTATGGACTTCATGGAGGTTACATATTGAGTTAAGAAAAGTGAATATTTATTCAGTATACCGAGCCAAGTTCTCAATTATCTTTCCCTTTTGATAAAACCCCACAAAGGAGGTTTGAAATACTGCCATCCAAATCCGCCACACTTTACAGCTTCCTGTTAGTGGCTAAAGAAGGTAGAAGACAGTAGAGGAAGCATCGGTTCTACTTCACACACATCTGAATAGATTGGAGGAATAAATTTCAAGCTTTAGAAAATCCTAATCAACATGAGACTCTTTTATACAAGTATTACTATCTTGTGTTATTGGGAAAACAGATTTTTTTCTCTTCCATCAATCTAAGTCTATTTATTTAGAAATTACTAGGTTATTAAAACTGCTATCTTGTCTCTTGCGTTTAATTTTCAATCTGCATTACATTTAGATATCCTAGTCACAGAGAAAGAGGTGGATGGTTCCATTTCTGTAGCTTCCAGTTCTGTAAAATGAATCTCAGTGTGAAAAATTAGGATTAATGGGCTTCATAATCATTTTGTTCTGCTAAAGCCAATTTGAATAAAAGAGAAAAAGAGTTCAGATATGAAAACATCTTTGATACCTTTGGATAAAAAGAAGCATTGTACATAATTGTGAGCTCATGCACAAATTGTCATTCTATTTTCTCTCATTACCATCTGCACACTGGATCTCCTGATGTTCTCTTTCAAACTGCTCGCTATCCGATGTGCAGGAAAAGGTCTAAGAGAACATGAAGCATTGCGTGGCTGACTGCCGCTCTGGGCATGTGATTTTAAGGATTCCACGTACATGTTGCTCTTTCCATAGCTGGTTTGTCTCCTCTCTTTAACTGAAGGGTAGAATGGCTTAGTAAGGGTTTAGCTTGAGACAGATGTAGCAATTCTGGCCCTCAATTACCTACTTGGTCCCCCTCTGAGGTACCTCATCAGGTTGCTTTGTAGCCATTTAAGGCCACCACAGGTCAAGAGTTCTGCTTTTAGATCAGCCTGGCATCTAAAGATGCCACAGGCAGCGCGGAGGCTTCCGTGCGCTGGCGAAGGACTGGCTGGGAGCCGAGTGCTGAGACCGCTGCCCCAGAAATCAGCTGTCCCCATCACCCGTCAGCGTCATGAAGCTGCTGGCAAACATACCCGGCACGAGGTTGGGCCTTTTCCTTCTCCATCGCTCCATTGTGCGACATAAACGTGACACTTGATCAAACATGATACAAATTAAAACTGCTACAAAACCGGTTGCATAACGTTTAATGTATAATCCTGACTGATTGTAACGAGACAAAACCAGACCTAAACTAGTTAAGCTGAAAAGTATTCCGTTCCTCTCTGGCTGAAAATGACTGCACTGGCATTTTGTTTTTTCAGTCTTCAGTTGTGGAGTTTCTTTGAGCCTAGTCCTATTTCACAGGAGACTAGGCACATTTTGAATTCCTCAGTACAGGATAAAGAAGCGAGCAGGTGACACGCAGTAAAGTATTTCGTACCTGTGCAGCTTCTTGTAGCGTCTCCAGACCAATGACCTTTAATTAACAGTGTGACTGCTTGAGAAAAGCCCTGTGCCACAACTCTGACCAAGTCCAGCATTAATCGGGTGGAACTGCTTTCTGACTGCTAGAAAGTCAATGTATTTCATCCACCACCTTCTGCTTTATTTTTAACTTTGCCACTGTATCTGTTGTCACGCTGTTCTGGCACGTAGAACACTACCCTCCAGTAATCAACTGGGGAATGCGGCACATTACAAATGGATGTGGTCTTATACTGCATTAGGTAGGAAATACTGCAGTATCACCCTTCCCTGAAATCTTCCAAAATTCGTTTTCCCTTCTAGCAAAATCCAGCTGAACCCATAATGTGCACTAAGTATAATTTAGATTTCTGTAACTGCTGGCTGCGCACCAGCTCCTCAGAATGATAAATATTTTACTATTTCTGGCATCTGGCACTAGCAAAACTTTTATTTTTAATTTGTGTCGTGTGATTTGACATCACCACAGATTACCTGCTGTAACCAGAGGCTTCACTTTCGAACAGAAGCACAACGCAACACGCAATTTTTAAAATGTACAAGGGGTGCTGGGACGTCCTGACATGGAGGTGGCCGATTGCGAACCTCACCGTTGGTTGCCTTACCTTCGTAAGCGTTTGGCACCAGTCTTTCATGTCAGCAGGGTGACAGCTCAAAACAAATGTTTGTATACATGTAAATACTCCTCAAGAGTAGCAGAGAAGAACTGACTTCAGGCATTGTGCTTTGCAGATGAGGAGTCACCTGTCAGACTAGCTATAGGGTCATTGTACAACTAGGACAAATCACCTATTTTTTCGCAACTCAGTTCCTTACTTGTACAGCAGAGAAAGTAACTTCTTTTTCTTTTCTTTGCCCATCTAAGTTTGAATTCTTTGTGAAGTGAGGCTCCCGCCCTATGCATATGCAGAGATGCTTTGAGAAACTGCTGTAAGCCACGTAAAATAACAGCACTGACCAGGCAGTACTAACCTAATTCCAACAAAGGCTGGGCAGACGCAGGAGGAGGCTCCCAAGTCCATTTTATCCTGCAAGGAAAGCTCAGTTAGCTCTTAGGCGTTACTCCTCCGGAAGTGCAAAGCTTAACCCACTAATCACAGTCATTCACTGCCTCTGTATTAGCCTCGGTGCAATGTCCTGTACACCAAATAATGAACATTTACCTATAAGGTATATGCAGACACAATAAGTACCTAATGTGAACCTTCTAAAAAAATATGGGCAATTAAAAAAAAAAATCCCTCAAAATTTAATTTGAAGATTATACAAGGCCTTACAAAATCAAGCACTTGAGCCACAGCTCTGTAATAGCAGAGAGAAATTGTGGAAGTCTTTGACCTCACAAACCACGACTATGATATCTGATGAAATCACACCCAGTGGCTGATGAACTCCTCGGGATAAAAAATATCACACAAATTCAAAGAAATGTCAATAGTAATGAAAAATGATTAAACTAAGACACCATATAGTATAACACAGACGTAGAATTATACTCTCACAGAGAGATTTTTTTTGAAGTTTTCCAGGAGGCATCAATGGATCAATAAAGAGTAGAATTAATCCCTAAAACACTGGGAAATGTGAAGCGCGGGCTTTCATTTATCTTGCGCTCATGGTGTTGCACCACGTATATCGGGGATGTGACAGCACTGTGTGATCTCGCTGCTGCACCATCTGTGCGGCAAATGCACACCTAAACTCCAGGGAAATGCAGGAGGAAAGGTGGGGATTTTTTAACTCAGTATTTCTTTTTAAATATTTTATGGAATCTCAATGCTGACCCAACATTAAAATATTGCTAGGTATTGAACAGCAACAGTAAATGTTAGAATAGCCTCTTTGGAAACCAGATGGGCTTTGTGAGTACGTATGATGTGAAACCCTACCTCGGAGAAGATGACTAGCGCTTTGGCACTCACATAATGAGACCCAAATTTCATCTGACACATTCTTATTCGATGGTGTACTGAATTTATTTATTTTCACAGTACTCTGATCTGGGAGAGAAAATACACTTCAAAGTGGAAAAATAGCCTTGTAATACTCTGCAAGAGATTATTTTTGATATCAGACACAGATGGGGGAGATACTCAGGATGACAGGAAAAAGCAAAGCACTGAACAGAGTATCTGATAGAGGACACCTCACACGACAGAATGTTGAAGGAAAACAGCGAAGCATTTGCTCTTTTGACAAACACACTTTCTATTGTGCAAATAAAACATAAAAGCTGGTCTGACTGACACTTTGCCCAGTTAACCATAATTTACTTCATTAGTACCAAGAGATTCCCTGGAAGTTCATATCCTATATGATTTTCTTTGCAATTTTCTGTATCTATATTCCCGCAAAATTCCTTATAATAAGTTTAAAGCTGACGATTCTATTTGATACT
This sequence comes from Opisthocomus hoazin, assembly GCF_030867145.1. Lineage (NCBI taxonomy): Eukaryota > Metazoa > Chordata > Aves > Opisthocomiformes > Opisthocomidae > Opisthocomus > Opisthocomus hoazin. The sequence continues at coordinate 9,834,517 of NC_134436.1, forward strand.
TCCATAGGTAACAAATAGAAATTTAGTTATTCTGTCATTTTAAAACAAAAATGTATTTCTTTCTTATTTTATACATAAAAGCTATCTACTTCTAACCACCTTTCCAGCACCACAAAGGTAGGTATCCCGTTCACATAAGTGAATAACAATTTTAGAAAATTCAATTGTTCTTTTATCGTCACACACAGTATTCTACCCACTGTGAAGCTCAAGAGTCAGAAAAGATGACAAACACGTTTTTCTTTTGACGCTATGACGATCATATACACATGCTTGGTGGCTAGAACTTCATATGAAGAACAATCAAAAGCAATGGCAAGAAGGACCCTGAGGAAGTGGCCGGGCTGTCCAGCTGCAGTCCTGGGGGGATGGCCTGCCTGGCTATAAGCAGTACGGAGGGAGGAAAGAAGTGAAAGGAATTATCAGCTTGTGATGACAATGCTTAGTTTCAGTACGTTTATTTAGTCAGATTGTAAAGCTGACATATGTTTGTATTTTTAAACTCACCCACTATTGGAAGAAAAATGGTTCTACTGTGAAAATAAGCTGCCTAATCGACACTAAGTTTAAACAATAAATGCAAAACCAGTCAGAAAAATAAAAAGTGGTCCCAATCAACATGTAGCCATAAAAAAAAGTTATAACACAATTATTGCTGTGCATGACTCCAAAATATGCTTTAAGTCCATCAAGAACTCACAGGTTTTCTTCTCCCCTTCTTTTCCGAGAATGTTGCTTCAAACAATTGCCACTCTGAGGATTTCCACTCTGTTTTTTCCATTACCACTCAAAAGTTACTTTAACTCAATCTACCTCCTACCTACAAAAAGCTAATTACTGATCTCAGTTAAGCCCATAAAGAGTGCTTTTACATTAACCAGGGATCATTAAATACCAAAGGAAAACACTTTCTTCTCCAGATGGTTGGAGGGTTGTCTCTGCGCGACATGTTCAGCATTTGTTCACCTGAAAAGAAGACTTCCAATGAACATGCCTTAACTTCGAGAAATATATACAATTTATTACACATTAAGATGATGGCAGGTGTAGGCATTACTGCTAATATGTGAACTACATTAATTCAGTTGCTCTAGGACAACTCTGCGTAATGCCACAGGCTTCATCACTGTACTCTTTACATATTTGCCTTCTGTGCATTTTCAGAAGACTAGTATGATTTTTCAGAAGTAAGTAAATAGTTATAGTATCAGATTTACCTCCTTTAAAGGGATGGAGCTGAGTACCCAGCATGAGTCCCTCGAAAGTCGCTAGTAATTACTAAAAACACTTTGCACAGCATGAGGAAAATTTTTTTATTAAAACAAAAAATCTGTGCTTGTGAGTGGATATTCTATGGCATGTGTTACACATTCAAGATCTATTTCTTGACTGGGAATTATATGTGAGGAACAAGTCACTGACATATGGGGTTTTTTCTCTCCAGAAGGATGTAAAATGGAAAACAGTGTTACTATTAAAGAAAACTATGGGCTTTCCTCCTACTGCATAATCTGGACAAGTACCTTAGTGCAAAATATTATTCCTGGTCTGAATGAATTGCTGAATAGATGTAAAAAAACAGCCCTCGTGCAGCAGAGTAACCTGAGGTCTCTGAATGGGAAGACAGGGAATAATTTTCTAAATTTCTACGAGACTATAAATACATAAAAATACAAAGAGGACACAGTTGCGTCCATTTGCTCCGGTGTATTCCTTCAAGGTGAGAGCTTTGCAAGACAGTCACTTAATTATTTTCCTGTGTGTACATCACCTGTTTGTCAATGAGTGCCTTCAGGTTCTAAAGCAGAGACAGATTACGAATAAACTAACTCTTGTTTTCATCTCAAGCATAAAAAAGAGAGTGTGTGAGAACAAGAACGGGTATTTCTTGGAAAATGTGCTGAAAGTAGACACAGAACTCAGAAATCCCCACTCCTTGCCAGGGTGGATGGCATAGGCATAACTGGCTCGACCTTCATTTGACAAAACCCCTATTTTTAACTGACATTTCACAGTGCACAAACATATTTAAATCATCTTTCAAGATTGTTCAGACTCCCAGGGGAATGAATACTAAATTCCACATTGTAAGTAGTAATTCAGTCATACCAGTAATTTCACTTCTACTCAGATCTGTGCGCCTAAACCTGTGCCACCCACCCACACTCACGCCTGACGTAAACAAACTGGTTCTGATGGTTTTCTAAATCACGCTACAATAACCCACCATGAAACACTGTATTTCTCCAGCTGTCTGCTGCTGCGCTTCTGGTGCACATTCACTGATGCTCAGCCACCCTCAGTGACACTCAGACCTCTCAACCTGGCTTGTGCTCGGAGTAGGAAGCCTGTATCTCCAGGATCATTTCGTCAGCAGTGAGGAGGTGCAGTGTCCTCCAGTGGATGATGTCATCCTCCAGTGGATGATGTCATCCTCCAGCGGATACTGTCATCCTCCAGCGGACAATGTGGGGCAAGAACTCAAAGATTCTCAGAACAGTCTGCAGGAGATACCTCTTTCTGGGTTGGTTACATGGAGGTCTGGTTTCCTGTCTTGGGCTTTTATCCACTACTTAGATCTAATTATCAGAAAACTCTGATGTCTATGTTTTGAGTATTCCCAGCTATACTTGTTAACACAAGATAGCCGTGATTGCCAAAATTTCTGGACAAAAATTTTCAGATAAAATATTTATTTGGCAGAAAATGCAATCTAAGCCATTGCAGAATGCTTCAGTAATTCATTAGATTTTTCCAGATGGGAGGGGGATCCTCTGAATTTTCTTTAAAAACACTTTCTTACAGAAAAGACTTTCGAATTTTGGTTGTTATAAATATTTTTCAAATGTAAATGTTAATTTTAATATAAATATTTGCCATATCAATAAGCTTTAACTACTAAAATATCTTTAAATATCTTTAAACCAGCCAAAATAAAAAAGAAAATCAACCAATTAATTCCAACAGTTTGAATCAATCTCAATGTTCTGCTAAACCTGAAGCATACTCCAAAATTATTTTCTGTAAGAGACAAGCTAAGAAATCTATTATTTACCTACTCGTAATCATGATTTTTTTACAATCATAATCACAATGTAATCATTCATATATTTTCTTTTTTGTCAGAAAATACATTAAGAAAAATTAGATCCATTCACGATTAAACAGCAAGGTAACAGCTAGTGGAAAAGCAATAATGACCAGATTTGAGGATGTCTGCAAGATTGCTACCAAAAACATTCACTATACAATTCACAAATTAGTTTTGGGCTGCTGCCCGTTTTATGAATGGTCTATTCTTCTGTTTTTATTAATATTGTTGACTAGCTACAACAGGTGACATTTTTATCCCCTTAGGCTGTCCATTATCCAAATGAAGGGCCATCTGGAAAGGGATTCTGTTCACTGAAAAATGTGACAGAGCTGATGGCTTTTTAACTGCAAGTCATCTATGATTGCTGGTAAACACTGAAAATTAGCATTGATCCCCCTCAAATGAAAAAAACAACAACAATAAAGCACTTCAGACAGGCTTATGGAAACACCTTCTCGGCAGATGTGCATGCTAATTAATAATTGTAGATGGCAACCCTTCCTCATTTTTGTAAATTAATGCCAGTTGAATTCTCTAAAACAAATAAACATGACTACAGATGGGGCAGCTACTTGTATATGCCCAACACAGCATATGTAGACTAGGAAATGAGGTGGGCCTGAAATCTCTGCCATACTATAAACAAGTAGTTGACAAGCACCATTACCATAAGCTGCCACACTCGGAAAATCAGATAGTTCGTCCTTTTGCCCACCAGGTTACATTCTGGGAGGGCTTCCAAAGCTGGAGGTAGACGCCACATTGCCTCTTGTTTCGAAGGCATTCAGTACGGAGGCTACGGCTGGGATCAAGTCAAGAAGCAACCACGCACTAGGACGCGGAATAAGACTGCTACCCTTCAGGTATCGATAACTCCCAAAATTGTGGTTTGCACCAACAGTGAAAGAGGAATCATAACAGAAAATTAAAATATACTCCACTCATCTGTCTTCCAGCAGTACCGTGTTTTCCTTCCAGGGTGATGAATACACACCTGCAGTGAACATACTCGCCAAAACCAACTGGAAACTACCCTTTGGCTTTGCCGGAATGGAACCAGGCTCTCTAACACGATACCAGCAAAAACTCGGATAGGGCCTGGCACCTTCCGACAAAGTTGCAACCCACTATGAAAAGAAGCAGTTAAGATCACGAGCATCAGAAAATTGTTTTGTAGTTTCAAATATCGTCTGAGCTGACACATCATTATAAACAATTCTATTTTGTTATGAAACTGTGCAATATTTAGTAATTAAAAAACATTGGTTCCACTTAAATTGGACTCCAGCTCACCATCTTTTGAGCCACTGACTCAAAATGTGTTTTGGGGGATTTTTCTTTTCATCCTCTGAGATCAGAACTGCAGTACTCCATGTTTACTCAAGTACCTTTACGCTGGCACTGAAAACATGTACTAAAAAATCTGCAACCTACTTTGCCATCTCTAAAGACATTAAGAATATGATTATCTTGTCTTAGAAAAATCGTATCCGTCAGAAGCCACGATGACAACAGGACTAACAACTCCTGATTTCCTTCTGCCTACTTTCTCCTGTTGGAACCCATCAATACCACTCTTTCTGCCTCTGGTGCCCCAGGATTGAGAGTGCCTGAAGAGCAAGTTCGGCTAATGTAAGATTCCACCCTCTTGATCTAGCACGTGTGTGAGTAGAAGGCTTACACAATGTTCATACATCAAACTGATTGCAAGAAAAAAGTTAAGAGAAAAAAAAAAAAGGAAAGAAAATCTACAGTAAAAACATTGAAGCTTTCCAACGTACCAACAAATAGAAGCAATAGACTTTGTCAGAGCCCAAAACAGGAAAGGAGTTAGTTTTAAAGTACGGCTCTGCACACCATAGCAAACAGAACAATCAAATTATTGTCTGCTTGTCTAACACGAAGGCAGCATTATCAACAAACCTCCTGCAGCTAGGAGATAAGATGCTGGAGAAGAAGTACTGTAAAATGGTTTATCATGCAACCAACAATGATTATGTAATTTAGATATTTCATATATAATAAAAACCCGTCTAAATCAGAAAACATCAGACATGCAATAACAGGGCTTATTTACACTATGTCTGTGTCTCCAACCAATCATTGAATTCTCTCCATTTTTAAGAAGCAGCCTTTTAAAATGAAGAGAGCAAGTTAGATGCTTGGCATTACTTTTAAATTCAACCACACAACTGCTATGAATAAAGGGAAACCTCCTAAAGTATTCCTTAATAACGGGGACAGCAAACTGGCCAGGAGAACACTTGACTGATTTTTCCACAGCAGATTCAAAGTGCACTGTAATGTAATGTATTGAAAATGATTTCTGGTCCTCCCTGATATCACAAATCATAACCTGTACAAAGCCACAGGAGCGATCAAAGATCCGCCTGAGCTGTGATTCACACGCGCACGCACTCAGAGCTGGTACTGATCAGTGCTCTATAATCAGGACTGCACACGTTTTTCATTAGTTTCCCATTTCCTTAGAGCTGTGAAAAGAAAGAAGAGATGGAATCAAATGGAAAAAGAATGAAGTTGGTATATAAGGCCAGCACGCTTTTAAAGTCAAAATTCTACCTGCTCTGTGTGTGTATGGGTGTGTGCACACATATATTCATACTCCATTTCTAAGCATACAATATTTCATAAAGTAATCAGGGAAGAAGTCCCCTACCTCCCTTTCAAGAAAAGGTTTCTCAATCTTCAAATCAAAATGTGCAAAGCAGAATCCTACGTCCCATATTGAATGTATCATGATAATTAGGATCTTCTCCAAAGCATCATACTATGCAGAACAGTACCGTCCAAATAGCATCTTCTCCTTTTTATTAAGATGGAATAGTTATTAACGCCACTCCTGATATGTAAGTACCCACAATGTATCTACATGTTATTACTACCTAAAATACATAATTCGTCCATATACCAAGGTGCAGTTAGGAGAAGATTAGTACTTCTCAAAGATGAGTGGAACGTATATCTGGAATTTAGAATTATTTTAGTAAGCACGTGTGAATTACTCACCAGCTATGAAGTCTCTAACCTGCACTGAAGAAGAAATAATCAGAATTATCCTCTGAAGAAGATACATGAAGAATAAAAGCACAGATCAGAAGGAGGAGCTGAGATGGCTCTCATCATTAGCTGGATGCTTCCTCCACAGCTATTTTATTTGTAATATTACATTTCTGCTTAAATGCGATGCCGTAACTGAAGCTGAAAGTGAATTTTTGTTCCAAGAAAAGTAATAAACATTTTGGAAGATACATATCATACAGACAAGAGAGACAGACAGACAATTGTAAAACTACCAATTCCAGACAATAATAAGACACATTTTGCAAACCCTCTCCTTTTTATCTTTCTCCACCGACAAGTAAGCCAGCACTCAGAAATCTGGAGGAAAGCCTCCTGTGAGAAACGAAACAGATCTACATTAATACCACTAACTTTACTTGTTCCTTCATGGAAAATTTTCCAGTAACACAGGAAATACTTTCTCCATAGCTGTGTAAGTACAGTCATAATTACTTCTAAAAGAAAATAAAGGATAATCAGCTGGACTCCATGCTCCTCCTCTACTTATTTTCAAAGTACGCACCAATAAAATATTGGAACTTTGCAATTTTGGACTCTTTACTCATGTTTAAGTCCAGATGTACTTAAAGAAAGAAAAAGCAATTTCTAATAAAAATCTTCTTCAGGGTTAAAGACCTTGACCTTCTTTCCTGAACTGCAAGATATACTTGTGTGATTTTTTATTTTTTTTAATTATCTCATTATTTCTGGAATACCAGGAAAGCAAATGAACTCCTAACAACAACAATGACTGCTTGTGAGACTAGGGACAAAATGCCTTTGAAACATCCAACACATTTACATGCATTCAACTTCTTTAAAAAAAAAAATCAAACCAAGCAGCTTGTTCACCAAAGAACATCATCTTTCTAGCCATTGTTTATTTTGTACGTTTTGTATCAGTTTAAGAACGAGATTCTAGTGAACAAGACTTATCAAAACACCTGAAAATTATTCCTGACTTCCCTGGAAAATATTTGAAACTTGGTAGGTTGAGGGAAAGGAAAATCTGGAGGAAAGGAGGGACTCGAGAAAATCTGGAGAGACAGGAATTAACACCACTGTTGCCTTGTCTGTCTGAATAAGTACTTCTAACCAAAATTAGAGGAGGCTACGAACTGAAATAACATTAAATTTATTTAAATACTTTAAAAGATATCTTCAGTAGAAGAAGCCTTCAATTGGAAATGTTGCTGTGCTGATCTGAGCTTCACTGTACTAGATTTTCAGAAGCAGCCCACTTCTTTATGGCCTACTTAAGGAACCAGATCTGACACTTGGTCTGGTGTGTTTAACGATACGGTCTGGCTCTGTCCCTCTAACAGGACACCAGGAAAGTCCTTGGCTGTCACAGTCTTGCAGAAACAGCCCAGCTGGTTTCTTTTTCGGACTTGGAGCATAAGCTCTTACCACTAGCAAAGTTCCGCGCCACTCCTCGCACGTGACTGGAGGAAGCAGACAGCAACGCAACGCGGGAAATGCCAAACCCATACCAACATTTCCTGGGTATCGAGACCCAAGGACTGCAATGCCACACGCTCGCTTGGTTTGCAGTGATGTTATTACAAGAAAATGACAAAATTTCAAAAATGTTTTTAGTGTAAGAAGAGCTTTTCATGCTGAACGTGATGTATTTATCTCAGCACTACCAGTGGTGATGTTTATTAGACTACATTCCATACAGTCACTATGTGTATTTTTTAACGTTCTTTTAAATTTTAGGCAGTTTGTAGATAAAAATTCACAGCGTTATGGTTCTGCATGAAGACTGACAATTCATTGCAATTTCCAGCCATGACGGTTTGCCACTTCCAGGCTATGGAAAGCACGGACAGTTTTTAAACGCTTTACTTTTGACAGCTGAGTTAATACTGAATTCCAGAGGAAAAGCCAAACTTTGATTATTGACTAAAAAACAGCAAATGAAATGGGAATTCAGGTCATGGAGTGACACATTTGCTAAATGGTAAAACTATGACTGACTGAAATATTTTACTTGAGTTGGAATTAAAAATCTAATTTATTTCTTGAATCTTTTCTGTCAAAAGCAATCAAGAACCTATTTTGCATAGCAATTACAGCTGACAGAGGAACAAAGGGTTAACATGTACCATGTTTCTTCTTGCTCCCCACTGCTCAGAGGCAAAAAGAGGAACGGAGAGTTACGCTAGAATTTTTATAATGGAGAGGAGAAGGAGAAATAGCTAATAGCTTGGATAATAATTTAGCAATGACTTAGCAATAATTTAGGAATAAATTTGGAGATACATATATATATATACACGCCTCCCTATTCCTACATATTCCATGAAAAAGTAAATTTGGTAGTAATGTTCATTTAGGAAAAGATTATTTTTCTATGAAAAAAGTGAAATTCATTAAGTCTTCTAATATAGGGCAGGAAGGTACCTCAGAACCCTAGGTGGTCATAAAACCCATCTCCCTCAGCAAGGCAGGATAAGCTATACCAAAATGATTTCTGACAGCTGTTTCCTTAATCTGTTCTTGAAAATCTCCGGTGTGCAGAAAAGTCTGCAGCCTCCCAGGGTGACACATCCAAGTGCTTAACTATTGTTACAGCTAGAAAAGTGGTTTTAGTTGCTTTTCTTCCCTGATGTCCGATCTAAAGCTCCCTCCCTGCAAAAGAATCACATTACTTACTGTCCTATCCCCCGTCCTGATCTGCAATGGACATGGAGAACAATTTATTACCTTCCTGTCTGTGATAACCTTTCTTCCTTTTAAGACTGGTATCCTCTCTCATGTCAGTTGTGTTTTCCTGTCTAAACAAGCCCAGTTCTGTCAATCTTTTCTGAGAGATCATATTTTCTTTGATCATATCTGTTTCTATCCTCTGGACCGGCTCTGACCACTCTGCACCTTTCCTTGAATGTTTAAAATCTGACACGCTGCTACAGCCAAGGCTCTGCCAGGATGACTAATATTAGCAAATCCTGCAAATTTGCAGTAAACAGACAGCAGTATTTTCAGAAAGCCTTAGTCATTAAGAAGCTGAGACACATTTTTAACCCTGTAGATCCAAACAATGCTGTTTTTAAACTGGTGTGCCAAGAGTTGAAGCACATCAAGGAGACCTACAGCTTGCATCTAGGTCAGGGATTTTAATGTAATAAAAACTTCACTTAAACACTGTAAAATGAGGTAACAACAGAATTGGTCATGACCTCCCTCTGACAACAAACTGGTATCAAGTGTCAGTATTAAGAAAGTTGTCTGAGCAGCTCCATACGACGTTGAACCACTTCATGCTGCTCTGACGGAAACAAACACCATTAAACAGGCACATCTCCATTCTTTGGCATATTTCCGATTAAAACCCAGAAGAAAGAGAACTTGTATGAGCATTTGGACATGCACAAGAAAAAATATCACTGCATTAAACAAAAATATATTAAATAAAACAGAAATTATTCTTGTTATAGATTCTAGATAGCTCTTCCACTCTTCACTACTTTGAAATCAAATCTAATGTATGACTTCTCATCATCTCTCAGCCATAAATTTTACTAAGATCCCGCGAGTATTGCAGTAAACTCTGCATTGATTCATTGTTGATGTATGTATTTTAGGGTTCCAGTTACAAAAGTGCATGGCTATGTTAATTGTGTGTCTGGAAGCACAAAACTAACATATGCAAAAAGGCCTATTTAATCATCTTACCACCTTGTTCAGCCTACTTTTAATTCAGGTAACAGGGAACGGACTTTGGTTCTTGGGAGAACATTCCCAAATTGCACAGTTATTAAGATAGCACACAGTTAACACACAGTTATAAAGATATTATGATAGTAAAATTCCTTTTACTCTGCATCATAGCACTAAAATTAATGTAATTAGATGTGCTGAGCAAATGTCTCACTTGCTCTTTTCAATCACAGTAGTTCACAGATGTGGGAAAACAATTTGTATAAAGTCAAAACAACACAACATTAAAATTCTAACTTCAAAAATCTAGAGAATGCATGGGGAAATTAATATAAAACAGCAATAGTTCTTTTTTTCACACTAGTACAATGTGTAGACTTTCTCTCGCTACATTTGTTTGAAATAAGGTACTTCCATTACAGTGTGAGAAGCTGCACTAGGGAACTGACCAGAAATAGCCCATTAGCCACAGCTAATAAAATAAGCCAAAATAAATCTCATTGTTCATTTGAAAGGCATTTCCTTCAGTTATTAAAATTATTCAAATGCCTGCATTTGAAAGGGGTATTTTTTTCCTTTCTTCCAGGAAAAAAAGTTCACAAAAACTCCAGATCACTTGAGAGTACATGCATTTATTGCAGCTAGCATCATCGGAAACCATAGCTTAATTTATGATAGGATAAGTAGCCTCGCTGAGCCCACAAAGACAAATGAGGGCATTAAATTATTCTGTCTCAAACGAACGATAAAGGTTAGTTTTCTTAATGATTCCTGTGGTATTAATTATAAAATTTATAATGCTTTCAACAAAGTAAAATTGGAAAATTTCATTGTACAATAATAATAACAACTTCTTAAGTATTGACCTGTTATTGAAAACAAAGCTTTAAGTACCTGATGTTTCAGCGGGATAGAAGCAGCGGGATGTTTTGAAACAGCTCTGGTTTTACCTGCATTCCCATAGGAAAAGGAAGTATGGGGCAAAAATCCTCACCACAGCAAAATAGCTTTGAAGTTTTCCACTTAAAGTTATTATTGAAAAAAATCCATAAACATAACGGGCATTTTTAACTGTCTCCAAGTTTTTAACTTCAGCTGATTTCAAAGCAAGTAGAAAAGCTCAGGATGTTCAGCATTCTCGCCCACAGGACCTCTAGAAAGCAGATTTCCTTCATCAAAAGGGCATTGGATTAGCCAAAATTTTGGATACCTCGTCACTACGCCCTCCTCTTCCACCCCAGCACCAGGCTCCCCCGCCCTGTGGCAGTCCCTCGCAGAAGCCTACCCACCGGCTTGTTTTAGCGTAACGTGCAAGAAGCCAAGGCAGGTCTGGACAGGGAAGGCCACTCTGCAACGACGAGCCCCTGCTGTGCCAACGCAAAAAAGCAATATGAACCGCCTACCAGCTGGGAGTACCCATCCTAGTGGAAATTAATCTGAAACTCTGCTATTTTGGGGGTCACGCACCTCTCACCATCTCACTATTTATTACTTTTATTTCTTCTTCCCTTTGGCTATTTTCTCTGGCAGTCTTCTCCACATCTGCACTCCCCTTCACCTAGTTAAAATTACTGAGCCACTCATCAAACGACCGTTCACTAAATATATGGCTGAATGTATCTTAGAACACAAATTTGAGGGCATGGCATTTTAATTTGCTGAGCAATCACATCCAAATCTCACCCAGAGCATCATGCAAACCTAGGAAGGCAGGAAAATCAGTGATATTGCTATAATGTCTCCCTTTGTTGCAAGACACTGGTAGTTTGCATAGCAGGGCTCTGAGCTGTGAGAATCTTCAAGCTCACACTCACAGTGGCTTTAAAGCCAGAGTGCAGACTTCTGCCTACATTTTTCATGGACAAGGCTTTCCAAATAACAAATATAAAGTTAGCATATTACTTTTCTCAGAAATCTATACCACTATATTGTATTAATTATCCCTGCAGTGTGCAGTGTTACTAAAATTAATCCTGTGAATTAAGGGTGTACATATCAAATGAGATCCTGTTCATTCAGAAATATTAGACTAATACTTTGCTCTGTTATTCTTCCATTGAAATACCTCAAATAGTACTAAATACATGAGAAATATTTAGACGTTTTTAATAAGTCAAAAGGGCAAACAGTTTGTGGACATGAAAAGACAGAAATCCCACAGTTTCGGGGAATTGTACAATGAGACTGTAAATTCATTGATTATAATGAATTTTTCCAGTGAGAATGTCTCCTAGAGGATCCCAAAATGGTTTTTACTGGAAGAGGGAATGACTGAGGGGAGGGGGAGCAGGAACACGTGCTGGCTTCCAGCCTACCTGACAGGCTAGAGGGAATTATTATCTGATGATAGATAATAATAAAACACTCCTCATTATCTCCAACAACTTCGAAATTATAGGCAAAACCGTGCAACTTCTCTGACATCTAAACACCTAACTCTATTTTGTTTTGGCATTTATCTGCATCTCAGAAATTTCAGTGGTGGTTTCAGCTATCGTAAGAAAGCTGACTTTTTTCTTTAATCTGTAACATACTGTATTTTTGTACCACAAACCTGAGAAGTGCTCTTTTCCCCTTAGCAGAATGAGTCCCAAGACATCTAGACAAAGGCCCGGGGCTTCCTCACTCTGTCTTCCGCAATGTCCTCCCTGGCCCCTTCCGCAGATGTAGCTGTTACCTCGGCTCGCTAACAGCCCGTGAAGAGATGGATGACGAGCCCCGAGGGTGGCTGCCGCACCAGTCCCGCTCCGCAGCTCACCCAGTAAGGGCAGCTGAAGCATCGCGTCGTCCGGACTCACTGTGTCGTGGCGGGTGTCAGCCCACATCGCCTGGGGCCCGTGAAACCAGGCGCGCTCCAGCAGCACAAAGCGATGTCAGAATAATAATCCGGCTGCGTTATTAGTCATGACTGGGGGAGTTAAAACTTACAGTAGCAGTGTACAAATCTCCTAATGAGCTCTTTGCTGCCTCATGAAAGGAACAAGCCCTCTGACTTCTAGAATCCCACCAGCAAACATTGGACATGCAGCTGACAACTGCTACATGGCAGAATAAGGGCTATTTCCCGCGTAGTTCTTACAAGTACACATCAGACCTGTGCGATAATCGAAAGGCAGCCATCCGAACTCTAACCGAAATGACAGATAGATGGAATATCTGAAAGTTCACATCACTGTATTCAGGAAAGTCTTCCTAACATCTATTCTGACGTGACAAAATAGTTAGAAAGCTGCAGAGTCCCACTCCAGCGGGGTTTAGTGAAGAGAACCTTGGGCATTTGCTTGCAAATTTGCTCCTGACCAACTTTAGCCTCCAAGGGGAAATATCATCTTTCCTTTTTCCTTTTACTGGCTTATTTATCCCCCCCCTCAGCACTGTAATAACTACGTGCGCCTTCAGAGGACCTGAACAGCTTATTCTGTAACCCACGTGTTTTGGAGAAGGTTGGTGCAAATGTTCTATTCAGTTCTTCTAACCATTAAAATCAGGGAAGTTGCTGATAAAAAGACAATGGTGTTTTTGGATATAAGATTAAGAGTGAAGCACTACAGGGTTTTTTATAAAGACCATCCATAAGAAGATAGTTTTTTATTTTGTAATCTACACCCAAGGCTGATGATGTGAAAAAGCATCATGTCATATAGCTGCAAGAGTCACGATCCAAAGCCTAATTCCACCGTTGGTGAATTGACTCTTTAGTGTGATGAGTGTACCTGATCTCAGGAGCCCCAAGGGACAGGAAACCAGCTCTTTTAACTATACAATCAGCTATTCTGACATTCTCAAAACCAAAGAATTGCCAGAACGATGGAGATTTCATAGTCTCTCTAGATTTACCTCGAGAACAATCAATTACAAGTCTTTGAATTGCTGTTGACTCCTGCTTTAAACGAAAACCACGATGAGCTTATGGCAAGGGAAACGTTACTGGTATTGGAGATTTGGGGATATTCAAGGAAATTCAGCTGCAGTGAGAAAGACTGACAGTATTACTGAAGTTACCCTTTACAGCCCAGAAACAGTCGGGAGGAGAAAGAACTGAACCACGGGACAAACTGACAGGTCTGTTATCCAGCCTAGTGAAAAGTTTGTATTAAAGCCTAATTATCTGAATAACCCTAAGCTTTAGGGAATAAAGAATGCACTCAGCAACAGACAATTAACCACTATTTGGCTGGCGTCACTTATGCTAATGAGATCCATGCTCCTTACTTGAAAGATATACAAACAGATGTATCAAAGGGACTTAGATGCCTAAAAGCCTCTCGTGATGTGTGTCATTAGCACCTAATATAGCCTCATAAAAATACATCTTGGTCAAGCAAACTTACTAGGTTCTTACTCTCTAAAGTATGACACCCCTTTTTAATTTTAAATTAGAAGCTCCTTATATTTCTTCTTGTGTTAAGAAGGTTAAGAATGAAGATAAAAGGAAAATGAAGACATGACAGTTTATATATATATATTAAAAAGTCAGTTTGCACTTTCAAAAAATGCATGCTGATGAAAAATTAATCACACCATATTTCTCATCATCCTTGTGAAACAGAAACCCCGTCTCTACAATGTGCAGTATAAACCAAGGTCAATACAGGAATTTCGAAAGTATTCTTTGCTTCACGTATTATGTTGGGTGATCTATACCTCGGTTTGAACACTTCTCTCCTTACGCCTCCCACACCAGCCGGCACAGTCTCGAGCAAACCCTGGTGCCTGTCAGGATGAACAGAAGCAGCAGCGGGCTGGGAGTCCGGTCCTTGGCATGAAGGATGTGTTCAGTCGCTGCAGGGGAGAAGCCCAGCAGCAGTCTGACGCAGCCCAACAGACTAAAGGTGTCATTAACCTTCAAACCATTAACACATGCTCTCTTTAGGATTTGTCTAAATTACTGTATGATAATGCTGGACTATCCAAAAAAATGCCTTCAAAATGTAAAAAAAAAAAAAAAAAATCAACTTAAGCAAAAGCATGTTTTTGAATTGAAAGCAAATAAATATTGTTATGTGAGCCATGGAACATTTATTTCAGATGCGTTGTTTCATCGTTCTAGTTTGATTGGTTTGGGTTGATGGGATTACAGGGAGGTAAAATTGCTTTGCTGCCCTTTCAAAGACCCGTCAGCGCTTGAAGAAAGTCTCCCCTCTCCTTTGACTGCTTTTGCAAGCGCCACCAAGTCTAAGTTTACGCTCATTCATAACGTGCGCAGCAGTTGGGTCTCTTGCCAGCCCGACAGGCGCGGGCAGCAGCGGGACAGCTGGCAGGACGGCTCTCGGAACCAACACACGGAGCGACGGCCGGCGCAGGAGACGCAAGCGGCTGTGCCTTCCCCCGGGCAGCGCTCCGGGAGCTGCGGCGTGCCGGGTGGCACACGCAGGACCAAGCAGCACAGCTCTGCGTACGTACCTGAGGCTGGGATATTTTGTCCAGGGGAACCATGTTTTTTAAAATCAAAACAACTGAGAGAAGTGGAAAGAAGAATATGTAATACAAGGCTGAAATCAGCCTCAGATATGTGAAGAAAATGTTTGGGTTTTTTTTTTTTTTGCATAAAAATGTTATTGCATACATTATACAGCCTCCTTGATTTAACTGCATGCTATCTAGAGAATTCAATTAGGCAATGTAGCAGATTTACTTGTTTATTTACACCTCCAGCCATATTAAAAAAATACTTTCCTCTGGAATACTTAAGAGTATTGCCTAAGCAGTCAGCTGGGACTTTCCTATTAACTGATGTTCCCGAAAGCCTGAGGTCCTAATGTCCTCCTTCTCCACCACACAGAATCCATGGCTAAGGCAGTGAGCGCTCAGAATTATTTGAATGCAGACGCCAGCCAAGTCCACTGTGGAAGCTTTCCCTCTGCAGTGCTATTTGCTTGCAAAATGCTGCTTAAGCGAGATGATTCTGCCCTCAGAGCACGTTTCACGTGGCTCTCTCAGGCCTGCGCTGGCGAGCCCACCAGCAGCAGCTTGTTGCCGTCAGTGCTACTGCACGGCTCCTGCTTGCTGCTGACGGGAGCATGGATGAAGCCCGGAGCTTTCCAGGGCAGTAGAGCAGAACTCCTGGTGCTCTGCGTGAGTTTAGACTGTGGTGCTCAGGAAGCAGTCAAAGATGGGGATGAATTTTAGCAAGAGCATCACAAAGTAAAAGCCATGGAATTTCAATTCAGTTGTTCTCCCGATACTGGAAAAGAGATAATAATAAAATATCAGCACAGGAAACCTGAGTCCCAGGAATATGCTCCTACATCAGCACACAGACTGCGAACACCGCGAGGTCAGCCTAGCCCACTGGTGCCTTCAGTCTCATCTCCGTGAACAGCCTACTTACTACCTGTTGTCTTGTGTGGGGATGATACATCTCCACCAATGCCCTAAGCCAGTTATGCTCTGGCGTAGATAAGAGAGAAAGGCTTTCCTGACTCCTTTTGTGGTTGGTGAAGGCTCTGAACCATGAAATTTTATTACTGTTATTTTAGTAAGAACTGCAAGTATCCTGAAACAATCCAGGCTTTTTAAAATTCCAGCTGCAACTTACTCCCCATGGCACGAATCCAACAGGCTTTAAATAAAACGTACAGAGAAATTTTTCCTCTTAGACTCTTTGTAATTTTCCTGCTGTTATTTCTAAGGATAACTTGTCCTTGTACTCTAAAAAAGACATGATCATCACAAGGGACCCTAAAATTAACAGTGAATTTGAACAGAAGAATTACCCAAGAGAAACATCCTGTTCCCAGTTTTGCCATCTGTTTTGTTTCTACATGATTCTCGGAGAGAAAGAAAAAGAATCTATTAAGCAGAGCATATATTTAATATTTCTTATTATATGAGATATAAAGCTTTACGAAAACGTGTCTTCAAAAGGCTGCAACAGAAGAATGTGGTTTGAAGCTTAAAGCAAAGAAAGTGTTAATTAACACACATAATAGAAATGGTAATAAAATGACAGTACAGCAAAAGATGAGAGGCAACGCTGTAGTTCCCACTGTACCGCGCTACGTCACAGCACTCAGTCTCAGGAATCGAAGGGCATAAGAGGAGAGAAAAAACCTCATGCCCTACTGTGCTAGCAAACATCAGAAGCTGCCTACAGCAGCTTCGCTGAGCCGGTCTCGTATTTAACCCTGGGACGGTTTAAGAGCCGTGGCTAACGGTCAGATCAGGCAAGCTGTAACTCTGGGTGCAGAGCCGGCCAAAGGGGAGGCTGCAGAAGGTAATCAGCCAATCTCGCAATTCAGCGGGGGTTTTATAGCAACAAATACGATTGGTAAGACTTTCTATAATCTTAATGCTGCAATTTGTTCTTGAACTTCTGTAACGGCATGCCATTATGCAAATTTGTGTTGTAAGCAACTGCATTTTTCATTGTTAGAGGTTGTCCACTGATAAGCCTGAACACATCGCAACACCGAGAGGAGCACAAGGCTCCTCAAGAGAGGCGAAGTCGTTCACTGCCCAGCACCAAGCACAGAACCTCTCAGGATCCGGAGAGGTGGTGAGTTTCACTGGGCTGGCAGTGAACACATCAAAGGCACCCTAAGAAAAGCCTCTCAAATATATACATATATATATATGAAAACGAACTAGCAACAGATATTTAGGATTTCTTAGTGCTATATTCAGTTCTCTGAAATTGCCAATAATTTTGAGGAAGGAGAGGAGCTGGTAAGGAGCCACGATCCTGCATCAAACAGCAAATTTTATTTGGAAGTTGGGATTTGTCCATCTCCTGTTTTCCTCTGCATGCTGAAGTTCCAAACCAGCCAGGTACTACTAACAACAAAGATGTTCCAAAGAACCAGCAGCAAAAACTGCCATGTAAAGTAATTTAAAAACCTCTGTTCGTAGTAAGCCAAGACTTGGACATCTGTGGAAACAGCCTTGAAGTTCAGAGGGAGTGGGACTGTACATAGGGGAGAAAGGCAAACTGCATGTTTGACAGATTTCTGTTCCAAAGGAGACTCTCTCTATACTCAGGATTCTGTGGAAAAATGGAAAAATTTTGAACTCCTTGGAATTCAATACCTACAGCTCAAGCAAGTGTCAGGAATGGTACAGAAACTGAGGCAGAAACGTAAGTAAAACTTGCTGCTGTGTTAGATCTGGTTTTCAGATAATGAGATAAAATTGATTACTTTTTCCCTGGGTCTCGGGTTCCTCGGTTAGATAGTGTTTCCTTATTTCCAGCTACGCATTCGCAAATTTAGCAAAGCAGATCAATGGACACCCTTCATGTAGCTGCAGGGCCGCCCAGGCGTGCTCAGCTGAGCAGTCAGGATTTCCAACGCGGAGATGTCAGCTAAAAGCCATGTTTCACTTGGAATGCAGAAAGCAAGACAACGCAGCTGCAGAACCTGGGCTCCCGCACCGCCCGAAGGGGTTCCAGCCACCGCACCAGGCGGACGGCGGGTCTTTGGGGGTGTCACCTGGGTGGCTGCCATTTTGGTCATCCAGATCACGCGCTTATTCTCCTAAATAAATTCTCCGCCTCAACAGATGGGCTGTAAGCTGCTCGCGTCTTTTGAAGTCTGGTACCTCTCTTCTGGGGTGGGGGTAAGAGTGCATTGCCTGCTCCAGCTGTGCTCCGGGAGCAGCCCTGCAAAAGAAACATTCTGGGACAGTACCTGCTGAATCAGCTGGGCTTTCTGAAGTCACCAGTCCTAATCCCACACCCTGTGGTCTCAGGCCCCAGAAAAAAGTGCCAGATACAGCTCTTCCCTAATTACCTGTTAAGACCACTACCAAAAATAAAAAATTGTGATTTCAGGGGAACGTACGTGCTGAATCAGCTGGGCTTTCTGAAGTCCCCAGCGCTAATCCCACACCCTGTAGTCTCAGGCCCCAGAAAAAAGTGTCGGATACAGCTCTTCCCTAATTACCTGTTAAGACCACTACCAAAAATAAAAATTTGTGATTTCAGGGGAACTAAACACCACTGAACTCCATACTCCAGCAGACTGAAATATACTGGATTTAATGGAACTAGAGGGAGTTCGAGGGACGAGATCAGATGGGTTAGAAGTTACTACTGCTACAAAATTTATTGGATAATTTAGACACCATGAAGATTATGATCAATCCTAGTCTGAGCACGCTGCTGAAGTGCTATGCAGAAGATTATACTTGGAGAGAGAAGACTTACTTGTTTAGTGGGAATAAGCCTTCCCAGCAAGAAGAAAGCATTCATTACTGATGAAAAACAAATAATTTGCTCAATTTGCAAAGGATTCTATGAATCACTTCAGTCTGCTCCTACACTTTTGCTGAGCACATCCTAAGAAAACAGAGCAACACATTTGCTTCTGCAACTGCCTGCAAAGGAGGCAAGACAGAAAAGAGCGCGGAGCATCACAGGGGACCATCGGGGCAAAGGTGCCTCCGAGACAGCTCTTGTTTCAAGAGCAAAGTTGGCAAGTGCTTGATTTCTGCTACCAGGAGGGCCTGAATGTTGGCTGTTTGGCTTCAGCTAGCGTGAGAGGAACAGTCAGTAAAGGCTTGTACCTAAAATTTCTGCAGAATCAACAGCCTCACAAACTGAGCTCTAAGCAGCATTCACGTTGCAGCAAATCTCCCGTGGCAAATCTCTTTGATAGCACCACCATTTCCTTTCTCATCGATTCAGCTGCCTCGTGTTTCCGCACCTCTCCCTGTTACCAAGGCTAGAAATTAAAATCAGGGAGAGTAACATCTTTTTCCTTGGCTTTGTTTCTGGGGAAAAGAAGTGGGTAACCACACAGGGGACACTGCTGTGATTTGTCCTTTTAGAGAGAGACTCCCCAGCGCTAATTCCACGTGCAACTTTTCACACGACGAATACCAGGTGGGACAGACTGATTTTCACAGTTTCTTTGAGGTGGGATAGTATGTTGTTACCAACTTGAATTTGAGTTTGTTCATTTGCAGAGCTGAAGAGTTTGTCATGAAGATGGGCAGAAAGAAAAAGAGGAATTGAGAGGATAATCTCTGCCATGACAGAGCTGTGCCTGGGAAGGTCACACAGGATTTTTTTCCCCAATTCACCCTTCGCCTTCTTTGACACTGAGACTAAAAGCAGGAATACAAAATTCAAACATTTTTCCTCTCTCAGATACATAATCTAAATAATTAAGGTAGCTAAAGCACTTGATTCCCATGTAAAACTGATCTCGTGATGATTTCTATGGAGAACTCATGCACCACGATTACTGAAGTCCGCACCGTCAATGCATTATTCATCGCCACAAAGTGCACATGCCATCTTACTCTCAAATGACCCTCATTATTTGGGATAGTCCTCATTTTACATTCGCATTCATCTCTGTCCCATACTGAGGTTACCATCTGGTCATTTCTTTCTTTACCGACTCAGTCTGTTACTTTTATATAAAATTCATTCAAAGCTGAGCACTAACCAATTCTCTCAAATAGCTTCCATAAACAAAAATAAATATACTGTCTGTGATTACAAAAGACAGGCAATCGGTAGGCATTTAAACATCCCACAGTAGCATTAGAATGAAGCCAAGGTTAATATAATCAGTATTTGTTTCTCTAATAAATCTTCCCACTAATTTTTGATGTTCATAACATACAAAGCAAAAATGAGATCCACTAAGAAGACGTATCAAAATATAGATAAATCTACACATGCAAACTTTAACCTACACAATATACAAAGGTGAACAGATCATTAGCCAAGAAAGGGATAAAGAACAAATGCCATGAAACAGCAGCATCATCTAGGGGATTTCGCACAAGGGAGGACCACAAGAGAGCTTTCCTATTGGTAGTCCAGACAAAATTCTCAGCTTATTTCATCTTTTATATTTTTTTTTTCCTGAAGACGTCAGTGCATCCACAGCAGCAGAGCTGGGCCAACACTATCAGTTATTCACTTGACTGGAGGAATCCATTTGCTCACACTGCATTTCTGCCCATTCTGGTTCATTTTTTAGCAACTTTCTAACAACCTGCTTGCAGGCAGGACCAGTAAACCAGGACCACGGAAGCAAGAGAAACAGATTGCTAGTAAAGGAAGAGTCACAAATGGGAAGACGGAAGATACAGAGCTGAGAAATGGCCCTTCTCTTGCTTACAAGAGCTTCTGCTCACAAGAGAAACCCCCCCAGACTGCACTGTGTTCAGCCCTAGGAGCCTGAGAGGTGTATTTCTGCATCCAACTTTCAAGTTTTAACATACCTGTATCTTGTGTAAACTGAGATAGAAAGTTGAGTGAATTGCGGAGTCACGCAACCCTTTTTGTAAGGGTTGAGAAAGGGCAGTGAATTTAAGCTGGGGGTTGTGGTTGGAAGTTTCAGAATTTTTGTGACAAACAACAAGGCACAGGTGTCACAGCTTCCACGATTTTGCTCCTCCCCTGCAGCTAAACATCCTTTTTTACAGCTATGCTTTCCTATTAAAAAATTCAATGGGCAGAAGACGTTTTTTCCTTGCTACCTGTATGTATTCATGATTTTTTTATCAGTTGAACCAT
Organism: Opisthocomus hoazin; assembly: GCF_030867145.1. Taxonomy (NCBI): domain Eukaryota; kingdom Metazoa; phylum Chordata; class Aves; order Opisthocomiformes; family Opisthocomidae; genus Opisthocomus; species Opisthocomus hoazin. The sequence continues at coordinate 9,855,834 of NC_134436.1, forward strand.
TAGACTTTCTGCAAATTAAAATTTTTAAAAAAACTTTAATTGGCCTTTGCTTTTTTTAAAATGCTCATCTATCAAAGCTGAAATATTTTAACCACAGTTTTAAAAGCGTATGAAAGCCTCGTCTTGGTTATGGCTTTATACCATCACTTCTGCAACGACACCAGCTCCTTCACAGAGGACGTATGTCCTCCGTAGGAACGAGAGTTCGCTGACACCGTCCATGACGATCAGCCCTACCTGCCAGGTACTCAGGAAGTGCATGAGAGAGGTGCCGGGCTTCAACCTCAGCCATCACTGTTGTATTTCACCACATGAACCACCATCTGCCAGACAGAAGCCTGAAAACAGAGAAAAAAGGGGAGCATAAGCACTAACTATGCTTAATGCTGGGAACTGGAGCATTATTTGAATCAACAAATTTAAGGTTTTGCTTTTTCTAAAGTCAAGAAATTTTTGTGAAAGGTAAGTCTTAAAGGACAATTTTCAACTAATTTTAATTAATATTTCTTTAGAAATGGTTTCTTTTCAGTAGCTCTGCAATTTATGGCTGGGTTTTTGTGTATACTCCATCACTGCCTCCTGCAGTATAATTCACCTTTCGTCTCTGCAAAATTATGAATGAGTGTTTTGGTCTCCTTGCTCTTGCCTTTGCCCTTCCCATTCTCCTCTGCTAGAATCCTCAGTATTGTTCAGCACTTCGAGTTCAAACTCATCTTATTCTTGTAAGGAATATTATTAAGAGCTTTGACTGGGATTCCTACTTTAGATTTCTCAGTTCGATTAATAGAAAATAATCACTCTCACACTCTCCCTCTCCGGTGATTTGGTTAATTAACTGGTGGAAGCAGCACAAATAATTTCTACACCAGTGTACTTATTGTTTTAAAAATTATGCAAAAATTAGTCCCTTACTAGATGATTAGGTTTTTAGATCTGCTAATGAACAACAATAGTCTGCCACTGCCATCTTTTAATTTACTTTTAATCACCAGCTAAGTAACAAAGAAGTGTCTTCTAAAATAATTAAGACTACATATCAGGTCTCTGTAGGATGTCAACAATAAAGGGGTTAATGATGCATCCAGTCATCATGGAAGCAATCAAAAAATGTCTTGCTTTGAACAATGCAGCACAACTCTCACTATCTAAATGCATCTGTGCCAGAAAATTCCCACAGCTTTACAACATTTTTCATCCTGTAGAGATCACACACACACACAGAGACACACACAAACTAACGATGGAAACCACCTACGTAACAGGGCAAAGACTCAAATTCAAATATCTGTGAAGAGCAGCCACTTTCCTCTGCCTAGACAGAACTCTCTCAGCATCATAGTATGACCTCAGCTGCGCCAACATGACACAATAAAAGATGCCTAACAAAATATAGCACTTGGAGGCATATAATGCATTTTTTTCTCTCATAATATTAACGTCTTCCTGCACTCATCTTCTTTATATATTCAAAAATGAAAATTTCAAGAACTGAAAATTACTTTCCCAAATCTTTATTCCAGAGAGATTTTCTAAAGTCTCTGTGACACATACAAGCAAACCTATTCTGGGGTGCAAAAAGGTAATAATTTTGCTTTGAATATATTAACTTTTAGTAGCAGTTTTGTGGATACATATGATGTCTATGTTTGCTGCCATAGAACTAACCCACCGTAATTCTAGGACAGGATGCTCATTGATTTTTTTTTTTGACACAAATCAGGCTTGAAAGCCGCGTGCGTGCGTGTGTGTGTGTGTGCACGTGCGTCTCCCTTGACCCAGCCGTCAAGGATGTGGACAAAAGGCAGACTATACGGAGTTGCTATGTCTTTTTGTTGAAAAATTTAAAAAAAAGATGTAGATAAAAACCACTCCACTTAAATGTCACTGTTGTTACAGTGTGAGAGACTAACAGATAATCAGAGGTTCTGGAAGGGAGAGGCAGGTACTGCCCTTAAGATTACCAAAACATCTGTAGTATTTAGAGTAGCATCCCATTGAACAATAAATGCAACAGAAAGCTCGCTTTAATTCTTGACAAAGAAAGTAAATTGTCTAAAAATGCTCCATTATGAAGAATCCAAAACATGTATTGGCACTCCAGAGAGCTACTACAGTCTAATGCATGTGCTCCCTTTTGAAAAGCGTCTTTTCAAGCAGAGCATGGTTTGGCCCATGGGAGCGCAGGATGCAGAGCGCTGTTAGGAGACTGGTAGAAAGCCATCTGTGCTCTGGTTGAAAAGACTTTAGTTAATGTGGAAAAAAACCATACAATTGCTCTCTTCACAGCTTCTATTTTCATTTGGAGAATAACATGTGAAAACAATGTAGAAATGAGAGCTGGCAATGGCCAAATAGGTCACTCCATCCACCTTCGAATCAGTACAAGATAGTTCAGGCATAGCTGTCACACCTTCTACCATACCAGTCACATCACACCCTCTCTTCCTGCCCGTCCCCCCGCCTGTCCTTCCTTTTTTCCAGAGTGTTGCTCGTTTTACATGAAGTATAAAATCTTTGTGGTAACAGATACCCATGACTGTCTATGTTTGTACTGTGCCTAAAAATATAGGCTGAAAATCACATAGCCTTTCCAGGAACTATAAGAATAGTAACAAATGTAAGAATCACATTGACCAGCCCAGTTGAAACCAGTTGTGGTGGTCCCAAACGGTGTGGCAGCTTATTCCCTACTGTCACACTCATCTGAGTTTTACATTCACTGTGCACGTTGTATTCTCACTTTCATCTCATTAACTCTAATTAACACTCTTTTAACCATTTTCAGTAATCCTCTACCTTGTTTTGTTTTTCCATTCTCTAAAGACTGTTCAATAGCCCATGCATGATTCTGGAGTTAATCTGATGTTAATTTTTAACAGCTATTTGTAGAGCATCCCGAATGCAATCTGCAGGTGCAAGAGAAAGAGCTTCACCTATTTGTGCCTTGATGTCTCCATGTATCCAAACAACCATTAGAGCCATTTCTCAGCCACGCTACTTTATAAAATCCTTGCCCACTGTCACCAGAAGCTTTCGGCCTCCTACAGATTCCAGTGTTATGGAGTTCATCCAGTGTTCCTTCACCACGCTTCGCGTTTTTCCTTCACTGATCACTATTATTATTATTTCTATTCTGTGAAGCCTAGCACGGTCTGACTACTGCTGCCTTATGACATACCAACCATAGAAATGTGTCATCATTTTTTCACGTCTCTTAGAACCTTTTCAGTTCTTGTTGAATAACTTCATTATTGAATGAAGCCTCTTTAAAGGAAACTGCTCAGCAATTCTAGAAAATCAAACTGCCTATTAGGAGTTACAATAGGCATTGAAGATGCTGATTTTAAGTATTGCTTTTGAAAATCTTCACTCGGATGCTTGTTATATAAAGATATGAGATTACAACTATGGAACAATATACATAGTAATGCTTGATAATGGAAGCTTTTTAAAAACTTTTTAAAAAATAGTGTGTGAAAATATCTAGAGCAAAACTGTCCCTAATTTATAGGCTGCTTTGCAGGATGAAACAGGTAATTCAAAGAGGTTTGCAATGCATATTTCACAAAGAGAGCCATTATTTAAACTGTAATTAAATACTCACGGGTTGGTTTGTTATTTTTTCCTCTATACATACTTTCAAAAATTTCTCAAAATACAAGTATAGTTAAATTTGGAAGATGCAAAAAGATGAAAAACTTGTATACAAACCCCTGCGATGAAGAGGCTGACTTCTCAGCTCTGTGTGACACATCTATTTTCTTCACAGATTTCAAGAAGGAAGAGATGTCAGCTTCGCAGTTACATGTATTTTGTCACCTTGCAGTACACGGGGTACAGTTCTGACTATCCTATACTAGGATGGCTGAGGAATTTGTTCCTTTTTTGAATATTAATGAGTATCATTATGGTTATGAACCATTAACTGCACCCATGGGGACGCTCCAGAGGCGGTCTGTGTCTCTGATGAAAGGCAACGTAAACTCAGAAGCACATTGTCCACCATATGCACAATGGTCCTCTGCCTTTCATTCTCCGGTAACAAAATGGCTCATGTGTATTCAGGAGACTTCAAAAGTGAAGCCAAAAGACTGAGACTCAGAGTGGTCCTTTCATGCCTTTGATGTACAAAGCAAATCAGCCTGAACTCATCAGAGACTACTGATGACAGGGGCTGGGCTAATCTTCGAATGATCAAAGCATTCAAAGTCAGTGACATTTGCAAGGAAATTAATGATTCCTCCATAAAGGTTTTAACCATCCTATAAACAGCATAAATGTGGAAATCCTTAGATGGTTGGTACCATTAAGTACAGCAAATGTTACTGAAAATAATCACAATGGTGCCTCATTTATTAAGAAACTGTTCCCCGCATTCATTTACATTCCACTGAACAGATTGTATGAAAGAGGGGTTTTTTTCAGTCTGGTTAACGTTCTTTGAAATGAGAAATTACACACTGAAAAGCAGTACTTTGTGTGTGTCATGTCACAGAATTACAAGGGATCATTATCCAATCTTTGAGACACAGAATTATTACAGATTTATCAATTGTTTCTACTGATGTAAAAGGTCTGATAATGGCACGACGTGCCTGACTAACAAGAACTACTATAATGAAGTTAAATGCTTTAACTTGTTTAATGATTCTGGTGGCAATTATTACTTATCTGGGACCGGAGAAGAAATTGTAAAATATGCTGTTATCCTTGATACGATTGGAGGTTAAAGGGTGAAACCGTAAATTCAAGGTTGGCATTTGCTTTTTAGAAGAGATTTGTTAACGTTGTTAAATATGCTGAAGTCATATTCATGCTGGCAGAAGATAAAGCAACCAATCAAGTTTTTTCAGTAGAATGTCTCTCCCAGCCTTTGTACTCAGTTGCTTTATTTAATAACAGCAAGACGGTGTGTGAATTATTAGGTTCCCTAAGTAGTTTTAGGAGTATTTTACCTTTTTACTCTATAGCCTCAAGACATTCTCCTATCAAAGAAAAATATAGGTGAACAATTGCTCTCGCTGTAATTAAGCAAGATTTTGACATGTGGTCAAAAGAGGAGGAACAGGAATAATTGGGACACACTTTTCCCACCTCTAGTAAGTACTGAGGTTGATTATAGTAGTGGAGTGTCTTGCCTTCAAACTTGTATGCATGCAACTATGAAAGCAGACTAGAAATTATTTGTTGTATTATGGCAGCATCAGGAGTATAAATCAATTTTTGATACACAGAGTAAGACACACCTATAGGTTTAGCTAAATGGCCCCTACTAATACTTCAGTGGTCACCACAGACCACTTCCAGCTGATTTTTTTTTTTTTTTTTTAAATACTTCTGTCACAGATTGTTCAACTATTTAAGCTCTGTCCTGTTAGGAAAACAACAGTTCTGCCACTAGTAAAGATGGAATTTCTAGAGGTTTTCAGATGATGTCTCTTTCTAACGTGCATGTCAATACCCTAAGAGAGCATGGATGGACACACCTTAAGAGCAGACTGCTTAGTCAGCAAGGTGGTCTTCAGTCTGGCAAGCAGGCTTTAGTTACTCTGTCCTTCAGTGTCTGTGGGTGATACAGCAGTATTTACGTGGAACACACACAGTTCAAAATCCCCCTATGTGCTGAATTTAGTTTGAATGGACAGATTTCAGTCTACTCCATCAATTCCTACTTACAATTCTAGAATTCAATAATTGAATTGATTTGAGACCATACTAAGTGTAACAGAACGTGATATTCTTTCTAGTGTGTGAAATTTTCACAATTTCTCAACACCAAAGAGTTCTGTAAGTAGACCAGCAAATAGATTTTCCTGCCATATTGCCATTCTGTGAGTCTAACCATTGGTGTTAAGAAAAAAAACCCATAATAACTTTACTTGCACTCAAATGCATTGCTCTGGTTTCAGGTCAGTTAGGCTGATGAGGTTTTGCCCCTGGGTGCTCATTTCCACATCATATTTGGATTTGCGTTTCTCACAGATCTGATCAGAACCTTGGTTTAGTTAAAATCAGAGGATGACAAGATGGTTCAGGCTGGAAAGGACCTCAGGTCTGTAGTCCAACCTGTTGCTCAAAGCAGGGATAGCTCTGAGGTCAGACCAGGTTGGTCAGGGTTTGTCCAGTCTCATCTTGAAAACCTGCAAGAACAGAGACTGCTCAACCTCTCTGGGCAACCTGTTCCAGTGCCTGACCATCCTCAGGATGTCAAGCCGTCTTCTTTTTTTCTGATCTGAATTTCTCCTGTTTCAGCTTACTCCCATTATTGCTTGATCTTCCACCACACACCACTGTGAAGATGACATTCTTGGCTGACCTCCTCGCAGGTACCAGCAGGCTGCTAGTCGACCCCCCTGAAGCTGTGTCTCCTCCAGGCTCCCAGTTCCCTCAGCCCCTCACTGTAGGGCAAATGCTCCAGCCCTCTGACCCTCTTGGCGGCCCTCTGACGAACTTGCACCAGTTTACCAGCACCTTTCCTGTACTGGGAGAGCTCTTGGTGTTAGTCCTTGCTGAATTTCTGCAGGTCTCGGCTGCCCGCTCCTCCCGCCTGTTTAGGTCCGTCTGCATAGCAGCTCTGTCCTCAAGCATATCAGTCCTTCCCCTCACGTTGGCGTCATCTGGAAACTCGAGAGTTCACTCTCTTATCTCCTCCAAGTTGACGAAATGAAAATGACAGAAGCCAGTTTCAAAAAAATACTGGTAGAGGATTTTTTTAATCCCCTATCTTGGTGTCAGACTCAGTTTAAAGGGATCAGGCGATCTGAGGGAAGAGTAGCATTCAATAGGGAATGGAAATGACAGGCACAGGGGAGCAACCTTTCCCCGTGCTCAACTGCAGCATCAAGTTTCTCTTTGAAAGCATCACTATCTCGTTCCTTAGTATAAGGCAGCAGAAAACAGAGGGGTTGCAAACATAATAAGAACATAGTTGGGATACATCGGCAGATTCCTCAACCTGTTCCCCCACAACACAGCCGAGTCTTCCCACAACTTCAGAGGCACCTGGCAGAACGTCTCCTCCAACGGAGCCATGGTTCCTTTCTTCCACGCTTCTGTTTTTCATCAAAGCTTGATTAAAGAATAAGGTATTATTCTGAAATGTCACACTGCCTCCAACTGTACATGTACATATGTTTGCAAGGCTCAGAACGCTGAGAAATCCGACTGGCATTTAACAGAACCCTCAAGACCTTTGCTCAGCTCGGAGAGTCACCTTGGTGCATTTCTGCTTCCTGAACCCAGCTGTTGTAGTTCCAGATGAGGCAAATAGCGCTTTGCTTCATTTTAAATCGCAGTGAAAAGTAATAGTGCCTGGGTTTGTTTCTGCTCAGAAGATTAAAAAAGATTTTTTCCCAGTCTTTTTGGGAGAAAAAAAATAACCATAAACAAATGACAAGGAGCAATAGAAGGGAAGCGTCCTAGCAACTTTACCTGTGAACTATGCTGGAGCTCCAATTGCAATGGTCAAGATCAATAAAAATAAAAACCAAAAACTGAGAAAACATGACTATTTTCATAGTTGGCACCAATTCAGGAAAGCTAGGATGGCAGCGTCCACTCTGGACAGAAGAAGCACAGAATCTGTTTTGCCAGTTAGGAGCTGGGTTGCTTTATCTGCACCAGAAAGAGACCCTGGGAATGAACCTGTTTCGCTCCTATGCTTCTCTCCCTGCTCCGGCGCTCGCCTGTTAGCTCTGCTTCTACATTTCAGCGATGTGGGTTCTCCTTTGTTGAGTCTGATTTTATTTAACTCAGCTTTTCTGCAGTCACAAGCTTCCTTTCTGGTGTTTATGGAAATATGTGAAATATGTCTATAATACTCATTCTGTTCAGTGCGACTGATAACACTTCAACATTGTGATTTACCAAAGAAAATGTCAGGTTTAAATTTACAAAATAAATATGTTTGATGTTAAGTTTAGCGTATGAATGAGACACGTGGAATTCACAGCACTTGTGAATCTCACTCAGGTGATCTTGCCAGACAGAAATCCGCAGGAACTGGGGAGCACGGCACGTGCAGTCACGGGCTTCCTGCTCGACTGGGTTTGTTTTGCAGGTGGAACATAGAGAAAATGAAGCTTAAGATTCATTAGTTGTAGTAAACTCATATACAAGTGTTTCTGTACTTTTTTGCTATGTATGTAACTTACACTGTTTTAGTTACTTGTGTGTGTCACTGAATTGGAAAAAAATGAATATGAAATGTAATTAACCAGACTAAATTACCAATTGCAATCTTTTCAATAATCAACAGTGTAAGACATTATTTGCTGAAGAAATACTTATAAAAATTAAAACAATTATATATTTGAGGACTTTGTGTCCATTCACAGTTGGAAGTACAAACAGATGACAGTGAAGGGGAATTAAATTATTTGTGGAAATTATTCATTCAGCTGTTGCCTTATTATTTTCTTCCCTTTAAATCTTAAATACAGTTGATTTCATCCTAGAAATGGAATTAGCATTATAGCCGTTCAGTGAAAAAATCTCAGTGACAACTAAAAGAAAAACAATCGCCTTTCTACGGCTCCACAAAAAAGTAAGGGTCTCTTTTGTTCTCACGTCAAGCTTTGCACGAAGGCAGAAACTGTTCTGTTTGCGTGCATTTGGGAAGCTATAATTCAGATTTTTTTATAGCACTTGCTCATCATAATGAAAGAGAAAAAATTTTAAAATTTTCTTCCCTGAGTTTTCTTAACATTACTGTTTCTTCAAGAAGAAAATTTGAGACCAACGACTTCCCAAGTGCTCACTAAATAAAAACGTTTCTCACTTTGCAGGCAAGTGGCCGGTAATTCTAGGGCCGCAGCAACATGCCAGTGAAAACTGCTGGCTTGTATGATCTGCTCCATGAGCCATACGCCAGCGACTCCAGGCCCCGCTCTGGTGGCCTTAGCAGGGCTCTGGGCTTGACCTGAGCAACACGCAGCAGATGTTGGTAGGTGATCTCCCCTGAGCAACCCCACTTTCCATCCGACTAGAATTAAAGCTAGGGCGGGGCTCGGGGGTTCCTTCTCTTTTTTATAATAAAGTAATTCATATGATAAATGGAAGCAAACTTTTAGGTGAACCAGGACTGTTTATGAATTTTTATTTATCATATCAGAAAAAGGAAGCCCACATAAAAACACTCTGAAGCAATACTTACATATTTAAATATATAGTTAGCATTAAAGGATCCCCAAAACCCCAAAATTCTTGCCAACTAAGTTCCTAAGCAAACAAAAGTATGATTTACACCACTCCCTTCCCTATGGTCTAGTTCAGCCTCACAACTTAAAAATCTCTAAGCACATTTAAGGTGCAAGATGTTGCTCCCTGTTAGGTGTTCAAACTGACAAATTATTCTATAGCATTCTTCAGTTTTATAACATTAAGCACTTAATCAGTAAAATCCAAGTCTTCTCAGAAATTAGGGGCCTCTAACAATTTAGCTTGATTTCTTTTAAATGCCATTCCTGTAAGAAACATCCCTATTCAGTGGAGTCACTGAGACTGCTTATCAGATGAGGGAAACAGAGACTTTCAAACTGGCTGCTCCTTTCACAAGGGAGATTGTCTTGTGTCATAATTTTATTAAAAGTTCTTTCATATTTATGCTTGGAGGAAATTCTTCTGTGAGGAGGACTTCGTTTGTTCCTGATTTAAAAATCCGCTGTGGACTATTCAGTATTTGTCATATATTCTTCTTTGTTTAAGCTCTCCAGAAAGAAGTCTGGGATGTTACCTGTATTTTGTCAGCACGGTAGGAAATCTTTTAATGCTGAGAGTGAATTGTGCCTTGCCCTGTTACTGCAGATGTGTATTTGCAGCTATGAAAAATGATAGCATTATCAGTGACTTTCCTTGGTTTTGAAGACTTTACAAAGAAAGGTTTCTGTTATTTTCTGAACAAATAAGCTCATGTGTGTATCCTTTAGAAGAGTCTTTATCTTAGGCACAGAAGTCGTCAATGCTGAAGTGACTTAAAGTAAAATTACCAGATATTTCCATCTTAAAGTTGTTTCTGGGCTCATGGAGAGTTTTCATAACTTGTGAAGTGTGACACCTCCTGCTGAACATCCTACCAGTCGTTTCTCTTATTTTTAGAAAATCTGGCTCTTCATCTCACTTTCAAGGGATTTTAGCTCCAAGGAGCCTAAAGGCACGTTTACAGTACTCAGTGGAACTCCAGTCTGAGAAGTGGTAACACAGCAAACATGACCTGGTAAACTCAGTAGAGTGAAGCATAGCTTGTACTGGGGGGGCTGTGTTCACCAGTGCTTTTGGTTCTGACATCACCTTGCAGACTCCGCTTAGCCGACTGTACCAGCTGACCACTCACATTTGGTGTTATTATATTTGAGCCTATAGAACTGGTTTTGATAATGCCACTCTAGGTTTTCAAAAGAACCGAGAGAATTCCCACGCATGTTGAACGTATGACTCTGATCTGAATGCAAAAGAACTTAGTTGTCATATAGCCAGATAAATGCCTAAGAAGATATTCAAAAGAGCTTGGGTTCTGAGCTGTTTTGAAAATGTGGTCTCAACTGTCAAGTGTTAAGTTATACAAGATTTATACACCTAAAGAAATTTATTGATCTTGATTTTGTGGGTATCTAGCAGAAGAGAAACAGGGGCTGAAATATCCAATGCCCAAACCAGAGACGACAGTGAAGTAAACAATAATTTCACGTGACCTTCCCTTCAGCATTTATCAGCTCACACATTTGAATTTAGAGAGTTTGGAGTTTTAGGATCTGAAGATTAGTCAGGAATGCCAGTTCTGTCACTGACATCCACCAAGTCATTCGATCTCTTTAAGTATCAGCCCCTGCTCTGTACAACGAGACAGTATTTCCTCTGCATCACAACAACTTGTGCAGACAGCTCATTAATGACTGTGATGCTCCCAGCGTACAGCGCAACAGAAAAGCACCCAGTACATTGCTGCTTGCTTTTTATCTCTCACTTTACTCCCTTATTTTAATTTTCCCCCTGAAGTTTCCTGCCATCCACACTGTTCCTTCCTTTCTTCTTTTCATCCACCTATACTTCTCCACCCATAGACTCTTTCCTACGTACCCTCACGTGCACATCAGAGTAAGGATAAACTGACCAGCCAAATCTAGAGATCGATATTTCCCATTGCTAACAATAAAGTCATGCAAGTCCTTCCCATCTCGTTCCTTGCCTGTATCGTGTATTTCACATACATTTAGCTATCAAACGATGACATAGCGGGTGCTGCATGGGGACTTCAACGCTTACTCTAAACTCCAACCATTCAGTCAGGACCCGGCCCACCAGCAGAGCCGCTGGCCATTTGCTAGTGACGCTGCTCTGCAGCGCTGCTTCTGGGATCTACGATTCAACCAGTAACAGAAGAAATGGAAAGGTGAAGCATCCGCAGGTTTTGAAACATTCCCAGCTCTCTGTTGCTGCTGGTCCACCTCAGGGGGACGCTGAGCTCCACTGGACTATGAACCTCAGCATCTGAAGGACAAATACGTGCCCCTTTTTGCCTTCCTGATCTGCAGACAGTGACCTCTGCAAAGATCCGACGGGCCGGTAGCAGGGAAAGCCTTACTGCTGCTGTTTCAAGTAAGATTTGGCAGGCAGACTCATTTGCTGCACTCCAAAGAATCACTCAAATAGAAGGACACAGATCACAAGCAAGAGGCAGACAAATTCTGCATAGAAGAAACTTATTTTTTTCCTTTTTTACCCAACTAAATTCCAGGAATTTGTCTTCAGCTAATGCACACATTTACGCAAAATTATTTTTTCCTTTGATGTCTTTAGCTTTCCTGAAATATTTTGTAGCTAAATTATTGGCACATAGATCACGAGCTTCTATAGATTTATCTGATCTTTGCTATTTCATTGCAAACTTCACAGAAGATGAAAATAAAAGCCACGTTTTATGACTGACTTGCTGCTGCCTAATCATATGGAAACACTGTTTTTTCGATAATAATGTTATGTTAGCAGCTTGATTTACTAATCAGATTCTGTATCTAGGGACAGGAAAGGGTGTGGATGCACATATGCACATGTGTATTTGTTCCAAAATCTGCATTTTATCTGTGTTAGCACTGATTAGTAACTGAATTTTCAACAGTACTTGTAGAGAACAATTTGGCTGCATCATTAAATACAACATGGTACCTTCGCAAGTGGAAATCTACAGTTCTGTCCAGAAAACAAGATAATACCAGTATTACACACTACATTGAAATCCAAAAATATTGACGGAATGAGTTACTTATTCCCCTGAATAAATAAGTCCAATCAGAGAACAGAAATAATAAAACTATGCAACTCGCTAATCATGCAAACGATACCGAGTAATCAAAATAATTTGCAAAATGCAGACTGAAAGCCATTTGTTTAACAAGTTGTTTAGCCAGTCCATCCAATCTCAGAGTCATTGCCAAGAGACTCTGGGTCTGTAACAAATACAATTTACAGCAAATGTTCACAGTGCTAAGCTCAGAAAAGTAAGATATCAATCATTTCATTTCTACGCATCAGTTTGCCTTCAAATCTGTCTTAGTCACAACCAGAATTTGCCCTTCTAACCAGCAAAGTTAGGGCATTCCTGTTAGCAGGCAAACACACGTATCGTTCCGGGCCCCCGACCGTTCTGGCGCTGAAGCCCGTGACTGCAGAAGGCCACTGGCTGAACTGCCCGTTTACACGCACGGGAGTTCGGACTCTTCAGGGGTGAAAAAGCTTAAAACCACAGCTTTTGTTCTACTGCCGTCACGACGCACGTCGTAAACGGGTGGAGAAATTCAGCCCCCCGCGAGGACAGTTCAGCCTTTTTCTCAGAGGCGTCTTAGCGACTGCAGGCAGAACGCGCTAATTTGGTACGACCCCACCCTGAAGAAAATTCCCCAGTTTTTTTGCCAGACCATCGACATCCTGATTTCTTTTACTCTACTGACCTCTTCTGAAATGCGGCTGAATTTGTTTGGTGTGGCATCTGCACAGTTTGTCCGACTAATTGAAAGACTAGATGTGACTTGGTTCCCCACAGACCGTCTGTGGCCAGCAAGCAGGGACAAACTTCAGTCGTTTCTGACTGGCTGCATTTCAAAAGCCTGTCCCAGATGTACCTGGTTTGTGTTTTCTATGTGCCACTCATTTCTTTTAAGCTGACATTTTCATTTAGTTGGCTCTGATCAGCTAAGACAGGCCAAGAGATGTCTTTGGTTTCAAGCCAGCAGCGCCTTGTGCCTGATGTGTCCCTCCCCCAGAGAGCGAGCGCGCAGGGGAAGCTCCTGCTTACTCCCAAGTCACACTTTACAGCAAAGAAATCACAGAGTTGGTGTGAAGTAACACAAAATGGGGAAAAATGGTCCTCGTAAGGACAGATGAACTAACGTGAACTATATAATTTCTAGTTCTACAGAAAGTATCCTGAATTTCAGGCTTGTTACTCACCAGCGTTTGTTTCTGGCTCATTGTTTGAAAAAATCAAGGGACCAAAAGCCACTGAGGAAATACCGTCATTAAGAGGAAATTGAGACAAAGAGAAGCATGACCTTCTCCCACATTTTACAATGCCTAGGCCAGAAGCAGAACTATTTGAGCTCCAAAACCCCCCTGTAAAGCTTTGGAGATCTAAAATTGCCCTGGAACTGGAGAGGACATACGTAATTTGAAAAGTGTCGCGGCGATCAAAGAGGAGGTTGTCAGGAGCCATTCTAGCAGCTGAGCCTTTCTTCTTGACTCTGAAGACTGACACAGCTACTGGCAACCTTGCGCAAGATTTGCATGCCTCTGCAGTTATCTGCACCAACATGCAGCACAAAGGGGACACAGGATCTATTATGATACTTTGGAATCAGTATTACACTCATATTTCAGCTGAACAGAAAAATGGGAGTTTATGACAGATGGCAGCAGAGAATTGGCAGGAACAATTAAGAGCTGAAGAAGGCACGGGAAATGTATTTTTTGTTAAAACACTCCTCTGTAATTAAGCAACATTTGTCTCTTGACACCATTTCAGTGCACAGATATGTTTTAAGACCTGAGAAGGTAAGACAGGCCAAGAAGTTCTTGGGTTTTAAGTCAGCTACACTTGAAAAAGGTCCAGTAGATATTTGTCAGCATAGCAGCTTTTGGCTTGTGAATTCCAGGAAACTGAAAATACACATCAACATTTTTAGATGGTGAATATATACTTAGAGTAACTTATTCTCTCTTGCCCCACTTCGTCATAAGTCCTAATACGCTTGTGAAATCTATAGCAATTTAATACATTTTTTTGCCAGTTAGACACATTTTGAACATCTTTTCTGCAAGGATACTTCTGCTGGCTTATACAACCAGCAAAAGCAAGGCAGAAATATTCTGTGAGTTACGAGGCCTTCTTCCTTACTCTTTTGCAACGACTAACCCTAGAAAGCATATTTGATGTTAAGATTAATGTTCAGTTCGGAGTGACGTGGCTTCACGCTCCATGTCTTCTCTGAAAATTACTGACTGCTGACAATGGATGAAGCTGCTCTGGTGCTGAACGTGGTGCAGCTGGAAGTACGGTGACAGAAAAAACGGCGCATTTCAGAGACAGGTTTTAGGCTGATGTTTCTGAAGATGCTTTTTTTTCCTTGGCTATGTACCCAGTTAAATTTTGCTCAGCAAAATGACCACTGCGCTGTTGAGACACTTAATTCAGACTTCAACTATGCCCTAATAAGGACTATCAGCAAGGATACTAATTGGTGTCAGATGTGATTAGACCACTGTTCTGCAAGAAGACTACTGATTTGTTTTCCTCTGCCCCTTTACTGCAGAGAGGCCAGCATCAGGTGACTCATTACCCTCATCTGAAGTAGGATTCAAAGGAACAGAAACACTAGAGCTTATCACCAAAGCTTCTATTCTGTCTACCAACACTTTGTTTCTACTAAGGCTTTTGTTTCTAAGATGAGATTAGGTATTGTTTTTATCATTTAAAAGTGACAGAAAACATGGGCATCTTTTCCTGTAATTTTTTAGGCAACTGTAATAGCCATCAGCAGATTTGTGATATAAAAACAATGCAGAACTGTGATGCATTGTTGATTATAAAATCGCAGAATGTCGATCCAAACACTTTCTCTTTTGTCAGACAAGCACAACAGAAGCACTTCTATTTTGTAGTGAGTGCTTTTGTGTTGCTTTTGCTACCAAAACATGCACATAAGTAAATAAGAGGTATCTCTCCTCTCGCCCAACATCTAAAAGCGTATGCAGGAACTGTGGACTACAGAGAACTGCAGGTGAGTGTTTCAGCACTTGAGACAACCTCTCCTGCTCCCCTCACCTTTTCACCAATCTGTTGACACACAGAAATCACAAGCCTCCTCTTACAAACGTGCTCTCCAGGATATTCAAAGAACAACGCACACAGCCTCGAGTCTGAAGACTCTGAATTCAGCAGAGAATAGCTGGAAACTACTGTTGACTTGATCTTGCTTTTCTGAGCAAACTACATCCAAAAGCAAAATCAGATTTGTTCCAGGGAAGTCTAGAGTCAAGATTTGTCCCAGAAGACAAATGTGGAGCTCAGGTTGATCCCCAATTCCAGACAACAAAGGAAGAAAAAACAAGAAAAAAAGGCCACCTTACGCATGGGAACTAACAAGAAACCATGAAATGAAGCAATGGAGAAATAGCTAAATAGTGAGACGGGAAGTAAAGTGACAGAGATGGTTAAGAATGCAAAAACCTAGAGGTAAAGGAATGAAGCATCCAGAAAAAGGCTTGAGAGTAAAGGAAACTATCGGTAACATACTAGGGGGGAAAAAGGCAGAAAAATAAGGAGGGGAAAAAAAGACAACCCAGGAGGAGCTGGATTATATGAAAAATAAAATTCGAAGTGAAGTTAGACCTAATCACCATGTACTTGTGTTGTACTGGGCTCTGCTTCGTGGCCCATTTGACAAGTTCCCTTCGCTGTTTGCTCAAGGCAAAGCAACGATTCAAGCCAACACAGACATATACGGGGGGGGGGGGTGTGTCAGAGAAGCTGTTTCCATCTCTGCCCATTATGCTGTGTTTACAGGACCTGACACTGTTTAAGCAAAACTTTAAAATACCTTTCTGACTTGGAAAATATGAATATTATAGCAGTGAAGACGTAACCACAGCTTAAAGAAAAGGGTGAGGAGGTTAAATTCTACATCTGCGTTTGACTGAGAAGAAGGGCAGGACGAAAGCAGCTGTGAGTGGGAACTCAACGCTCTCATAACATTTAATGTCCCATTGGCTGTAAAACAATGTTGGGATCTCGTTATGCAGGGAAAACGATCAGTGCAAATGTCTTGATGAAAATCTCTTGATATTATATACTTCGGCGACTTTGAATTCAAGGACAAAGTCTGAAGGCTGCTGTCTGCACTCTCAATGTATGCAATGAAAATGCCTGCCGGCCACAGGGACGTGCTCGGGTCACTGAAAAACAGCCGACACAGTAGAAAGAGACTGTGAGCCCAATTCTCAAACGGAGCATAAGGTTTCCGAGCCCTTAGGCCTGGTTCCAAAACCTTAATGTCAGCCAGGCCCCACCCACGGACCTCAATCCATCCCGACGCGCGCCGACACAGATGCACATGCCCTGATTGCGGCTGTCGGCGTGGGGCTTTCGGCCGCAGCCCTCCCGCTCCGCGCCTCCAACACCTCATGCAGCGTCTCCTGGCAGAGCTAGACGACAGCGCTGAAGGGGCCTTGCAAGTTTGACAAAAAAGTTGGTGAAATTGATTGGTGTTTAGAGTTTAGTGGTCTCCTATGAGTATTCCTGTGCTTCTCTGACTGATTTTGATGAAGTGCTTTTATTTGTCTGTCTACCGAGAGACTGCAGATGAATTTGCAATAGAGCAGCATGGCTCCTGTTTAGCTTTGTCAGGCACCACTTAGCCATGTTATAATTTATTTTCCAGGAAAAAATATTTCTCATGAGAGCTTCAGGCTAACACAGTTATAAAGCACCTGGCTACCGTTCAGCTATGTGTCTGAAAGCAGTTTCATTTCCATGCATAAACAGAAAAACAGCAAACTGGAGAGGAGGAGGAACCAGCAGTTCCTCCAGGTACAGGTGCCGCAGGTACGCAGGTCTGCTTTCGAGCGGCGTTGAACTAAATCAGACCCCACCTTAGTACCAAAGTTAGCAGAGTCCAGGTCAAAACAGGCCTCTGCAGGAACACAGACACTGCTGTCCGCAGCGGCGGTGCCACAGCGGGCCCCGGGAAGGGCGGTTCGGTTAACGAAACAGCCTGGCCCTGCTCGCTGCTGCGCTGGGAACCGCCTGCTCGGAATTTCTGAATGGATTTAGACCTGTATTTAACTTTGACATACTGTGTAACAGAGCAATCTTTACCTTGCTTCAGCTTTATTTGGTGAGAGTCCCTTTTACTCAGAGCGCAGTGATTGTGGTGTTTGTTGGGGTAGTTGGGTTCCTATTTTCTGCGGAATTACAGTGATTAGCGAGCAGTTTGAAAGCACCCAGCTCAAAGACCTTTTCTGCTTTGATCACCATTACCGTTACTCAAGAAGAGGCACAAGTGTGGCTACAGGATGAATGTAAATACCAATTCCGTTTCGCTGCACTTCTGGAGGGTCGGTTGCACTTTTATCCTCTGCTTTCTTCCTACCCTTTATCTCATTAGAACGCAGCAGAAGAAACGTAGTGATGTACATATAATTAAGGCAGAAAGTCTCTCTAGAACATGCCGCTAATCATAAAAAGTGATTTCCAGCGTGATTTATAATTAAAAGAATATTTTTGTTTGTCTCGCTTATATCTTGCATCTTAAGAACCAGAGATGAAAAAAACCCAAAGATCCAACGAGCAAATGGAGCCCGTTCATAGGGAACTGCTCTGCTTGCCAGTTTAATCGGCTGTGATGTCTCATTAGCAATGACTTAACCAGACCAGACAACGCCTATTGCAGCACCTAACCCTGCAATCATTGCACATTACTACCGTCGTGTGGGGTTTTTTAAACTGTTCTCTGAATACACTGCAATATTTACAAGCAACTGGTAACTGCAGGCTTGGGCTTAGGTCAACTAACGTGCAGCCTCCAAAACGCCAACTGGACACTTTGGCAAGCAAAAACCACCCGCGTTTTGCAACCTTTGGTACAAAGAGGACAAGACCCAAATTCTAAAATCAAGTTCAGACAATTCACTTGTCCCAGAATATGTTGAGCCCTGCCATCCATCCATGTCGAATAATGACATTCATCCTTTCAGTTATAACTCCCGGACCTTTTCCAGAGCACTAAGCCAACTGACCTGAAATTGCCTGTTTGCACATCGGTAGCACCATTCTGCTTATTGCCACAAAAACCTCACCCTTGATTTAACCTGAGCTCTGGAAAGCTGTTACTAAATACAAAACTGTGAGACGAGATGAAAAATCTGACTTCTGACGCTTTTCCACCTGTCTGGTAAGTGATCACAGAATCATAGGTTGGAAAAGACCGCCAAGATCATCAAGTCCAACCATAATACATGAAATACGTGATACAACCGTGGTACA
This sequence comes from Opisthocomus hoazin, assembly GCF_030867145.1. Classification (NCBI taxonomy): domain Eukaryota; kingdom Metazoa; phylum Chordata; class Aves; order Opisthocomiformes; family Opisthocomidae; genus Opisthocomus; species Opisthocomus hoazin. The sequence goes on from NC_134436.1 coordinate 9,874,363, forward strand.
CGCCCAGAAGCTCCAAAGGCTTTTTTTTACTGCTGAGGGGGAAGTCCAGATTTTCAAAATAGTAACGCTGTAGAAATTCCTGTGAACTAGCGAGGGGCTGACTGTGCTGGAGGGGACGAGGGGAGCTGGACGGAGCAGGGGTTGTGTGGTGGGAAGCACCTGCCGCAGCACCAAGCTGCCGGGGTGCTCGGAGAGCGCGCCGAGGGACCGGGTGCTGGCGCAGGGCTGTGGACGGGGAGGGAGCAGGGCTGGATTCAAAGTCCTGGTTCCTAACCAGCTTCTGGTGAAATCTAAAGCAGATCTCCTCTGCTCTGAGAGGCTGAGTTACTCGTCTGTAAAATGACAATAATAGCACTTCTTTATCTCCAAGAATAAACAGTGGCAAGACTGGAAAGCAGTCAGATATCATCACCAGGAGGACGGGTTAGCACACTGGCAGCGTAACAGAAGGGAACGTTTCTATTTTTTCAAGTAAATTCAAAACAAACTGGAAAAAGCATTCGACATCTCTGGGATTAAAATGGAAATGGAAAGAGGATATTTGGACATATTTTCCCCTGAGAAAATAGTATCGATATCATTTTGCTCCGACTTTCTAATTCCTGCAGCTTATTATAATGTAGCTGTCCTCTTTGATTTGTGCATTGGAACATACAGTACAACTCCTAGAAATAGGCTTGTGATTGTAACAACTCAAGGGAATCTTCTGAATTGAGGGAAAACATTTACATTGGAACAAATCACATTTTACAAAAAAAACAATTGTTACACTGAGAGCTGTATACTGTTGTAATTGCACTGTCCTAATTACACACATTGCATTATTTAAAAAGAATAGCATTGTTTATTTGCAATATCCTCTGCTTATTTACAGTTGCATATTTGAACAAGGAGCAAGGAGTTATTCCTACAAAGCAGCACAGAGATTGTTATCTGCACAAAACCACAAAATTAATTCAGTAGAGAAAATCTACTCTCAAACAGACCAAGAGAGAAATTCCTCCTGAGGCAAGACATTCCACAATTGTTTCTAAATTTCTGTATAATTAACAAAGCACTTACCATCTGCAGTGATTGACCTGTCAGATCTGCTCCTCTGAGATAATTTCGGTGACATTTAAAAAAAATAGTATGAATATAAAAAAGCCATATTCAACTTGTAGGGAATGGTGTTATCCTGTAAATAGAAATTACAAACACTCAAGATGGAATTAGCTTACGACGACTGCTGATTAACACCAGTAGCCCTGACCAGAGGAGTTCAGCTCAGGTATTAGTGGGCTATCCTTTGTTGGCTATGGTAACGGTGACCCTATTTCGTCTCCTATTTTTTGTTGTGTAAATGCCTCTCTAACATAAGAAAAGCCATCTCAGAAAATTCATTTACTTATTTAGACTAATACACTAAACCATGTTTACGCTCCATGTTAAATGGCATTATTGGGAACCTTCATTTTAAACAAAGAGGAGGCTGATTCTGTGTTGCTTTGCACCTTCACTGCACATTTGTCTGGACCTAACTAATTAGTGTATCAAGTTGACACCATGCTACCAAGCAGCAGTGACCTGCTTTTTACCTCAGTTGCGTATCTGAGTATGTTTCAAGGCACCAGAAAATCCAGCCCAGTACTGTTGTGCTTATAGCGAAAAAACATTCTGTCTTTTGTTTATCATTTTTAATTAAATCTACTAATCCCAAACAGCATAATTTGTGGATTAGCTCCATCTCTTTAACTATTTCTCTTTCTGTTCCTGTGTTACATTAAGGATTTATAGATGCTGCAAAAATGCTTCTCCATTAACAGCCTGTAATATTTCTTCCTTCACAAACCTGAATTTCTGGAAAATGTTATTCAGAGACATGTAGAATACAATTTTATCCAAACCAATACACACTTTTCTCCCATCAGGTTTTGTAAGTGATCTTTTTAAAAGGAGCACAGAAAAAGAGATGGATGTTGTGTGGCACGAGAGATGAATGCATCTTCAGTTCTAAGGAACAACTATTGAAGCTTCAGATTGGTAACGATCACAGTCAAAATGATATTTTAATCTTCGTACACAGTAGGGAATAGACAGTTACTGCACAGTTCACTAGAATTTTACCCCCCTTGACACATGAAAGAGTAAGTAGTCTGACTTTTCATCTTCTTTCAGAAGAGATCCCCTTCTAGAGGTGGTCTAGTCAAGTCCAGCCAGTGCTCCTAATGCAGAAACTTTCAGTTCTACAGTAAACGCAGCTGATCTTTTATCTTTGATTTAAGTTCGTTGCCACAAAATCAAGACGATTTTGTTGAAGTGTAAGGTTAAAAAAACTGCATAAATGAGAACTCCTACAGTAAAAGTTGTTTGTAAATTTTTGATCAATGACTTTTTACAATATAAATTCTAAAAGGGCTATCAAACTTTCCTAAAGTATCTTTGACAATAAATAGAAAGTTTAATCTTTTTTTCTTCATTTCAGAGAGATTTTTGTAGATTTTTTTCCAATCTGTATTGCTGCCTGCACCTTGCTATTTTCTCTTGACTCACTAATAAGGAAGAGAGACAAAAGACTATTTTTCTGCTTTTTCTATGATCCCAGTTCTTTGAAAATGTGTCGTTTGGGTGGGTGGTATATTCATTACAGTTGAATAGTGGTAGTTAAAGGGAAAGCAGTGAGTGCAATTTCTTCTTGTTTGCAGGTAACGGATAATGAAAGAAGTAAGAATAAACTCATGTGGTCTTTCAACAAACAGAAAAGTACTAGCACAGGCTGAAGCCTTCCTTAGTGTTCAAATAAAAAAAACCAAGGGTATAGGAAGAAATATTCTGTAGGCAGTTGTCCTGTGCAGACTGTCAGGGAAGAGACAGCTGCGGAAACTGTAATTCTTTAATTTGGAGAGATCCTCAAGAAAGCTTCCACGTCGATTAGGACTTGCACTAACCACAGAGATGCTCCTTGCGAAACAGAAGCTAAACATGTGGTGGAGTCAAGAATACAAAGTACCCCACGCCATCAAAAAGGAGAGAAAACATGATGGAATCCTAGTGAACTGCATATCAGATGAATTAGAGGACCCGTAAAAATGAGGAAATATTCTCACAAGTTAGTCATCTTACACTGCACGGTTGTACTACTCCTACATAGACACCTCGAATCAGGTGAAGTGGACCAGCTAGAGAGCTGTTCCTTTACTGCGATCATCATACCTTCAGGGCACTGCTACAGACTGTCCCCAGGAAAGAACTCCCTAACTACTCAGAGTTTCCAAAGAAGGGAATAGTCTAAAACATTTAGCAATGGTTAGGATTTGTAAAAAATGAAAAAAAAAAAAAAAAGAGAGGAACCGGTGAAAGGAGCCTCTCCGAGGAACCAGCCAAAGGACACTCTCTGTTTTAGAAGAGCCTCAACCAGTCAGGAATTCCCATACTTCTGAACAAGGACAGCACTCATTTAAAAACCTGCCTTGGCAAGCACTTTACAGACATGTTATACCTATACATAAATCTATTTTATATCATGCTATGAGTGCTAATCTTATTGCAGAACACAGTGATTACAGCTTACATTGATTTACTACTTTTTATAATTCATTGTAGTGAGGTATTACTCTGTGACATCTCCAAGCTAGTGAGCACTTTATTATTTTTAAGCAGGAAAATTGGAGGAAACCACTTACGTCGAACTGACTGGTGATCTCTTTCTTTCTCATTCTGTATTAGAAGAACATGCCACCCAATAAACTAGAACTTCTTAGAACCCAGCTGCTTTGGTACCTGGCCTTATACGCGCCTGCTGGTATCAATATTAAAAGTCCTTTAAAGGGCGTATTGATGACATCCCTCTCTATACGGCACACAGAACCAACTACACTGAATTCCATACACTACAATGCTTCCAAGGCACATTTGACTTTTGAGAAGTGCATATATATATGCATACAAATTATGTACATCCATATAAATGCAGACAAGCTATTAAAATTGGCAATGATTTACCTTTGCTTTTAAGAAAACTTCTGGTTTTGGCATAGCATTATACAACCGTAAAATGTTACTTGAACTTCTGCACATTATTTCAACTATTAGGACGTACCCTCTGCAGGGAGATGGATTCTTTTCCAAGGGACTGTACAAAGATTTTTCATTTGTGCCCAGACAGAGAAATATCCTACATGATGACATATTTTTAATTCTCTATTTAGAAAGCTTTTGGTGTCACCTTGGAGAGTCCCAGAGTGTGCTTACTAAAGTAAGCGTAAGAAGAAGGTGTGACAGCTGTGGTTTTTGACATGAAAACTTCTCTCACTATAGGCACAATAACATTTCATTTCTCCTATTTTGATGGGTATGTGCTGACATTTAAAAGACCAGAGAATGAAAAAAACCCTAGCCTCTATTTTATGGGAGAAAAAGAGTCTTTCTGTGTTTTGTTTTGGTTTTGCTTTTCTTGAAGATTCTCACATATTTTAGCTTTTTTAAATGTTAACAGATGCTCGGCAGCCTTGAACAGAGTTAAAGGAAAAACTCATATATAATTCTCTGGATAAAAATTCAGCAACAAAGGTGTATACTTACTTTTTAAGGGATACAAATAAATAAAAAATATATTTTGTTTCCATGCTCACATAAAAAAAGGGAATTTTAAACACTTGACTATTAGTATTTTATCTTGATCTTTTCTTTCTGAAGTTACACATGCTTTGGTAACTTACAGAAGTTTTATAACCCGCAAATAATCCTGTACTGACACTTGCTGCTGGATAGTTGCTCAGTGACCTGTATGAAATGCGTTGTTTGTCTAGCAGCTAATGAGTGAATATTTCATATCACAAAACACATGACCTCAGCTGAGAGTATGGATGGCAATGTCAGTTAAAGAGATTAAGGCTTGCCTGACTGTGGAAAAATGCCCAGCGAACCCTCGCACCCAACACTTTGAAGGGATATATGAAGAAGTTTGCACTCCCAATACTAACATCAGTAACCATTCTCCACTGCCGTATGCACACAAGGACTAATTTCTTAAAAGCTTTTATGGAAGTTCATTCCATAAGCACAAAACAAATGAGGGAATCTATGGGCTCAGAAAGTGGCGATGACATTTGATTTTGCTCACTTCCTAAAGTGCATACAAAAGTTCCAATTGCATTTAGCACCAATCTAATACAAAGCAGCTTAGTGTGGTTTTAAATCTTAAATGTGAGAAAAGTGATTGTTTGGCTAGATGACTTTCATAGCTCACCTCATCAAGGAAACATGTATTTCCAGACTGCATTTGTCTTACTGAAGCTGTGCATTATATGGTATCAAAGAGATTTAAGAAAGTACGGAGCAAGGCTGAACTGAGGACATTTGACTGCAATTAGCTTCATGGACTATATTGTTCAAAGCTTTTCTTACTTCCCAGTGTGATTAGAGAGAATGCGGCACCTCACAGACAAACATCTGGATTAAAAAGGTTAGGCTTAAACATACGTGCACTGCTGTCAGCATATCTGGACATCAGTAGGTGTGCACATAGCATCTAGTATTTCTTCTAAGAGAAATACAGTGCTAGGACAGCTAGAAACAAACAGTGAGAGAACCACCCTGTTCTCCTCAGCTGTGCTGCAGACAAGGACACCGCAGCCACCGAGGCAGCCGCAGAGAGCCCTGCCGCCCTGCAAGCGACTGAAGGGGGGAGCAGGGGTCCGGAGGGCCCTTCGCAGCGCAGCAGGAGGCTGGAACTGTCCCGGGGCTAAGTCGGAGATGAAAGAACCTCTTTGCTCGAGCAGATCCTGTGCAAGCCGATAAGACATTATCAATTATATTTACTTGTATTTGATACACGTTGTCAAAATTGTCTTTGCAACCGTAAGAGCTGAAAGCATTGCTTCAAATTACAGGTAAGATCCTAATAAAATCATCTACTTGTAGCAGCTATGTTACGATAACCTCAGCACTGTACAGCTACTGTACTTCAATCAACACTCCGGCCTGGTGTCTCGGACACTAAAAATCTAGAAACAAGGTAATCCTGGCAAGGAGCATGGTCCAGAAATAGCTCGCTTAGAGGACTGAGTGTCCACGTCAGCCCAAGAGGCAGAAGTAGACGGAGCCCTACTATCATAACGCGCTGCAAACACACTGGCAGGATCTGTACAGTGTGCAGAGGGAGCGACGCAGCCTTAGCAGTGCACACGAAGTCTGTCTCACAGAAATAGTCTTTCTGCTTCAGTTAGAACCTAGGGAACTGGAGAGACGTGGTTCGTAAGCAACAAAGGCACGAAGCTGCCAAACCGCTCCGAAGATTTCATGTCGAGTCCTCCCGGTATTATCTGAACTGTTTCCACATTTGAATGGAGAAAAGACACCGTCACTCTCTCCTCTCAAATCTGCTCCCCCCACTCTGTTCAGAAAATCTACCTGTTTGCAAGACCGCTGCACTTCTGCAGATGTATGTTCGCAGCACCCTTTGTGTAATTAGATCATGACTCTGCCCACTTTCTCATGAACAAAACCATCAGCAGAAGCGGAATTTGTTATCAGCAAACTACTCTAACCTGAATGCCAGAAAACATCCTTGAGGAAAATGAGATTCCTCCCTTATCTCTGCAGATTAATAAGTTTCTGATAGCAATAGAGAACTCGGGGAAGCACCCTTCTTCACCCACGTGTCTCTCATTCTTCCCTCCAATATGAATTCAGTAAGTAACTTACTTTGGCTTTCTTTTCAATCCTTTAATTTCCTGTCTCATTTGTCTTTGTAAATCTTCATACAGTAGAAGCTAAGAGAAGTTCCCGGTAGGAATCTATATTGAAAGGGGAGCTTGGTATATTGCAAAAGGGCAAATCTAAAAATGATTGCTCACCCTTCCCTCTGTAGAATCCTATGTTGTACCTCTGTTCTGAAGCCCAAGGAACAAATCTATCGAATGTTGAAATATCACTGTGCTTTCTCTAAAATTCTGCCAACGGATTATTTTCAACATATCACTCTCTTCCATTTGATCTGCAGTTGACAACATACTTTTGTAAAAGTGGTCATCTCTTAGTTTTTGCTTACTCTGCTCCACACTGCACCCTCTAGCCTTTTGATTAGCTATACGATTAATAAAATTAGTACAAAATAGTCCTCTCTCCATAGTTTTCCTGTGCGCCTGATACATATGGTGTTTTGAAAACAAAAGGAAATAACAGGTAAATGAATTCCTGGAATGCCCGTTCAGTGTGTTTTCACCTCTATGTATTCAAAGTTCATCAGCACTTACGATTAAGCAAGGTGAGAACACTACACTGCAGACAGCAGGAGCGATACCCACGGCGGCATACCAAATCCCTCGTCCTGAGCAGCTGGGCACAATGGCTGGTGTTGAGCTCCTGGGCGTTTTTTAAATGATAAAGGAGAAAGTACAAACCGTACAGACTTGGGAAGAACAGAGTAGCCACACTTTGAAATGTTAATGTGCAAAGGTGTCTCATACTCTTGTAGCATGACAGGCATTAGGAGTTTCATTCTCCAAAGCTCCTGCAATATGGAAGAATTTCAACGAGTGTAATCAAAGGCCAAGAGACTAACACCACGGCAAACTACAGAAGGGCTAATTTCCGAGACAGAAGAAGAAACAAGAGTGAGAGTTATCATAACAGATTGGCTCTAGGATGCTTCACACTCAGGTGCAAAAATAGTGAACTCACACTCTTGATGGTAAATTAAGCTGAAACAGATCCTTCCTTCTCCTCTCCTGGCTGAGCAAACCCAAACACTTCCCTGTTTCAGCCAGCTGGAGATGCTGCGGAGGTAGAGGAAGGCAAGGTACCTAGCAGGAGGGACGGGGGGAAGAACTCGCAGACAGCCAGCAGCTGTGAAGACGAAGGTGGGGGTCATGGGAACCTGGGGGTGTCGGCAGCTGTAAAAGGCCTGCAGCTGGATTCATGCCAACACGTCTCCTGCTAGCTGGTTTGTACACAGAACTTGCACGGAAACCAGTTCTGAGTTAAAAGACTGCAAAACACGCAATTCTGTCAGTAGTTTTTCCTCCTAACTGCAATAACACACAATGAATTTCTGGCTATCCAACTGAGTGGAAAAAAAGGCTAAGTTTATCTTTTCATTTTGGAAAATTAGCACGAAATTAATAAATACTACTAAAAAACATAACCTGGAGCATTATTTCAGTCTGTCTACGCATTTTGTAGATAGCTTGCATCATCTTGTGACATTTTATCCTAGAATTACTCTAAACTGCTGTTTCTCTGTATTTTTTTCCTCTCCTGCCTCTCGGATAGGTCTGTAAAATAGTTGCTGACTCCATGTTGACCTCTTTTTCTCTGTCTCTTCACCATATACTTAACTCAGTGAGTAGCCTGTGAAGTTTACTGAAGTAGATACCATCAAACCTGACAACAAGAGAAAAACTCTGCCTTGTATAAGCAAACAATGGTAGTAGTAGATGGAGGGCCTAGAGGACAAAAGAATATGACTATTGCAATTCTGTTATTTACAGCTTTGTATTACAGCTTTTATTTCTTTTTCCTTCTCGAGTTTGAATGGAGCTGGGTTATCCCCAGGCTCCTTTAGGTATTTCTTTCAGAATATACATCAATCTGCAGTCCCTCTGCGCCCTCCATTACTTTAGTACCTGAGCACCTCACAATCTTTCCCTATCTTTGCTCTCACAACACCCTAGATGCAGGCAATTTTTATGATATGAATTTACTAAGAGAGAATCAAAGCGCATAGAGATTTTTAGCCATCTGATGTCCAGAGTGAAATCCAAATCTCTCCCTCTGCTCTTTTTATAGCGCTTGAGATCATTCCTCCGCTCCTCAAAATGAGATTCAGGACAACCTGGATACGGAGCAAGGAGTCGCCCACAGCGGGAAAGAAGTGAGACTAACCTGCATGGCAGTTACGAGGTGAATCTGCGCTGCTGCCCTCAAGCTGCCAGCACCACGCCACTATGTATTCAGCGAGTGTTACTGCAAGCCCTGTTCAGAAGAGAGACACTTGTGATCTACAGCTGAGCATGGATCGCTCCTTCTTTCAGGCAGTGAGGCAGAGCCTAGAGGCACACCTCCTCTCATCTCTATATAAAGCCATCCGTCAGCAGGGAAATTCTGGTGCAGTTCCTTGCTCTGCCTAAAGGGATTCCAAATGCACATTTCCCTCCTGACAGGAGAGTGCCACAGCCAGCACACCCCAGCACAGGCTGGGGCGGGGAGGGATGAGGTATTTCCCTGGCTTTGAAAGAGCTGAAGAATTCTGGGCTCAGCGGTCTGGGCAGAGTGAAGGAACAGGACTTGTGTCTCAGCCACTGAAAGCACTGCTGGATTTTACCTGGATTTTACTGCTTGTTGTCACACGCGTACCAGTGCAAGTCTGGACTGCACGTTTTTTTCAGTAGTTGGACTGTCTCAGAAAATTCAAGGACACTGGAATGCGGAGTCCTGATGGAGGAGACCTCTGAAACAAATTCAGTGTAGGTCTGTACAGCTGGGAATGCCTATCTCAAAAACAAGGAATTAGAACGAGGAATAATTCTGGGTTTTCATTCTAAGAGAGAAAAGCTACTTCACTTAGCACAATGCCACATAACTCTCCTATATGTTTGTGATGACATGCCAGCATCTTTTTTTTTTACCTATTGCTGGAGGAGAAACTGCTATAACAAACTTTGCTAGCTTTTATCTTTTCTATTATAGTCTACTGAATATCAATAAATTACCATCTGCCAGTTTTTCCAGGAGTAGCTGAAGCTCTGCTTGCATTAAACTTGAAAATAACTCCTTCTCTTTTCACAATCTTCAGGAAAACACAAATTTTAAAATAATGACTACTCCCTGTACTATTTCAGTGGTGTTTCCCTTTAACAAACAATATGAAGATTTATGTGATACAGTCAGCTTTGGGATTGATAATTAATTGTCACTTAATTACATACTTTAATAATATTTATTCGAAAGGTATAACAACTCTGGCTTAGAAAATGACCCTGAATCACTTTAATTTATTAATTCACTTAATTAAAATACGTAATCTTGAAAAGAGCTTTCAGGCTGTTCAAATAAAGGTAAACAAATCTTCAAATTAAATCAACACTTTTTTTCCTTTGATATATGTAATTAATTTTCACTTGACTCAATAAATAAACCTCATGTAAGGTTGTTCATGTGACAACAGAAAATGGCTTGCTGTCAGCTTAATCTTCCTTAACACTGTAAAGCATTTTTAGTTATGCTGACAGGCCTGCTGAAAACCTTTTGCTGCAGAGCAATAAATATTAGCATTTTTCCCACTGGCACTGCAGGGAAAACATTTATTTGTAAATGATGATCATTAATCAGCATTTTTGTACAAGCAATCAGAAAACCTCCCAGGCTGAAGCAAACTTGACGGAAATGAAACTTCTATTTGCAATCAGACTAAACTTCAGCACACTTTCTCCTAAAATCATGGAAATCTTCGTTTTCTTCTGTTACCGGCTTCTGTTCTGTGTGCACAGGATTGCACTTCCCATCCCTCATAGGTTAGAAGTGAAAGTTCTGTGACTAGCTCTAGGACTTGGTTCTGGAGCCCACAGCATTGCCCAGATTTCCATGTGTTTAACGTCACTACTGCAATTAGCTCCACTGACATCAGCGGCAGTCAAATTAACCATGCGCACGAGACCTCAGCGTCATGATGAAAGCTGTCACCTGCACAGGCACGCGAATAACTACACAAATGCAAGTTTTCCTACTAAATTTAGCACATTTGCTCGTATATACGTAGCACTGCTGGCGTGTATTTCATTGCAGAAAGAAGAGCCTACATTTAGAAAAGTCGGTTTCTACTGAAAGCAATTTCCAATTGTTCAGCAAAATTCACCTGGAGATCTCATTACAGCATCTACATGACTACACCTTCCCCTTCCCTTTCAAACCGTTGGGTCTGTATCTTGAAAACTCTGCCACAGGAGGATTCCTCCTCCCCCTTATAGCTTAACAAGGACCAGAAGGCCATGTTTTTTCTCAATTTACCATCTCCTTTTGCACATTTGTGGTGTAAGCTGAAGTGATTCTGGTTGTTTCTCTCTCTCAGCTGCATCTGAATATGAAAAGGATTCAAAAAGTTGGGCTGGGTGTTTCCAGCCTAAGCCTCACTCTCTCAGTCCAACTCAGCCCTGAAAAGCTCAAGGTAATTAACAACAGATCTAAGGAACTACTGTCATCAAGATGATAATTAGATGGGACTAGCTATGAAAAACAGAGGCTTCAGCTGACGGTGGAAAGGAGCTTTCCATCTCTCCTCAAAGGCTGCTCACAGTACAGGCGTCCGTATCTGGCTGCCATGATTTGTAATGAAACTGCAATTCATGAATGTCTGCACCGAACTGAAACCAGCATAAAATTCCTGTATGAGCACACGCTGTCGTGAGTTTTCCAGCTGCTTCGAGCACACAAGAGAGCAGAAATAAAGCAAAGAATTCCACGATTTCGAAGAGGAGGAATCCTCAAAGACTTTTTCCAGTTTTCAGGTTTGTTAGGTTAAAGCACAGCAGCAAGAACTGATTGATAATGAGAAAATGGATCTCAATTTTTGATGGAGTATTTTCAGCTGCCAACCCGAGTTTGGTCTGACTTCTTGATAAAGGCTTTGGAGGATTTTCCTTAGCTCTTATTTTCATCCTGAACTAATTCATAAAAATATATCTGGGAAGACTTCACTTTGTTTATTTGTTTTTGTTTTCATTTTCAGTGCATAAATCTGCCCCTTGTTTTGGAAACAGCTAAATAAAACCACAGATCATTTTCACACTATAAATAAAAATAGTCAATTTCTGCCTGCATTTTTGCAGAAGCATGGAATGTGCTGATTATCATCATGGTTACCCTGTAAGGGATTCCAAGCAGTACAAATCAATTCTTGAGCTTAAAAAGTAAGCGGCGCACCTACTGGATAGGAAGATCAGCTGGTGGCGTCTCTGTTAACTATGGCAAGAGCCTGCACGTTCAGCTGCTCAACGGAGTAGATCGCAAACTGCAATCAGAAAAATGATCGAGCTATTTAAAACACCTTGCCCTGCAAGGCAATGCAGAAAACGCCATTCCGAAGTAGCCTCCCGAGATCTGGGTGCCTGTGACAAAATTCCGTGCCCACGCGCCAGTGCAGGCAGCCGGCCTCCAGCTGCCATTCCGGACGGGCACGGGGCTCCTCTTCCTGGCCAGGTTCTGAAGGTCACTCAGGTGCCTCCAGCTGGTGCTGAGAGACATTTCACCACCCAGCAGACATTTTTAGATTCCTAAAAACTTCTTAAAATCCCGTCCTGTGAGACTAAACTTCTCCCTGGAGGGCAATGGCTGAAAACTGTTTTCCAGGTGGATTTATTCTTTCCCCGCTCTGATTTAAAAGGGTTCACAACCTCAATCCAAAAGGGTAGACCACTGACCTTGTTACACAACTATACTTCAGCCATAAAAATGTTGCTTTATTTCTGTGCTGAAGCTCACTGAGGCTACAGTGCTGCTCGCAGGCAGCTTGTTACCTTCAGCAGTAACAGAACAGTTACGTATCCTAAATTAATCCAAACATATTCAACGTCCACGTTTTCCGTTGCCTGCTGCTGAATTGGGCAAAAATAAAATGTTGCCATGTTTGTTAGAAAATTGTGTTTAAACATTAAAAAAATTTAAATAGATCTAAATGAAAGTGATGCTGGACTGGGACCAGTTCTGTAAAGATCTCATTCTACCTGTAAGCTTAACATAAAATATATAATCTGCATCATATATTTTATATATATACATCCTAATTATACAGAACATATGCTATATACAAAATATGAATATTATAAGATTTACTGATATATAGTTTTGTTTTAAATAAATATAATTTTTGTATATTTAAATCTGAACAGCATTTTCCTTGCCGTGATTGGTTCTCAGAGACCTGCACACAAATACTTTAGGAGGCAGGAAATGGAAAGAGCTGGAATATTTGCAGCTGGAAACACTGGAGAGTTTCTTACTCATTTCACTTACTGTCCAGCATCTCCCTCGGACAAAGCGCCCGTTCTTGGAGGCCTCAACCACCGTACACGGCCTGCAGCAGTGCACCACGAGGAGCCGCACAGCCGCCGCGCGATGCCGGCGTGAGCGGGGCTCGGCGAGGCCTTTGGCTACGATCAGCCGGTGCCGCGGCAGCCGCGAGGACACGCCGAGCAGCCCAGGAGCCGGCCGGGAGCTCGGCAGCCACGGAGCCCGACCGCCAAGGGGCTGCTGGCCGCACGGCCATGGCCCTGCCCCACTGAAGAGCCAGAGCGAGCGGCCATCTGCTGCTTCAGAGCACCAGGGCTCATCACTGCAGTCTTCTGGGCATGGGGTTTTGGCAGCCTCTGTGGGTGTGCTCAGTCTGAGCTGCCTCCCCATTGCTGGGATTTGGCTGTTCATTCCTTTAGACAATGGCTAAAGCTTTGATCTCTTCACCGGTTTAATAATAAAAGGCAGCAATGTAAAGATTCAAATTGCAAAGGAAGAAATCACATTGCTTACAAGGGACAACCCATCCCATAAAACAACTGGATGGCAGAAAATGGCCCATTTTCACTGTTCTCTAGGTAATGAAGCACGGACATTGCATCAGTGCGCTCCGGTTTACCGCGACTGCAGGCTGTGCCACACAGGCTGCGATGCGCTCCCAAGCACCTCGAGTCCGGGCTTCTGAAGCCACTGCAAGGCTGGCACCGAGGACCTGAAACCACGGAGTCTGCTGAAACGAAGTTCGCACGCAACTAAGTTCAAACTAAAGGTTAGGAAACAACCTAACGGCTACGCAGGCTCAACAATTCCTCAACTTCCACCTTCCAGTGGTATTTTTAATATTCTGCATTTTTAATACCAGTGCTTTAGGCCAGTTGCCCACAAACCTCTTCCATTTTTTTATTGTTATTACAGTATCATGGTGCATGTGCGGAGACCAGCAAAGCACTGGTTGTTAGAGAGCTTACAAAGACAATTTTAGTGATTTAATCACTGTGCTGGGATAACTCTGCTGCAGTAACCTTACTGATGACTGTACCCACAACACATGCACTTGACTACCAGAGGGAGCAACGGACTCCCCGTGTACAGAATGCTGTATCACAAGCGCAGAGACCTTTCGGTCCTTGGCTTACCCTGCACACAGTAGCGATGCGAGAATACTCAGACGTTATTGATTTCGGCTGTCAGGTGCTGATACTGCCATGCTAACAACCAGGCTTCTCCTGAGGACTGCCGAGATCTTTGATTCCGAACCACACCACAAACAGCAACCAGACCTTCAGCAAGCCGCTTAAAATCCTGTCTCAGGTTTCAGTACACAGAAAAAACCTTCCTGCCGAAGCCAGGGGATACGGCATCTCTTCAGCCTCTGTGAGGCATCCCTACGTTACAAGACAAATTGTACCCATCAGAGCTGTGCCGCCCTGAGAGAAAATCAGATCGATTTCTGAGACAGTGAGCACGATTCGGGTATCTACTATTTAGCTGCCTAAATGAAGCAAACATAATTTTATGAGTGCGAAGTACCTGCAGCACCTCTTTGCTGCATGTGACCAGAACCGGGCTAGGGACGGAACCCGGTGTGAGCAATTTAAGGAAACACTCGAAGGGAAGGAACGTCCACTGGAGAAAAAAAAGGAAAAAAAAAAAAAGAAAAAAGGTAGATGATTCTGCCCCATACTGGATGTCTCAAAGGAATGTAGAACACGTTTCGTTTAACTTTGCAATTCATTACCTTTTACTCAAAATGTCGCTCTCGGTATTCCCCAGAACCAACACAGTAACGCCAGTGCGGGAGACGCCTCTGCACACAAACCACAGCCTTATGTCAGACTTGACCTTGCATCTTCGGAGCGAATGAGCAGATCTGAGGCCTCATCTACGCTCCTATGTTATGCAAGCAAAAGGCAGAAATTTGCTGAAAACTGGTACACCTCAGGCTTTCCACTGCTTAAGTAAATCCCCCTCTGCGAGCAACACGAACTGCCTGCCTGTGCTCCAGCAGCCAGCAATGTCAGCAGCTGGGACTGGAAAGTTTTGTCAGCAAACTCAAGGTTTTCACGGACTCAAAGCGGCCTTGGGAGGGGTTCTTGGGAGAGTTATGGGATAGCTGTGGTTTATCCAGGCGTGATTCAGGTAACACGCTGTCTGTACAAGCCCTTCAATTTGTGTAGCCCGTAACACGCCGATGAATCAGCAGATCGGTGAGGATGATCGGCTTAGTTCTGTAGCCACAGAAACAACCAGAGATTTCAGATCTTGAAGATGATGCTGGGTGCTCCAACACCCACATAATTTAGGTCTGCCTCTAATGAAGGCAGTCACAGCACAAAGTTACGCATAGATAATGCAGACTCGTAGCTTTCCAGTTTCCGAGAAATTATCTTGTCTAAATGGCATTTGGAAGAAAAAAACCCACATACATACTTTCTTCTGCCAATTCCTAGAAGTCACGAGCCATTTTAAAACCTTGGGTGAGCAAATAACCTAAATGTGGGCTTAACCATAACTTGCAAGTAGCCCCAGCTGAAGTCAAAGCATTTATTCAGGTACCGAGGCACTTTTTGGATAGGGTTCTAAGGACTCTGCTATAGTCAGATAACCACTACCACCTACCTCAGGCACTCCAGTTCTTCTAGATTTTACTAAACTGGCACAAAATCATGGCATTGCTTAAAACCGTGGCTTTAGAATCCTTGCTTTAAACCGCGCTTTTCCATAATCAAGGGGGCTTTCATTTTGTTTAGCATAAGAATCTTGAGTTTAATTAATAGTTCACATCGAGAAGCTCTATTTCCATTTTTACATCACAAGATCAACAATAAAATCACAAGATACTGAATCACTTTCCCCCATTTGCTGTATCTGAGTGAGTCTGGAATCCGAGCAAGGCAATTCTTATGAGACATACAGCTATGACCAGAGGCAAAAACTCTGGGAATCTAGTGTAAAACCTTGTTCTTGTGCGATTCCAGGCTTTGCAGACGTTTCTTGTCAACGTCTGTCTTTTGATTTCAATGCAGTCGCTCCCGATTTACCCCAGGGGCAGTGAGCCAGGAGCTGGAGACAATTTTTTACCTTAGGAGCTCCTGTGTAACTGCACTGAAGACAACTGGCCACTCTGATTTTTGCCTTTGCAGGATCTCTGCTACCGTAAAGAAATCTCTCCCTCCTTTCCCAGATTCTGAATTTTCTTTTCCCAACGCAATTAGATTTGAAAATTAAATAATACTGTTGCTATTTGCAAGTAAGTACTAAGATAAGTACCTTGAAAGGGAGGATGTGTTCAACAAATAATGTCCAGTTCCATTGCTTGACTTTTTTTCTTGCTAGAATTTAATGAATTCTTCATTTGCTATTATAAACTAAATATTTCCTTTGAGTCCAATTAGCATAGCTGAAAGAAAAAGCAAAGCAAGGCACTGTTCAGCATGCATCAATGTAATGGAAAATCAGTTCTTTTATTCTAGCTTTAATAACTGCAGCTTGATTAGAGAGAAAGAAAAAGCTATGAGAGAGAGGTGGGGGGGATAAGAAGGCCTGCCAAATTAGTTCTATAAGAATTCTCAACCTGTCTGCTCTCTGGCTTACTATTCAAATGCTAATTGAGCCTTTTAGTAAACAGAATGGGTAATCATGGAAGACAAAAACAGACACAGAAAACAAATGAAATATCACACCTTATCCAAACCAGCAAAAAATTTCACTGATGAGCTTTAGAAGTCTTAAAATTTTGTGTTCTTTGGTCCCTTTAAAGAACACAGGAAAGCATATAATTAATATAATAAAGTAAAATATAACATAATAAAATAATAAAGAGCAGTTCCTTTTGAACAATGAAACCAGTCATGTTATAATTAGATAAGAGGATTTATATTCTCAGCTATAAACATGAAAGTGGACCATGAGACCGGATAAAGGCAAGGTTTTAATTCTTAAAAATTAATTACATGGCATTATTGTTATCAGTACACAGGATGCATTAATTATACAATTAATAATAAGATGAAAGGGAATTTTTTTTTGCAACTTCAAATCACTTGGGGACATTTGGCTTTATACAAGAATTGTCCTTCAGGCATTTCTATAATCTTGTTACTATGCAAAGTCAAGACCTTAAACCTGTTAGCGGAAGTAGTGGATGGAAGGAATCTCTCTTAATTTAGACTTTGCACTTACCCACATTGCAGCAAATGTTAGATACCCCCTGTAATTGGGGTCTAAGGTCTAACAGATTTATTACAACTTCTCCTCGTGAAATAAACTAAAGACTGACGTTATTAGAAGCGAAGTACACCAGATACACGATCAGGTGAAGGTGGCTTCTGCTACAGAAAGCCCACACGATCTGTTGTACAAAGCTGTCACCTAACATCAATATTGCACTTCGACTTCCACATGAAGTTTTCCATTTGTTCAGAGAGGCAGAACTGGGCTTTGTGCTCAGCAGAGTGGGAATGTGTTCACAATACCTGAAGTATCAGACCTCCGCTCAGTGCTGAATCTCACAGCTCCTAGCACTTACTTCTAACCCCATAACTGGGTCATTTCTGAGCCTCAGCCTTGCCCAAACCAGATTCCAAAAGCTTGAAGCCATATCACGTACAAGAACACTTGCCACATTCAACTGTCCATCTTCCACATATTGTTACACACACAACATCACAACGAGCTCCTCCTCCCAACAAGGCAAGCCCTCCCCAAGACAGGCCACGTGCCACCGCTGGCAGGCCACCAGGAGAACATCGGCGCGCCTGGACGCCACCGGACGTGCTCAGACGGGGCATGCGTGGACTCTGCTCAGGTCAGCGGGGCCACCAGGAAGGCCGCTCGTGTTTTTGCACAGGCGCATTCAAACACAATTGCATTTTTGTTCCTGTTTTGTTTTCTGTTAGATCGCAATGAAGCATACCCCTTACCATCCATTTTAAGTTATAAAGGATTATTTGGCAAATCACTTATCAGAAAACTGATTATTGTGCACTCAGTATAGAAGTGATGGAAATAATGTTTAGCAGTGTTTGACTTCAGTAAACTGCTACCACGGGCTCATATAAGAATTCAAAAGGGATGTGGAGGTCTCACTAGGTGTCATGAAAACCCTGGCAAGGGTTCATCTTTCAGCTTAAACCTTTGAAAACAAAGAACCTTTAAGAATACAGCCCTGTTTAACTACCACTAAGTGATTATTCCCAACGGTTACACTACTTTTCTGTAGCATTTTTGGTGTTTTCATAGATACATTGTTCCAAATTATGGTCATCTGGGAAAAATGAACTTTATTTGCCTGTCATTTTGATTTCAGGTGTGTTCACCGCGACAGCCCCCCTGCCTCACTAAAGAGCTCACCTCCTTTCAATGTTATCTTCCTCCTCCATATCCTGCCAGCGTTAGCTCTGGGGCTGAGGTACACCGATCTGATACGCACCTATTGTGAGGCTGTTCATTTCTGCTGTGCTTTTTAATATAAGCTGGGTTTTGATTTGTTATTATTATTTATCATTGTAGTCCCTTGAGAACCCGAGGAAGGGACAAGTACCTCATTGTCCTCAGCGCCGTTATCTATGAGCAAAGCAACTCTATCAACCATACAATCTTCATTGCAGAAGATGAAGGTTTTGCTTTTCTTTTTGTTTGTTTGTTGGGGTTTTTTTTCATAGAGGGGTATTATTTAATTAGATATCCTGGAATATAGGACAGCATTTCTACACAAGAGGCATCAATTTATAAAGAGAGTGAAAAAAATGTGCCCTTTTCTATAATCAAAAGATGTCAAGCTATATTTGGACTAGCTGGCCCAATGTCCAGTGTTCAGTTAGGAAGTCAAGTAAGACAATCAGAGTTTTTCATTAACACCTTTGTCCTTTGTCCTGTCTGCCTTGCTAATAAAAAAGAGAAACCTTCCATTTTCAAACTAGCTCTATTATTGTTATAATTATGTTATATTAGAGTAGCACCAAGTAATAATAATTAGTATCAAATGCTCATTTTAAGTACTGGATAATAAGGAGAAAACCTGCTTTCACCTGAAAGAGTTTAGACTATTTACTAAAAGAAAAAATTCAGCACGTAAGTATTATTAACAAAGGGCTAAATTCTAGGAGGTCGAACCTTTCTGGCCACAGACCAGCAAGGTACATGACCACGAGTGTAACTCCAGTTTCACAGCTGAAGTCAACAACCCACAGAACTCCCTGCACTTTGTAGCATAAGCACATATGAAAGAAAGTAGGAAAGAAAAGAAAGGCAACAGAAGTTAATTAAAATTGTTACTTTTTAAAAATTTGCAATTCTAATGCAGCCTAGAGTTGTGGGGATTTTTTCCTTCAAGAAATTCCTTCTGCCTTTTGAGAGCACCTCTCGGGAAACTGGGAATGGTGTAACGTTATTCCGCGCGTGTCTCCAGGAGCCTCGCGGCCACGCGCTGCCTATCCATTCTGCGGGGACTGGTAACGCTGCCCATTCTCCGTAACTTTGGCTGAAGGAAGGCATGGCTTGGAACTTTGCTCAGAACGAAGCCCATGTCTTTCCCAGAAACTGAATTTTCAAATACAAAGGGCCTGAAGCTGCTGCGGTTTGTGTTATGTTCCCCTCACCCCTCACCCAACTTGCTTACAGTCAGTTGTTTGTGAACACAACACGAGTCAGTCTTCTGAAAACCAGGGCTATCGGGTATTTCTGGAAGTCTTCAAAGCCAGAGGGAAATATTTAAAGCAAATGATGACATTACAAACAGACCAGAGACTTTAGTATGGATTTTTTTCTTAGGGTTTTTCCTGTTTTTACTATGACAACATGGGGCAGAGATAAGATTAGAGCTTAAAACCCTGGTTTGTGTGTTTTTATATGTATACACACACTTTGAAACGTAGTCATAAATATTTACTGTGATATATTTACAGGTGGAAAAAGAGCTACTAAATATGAAAACATTTGCCCCCTAAATACAGGATATGTAATATTTATTCTATGGCTTTGGGTCATACAGTAACCATCTCTTCTGTACAGAAGATAACGCAGCACTATGTGAAACCGAGCCCAAAGAAACAGATTCTTTACTATTTCTTACTTCCAAAAATCTGTCTGGGTGCTGGGTTTTTAAAAGCTCACATTTGTTTTGTGTTAGTTTTCTTCATCTGTTGTCAAAAATAAATATTTAAATACAGCTAGTACAACGTATTAGCCTTACCTAATAGCGCTATTTAACATTTTTATTGAATAAGGCTAGGCTCACGCAGGAAAGATTTCATCTGTATGGTACAGCTTGCTGATGTTAAGCCAGATAAGGCTGAAAGGATTTTTATTTTTTTAAGTGCTATAGAAGGAAGTGAATTTATAGGTAGGTCCCGTAGGCATGTTGTGATTAAACGCGTTTTAAGGTTGCCAGTGGTCCTCACGCTGTTTGCCATATGCATTACCATTTGGGGGGGGAGGAAAATACATCTGCCAGCTAACAGTTCACTGATGACAGCACAGAACATATTTCTAGTGCTTATGTGTAAAATATCAGATTTAGTTCACAGGAATTTAGTGGGAACAGCTTCCTTGGCTTTACGCAGTTAATGTGAAACCACCGTCCCAAAATAGCAGACAAGGAGAACGACAAAATGTCACTTGGCTTGCTTTAGACACGGGCAAAGACGCAAGTCTGGACCATCTCCCTGGGAGATCACACACTGAGCATGAGGATAATGTTTTTCTCATTCTCCTCCAGTCTTCAAAATAAAAACCCAGCAATTCCCGACCACAGGCGGGTGACGACAACCACCTTCGCAGCATTCTCGGACCCTGGGGTGCAGAATGTTGCTTCCCCTGGTACCGTAGGTGTTCTGCCAGGTGGAGGTGAAAAGCAGCAGGGGAGGCCAGGCAGGTACGGCTCCGGACGTACCCGTGCTGAGACCAGCCTGTGCTTTTATGCAGCTTTCAGAGTTCTTTAGATTCAAGGTTTGTGCCTGCTTACAGGTGGTTTCACCGTGAATTTATTGAGCAACCAGATACAAATGAAATATTTCTAAACCTTAGCAAATCTTGGAATTGGCCTGAGTCCTCAGGAGAAAGCTGCTATGAAAAGCTGGCATTCTTCTTTTTTCTGCGTTTAATTGGAAACATTTTGCATGTTACACTAATCACCCCTTCGGGAGAACAAAAGACAAAAACTCTGCCAGCAAAACTCATTCCTTTTTGAGATCTTGATTTGTCAGACATTTGTATTTGCAAGCTACATCACAGTTCTATCCCAGACCAGAAACACTAATTTGTGAAGTTCATAAAAATTCTGTGTTTCCAGCTAAGAACATGACACCGGTATCATTTACAGTAGAATAAACCTGAAATAGCTTTTCTGAAATCCGTAAGGTTACAGCAAAATATGGCTGATGGAAGTGTGACATAAATCAAATGTTGAGCTTTTACTGTAAAGCTGAAACAGTCTCACCTCCTGGAATAATTCATCCAAACTCACAACACACGACGTTAGTTCTCCTGTGACTGTCCTAGAAAGACAGGTACTGAGCACAGGTCACAGCCAATGCAGCATTCGTTTCTCCTGCCATACTGCTTCCAAGTTTGGCTCCAGCTACTGACCATTCACTCGCTGTTAATCTCCTGTGTGTCACGCAGTGTCCCACGCAATGGAGATGGCTAATTACGCTCCCAATAACGAGCAGTCTGTGTGAATTCGGCGTGACTACAGAAACTGTTAATGCTGAAAGTCAGGAGCGTTTGACTGACTGTGACATGGCACTTGACAGCATTGCAAACGTTTGGAACGGGAAACGAACAAAGAGGAATAGCAAATATTTTAAGCAAGATGCGCTAACAGACAATCTTCTGTAGACAATAAGAGCTCTGCTCCAGCGTGACAGAACTGACAACAGTAACAGACGTTTCCTCAATATTCACTTAAAGACTATTCTAATCATGTACATTTTTCATTAAAGAAAGAGGTTAGTGATCTAAGATACAGGTGTCTTAGCTAATCACAAGGTAACTGCGAACAAGGTGGCTGTGACAAGAAATTTGATTTTAAAAGGTATTTCCAGTCGGGATAGAGCAAGGCACTCACGGGATGTCATCTGAATTATTCTACCCAGTTCCGATTGCCTATGCACCAGCAGGAAAAATTCAATCTTAAATAAACTTGATTATTATTACAATAATAACAAGGGAACAGAAACTGTACTGTACAATAAAGGTGTAGGAGAGAAAGGTGAAAATTCAATGAAAAGATGATGAGAAGTACAACAGAGAGGATCAGGGCACACAAGCAACAGGAGACAACGAAGACGTCTCAGAACACAAAGCGGGCAAATAAGCCAAAAGCTTATTAAAGCTAATACAGCCTTGTGATGAGGAAGTGAATTCCAACCACTGCAGAGTAAGGCTCCAAAACAACCAACCAACCTTTTCTTGTCTGGACCAAAAAAATCGCAGGAAATTTAAGAGGGACTTTCTTGAAGTTAAAATGAAATGACAATCACTTTCTAGCCTCGTGTTCCTAACAAAGCTGAGTCGTCAGAACTCAGTTTAATACATCTGAATATTATTTAATACATTTGAGTATTATTTTATTTATACTATTTTTAATCTCTTGCTTAAAAATAAAACCTGTTATGTAAGGGGATGTGGCAGGGAATGCAGAAGACGGTTCAGAAACAGCACTCTCTTTTCTGCTATTTTCTCCTGCTTGCTGAAAGAATCATTTCAAACCACTGGCTGGGATCCCCGTGTTTGTCCAGTATGTCATCACTGCATGTGAATAGCAGGTTGATTTTCCCCCTTAATCCTCATTTTTTACCTCTTTTTCTCGTGTTCTCTGCACGGTCTGATTTGGGACTCCCATGCAGTAGCCTACAGGTTTCTCCCAAGTCATTCCACTTTTCTCAGCTACCACCAGTGAGCTAAAGAAGATTCAGACTCATCCTCAGCCCCATTCACCCCCCTAAGAGAGAGGGGTTTACACCACAGTGGTAGGCTTGGGTAAACAGTGAAGTGCAGCCTATCTTCTCGTGCTCTTCATAAATTGAAACCTTGTCAGCCTGCACTGAAATCTTTAATTTAAACATTTTCTAGTGTCGATAAATACCTGTGAGTGATCACACAAATACAACAAGCTCCATCCAGGTTCTGAGTGGACAGAGGGGAGGCAGCTAATACAGTGTTAATGCTTCTAATATATTTTTCCCATTTCGCAGGTGGTAATTTCAGGCTCTCAGCAGAGGACAGCTTGCTCAGCCTCTCTTCATGAAACAGGCAAACCTGCAAAGCTTTCACGTACTTCACAGGCGGCAGACAAGGACGGAGCGCGCTGCAGGGAGCCTGCTCTGCTTTTGTGTGCACTTACGTAACGGTGAGTTCAATGCGCCCAAAGTGACTGCAATGACCTGAAGGAGCTTTTAACATCACATTCTTCCAAAAGTTATACATTCATAACCACAGTGAAATAATTCACGTTACCGGTAATTGCTAGCAAAAGAGGTCTGAACAATGCACGAGCCCTCTCTAAAAGCCTCCACTGTCATGATTGGTGTCAAGGGCTGGCCTTGCACTTACTTTTGCAACAAAAGTGTGTTTTCAGAAGACAGGATTTTCCAGCTAATACCGTGGGCAACAGAGCCAAGTAATAGAGTGGGCCCTCCTGCTCATGCGGCACAGAGATGGGTTGGAAACAGCACAGCAACCCAAGTTCTGACTATGGCTGTGCTAACAGACTGGTTTCAGCATCTGGCAAAGACTAAAATGTCAGCCCAAATGGTTATCGGAGAGGATGAAGACAACTGGGGTCACTCTGGGGCCCCGTCTGAATCCGGCTGTTGCTACGCACTGAGATGGGGATGCAGGAAGGACATTTCTTTCGAGAGACTGAATGGGTACACTCAGATTTGATCATAGAAAATTGTAGAGGCAGAGAAGAGATGCAAAAAAATGACACCGTCATTATGGCATCAAAGCCATATCGTGCCCTACAGCTGATTCGTGTGTTTATAGGAGTCACGGGGAAAGCAAGCAGTCACTAAATCCCAACACTCTGGACAAGAAGACAGCTCTTCTCTGGCGCAGAATCCACAAGGCCAATGTCTTGGTCAGGAGTCTGTCACCCAAGCAGATGGAGCCCCGTCTTGATGCAGACTTGGAAGTCTGTGCTGAAATCCAGAAATATTTCCCTTCTGGAGAGGGAGCAGGAAACGGAAGCTGTGCATTTGGAAATGCATTTCCAAATGAAGAATGTTTCAAAGCTTAGCTCTGAAACTTTTTATGAGATTAAATTTATTTAATTAAAAAAAATGAAGATAAGAAAATGAAAGTTTTATTCAATCAATAAAATTATCTCCATATGAGCAATTTCAAGCCCACTTTCAAGCAATCTTATTTTGATGCAGAAAAAAATTAAAAAGCAGATAAAAAGTCTTGGGCTAATACGTATTTATTTAAAAGCATTTTTTAGTGCAGCCACTGAACTAAAAGTCAATATTTCACTCGGCTCTAGGACCCAAAGAGAACTGTCTCAAGTATTTGCTCAAAGGACTAAACAAAATCACTTGTTTAATTAATGTGATTTTCTAAGAGCAGACTCAATACGTTTGAGAATACCAATGTCTCTTAAGACAGGTTTCTTCA
Source organism: Opisthocomus hoazin (assembly GCF_030867145.1). Taxonomy (NCBI): domain Eukaryota; kingdom Metazoa; phylum Chordata; class Aves; order Opisthocomiformes; family Opisthocomidae; genus Opisthocomus; species Opisthocomus hoazin. The sequence goes on from NC_134436.1 coordinate 9,898,966, forward strand.
CAAGCTCCTCTTAAGAAGATTTCTCTGTACTTCTTTCCTATGCATATGTGTTCCAAGAAACATTTAATGAGCTTCCCAGAGTTACTAAAGAAAAAAGTAGTCTAACTACTTACTTTCTAGATCTCTATTGAATTTCTTATTAATTAACATATTAATACTCTGTTTTCTTAATTTTAACTTTAAAGAAAGCAAAAGAACTTTTTAAATCACGAGACAAGAATGCTAACAGCTTTTTTCACTCTACTAATTCGTATACTCATTAAAATTTCTGAGGTTTTCAAGAAGAAAGATAGGAATTACAATGTTTCTATTTTTAAAACAAAATCCACTTGACGAACTAAGCTCTTTATTTACTGGTTCGTTTGGAATTTTTATCTGACAGAAATTAAGTCAAACTTTTCTTTTAATTGTATAAGTGGTTTAATGCATATCTTTAAACAAGTAAACCTTTATGGTCTTGTATCCAGCTACGTGTCCTTCACTGGAACAATGGCAGCAGCCCTGAAGATGACTACTGAATCCAGCTGGGTCACCAGTCTCCTCTATCAAGTGCTCCGTTTCTTCTCTATGTGCCTCACTCTTCTCCCCCAGTCTTCACATACGAATCTATTTAAGAAGATCTGTTTGAAACGGTCCCCGGACAAGCCCTCTTGCTCTATCTGCTATGAGAGCATCGACACTAGCACTTTAGTTTGGATCCAAAGTGGACTGTTTAAGTCAGTCTTCCAGTTCTCCCCACTGACTCAGCTCTGGTTGTGCCACAGCGCTGTCTCAGAGCATGAACTGGAAGATGCGCTCCAGCTGCAACCGGGCTTTCAATAGATGGGACCAGAGTTCTGCTAGTCCCAAGTGAAAATAAACCAACAAACTCAGAAACACATACAGCATGGAGACCTGTGTACACTGGCAGGTGTTACCTGGAGACAAGCTGAAGGTCTCACGAAGCAAGCAGAAAGAAAGAAGCGTTCACCGACACACCTACCTGAATACCACCCTCTCCTGCGACTTTTCCTTCTTGCCTGCACCAGATTCAGCTTGTTCTTAAAAAATTGGTGCCCCTGTGGAGCAGGCTAAAACCCTACATCCTCAGAAACAGAACTTAGCTTTACATTAGCACGACCTTCACAGAATCACAGAATAGTAGGGGTTGGAAGGGACCTCCGTGGGTCATCCAGTCCAACCCCCCTGCCAAAGCAGGGTCACCTACAGCAGGTTGCACAGGACCCTGTCCAGGCGGGTCTGGAATATCTCCAGAGAAGGAGACTCCACAACCTCCCTGGGCAGCCTGTTCCAGGGCTCCGTCACCCTCAGAGGGAAGAAGTTCTTCCTCATGTTCAGACGGAACTTCCTGTGCCTCAGTTTGTGCCCATTGCCCCTTGTCCTGTCACTGGGCACCACTGAAAAGAGCTTGGCCCCATCCTCCTGACACCCACCCTTCAGATATTTGTAGGCATTTGTAGACCTTCTGGGGTTCCTTCCTCTAGCTGGGCTTTGCTTCAGCTCTGCCCTGAGTTATCCATTCAGCACAGAGCTTCCTTTAGATGCAGACTGAGCAGGTGCATCTATGCTCTGCTTGTGACAGTGCTTTTCAGAAGACAGCCATAGTCCAACTCCTCTAGCAGCATTGCTGCTGCTGCCTGTTAGCCCCAGCTTGCACATCACCTTTCCAATGCCCACATAGGCCTTTTTTTCTCTTTCCTGTGGGATGCCTGTGATAGGCTTGCCCTTTTCTTTGCTTCCACTGGCCAAGGAAAACTAAGATGTCTTTTTCAGAGGAGGCAGCAATATGAGATTTAGCCCAGGCTCACCTTAGGTACTACATTTTTCTTCAAAAATCAAGCTAGAAGGAAAAGAGGAATTTCAGAAGGTCAAAGTGGAGAAACAAAAATCCCTCCTCTTGTGATGCAGCAGCAGAATAAAGCCCTGTGATCAGAACCATACTTCCACCACTATCTGCCACCATGTGGATATAGTCTCCACGAAGAATTTAGATCTGTAGAACAAAGATAATACACGATTTATACCGTTGCAGTGATGTCAAACGATTGCCATAAACTCTGGATTAGCGATCACACTCAGAAATGGTTAAGGATAGATCTACATGAGGAAAGGTTTACTGGTAAACTGTTACTCCCATCTGGTGTACCTGAAGTCAATAAGATCAAAGTAAAGAACTCCCTATAAGTGACAAATGTACACATTTACTAGTTAGGAATAGGAGGTTTGTGGTCATCTTTTTCAAACTAAACCAGACTAGTTGTCTTTGCTTGAACTGAACATTCAAAGTCACAAGGATTTTAAGAACATCATTTCTACCAAGACTATGAAGCGTTTTCTAAAAATCAAGATACAACTGCAGCTGTTGAAATGACGTCTCAAGTCATCAGTACTGACTAATGAATCGGAATACAGAAAGCCTGACGCGGGTCTCATCTTTCTCCCTCGCCTTCCTTTTTGGCTTGTTTTGCTTGCACAGTCCACAAGCTTCAAACAGATTTGTCTGCTGACCTGAAGAAATGTGATAAAAAATAGATAGCCCTGTGAGTATTCCCGACCTTACCACTGTCTGCATTTTGTAGCTATCTACAATAAGCTTCTTCCTTGTGATTTTCTTTCTACTTGCTGTTCAGCCATGCCCTTCCCAGGCTTTTTTTCCCCTCTGTTGGCTGCCAACCGCTGTACTACCTTCCAGCGTTAAAGACCACGGAGATTAATACACATGTATTAAAATTTTGTAGGCTCACCTGCCCAGAAATCCCAGTCGGCAGTTTCACAATTGTTTTGGTCACTTCAGAAACCACTACAGTTCCTCTCAAAATGTACCTGCACGCTTTGAAATTCTAACAACAAGGACAAAGGATGGTGTAAACAAGATGCCCATGAGCATATTTTTTTTTCTTTTTGTTTCTTCAGTAGTTTACACTATTTTCTCGGCTTTGCTTATCTACCTATGCAATCTTTCTTGACAGGGTAGTCCTTGTTTCCAGACTGCAGAAAGTAGTGCCCAGGATGGCCTGCAAGCAGCCAGCTTGGGCAGATAATAAAAACTGAACACGAATACAGAGGTCTCAATTTCCCTTTGCCTTTGAGATTAAATTATATGACCCCAGCATCCTCTCAGACTTACAACATCAAACAACACTTTCTTTCAGCACAACAGTGTCCAGATAAAAGAAAACAGAAGCAACAACAGAGAATAAATCAGTTTAGGCTGGAAGGGAAGACAGGACTTCAGCTATATGAAGCCCAAGCACAAAATCTGTTGGGGCAGGAGGACCAAATAAAGCGTTCAGGATCTGGATCCATATGCGTGCCAATAACCACCATACGTGAGGAGTCTGTATTAAACACCCAGATTCTGACAAAGAAAATCTTTCAGGTCACCATACAAGCTGTTCAATGTAAAGCTAATGTCTGTAAAAGAAATGCATTTACACAACACTAAAAATTGAAATGTACCTTAAATGCGCTATAGTGCCTTGGTATACGAAAAAACAGATGGAGCTTTCTTTAGTCAAACCTCAACTTGAAAGACACAAGCCTCGTCGAGCTGAAGCTTCGTTGGTGGTGCACTTCATGTCCTTCATGTAAAATATTCTGTCACTTTTAATTTTGTATCTTGTTTACTTTCTCTGTTACAAAAGAACTGGGACTTGTTTTTAGCAGCTCTGATTAAGTTTCTATTGATTTTTGAGATAGGAAATGGAACTTTCAGATTTCCCACATGAATTTAAAGCAAGTCAGATATTAACCTCGAGGTAAAACATCTGCCATGACATTCAAAGAATAGACATGTACTATCTTACTGAAAACAGCATGTGTGCTCAAAGCTCAGCGCTTGGGATTTGGATTTGGAGAGCAGTGCAAGCAGGCGGGCTGTATCTTTACATGTGTAAAAACACCCATAAATACATCCACATTTATTCAAATTTACGTTCGCTCACATGCGCATTATCACACATACACGAAAACACCCTTTATAGACACGCACTCGAACTATTAAAGCACTAATGGCTAAAGAGAGTTTGAGATGGTGTCAAAGGGAATTAAGAAGAATGTGAAAGCCAATGTAGGGCTGGAAAGAGACTTATTTTTTACATCACTTGTATCTAACCATATAAAGAGTATTTATTGTTTTTGAGGATCAGTGTCCCCTTTCTCATCCTGTAACAACTGCCAATATGTACATACACTTTGTAGCTTATAACTTTCACTATCAAATATATCACTGCTGCAGGTAGTGGTAGACAGCACTTAGGAGACCAACATAAAATAAATATGCATAACAATCTGAAATATATGTCATATGCAACACCTATTGAGCTGAAAACTATTACCTTCAAAGCCTTGGACTGGTTTTACCTTCATAGTAGTTTTCTTAAATCTAATTATTTGGCGATGTATGTGATACTGGTGAGTGTTTCCAGACTACGCACGTTCGGGAAGAATGTGAAAACAAAGCCCATCCACAATGAAAGAAAAATTCGGATGAAGGGGGGCAAGTGGGGGAAAAAGAGAGGAAAAAAGTCATCTTTAGAGCTGGAGATGAAACATTCTAGCTCTTTTTTTTTTTTCCTCTTGTGAAACATTGGTGACTCTTACAACTTGCTGGTGTTTAAAATGTATACCTGTCTAGCAAAGCTGGAATGCGCCAACTATTTTGTCCAACAGACAAGTAAAGGGAGTTATTTTCAGGAACAGGCTGCCCAGGGAGGTGGTGGAGTCTCCTTCACTGGAGATATTCAAGACCCACCTGGACAAGGTCCTCTACAGCCTGCTGTAGGTGACCCTGCTTCGGCAGGAGGGTTGGATTGGGTGACCCACAGAGGTCCCTTCCAACCCCTACCATTCTGTGATTCTGTGACCTAAAAAATTAAATTAGGCCTACTATGTTATCATTACAAGAGTCATCCCACCGAGCTTCACATCTGACTGGAGACAATCACGGAACCTTCCTACCAGTGCCCTTGGCAACAGGAGCACTCTGCAGCTGGTTCAGCTCTGGTCGATATGCCGAGTCCTAGCGGTAGAAAGACAGTTGGTCAGCGCATCCAAACACCCCTGTGGAACAGCTCTGACCAACAGAATAGAACACCTTTGAAATGCATAAAGGAAAAAAAAATAACACCTTTATAAATGACTAATCTTCCAGTGCTGAATGTTAATGTTAAAGCTATCACCAAAGAGATGGTAAATTAAAGGCTGCTTGAGGGATTTCAGGAAATGCTCTAATCCAAGAAAATCAGCTTCCCATAGGATCAAAACATTAAACAGAAGTTGGAAAATATAAAACTATTCAATTAACTCGCATGAACTGGAATTCTAAGCTTAAACACAACTACCGCAGATCAGGTAAATCATTTTGCAGAAGGCCTCTTAAATGGCATTTTTGGAAACATGAAAGCACACCTGTATTAAAATGTCAAGCTGTATTTAAGAACAGCTGACCCAGGCACCTAGCCATGAAAGATAACAAAGGTCAAAACTTTACGAGCAGATTAAAATAAACAAACAAAAATAAAGGAAGTTTAGCATCTATTACTATTATTGCCTGTAAGTTTGCATTATGGCCATATTCTGCATATCAATAAAAAGTGTAAAATCTTATCAGACATTTTTACAATTCCAAACTGTTGTTACATTTGCTGGAAAACTGAAACTGTGCTGTCATTTTCCCCAGGATTGATTTAGGGAGCCTCAGGTTTTCCTTGTTCAATTCAAGGCACGCTGTTGTGCCCCCGATTTTTAGAAAAGGATGGAAGTACACTAAAAATCCGACCGCATACCACCAATTAAACTACACGCGCTATGCTTTTTCAAACCAGACCACAGACGTTAAAAGGATTTTTTGTGTGTGTGTGAAAGATTGTATGGGTTGCAGAATACATAACAAAAAGGTAACAAATAGATAGCATGAAAAATGTCACCGCTAATTTCCGTATGTGCACCTGCAAGATAACGAGGTGGATCATGGGTGGGGGAGCAGTAACACCACTCCTAACACCATGTTTGTGGGACCCCAGCTCCCAAGGGACCCAGCCAGTAAGGCAGATGGCTGAAATGAAGCACCTAAGTTTGAAAAAAATTGCAAAAGTATTGTGGAAAATTCTTCAATGCGTTTCTATTTCTACTAAATCATTTGCGAGAAAGGAACTGAAGTTCGGAACCAAATTCTTCTGGTTTGGTATCAGTGTGTTACAATTTTATTTGGTGATTGCCTCTGTAAAGATTGCAAAGCAACTGTAGCATGACTAGAGATCTGCTTAGGCAGCAAAAATATTTTAGGAAAAGTGGCTTCCACCTGAACAGCTTTGTATTATTTATATTTATAAAAAAAAATTCTACACATTTACGTTTGTATACTTAACAGGAATCAGTCCTTGAGCAATGAAAGTTAGTCATTTTGCATTTCAAAAGATTGGCAGCTCCTCTGAAATTGCTAAAAAAAGGCAATCAGCATTTTTCCATCTACAATGGCAGACGATCCCTGGATTATACCCTTTCCATGTACATAAATGTATGGAGCATTACCACGCCAAATACTCGTATTCTGCTGGAGCCATGTATTTAACAAATGATATATTGACCCAGTCACAGGTAATCCACAATCTTTCTGTGAAGATAATTAGAGATGAAATCATCACCTGTTCCCTCAGCTGTTTTTTGTTAGTAGTGTCTAGTTCTGCCTGTAGGACTTGTCTTACTACTGCCTTTCTCCAGCTGCCATGGAACACTCCCTCTGGCTTTACATATACGCACTAGAAACACATGAGGCTTCAGAATGGGCAGGTAGGGTTACTAGTTATTATCAGGATCTACTGAAATGGAATAAATACCACCAAAAGAAAAAAAAAAAAGAATGCTGGTTTAAATCTTCAATTGAATTAGACTTAGCCACATCTGAATTGCACATCTGAACAGCCCATTTACAGTCACTTCTCGTGAGCATTCAGTTTACAGGCACAGATGTTCAGGGAAAATACATTTTAATCTCAGGATAAGATCATTTAAATATAGCCTTCTGTGAACATTCATACCAGTCAGAGAACAAGAAAAACACCAATCAAATTATATGACTAATCATTTTTAAGTTGTGCACAGATATACATTTGAATTTCAGATGCCAATCTGAAAAACGTGTCTCAAAGCTTTAAGGAGCATTCAAGAAAAGGGCTACATGTTCACGGAGCTTTATTAATGGCAAAAGAGATACCCGCTTTCACGTGAATTGCTCAAAACAGATTCTTAAAACACCTTGAAAAAAATATTTAGAAAAAAATGTCCTTAATGGACAGTCTTACAAAATGGACAGTTTTATGGAATCTCTGGTGAGAATTCAGTCCTTCAATGTTTTATAATCTTTCTATAAAAAGCAGAGAAGCAAACATTAATGAACGAAAATTTACAAAGGAATTACTTAATTTGAATGAAGATTAAGTATCGGATCCACTGGAAATACATCTTGCACAAATGTTCTTCAGGATGGACTGATTCAGGCGCTTTGACTTTCCAGTCAGACGAACCCCACCGAGATCTAGGAGCTGCCAACCAACCCGTTTCAGCAAAGAGTTTCCCACAGAATTGTCCCTTTCAGGGTAGCCCCCCTGTTCTCTCGCTCTCCGCGGGCTGAGGTTGCAGGTGTCCGGAGCTGAGATGTGCTCTTTCAGCACTGCCGCCACTTCCTATGCCTCCCCTGGGAGTGCAGCCACGCGACTCTGAGACCACTGCCTTCTCCACGTACCGCCGGACCCCAATCTATAGGACACGCTACAGTCGGTTTAGACAAAAGTCAACAAGAGGCAGAAGGCGTAAAGGTAGAAATAGGACACCAGTATTCCTCTGCAGTTAACTATTTTCCATGACAGATGACAAATACTTATTTTCAAGTGTAAATAAGTTGGGAAATATTTTTAAAAGATCAGCATAAAAAGTAAAGCGTATTTTGAAAAAAAGCGTGTTACAATTTAAGCCAGGGAAAAATCAACAAAAATATTCCTGTCTATATGGAAGGTAATTTAGCTGCTTTCTTGAAACCATACTCCGAACACAAAGCCACCCGAGCAATACTCAGCTCATTTGCCTTTTCTTTCATTCCTGTAAACAGGCACAACGTAAATACATGAGGGTGTTGTTCCGTCTCAGGTTTGCGGAAAGTGTTTTGTGATCTTTCAGACTGTGAGTTCCAGAAATGGTAAAACCACTGTTATTATTTTACCTTGACTTCACAAAAGATTAAAATGCACTATCACGTAATGAAGATCATTATGTTAATTAGGTGGAGGTTTGATTCTGATCAAAGTTAATTTTAAACACAGACTTTCATACACTCTTCCAACATCTTCTGACAACTTACTTTCAGTGAATATGGTAATATTCCTAGGAATATATATAGGGAAGATCCTGCTTCTGTTGTTAATCAAGTGTGTAGGGGAAAGTGCTCAAATCTTGGGACACAATCAACTCGTTCAAAGCAGTGTAACTACTGGCACACTGCAAATCTTCATTCCAGGTATCCCACTGTGTTTCCAAAGTACTTTACCGGCAAAGGGCGTGGAGGAGTGCTAGGGCCGTGTATACTTGGGACAAAGTCTAATTCCGTGGAGGTATCAAGCAGCAAGTTAAAGTTATTTTCCAGTCTCTTTCTGTTGGTTTGCAAAGCTCAAGGTTACTTGATTAATCGATCAGGCACTATATTCTTCCCCAAAGAATGAAGAAGATGTCTCTACTGAAAAATCAATAAAGTGAAATAAGCATGTTACTGAGGGAAGCCAAGAACTTTAGTCTTCATTCCATAAGGAATAATTTAGGGTTATTTTTCTAAATAGTCCCACCCTGAATTAACAAGACCAAAATACTTGGTGAAATAAGAAATCTTTTCTTGCTGCCTATGGCTCATTTTTGGCATTCACATCCCACAGACACATATAGTAATCGAAGCTTCAGAAAAATCCGAGACATGTTTTAAAGTCCTATGTATGAATAAGAAAAAATACACTGGATTTTTTTGCTTTAGTTCTTCCCAGAATGCCGTTATTTAATTTCATGCAAAGGAGGCATAAAACACTCTGTTCTTAATTAGTTCTTGATACAGCTTATCTGCTTTTATGAGGGTTTGTCAGCACAGCATGAATCAGAATCATAGGAGACCACTACTTAGCTTGAGTTTATGCATGATTTGTGTTTAAAAACAGATTGGTTTGAATTGTTGGATCGCAGAGTAATTGCAGACACTATTGACTTTATCTATATAACAGGTCATATGTGATTGGGATGCTCCCTTTTCAAGTGCAGTATTTATCATTGGCATGACAAAGCTTCGCATGTATTTAAGACCATAAATGGCACACATTTGTAGGGATTTATGTTAGTAAATTTGGAAGTCATTTATCAGTTGAAAACCAGAAATGGCAATCAAATACAAATGAGGAAAAAATACCAAATGAGCTTCCACTGCTACATTATTTTGTGGATTACAAACACTGCTAGCAGTAATCTCAGACTCCCAAAGCGCTTCTTAAAAGCATGATTATCTCCCACAAGACCCTTGTGGAGACGGTAAATATTGTCCAAACATTTGACAGGTGAGGCTGCTGCTGTACCAGAAGACAAACTGGCTCGCCTCACCTAGTGCGACGGGCTGTTTGATAATGCAGGAGGCGAGCACGCGGGTGTCGCACGCGGGTATCAAGCGTGCGCGCTCACGATGGCCCCTTCCTTCCGTTAGCTTCTGCGCTGCCCACAGACCTTTGCGCAGGGTGCTCTGCCGCGGGGTGCGCTCAGCACCCGGATGGCTGAGGAGCAAGAAGAGGATAAGGAGTTTTGTGCCTGCCTTGGGCTTGCCGTTCTTCCTTGGCCACTAACCAGCATCTGGACTGGGAAGTTTCACGCTGCGAAGCACCTGCAGCTCTCCCGGGAAGGGAGGAGAGCGACGAGTCGCCTCTCTCGTGCCAAGGAAGCACAACCAGCCTGCAGCCTCCGTCATCCACGGCAGCACGACATCATTAGCGTAGGCATTTTGCCTGCTGTCACACAGGCTAACAGGATCTGCCTAGGATCTGAAAAGATTTTGCTTATTAATTGTATAATTAATCTAAACAAAATGAAGGAAAACCAGTTTTCCATTTATATTTCCCCTGCAGTATTTTGTAAACTGTAACCATACACGGGTTTGTGGAATATTGCAGCGATGGGAAAGGCATTTCTCTTGTGAGGGTTCCGGTTTCTTCCCAGGGAATCCTAAAATGCTCTACACTCACAGGCGTGATCCTGCAAGTGCTGGGCGTGAAGAACTCCCTGCGGCTCCAGTGGGAGCTCTGCCTGAGAGGTTTTGAAGCTTTTAACAATATCAGACTGTAACAGCCCCCTGAGGAGTTTGTGGACATGCCAGCCGATACGGAGCACAGCGAACCACCGCTCCGACAAAACGCGTCAGAGGATCTGCTCTCTACCCAGAGCAGACCGGCGACGTGCGACTGAGCCCAGCGACACGCGCACCGCCATGGCCACACGCTCGGCCCCCGCAACGCCAGTACCGGACCGCGGCAGCTCTGCCACACTAGGACGGGTGCCATCATGCTCTTTGTCAGGCACAAGACGACAAGGACATGAAAACAGGGGTGCTGCTAAGTGCCACTGCCTTTACAATAAGAAATTAAAAGACTAATTCTAACATTTTAACTGGGTAAAAGTCAATCCAAAACTTTGGCATAAGTCTGAGGCACACTTGCACGGCTGTGAAGTGAGACCGGTTCCAAACGTAAGGGTGGGTACAGAGCGTGTTCACAAAATATTATCTCAAGTTTGAATTTAGAGATCTTATTTCATACACTAAATATTAAATTGCTTTAATTTAAGCTCTACAATGCTGCACATAATTATTACTTTAGCTATGCTCTGTGTTGTCAAGCACACTACGAGATTGCGTGGGAAAAGGCAGCATTATGTGGAAAGTAGGACGCCGTTATGTAATTTTGATATATATTGAATAATATATTATAATCCTATTTGTTATGCAATTAAAGGTTGTATAAACATGGAAGTACAGGACAGATGAACTTAACTTGCATGAGCAACTTCCATTAGGACATTGTCTAACTTATACCGCATGATTTTGTAAACCAAATAATTTTATTTATATTTTATTTGTGTGCATATAAAATGTAATGTAACAAAAAAAGTATGAGAGTTAAATTTGCTGAGGATGAAAGAATACTTTGTCTTTTAATTATGGAAGACTTTTAAAATTTGCTATATTAGGAATTAAAGTGAAAGATTGAAGCGGATAGAAGATTTATCTATTTGTTAAAAAAACAATGTTAAAAATAGTTCTTAGTTTCCCATTGAAAGACAAAGATAGCAGTGAACTAAAGTTACAATTTAGAAAGGATGATTTTTAAAAAAAACAGAAGAGGAGGAAAAAGTGATGATGTAAGATGGATTTTACCAGTGAGGTTTGATGCTACAATGGATAGATTCGTTTGTTCCATGATAAAGACAGAATCTGGTTTTGCGTATTTCTAAAATAATTGGGTAAAAGAATGCCTTCGGTACAGCCAACGAGAGTTTTTCCAGCAACTTAGAGAGTCAAGATTTCACCAGTCGTCTCTACAACTGGGTACAGAGCCTGTGTAATGCCTGTCCTTTCTAGGCAAAGTTATTTCAAGTATTTCATTCATGGTATGTCAGCTTGTCACATATCTGCCACAGATGTAGGAAGCACATATATTATTTACATTTTTAGCATTTAAATTGTGCAAGTACTGTTACTGTCAAACTTTGACTGTGGAATGAAATATAGGAAGACGAATAACATACATCCTGTTTTCCCTGGCAATAAATTGCAAGGAAATAGACACTAAAAATTAGACTATGTTATAAAAATATTTGATAGACATTATTAAAATATTTGACTCAGTATTCAAATAGTTAATGATGACTGCTAACACACACCAAACTTGCGTGGCTTTTATCAGCTGGCCTTCCTAGTGGTATCATATAATGTTCCTTCACCATGGCAAGAAGAATGCAGTAATACAGTATCACGACAGCTTTGTCTGCATGTACGTCTGCCATGGGCCAAAGACTGGCCTTTCATGGCTGTTACTCTAACTCAGTTAAAATTCTCGCTGGTTTAGTAACATCTATAGAAAATTTACTTATAAATAATACTTATAATACTTATACTCCTCCTAAGTGAGGAGAGGGAAACTAACTGTTGGCGAAATGAACGCTGTGTAATGCCAGCCACACTACAACTGACCCTCACGGTCTGTGCGATAGGATGCTGCTTGCAGTCAGAATCAAAATGTTTTTCCATGGACACCGCTTTGGGGTGACCTGGTCATAACGGCATTTTCTACTCCTGTAATGATCAAGGCTCTTGTTAAATGGTAAGGTCTGCAAGCTGCCTAAATTATTCCAAGGAATAGAGGAAAATTCTGATGATGTCCTTCTTGAGGAAGAGTAGAAAATAACCCAACTCCTCAAGGGAATGTATATATGCTATTTTACATATTTCTATCTATGTATAATATGTAGATGTTATCGATGCGCTTGAGTCTGCAGTGTACACACACTCCTCCTTCGATCCACAGAAATTCCATCTGTCACTTCTTGTGTATGGCTGTCTACAACTCTTCCACTGTCTTTTAAAACGGTGTGTTCACAGGACTGATAGTTAGACCATCTGGCTACAGCCTCTTCTTCAATTCTTTCCTCTCTGTTCCAGGTTTCTTCTAAAATTAGACCCCGTTTTGGCTGCTTCATCTATTTTGATTACAAACCACTATTTAGTACTACAGCCATGAGTCTGTTAGCTATGGCCTGAGAACATCAATAAGGGGAAAGGCGATAGAAATGCACTGTAGGTCCGGGTCCCCACTGGAAGCCTCCTGAGGAAAGTTATTCTTTTCCCATGCACTGTAGAGCCTAACCCTTAGCTGCTTTCCATAGCCTGTACCAGGCATTTCTGTGCTCCAGTTCCTGCCATTCAATTTAGACATCAAACATGCTCTATGATCTTCTTTTGCAAGCTGACAAATGTCACATGTGAAAGGTCCAGAGTCAGCTGTCACTTGACAACACATATATACAGGACTTGAGCTGAGAGTCTTGCGAAGGACTATTTGCGATCAAATATACAAGGGGTACAAAGGTACGAAGCCTTCCCTTGCACACGAAAAAGTTAACTGAGGAAATCCAGAATTTAATTTGTGCAATGTCATATGGCCTAATTTTCTGATGCTACTTAAATGAAAACTGAAAAGCAGACTGAAAAGCAGATAGCAGTACATATTACCAAGTTAGTTGAGAGAAGAACTTTAACTGATACACTTATTTTAGAGAAAGAGGATTTTGCTACTGGGAGCCATCCCTTATTATTGCTAGAACATCTTTTATTGTACACGAATAAACTCCATCTAAACATATCATTAATACTGACACAACCTAGGTCTGCTAGATTTCTCTTTCAACATACTGTAAGCTTCCATCCAGAACATGGCACAAAGCAAAACGAAAGCTTTGTGAGGTATAATAAAGATTTCCATAGAAGTCTATATAGTACTTCTGCTTTACATCATGTTTCATTTATCAACCTGAATTAGGCTGTTGAAAGAGAGGGAAATGCAGCTTTGCAGCTCAGTACCTTTTCTAGTCTTTTCTTGCAATAACAAAATTGCTTAATGTCATTTCAAGTTCATCCCATTCCATACACACATGTACACAGAGCTACGGGTAATTCACTTATACAGTTCAACATCTCCTTTGTCACAGATGGTAAATGTGCAGATTTTTCCCTCAAGGAAAGAAACTCTTTTATAAAATAATTGTATATTCTGCTCATTTTTTTTTCCTTCACTGATGCTCTTGTGTTGTTATTATACCCTGTCAGGCTGGTAATTAGCATTCAGGCTCCATCTGACACAAACGCAGCTCTCAATCCTCCTTAAAAATCCCTTGGGACACACACGATAAGTAAAACAATGTGAGCCACTAAAGGGGGAAGAGTACTAAAAATTTTTTTAAAAAGGAAAGAAGAAGCAAGAGCGAATAAAAAACATGAGTGAATAACCACAGACGGCTTTTGTCATGCAGTCGTTGCACGGCTCTTGTTCAGCGAACTGCGTGGAGCTAATCCTACTGTGCGGAATGAGCTTTCAGAACGCTACAGCTGTCTTCCTGTGGTTCTCCTTTGCTTTTCCTACACAAAGATGTATATCCTCTTCCCAGTCTCACCTTTCTCCCAAACTTCTAAGGCACCCAGCGTACCTGGGTTTCCCTCTTCTGCTGACAGTGATTGCCCCTCCTTGTTTTTCAGGTCCCTCCGGTGAATAAACATTTCATCTTTCATATCAATCACTATTTCTTGAACATTCTGTCATGTGTGATGCTTACGGTATCATATTGTTCTAAACTATTTTAACTAGATTACATTGCTCTTGGTAAGATGACAATGTTAGCTTAGAGCTATGTGCACATACCAGAATTCTTCCATATTCAGTGACAACGCTGTCACTGGAAACAAGAAGAAACAGAATTTTTCTTACGGTTCATGCAAGATCCTTCTTTTCAGTAATTTCTCCTTTAAACTATCGGTGTGATCACAGATTAGGTCTAGCCCAGAAATTATGTAAGACTAGTACCATCATATAGTCAATCCTTCGCTGAAACAAGCTGGGCTTTTGGGACAGGCAGGCAGGACGCATTGGAGACAGACTGGCACAGCACCACACCGTGTCACCAACACACCCCGTCAGAGATGACGAGAGTCTTCTGCCTCCGCATACATACAGCAACGGGAGAGACAGAGCACGGACTCTTACTGAAACTGGTGGTTTAATATCCTCCCAGCATCCTAAAGTTACTACAGAAATGACAACAGAACGAGGCCTGCACCCCAATACCAAATGAGTACAGAAGATTGCGAGGCCAGAGACCTCCACCGTCCAACGGCTCTCAGCAGTCGTGCAAAAAGGCAGAGAGTCAGTGGTCTCATAAAGGTCTGTGGCTTGAGATAAACCCTGAATACGAGAATTTTTAATGTTGTGATGTCAAAAAATGGTGTATCCTAATATCAGCATGGGAAACTTCTGCTTTGACGTCAGGCCAGCAATTCAGTGATTCTGAACACTGACCTGAGATCTGTCTACTGGCATAAGACTGGCAAGCAAGAGATGCTCAGCCGGGAGCATCCCAGTATGTTATGGCCTAGACGTGAAGTCACCGACTGCACAAGACTGCCAGAACATGCACAAAGGTGGGGAAGGTCGGAGCGCCGTGCCACGGGGCTCACAGCCGCCCTGCTTCAACCCACCCACTGTGCTGAAGCTGAGGAGCTACTGAACGCACAGAAAGGCCAACATCAAACACAATGTAAAGGTCTCAGATGTGACATCTTCATACAAAAGCTATTGAGTTGTTCACAGACATGTGTGCCATAAAATAAGAGCCCAAAAATTACGCTAATATTAAAAATTGCTCCAGCCTGTCACTATATGCCTTGACATCAACCTTGGAGCCTAGAAAAACTCACTCTGTTCATGGAAAGTGTGTGAGAGAGAGACCTGTTCGGACCACTGACAGAAAGGTGCTGAGTAACAAGTCCCTGGAGATCAATATTTGTACGTTAGATCCCCACGGCCGAGGTAACGCTGCAAGCGTGACCGTAGCACGATTCATGCTTCCTTTCACTGCACAGACACGCTGTCCGCAGCCTCCAGCCAGATGTGCATCCGCAGGTGGGAGAAAATCAGTGGATATAAACCACCGCTGATCACATGTAATTTCTAATCATAAAATGCAGTCTTAGAATGATTCAAGTATTTAAGAAATTTTGGATGACAAGAGAGATCTCATTCAGAGCGAATTCCTCTGAAAGCGAGATACGCGTGGGGACGACTACACCAGCCAATTCTGAGCACACCCAGTGGAAGCTGCACGGTTTTCGCGTGTTTAATGGAGTCCTGCATATTTTCTCATACTAACAGACTGGGATGCTGTGTGAAACAGTACATGTCTAACACTCAAATGTCTAACACAACCAGCATCCGACACAAGCAGCATCAAGGCGAGCAAACAAACAATACAGTCAGCTAAACATGCTGCCTTAGCCCTGCATTAAAACGTTGAAGAATAATGGTCAAACCTTTTCTGTTTATGCGTGTCACAGACTTAGAAGCTTTTAGGATTATTTTGATAATTTGGAGTGCTTTCTCCTCTCCTACTAATAACTTCACCTTCTACTAGGTAAACCAAGGAGGAGGATTAGGGATTCTGTTAGTCTGGGATTTATGGCTGCAGCAGATTTAAACACATGAAAACCATCTGCCACAGCACCCAAGAAGGAACTATTACATACCCAAATCAGGAAAAAAACATTAGTGGTGGATTTTCTGCTTTTTGCAGTAGCAGCGCAGCTGTCCCTTCTCCTGACCTCTAACTTCAACCTCTATGCAATGTTTATTTATTACCAAGTTAATAAGGCAATCTTCAGAACACATTCCTGCAGTATCTGCTCACACGTTCGCACTTTTCATGTAGCAGAATTCCCTTTTCCTGGGATCTCAAAAGTCCCGAGATCCCAAAGGGGGACCTGCTGGCAGGACTGAGAGGGACACATGTTCAGACTCGACACTGCTGCTCAGCCCGGAGGCTCTCAGTCGCCTCTCTGTAATTTTAGGTGGCAATATATCCTGACGCCAGGTGACAGCTCAGTGACGTTTCACCTCCGTGCTTCCCCCACAGTTCACGTCACGGACAGGAGCCGTCTTTCCCAAAAGGTGCATATTGTACAAATAGCAAGGTGCACCTGCATCTGAGCGTGGAGATGGTGTGATGGGGACCTGGCTTGACAGAACAGCACAGATCTTCTCTCTACATGGCGCTGGCTTTCTAGCATGCTCCTAACAGCTTTGGGGCTGATCCTAAACAGCCTCTGGAGAAGCAAGTGGAGGAAACTGCAGTGATGATGCTGTCCCCTCCGAAGGCACAACGTTTTATGGAGAAAACCTCCTGGATGTCCTGTCTTTTAGCTCTTGAGTGGATTTCTTGCAGGAGTGGATGGTTAGGCTCTGAACTACCAGTAGTCTCAGTATACCAAAAAGCCTAGTTCTTGCTATTTTAAATCTTACTTTCACTTTTTGAACTTCTTTGAGAAACATTTTAATTTACATATTTAACATCCATCTATCTTCCTATCTTTAAATTTCTGCAAGATGAATGGATAGAAATTTCCGACTACTAGAAGTCAGAATCCACATCACATATTTCCCATATTTGATCAGCTGCTTTTGTAATATATTTGAAAAAGCAGATCTACGTAATAGCACATTTCTCTGGACAGTGCACTGATCTGTGTAAAACAGCCTACCAGAGAGTAATCTTCTTTCATAAAACACCAATTTTTTCTGATGCCTTCAAGGCAAAAGACACAGGCATCCCAGTTTACTGAGTAACACGAGAAAATTATCTTCATAGATTTTTTTGAAGGAATAAATACAACTTTGCTAACAGCTCACTTCCATTCATTCATTCCATTCCAACATGTTGCTGCTCCAGCAATTAATAAAACAAACATGCCACATACCATGGAAAAATGCTGACCATACTAGAATAAGTGAGCCAATACATTGTCCAAGCATGCAAATACATTAAGTGACAGCATAATTAATCCTCAGTACATAATCAATGAGGAACAGTAAAGTCCTGTGAAAAATTGAAGACACCAGCATGAGACTGAATTTTCTCTATGCTAAACCATGGAGTTACTAGTCAATGAATCCTCCCTCAGGAGACTGTAACAAATACAAAGAACCTGCTCAAGGACAGCCAGAGTTGTAAATTGAGAGCTATAAAAAAATAATAATATAACGATAGTGCCAGCATGTTTATAATTTATAGGTTGGAGTTACAGGTGAGCAATAGGGGTTAGCAGTCTGTTATAATCTGAACTTGAGTCAGTAAAGCGCTGCAGAACCACTAAATCACCACTTCTCTCATTGCATGTAGTTTAAAAACGTATAATAAAACTATCAGACAAAGCCACTTTCTTCTAGGGTTTGAAGCTGGAGCTGTGGATACCAATCTGTTCAAAGTTAGAGCGCTACTAGGGAGTCCAGCAAAGGGAAGCTCTTAATTTTTCTGATAGCCTTTTTTTCTTCGTATTGGGCACTTGCCATGAAAGTACAAAAAGCACAGGGGTCTTTTTGTCCTAATTGAGGCAGGCAAAAAAATAAGAGTTCCATTTCACATTAAATTTTGGCGTTCTGAAATTTAATTCCATTTTGATCATCTAATTCAAGGTACCCAAAAATGTTTGAGCATGCATTTAAATAGACTGCAGCTGGAGCCTTTAATCCTGTGCAGCGCTAAGTAACTCTGAGCTTCAAATTCCCTTCTCCCAGTAGGCGTCGAGGTCAGCGCTCACCGCAGCGCAAATTGGAGTCCAGCAGGACTCTTCTCTGCAAACAGGGGCGGCTGCCTCGTCGCGCTCTGCTGGCACTGAGCAGCTCTTCCGAACGGTTTACATCAAGGTTTCGGGCTGTTTCTTGGAAGTGACTCCCCTTAGAGAAAAGTGAATTAAATGGAGCAACTCTGCACGCATTTGCTAATAACTGGACAGACAGCAATACACCACTTTTACTGGCTTTTGAGTCATTCATCTGTCCAAGTTTCCCATGCTTCCCACGAACAGAGCAGTCATTATTGCCAATCAATCTTGTTACACCTTTTACAATGTACAGGAAGGTAAAGGAGCACAGTATGTACAGGTGGACCTATATCCATTCAGACTTTCCCTTAATGATGAAGTATAGCTAGAAATACACACGAAAAACTTATAAGCAACCTTCAAGATACTGCCTGTTTATCTGACACAATCGCCCTTTGAGCTGCAACCCACCTTCCCTCACAACCGACACGCTGTACTCCTCAGCCAGCGTGACCTGGAGCTAACCTGAACTTTGCAATACCAACTGCCTCAGTATTCTTCGCCCAGGAAAGGAAATGAAAAGTTTTCCTGATCTAATTACTTTTCTGCATGCCTTATCTTTCATTTAGATTCCAACAATTTTCTACATGCGTTTTTCATTGTTAAATACTCCTGTGGAGGATAGCTGCAGCATTCACGGTAAGTAAAAAATGCTACTAGAAAGAAAATTTCTGGAAACTAAAGTAGATCAGTAATGCAGTGAACCCAGTAGCTAGTAAGAGTGCAGACAACCTTTTACACTGAACGAGCCCAGTGGCGTGATTTTCTTTCTACATTTAGAGCCCTTTCTTTGACACCAGCCTAACAAACACACTGACAGTTGTGTGACAGACAGAAAACCTACCAGGCAAGCTCACAAGATGCATCTTTGTGGGGACTTGACAGTACTTTGACTTTCTGTGGTACTAACTGAGTACGTAAACAAAATTGAAATAGTAGTCCTCTGTTCTCACACTGGTCAGTAAAAATGTCTCTCTCAGACACAGCTACCCAC
Organism: Opisthocomus hoazin; assembly: GCF_030867145.1. Lineage (NCBI taxonomy): Eukaryota > Metazoa > Chordata > Aves > Opisthocomiformes > Opisthocomidae > Opisthocomus > Opisthocomus hoazin. Next base: position 9,918,447 of record NC_134436.1, read on the forward strand.
CAGTCAGTGAAACCTGGTGATAGTGTTAAATACTTCTGATCCGTCACAGATTCCTGGATCTTGTGAGAGAGAAATTGGGTGGAGTGAGGCGGTGATGTATCTGCAGACAAGGCTTAACGCTGATTTACCCAGCCATCTTTAAAGAAACACCATTTTACACAGGGACTTGCCGCTAGCACCAAAGGGCTTTTAGCATCTTGGAATCCTTGGTATTGGAAGAAATGTATAATTGTTTGATAAATAACTTCAGACCTTCTCCAGCCAAAGGTTAACTCTCTATAGCTTCAGCCTAGCAAACTGAAGGCTGAAAATGAGTGCTACAGGATAACAAGAAAGTTCACATCTGCTGAATAGCTATAATGCTTCCCTTATTCCAGAACAAATAAATTTTAAAAACCACAAAACAAGTGAAAACAAAAACCAGATGCCCCATCCTGAGGTAATGTTTTAGAGTTGGGAGTCACTATTCAGCTATCAGCAATCCAGTGTCTTCGGAGAAGCCTCACCTACTGCAGGCGAGAAACAGCGAGCCAGAAAGGAAGGCTCCCAGTCGGCTTAGGCTCTGGGCTCATCTCACTTGCACCACGCTGTAATCAAATGAAACTGCTCTGCTGGAAAGCGTGTGATGCATTTAAAACCTACTTCTGAGGTTTACACTTAGCTGTAAACTGGGTTTAAGACAGCTGACCTAGGCCCGGAGCAGCACGGAGGTCAGCCCGCGCTGGAAGCAGCTGCTGGTCTGCGATTCCTGCCGGCAAGACAGCGTAAAGCTGCCGCAGCTGCAGAAGTGCAAAAAGCCTTAGAAGTACTTCAGGAAGGAAAGCAGCAGCCGAGTACAAACCTGTGACACTTCTTTGAGCCGCCTGCTTTTTACCTCAAGGGAATTGAGCATTTCTGTAGACCGCAGCTATTGTAGGGTCACCTCAGGTAGAAGGTCCAAGCCCTCTCAGCTCTCCCCACCCACAGCAATGCTTCCAGCTTTCTCAGGCAACCGAAACACGGTGAGTGGGGAACGTACGGCTAAGCGTCACGCAGACTCCATGGCACACGTCAGGTAACAAGTCACCTGGTACGTTGCCCACAGACTCCCACATCTGATTCACTGTACACCAGTGGGTGCAGGCAGACCTGGGTCTGCCCAAAGCACGGGGAAAAGAGCAAGCACACGCACAATTTCAAGTGTGCTTTATGCTATAACGGACGTACTATTTAGGAGAAAAACTGCATGCAACATATGGTGTTGTGCATTTTTTTTGCTTCATTTTGTGAAAAAATGGATGTGAAGTAGAATAGAATCACAGTACTTATTTCACTTGACTTATTATCAAGCATATATAAATGCTTTATTTCCAAACTGTATTTATTTAGCTATTTCAAACTTTTTTTTTTAAACTATCACTGCTTCTTTACATGCTCTCAGCTTGGGCAACTGCAAATATGGAGTATCTTTAAGACGCGGTGGTTTGAAAATGTTGCCTACAAAGGAACTATATTTAAGGAAAACCTCTCTGTCTCTCAGAAGTGGGAACAAGGCGATGCTATACAGAGCGACTCCATCACAGCTTTGAAACCTTTCAGAACTCGAATTCAAGCCCAACAGATGCCTCTCTTCTGGGGAGCCAAACTTCTCAGGAGGCTTTCAGGCTTCTAACAGGAAACTCTGCCTGGATACCAGAGCCAAAGCCCCAGCTGTGGTTTAGCAGCATAAATCCACATACTTGGGTCACATTCAGGGTAATTTACATCACCCAAGGGATCTGGTGCATCTTGAGTAGATTGTTCTGTTTTCTCCAGGAGAATAATAGATATTTGACCTGTATGTATATTTGTGTATGATTGTCCATTTGTCAATATTTGTATCTTTGTCTAAAGAAGGGAAGCCCCAAGTACTTTCTGCAGAAAAACCTCCACCAGGTCAGCCCTGCCAAACTAATAAGGGAAAGCGATAACGTGGGACAAACAGGAGACACGCTTTCAAGCTTGTCTGACTTCAGTTCAATAATCTCCTTAGTGAATACACTAAATTCATGGGGTGGGTTTTTTTCCTAATCTCATTATAGGTTCTTGCAAACAGGAAACTGCCTGCATTCTGAGAGATCGATTTGCTTGCGTATAGCACGATGCTTCTCCAGGGCTGCAGATGTACGAGTAAGCATCAGATGAGACAAAATTTTTCTCTTGCCAACAGATTTGCACAGAACACGCGGCCTTCAAACAACGGTCATGATGTGCACATACCTCAGGCACTCGGTGTGAGCTAGCTAGGATCAAAACGTAGCTGCTGTTCCGGTGAGTGGGCCAGAGATACACAGCGAGTCCTGGCCGGAGCAGCATCATTACAGGTTGCCTCTAAAGAATGAGAGAGCCTTCAGGGCTGTGATGGGGCTGTTCCACGCTGCGGCCCATTCTCCCGCTACTTGTCCCTAGCTCTTTTGTGATAAATTAGTGTTGACACTGTCAGGCTTAATTTGCCCTGTTCCCTCTCTGCTACGTGAGAGTCACTCAATGAGAAATTCTTTTTTGGAAATTCCAGCAGAAGGGCTTAGAGCATTGCTTCTACTGAAACCACGCTGACCTAGGAGCTCGAAGCCAGAGCAGACATGTGAGCAAATGTGGAGGGATATGGGTAACAGACAGGGAAACCTTGAGAAAAAAGGATAGGAGCGTGCTGATGCAATGAACTACACAGCTATCCCAGGTTTCTTCTAGAGTTGTGGAGGGGAAAAGGGCCTTCTTTTAGAGAGATTTATTTTATATATATATATATATATATATATATATATATATATATACATGAATTTGTTTTTTAATGAAATGACCAAGAAGCCTTGCTCTTAGCCAATCTAAAATCAGTTTCAGGGGCAAATTTTCAGCAAAAGCTTAAGAATTTTCAAATATCTTATTAAAAATGAGAGATATATAAAGGGACTTAAGTATCATCCATAATGATTTCATCATATTCACTGAAAATCTTTAGTTTTTAATGAATCTGAAACTATTCAAAAAATTCATATTGCATTTATTAATTATTTAATCTTGAATGTATTTTTTATTAAAATAATTACCAAGACAGCCCCCTTTTTATCTAAATTTGAGAACAAATCTCTTTCCGCCTTTCATGGAATGAATGATATTTCTTTCCATGAACATCTTTTACTTTCCATACAGATCCGAAATCCTTCTGTCCACACAGTACACCCCTGCCAAATGGGCTTGGGTCAAAAACAGCTTTTTCAAAATAAATAAATAGATTTCCCATTAAAAATATTTTCCATAAATTGTGTGTTTCTCAACCAATTATAATTTAGTACAAAAATTTCCATTTTGGTTCAAAAAAAGTCTGGAGAACTACATTAATGCAGAATATTACTTTAGGTTTTTGACCCCTGCCTGAATGTCCATTTCCACTGTCCCTGCTCTTGTACCTAGCATGTGCTCTTCTTATCTGAGAACATATCTTGCTTTTTTCACTGAGTCTTATCTAGAAAACCTAAATGCAGAAGAATAAAATTCAGAACCACACCGGCATAAGCAATCTGCAAGATGCCAGCTGCATTTTCTCTCTCTGGCGCAAACAATCCATGGCTCACCCTTCTGTACGTTCAGCAGGAGAAAAGGGGCTCCTTGCACCACCTGTCCTTCCTGCAAGTTGCTACAAGCTGGCCCAGGGCTTACAACAAACCCAGTAACGATGGATGCTTTGACAGGCAGAGGTTGAGGCCGTGCCTTTCCAAGCTGCCTGCAAGGCTTGGCCACCTCTGTTCTCCGGGCGGGTCTGAAATCTCACTCGCCTCCTGCAGTGACGCACGGCTCCGCGATCCCCAAAGCCTGCCCACTCTGAACACACAGGCTACCTCCGCTCCCGGCTCCTTGCGCATGTCGCGGCCCTTGAAGGTCACATTCCATGCGATTGAGTAGCTATGGTTTCTCTTGCCTCAGAGAAGGGGTTCCATGCATATCAAAGAGCATAATTTGGCTTTGTGGACTGAGAAGCTCTTAATAATTCAACTGACACACAGAGACACAGGTCTGAATACTCAGTACCATATAGTGGAAACAGAGGGGGAACATCAATGACTTTATACCTACATATCTACTCGCTTCACTGTGTGCTTTCTGTATAGTCACAGTGTTCTTGCAACTGAAAAGGAAGAAATGTCAATTAAATAAACTTTGGGTTCCACTTCTGTTGGTTGCTTACTTGCGAGAATAAGAAACAAACAGAATGGATGGTGTGGCAACTTCCAAACCAAACAACATTACTTCTGATGGGGAACAGTTAATTGGTACCACAGAATGTGTCTGAAATATTGACTAAGTTTGTGTGGATAGGGAAGCAAGCCCCAACATACTTTCATCTGTTCTTAAATATAAATGAAAAAACAATACATTTACTATAAGGTCACAGTGGGAACAAAGAGGATCAGCTGAAGCATACGCAGCTTGTGATTTATATTCAGAACCCACAGGCGGCAAGAACAGACAGACTGATAGCATCACCTTACAATCAGCTCCCGGATCATGTTGTGCATCTGAGAACGCTGGCAGAGTCCAGGGCTGCTTGTTTCTCTGCATTCTGTAAACAAGTCTTATTCAACAATCAAACATTTGTCTTTTCTACCCTTCAGTGCATGCAGCCATATATAATACTATTTTCTGTAGTCATGAAAAGTTTCCAGGCACATAATTATCAGACTCGGGTGTCTTTCAAATATCACTAAAAAACCCATAAAGCCTGTGAGGAAAGAAGACGCACATGGCCTTCGAAGTTCTCCAGGAGCCAGCCACAGACCTGTGGTCACTCTTACGTGCATGGAGAGAGAACTGAGAGTTTAACCCTTGGTTCAGAACTTGGGGAGGGGGAAGGATGCAACATTGCAACAGTCACTGACGAGACTGACGAACACTTTCCTACAGTGCGGCGATCAGGTTAATGCGATCGGTCACGCCGGGAGCTCTGTGGATACTCCGAGGGCTTGGCCAGCAAGATTCCAGCAAGGTGGGGAGCTGCCTCTCCAGCTGCTTCGCGAGGAACTGCTGGCAAGCTTAACTCTGTCTCCAGTTGCTAGAGACAGCCTCTGGAGGAAAACAGCACTGGTCTTTCCTTTCAGTAGGTAGCACTGTCACTTCATTCTTAAATAATTTTCACTACTGAGGTTGTGTTTGGAAACCGGATTCACAAATTTACTCACAAAACCACCTAGCAGTTTATAAGACAAATATGAAACTAAAAATAGAAACAAGTTCAGAACTAACTGCAAAACGTGGTCAGGGTTTTTTTGTGTTTAAGCAGCCATAGGAAACAATTCACAACAAATCATTCATCTGACACGTATTTTTCTTTTTGCTCACAGAATATCCTCGAGCAGCTTGTTACAACCCCAGGTATATTCCCTTTTTAAGTAGAGTTTCCGTAAAAATTAAGCCACATTCTGAACTTTCTTGGCATGTTCAATACTCCAGAGTTAGCAAGCAGCAGAGAAGAATAGCAATGAAGGCGAGCAATTCTGGCCTGCACACCTTCAAGTCTAAATTCAATATTAAGCTTCTGTGAGTGTACCCTCATAAAACTTTGAAGTGCATTCCTTTCCCTGCTCTCCCCTGAGGAACTGACTAGCAGAACAGAACCATGCGAATGATCATGAAAAGCAGGAGCAGGAGAAAAGCAAATTAACTCCATGTAGTTCTTTGAACTAAAAAGGAAAGCGTTTGGCAAAGTCCGGATTTCGGGTATGACACTGCAGACTTACAGAACGGTAAAGAGCAGAAATTCAGCTATTCTCAAATGTGCTGAGCAGAATATCTGCATGCTCATCATCCAACAAGCTGAGGTAAAGATGATCTTGCTTGCTCAGCCATCGTTCAGAACTGCAGTTTACCGGAGTGGAGTTCAAGTGGCAGAAAGCCTGATCCTGCGTCCCCTCGTTAGCGGCCCATCTTCTTCTTACACGCCTCAGCCTGAGAGCTCTCTGGTCAGCAGCGCTGACCCCCACGGCTCCCCGCTCCTCGGTCGCATGGCCTGGGCAGCCCAGCCCAGCCCAGCCCTGCTGCAGAAACTAAGGAGGCAGGGAAGAAAAATACAGGGCAATATTTAAGCTGGTTACAGACAAACACAATGCAGCCTGCTTCCTGAGAAATGGCACGCTGGGCCCAAGTGCCCCAGACGCTGGCTCTGCCTGCTGTTTGTCACCCCGACCAGGACCCCGACCAGGCACGACTCGGTGTCTTACAGAATTAGGAGTGCACAGACTCCCTTTTCTGGCCCCTCTTCCTGTGCACTGCAATGCAGTCTTTTGGTGCAGATCCACTGCAAAGAAGATATCACACAATCACATCCTGTATCTATACAGGAGCCTCTAAAGGGCTCTGCGGAATACAGGACAGCTCGCTCTCCTGGGATGTCAAAACCTTTGCTAGAAACACAAACCAGGCTTACAGAATCACAGAAAGTTTTGGGTCGGAAGGGACCCTTAGAGGTCATCTAGTCCAACCCCCCCGCAGCGAGCAGGGACACCACTAACGAGATCAGGGTGCTCAGAGCCCCGTCCAACCTGGTCTTGAAAGTTTCCAGCGATGGGGCCTCCACTACCTGTCTGGGCAACCCGTTCCAGTGTTTCACCACCCTCATTGTAAAGAATTTCTTCCTTATATCCAGCCTAAACCTACCCTGTTTTAGTTTAAACTTCATTCACTGACACTGTTTAGACCTCATTCACTGACACCCAGATTTGCCTCAGGTCCACCGCATGTGCAATGCCAGGCTTCGATAACAGCAGCACTGGCCACTGGTAATTAAAATCATATTGATTTTACTCTGTATCACAGCGGTGACAGAAGTAATGTTAGCATTCCTGTAATGGAATGGAAAACGCTAAGTGGCTGTGTGAATAAGATACTCGCATTTTCAGTAAGATACCATCAAAAATTGCAACAAAAAGATTTCAAATCACTCTGGCAAAATAGATGGGTTTTTAGAGACTTTGACTGATACATTTAAAAAGAATTTAACCCAATAAATACATAGAAATAATTCTCTGCTGAGCCACTGAAAAACGATGGGATGTTTCAGTGCACTCAGGATAGGAATGTGCACAAAGAACATTCATCCTACTTGCAAGGTAAAAAATTATGCGCAGTAATTCCTCCCTCCCTCCCTCCTCGTTCCACAAAGCGCAGATGGTTGTTTCTGTCCCTCACACCACGCCTGCACCGTCCTCCGCACCGAGCTGGCCAGTCCGAGCAGGCACAAAGCCACCGCCAGCTCGGTAAAACTCTCCTGGACGCTGCCGGAGGAAAGAGCCGTATCTGGTGGCTCTTCAGTTGCTGCAGCCTTCTTCAGATCTGCCAGAGGCGTGAAGAATTTGCAAGTCAACGTGTTTTCAGACGGATTATCCTTTTCAGAAGATGTCTGCGGGGCCGGTTTGGGAAAAAAAAATCCTTTAAAAATCTTGTCCCTGCCTTGCTTTTCACACTAAACACCAGGAGAAATATTCAGAGAAGATTCCTGCATTTGTAGCTAAGGGGGGGGAAGGGATGATTTACATTCCTGTCACATTGAAAAGAAGGGTTAAATAATGTTTTGTTATTCCACATATACACATACATGGATATGTACACGCACACATATAGACACTTATGTGTAGATACAGACACACACACATTCCAAACATGATGGAGACAAACCTCTAGTATCTCTTTGTCCATCTTTAGAATGGTAACATTAGGAGAATTTATCCAAGTTCTGCACCACTGCAAGCCTCACATATTTCATAAAGATAATTAACCACTGAAGAAAGCTCCCAGCAATTTAACAGATACATGCGAAAATGTAATGCCTTGGAGGCATATCAAATATTGGAGGATAGCTTAACTACTGAATTATCCACTAACCTTCTCTTCCAGCTCTGCCTTGGGGACACTACAAAAGCTGTTTCAAGAAGGAGATGGAAGGACCTGAAGCAAAAGCCATGTTAAAAACTTCTAAGCAGTGGCCTAGATCTTGACCTTATCTAAATTAGCTTGGACTTGCATAAGATGGGAAAAGGTTGATGTGGGGGGGGAAATGATGATAATGATCAAGTGTCTTGACTTGCAGCCAGGCAATAAATCACTTTTATTGGACACGCCATGAATGACAACAGAGAGGCTTAGCACTGAGATTGCGTCACCACAGACTTAGTGTCTTCTGAATCATGTGGGGGAAAAAAAACCTCCTCACATAGGCACTGTCCTCTTAACCTGCAGAAATGTAAATAAGCATCTTTCTCAGCTTTCAGTTACCAAACAAAATGCAAGCCCCAAACCTTCTGCATAGCCGTATAGCCACTAAATCCTCTCTCCAGTTGCAAATTTTTTACTCGCTGTTTCTGTAAGCGAACGTGCTACGCTGCCCAGGGCTGACCTTCAGGATTTCGAAAAAAACTTCTATCGACATCTATCGATCCTCCCAGCCAACCCAGACCAGTTCGCGGCCTGTCTGCGGGGCTCGGCTCCAGCACAAGCCCCTCCTGCGGCTGGCAGGGAGGTGTCCCGGACCCTGGAGAGGGCAGGGGCAGCCTGGTCCCCCTGGCCCTCGTGGAGGGCTGACCTGGGCGCTGAGCTGGCCCGCAGATGGGGACAGACGGGCCGCTAACGGCACACGGGGACAGCGAAGGTGGGCAGCCCCTCGCAGCGCTGCAGCCTGCGTCGCTGCGGAGGGAGTCTGAGGAGAGTTCTTGCAGTCAGCCATACCCAGATCCGTCATCCCTGGTGGCAACCAACAGATATGTCTGGGGACCTTTGTTCTTAAGGTTTCTATTCCTGCTTTTTTATTAACAAAGGTAAAGCCTAACTTAAAAAGGAAAAAGAAAGAGCAATTCATTTTAGTGACCTTGGTCACACAAGTCAGTACTTTTAAACACAGATTTAAAGTCCAATCATCAACGCTCCAGAAGCAATCTCCTGCTGCTGCCCTCTCCAGTCTTTCCTGCTCTCTTGCTGCCACAGGAGAGGAGCCAGCAGCCTGAATAAGATCACTGTACTGCTGCCAACTTTAAAAAGCACCAAAAAACATCTCAAATAAAGCCCAACTCTATGCACGCAGCTTCAGCAGAGCTGCGTCTGCATTCTGAAGGCTCGTAAAATTTGTATTATACGCTTTACAAATGTTAACTGCTTAGCTATTACACTTCATGGGAGGTAAACGCCTAAAGGATTCATAGATGAATTCACTTCATATTTTAGTTATTTGAGCAGGATGGGGAGGCTAAAGGCTTACAGACCAAAAGACCAATGGTACTCGGTCCACTAAATTACCAACAAGGGTTCCCACGTGGGTGTGCAATACATCTGTGAGCTGCTAAACAAAAGGTGGGTTCTGACCTCTAAGACAGGAGTCTTTAGAAGCACACGTCTCCTTCTCAGAGGTTTCCGATAGTGTAAGCAGTGCTTACTCAAGCATATATACTAAAAGAAAGTTTTCTGCACCTTCTGTTTTTATTGGTTGCAATGTTTTCATTTTCAGGTTTGCAAATCATGTGTGCTTGTGAAAAATCCTCGATGCATCTCACAGTTGTGTAATGGTCTAAAGAGAACTTCTGCCATGTAGATGGCACGACCAGGTTTTCTCAAGGCCTCTCTTCTTCTGTACATCCAGTACATTTGAGCCTTACCTCACCTCATTAATTAGTTCAGTTCTCCAGACACACTGAAAACTCCATCTTCTTCCCAGGTAGCCAGACTCCAAGAAAACAAAGGACAAGTTCAAGCACTTCTTTCAGGTTCTTTCTTAAAGGTCTGTCAATTTTCTTCTGAGGTGAAACCTGGAGTCTCGAGGGACTTCATACCTACCCTTTTCTGTCAACATGCTAAACATTTGGTCTACCTTTCAGCTATTCCCCTTTCATTTAACTCTATGTTCCGCTCATACTCCTGCCTATACTCTAAAATCTTTACATTAAATTCTCTAATTTATTCTTTGCATAATCTCCAGTTCTCCTTCCTGGGCTTGGATTTGCTGGGCCTCTCAACTCCCAGAGACCGCTCCCGCAGGTGTTGTGGCCAAAGTCCTCAGCCCAAGGTTCTCCAGCCTCATTTCACTGTGGAGATCCAACAGTCAACTGCCTTCACTTCAAGAGCTTGTTCCACTCCTCCTTACTCACTGAGAGGAGATTCACATCTCTTGTGCCGCTCTGCACTGCACATCTGCCACTGGCTGGGGTCTTGGCTACTGCAGGAACAAGTCTTCTGTCGCCTGCAACTTTCCTGAAAGGACAAGCACCATCTTGCCCCCGTCTCCCCCCACCCACACTGCTGTGCGTACCACAGCGTGCCAGCCTCGCTCCTCTCTCTTTGATTTCAGCACCTTGCTGTCCAAAGCCTTGCGATCATTTCATAAGCCTTCAACATTCAGTGCCCTGGGAGCATGAGACATCTGTACGATAACAACCTCGACAACAACCTCTCCAGAGAAACTTCGGAGAAGATGATTCAAAGGCAACGCCCTTTATTTACGTTTCTCAATCTCAAGAAAGCTTTCAGACCTTTGCCCTCGGGCGCTGCGTTCAACAAAGGGGTGGAAGTCTACATTTGCTCTCCCCCACTCTGCAAAACGATTACTACTGGTGTATCTTTCTAATCCGTCTTGTGACACTGTACTTTACAAGCTGTTCACTACAATTCCATGTTTTTACCCCTCAGACTTTTAATCTTCTCTAGTTCTCAGGGAAGAAGAAAAATTCCAAGTCAAGAACAAACTGCACAGAGAAGGCACGTCCGACTGCAATTATTCACACGGCGGCTGAACATTCCAATCAAATTCTGAATACCTGGAGTTTTTCAAGTTTTTAGATCTTAATTTCACTATTATTATCATCCTCTGCTATACGCATATTTTCTGTGTTTGCACTAGGAGAAAGGTATTACCAATGGAATAAGGGATTTGTCGGAGATTGCTGTACAGTCCTATTAATAATATAAAATCAGTCTAAACCACAAAGTAATTTTGTTGACTCATGGGACATTAAACATGCCTTATTTAAAGCCTTTATATTTTTTATTTCTGAGTTCTCCTTCAAATCATTTTTATTGTCTGATTTAGAATAATTCAACATAAGATATGTTTTCCAGCTAAGAAGCCATTACCAATTCAAACATCAAATTGACTTTGCTTCCAAAATGCAAGAAAGTGAACTTAGCTTGTTAAACTTTCTTTGAATTAGAAATATTTTATAACCTAGAAAGAATAGCTCTGTCTTAAATGCATGAAGCTTTTTTTACTGCTGTAAAACTTAGATATTTCACTTCCCATGTATTTCAGGTTCAGATCATAGAATAGATAGAAACTAGATTTTCTGACTATAAATATGGCCCAAATGCATGCCTATGCATTATCTGAAGTAGACTGACTGCACAAAATCTTTAGATAGATGTGAAAATTACCTATGCTTTTTACTCACACTGACTGCATAACACTCATATCAACTGGAAGAGATTATATATTGAGATGGTTGGTTATTTTCTGATAAAAACCAGGGGGGTTGGTGGAGCATGTTAAATGTTAAAACCTAGATTTTTCACAGTAAAATTTAAACCCGTTTTGACAGAATACATTTCCTTGATCTAAAATGGAACTGCAGACAGAGAGACAACAGGAGTGAAAACTAACTCCACAATGAAAGAGTCCAGCCCTACAGCAACCAAGTCTTTAACTGTAAAGCCCTGCCTGTCCCCCTGCCCACCTTAGTCCCCCAGGCACCAGGCTCATCTCGATACAGAGCCGAAGGGCTGATCAGGCAGGCCTACACCATCCATCTATTCCGAATTTCACCTGAAGATCGATTGATTCTTCACAGCAATTACAAAACTATGTCTTTGGGTACTACTTCCGTGTCTGTAACATTTGTGCCTATAATGGAGAGAGGGGGATGTGAATAAAGTATTTGTCTGAGACCATTCAGCCAGTACGTTCTATGACTTGCTAATGACCTCCTTGAAGCTTACCCTCCTTTCTTTCATTTTTGCCATCAAGTAAGCACTTCCTAGACATACCCGCACATTCGGATTTTTGGAAGTTGTCAACATCTACGGTGGTGACCTTCATTTTCACAGGAAACAGTGAGTATGGCAGTTGCAAACACTTAGCATTTTTCTTAACGAGCTGCTTTGTTCTTTCAGGCAAATACGCCATACAGCCAGGTGGGTCAGGAAAAAACTAAACAGGGTCAAGACAGCTTAAGTCAGGACACTCCCTTCATAGTCTGTTACACTTTTAGCACGCTCTGGAAAGGAGAGCAGAGGAAGAAGGAATGCCTTCAGACCAACCTACTGAGCCCTTCAGTCCCAACCTGCAGAACTGATGCAATGAGGTGCCCCGAAATCTGGAATCCTCTCTGCACTCCACGAGCACATCAGGAGCAACATAGCCTTGGGAACGCCAACACAGTTCTGTCACTGCCTGCAGTGGTGAAGGGGAATCAGGCGCCTCATACAAAACTGGATTGTCGGGAACTTTAACGGGTTTTCAATAATTCTCGGAAGCCAAAATCTGGTAAGAATCTGGCCTAAAATATGCCACCAGTACGTCTTTTTTTCTATGGGTTAATTTACTATAGCAGCACACTCTCGGAAGAAAATATTTCTAAATTGTCCATGGGTAATCTTCTCATGTACACTCTGGGTATGTGTGCTTAACATGCAAAGTTTTTCAAGCGGGATTATTGGAGATAAATGAAATATATGCAAAAATGCCTTTAGCCATGTTAAAATCCAACATATATTTGAAAAGTGAGGAAAAGATGCCATCCTATTTCTTTTTGGGGAATGTTTATATTTTTCTCAGAATGTCTGTAATAATCGTATACTATAGCTTTAGAAAAACTACATGCAAACAATGAAAAATACTGCAGTGACATCATGAATATAGGGATATTGTTGCCGCCACAATGAAAAATCAATGGCAAAAAGAGTCTTTTCAAAAAAAGCAAAAATTGTTAATACATTTTTTTAGCAACTTAAGAAAATGGAATTCTATGCTCACCTAGAAGCACACATATATATTCTGGGGTTAACACAGATTTACATATCAGAAAACGTGAAAGGTCCTTGGATTTTGTCTGAGACTTACAAGTTTTTAAGGAACATTTAGAGGCCTCCGAGAACAAGACACACAAGTGCTAATTTCTTATTCTTTTCATTTTTCTTTGCACTGATATTGGAGTTTGTAAAGTACTATTGGCTAGTATTTTTGTACGAATGGCCACTGGGTGCCACTGTTCTGCTGCACAGAAAAAGAGCTGAAACAACATTTTTGTTGTAGTAATAAGTTTTTTATTATTAAAGTATGCGTGCTGCTGCTGTATATACCCATCTTTTAGAAATGACACTGCTGCACAGTTCACAGTGAGCTTTTTCATAGCAGAACAATAGAAAAAGTGGCACTAAGAGATTGGAAAACCTGTTTAAACTCAACAGGCAATATAACCCAGAGAAACTTTTTTATAACAGTATATTTTCTACTTAATAAAAGATATAGAGCAGCTGAGAGACCGGGTATCGAGGCTCAGGTTTGATATTCATTTGCTGAATGACCTTGTAGCACTTGCTGGGGACTGTTCGTGCCCAGCTGTGCACAACTGCTTTTACAGTACACAAATACATATGTCCAATGTTCAAATGTACAGGGAAACAGAATCTAATATACCTAATTGTTTTTTAGAATATATAGCATCTCTGTGCAGCTACAGTAACTGCACATGTGTAATTGGTGCATTTTCTGAATTTGAAAACCATATTCTTAACTTCGCTCAGCCTCATTTTCTTCAGTTAGGAAATGGGGTGAACAGTGAGTACGTACTTCATGACAAGACTCACACTGCAGGGACAGACCTTTATGTAAGGTAATAAGAACAGGTCTTGGCATGTGTGCAAAGTAACCTCCAGAAGCTGAAGTCCAGTTGAAGTGACGCTTGTAGGTTCAGAAGCAGACAGTCGCACCGTGGGGTGGAAGAGGACAGAGGGTGGTATTACACGCTTTGACTGCCGCTTTCCATCCAAATAATTATAACTGCAGTACCAAAAGCTGCCAACTGTTCCTAGCTGTAATATAAATATATTTAAGGTCTAAGTGAAGGTCCCTGAGGTCAACGAAGAAAGGCAAGTTCAAATGCTGCCAGTCCAAAGTATTAAGTAGTAAGCAAGAATAAGAAACAGTGACTGAAAGACTGCGTTCCCTGAAAATCCAGAAGATCTATTTTTACAATATGAAAATAACCATAAAGAACCTAGCAGGAAGAAGGATCTTTCCATTTATGTAGGGAGTTTTCAACATTTAAAAAAAAAAATATTATAATGAGAAGTAAAGGAAATTTTGTAGTTTGGTGCAGACTTGTCAGATGATCAATGCAATTATCTTAACAAACCTTACTTTATATTTCTAATATGTTATACTGCCCAAATGCGGGCTGATAGTTATTCTTTGTATTGCTCAGGTGCATACTTCAAAACATTTCAGAAACGCTAAATGACCTTAGAAAGACAGACATTTCTAAGAACGGAATTGGGGTAGTCTTCTTAATCCACTGCATAAGCCAAACGCTATCACATCCCTACAGAATAATTTGCAAGCAGTGCATACGACATCGTTCATGTTTTATAGCCTTCTACGTAGGAGGTTAGTCAGAACCTTCTTATTTTAAAAGCAATTCAGAACTGTATAGAAAATATTGTGCCCATCTCAAGTACCTCCCAGGATTCTGAAAAGGCATTTGAAAAGATAATTTTCATTCAGGTCTAAAGAAAGTTTTTTATATCCTTCTTTATTAGTCCCAGACAATATTTCTGGGTCCTCACCTAAGAATGACATCATTTGGTGCCATCATTGCTAGGGCTGTCAGACACTCTGCTGTGCCCACCATGTTTTTAGAGGAAGGCTGTCCATCCCGCTTCCTTTCAGTCACTGGCTTAAATTCCCTCACCCGTCCTCTGCAGTGTTCCCAGCCCTCATAAAGTTCAATGATAAAAAAGCACAGCGGGGCAATAAATAGTTTGAATGAAGCCCTGAACTCCCCCGTGGGTAGCCAGGTGGGTAGCAAGTGAGCGAGGCAGGAAGATGACAAGATTGTCTGCGCTTCTTGCCTTTCGTGTTTGGAGTTTAATTGGAGGTAAAAATTGGTTTCTGTCTGGTGCTGACTGCCTTCCCTCTCCTGAATTGTCCAGCTCAGCTACTGTACAGCGAAAACTGTTCCACTTCAAGGAACTGATGGGCGAAGGGCAGATCGCAGCAGAGACAGATATGACCTCAGGGCACTTCCAGCTGTCCTTGCTATATTGAATGGTTTGGAAAAGGCTTCTACTTTGAGACAACACAGATCGATTTTATGAAAACTAGTGAATGCTCCTTGGCCTACGTAATTTGGGTGCACCTGAAAAGTTAGAGGAAACAATCCAGAAGTGACAAAAGGTTAAAGTGTGAAATAGCCAGCACACATCCGTATTGCACACGGTGTGCTTGGCCAAATAGATGAAGTTCACTGGCAACAGTAAGAAGGTAAATTTTTAGGACTACTAAAAATTTGTTTTCCTTTGTGGTTTCCAAAGTGCTATTAGACAAATTTACAGTTTTCTGTCATTATATTCACAAAAAAATATACAAATGTGCCTTGAGTATAAAGTCCACAAAGCCAGACACCTGTCTGAAACAAACTATGCTGAGATCAAAGGTATTTTCCGTTAATATTTAGAACTTCTACCTTCTGTATCACAGAATCACAGAATGTTGGGGGTTGGCAGGGACCTCTGTGGGTCACCCAGCCCAACCCCCTGCCCAAGCAGGGTCACCCAGAGCAGGCTGCACAGCACCATGTCCAGGCGGGTCTGGAATATCTCCAGAGAAGGAGACTCCACAGCCTCCCTGGGCAGCCTGGGCCAGGGCTCCGTCACCCTCAGAGGGAAGAAGTTCTTCCTCATGTTCAGACGGAACTGCCTGTGCTTCAGTTTGTGCCCATTGCCCCTTGTCCTGTCGCTGGGCACCACTGAAAAGAGTCTGGCCCCATCCTCCTGACACCCACCCTGCAGATATTTATATGCATTGAGATATTTATAAGCATTTATTAGGTCCCCAAGTACCCTAGTCAAATGATCTTGCAGCACATCCTTTACTTTAAAGCAGGCAAAAGTTACAGATCTCCAGTAAGAGAACATTTCATGCTTTGGTAAAAGCAGAGGCAAACATATGGTTTTCTCTTCCCTAATCTCATTACAGTTCAGCTCTTCTCAGCAGTAACTGTCTCTCCCATAATACTTCCAAGTGCCCTGAAATACCCTAAGTGAATTTGGTAACCAGCAAACTGCAGTGTTTTCCTGTTCATTAGCAAGAACTGTCTTGTTTCACTTGCCTATCATACCAATGTGATATGGCATAATGCAGCGCTACACGCTGTAACAAGTCAGAAAAAATTTAAAAGGCCACGTTTGTTTTTATACTTAATTCCCAGCAGCCTAACTGTGTACTGTCCGTTACACAGCCCAGGTAATTTAATAGCCCAGCTGCTCAAGAAGAAAGTGAAATGACAACTTTTTACAAGTTTAGTACTTGTACTGTTGTTTATCTGTGGATGTCTCTATATGTAGACACTTCTAAAGGCCTTCTGCCTTTGTCGGGTTTTTTTTTGTCTCTCATGGAAACTAATGGTCATAGCTTTTAAGAACTTCTAATAAAATTTAATATAAAATCTTAAATGGTTTGGCAGCATTTAAATATCCAAACTCACACCTGTTGAAGTGCCTGAACACAGTGACAGATGAGTAAGAGCTGGAAATGAAACTTGGCTGTGGATGCACAAACACCGAAAACGTACAAAATTTCTTTCTCAGAAAGCTAAATATCAAAAGTCAACCATCTTTCTGATGAAAAGGTGAATAGATAATTATTATTATTTAACATCATGTGACATTTTCTCTATTGTACTTGTCCAAACTGGGCCCAGAGCCTGGAGGAGAACACGGCCCTAGACATTTTCCCAAGCCATTCATTACAGGGAGCAAATTCCAACCGGGGAGAAACCTTGTTGAGGACAGAAGTGAGGTTTCAGCCTGCCTTCAGCCAGCACGCCTCAGCGCTGGGCCTACAGATGTCAGCAATGACTTCCAGCCCCTCCATCTATTCTGTTCGTGTGTTAAGGAAGCACAAAACAAAAGGAGAAATACACAATAAAATAGCAGTGCTTTTCCTGAAGTCACCCAGCCTGTTTTACATCACTTAGTTCTTCCCTTTTCCCAAGCCGGCAGCTTCCTCAGGAGAGAGCAGAATATTCCTCGGGGAAGCCAGAAATAGTTCCTAGAAGGCAGAGTTGGCTCAATCTGAAGCTACACCCGTATCAGAGAAGATGAGCCATTTTATCCTCATTTTATATACTCTGCCAGGCACAGCTGAGGTGAGGGCAGCTGTCTGATCTCACAGTCCTGCTGAAGCAGTGAAGGGTACCTCAAACTGCAGGCTTAATGTGTAAAATATTTCTCACCTTAAAAACTGAAATAATCTGCGTGCATAAGTATCAGAATTCGGTAACATCAATCCACCTCATCTCTTCATCCCATTTCCCCTTACTTAGGACAACTCTTTTATGTTGAACCAGTAAAGCCTGACTTTTTCTGGGGGTTGGACTAGATGACCCACAGAGGTCCCTTCCAACCCCGAACATTCTGTGATTCTGTGACTCTTGCCACCAGAAGATCCCAAAAGAGCTCCGCATTACCTGCCACACCGTGCAAACTGGGAACCCGCGGCCCAAAGCGCTGTGGCCCAGGGCTCTCGGGCAGCGCAAGGAGAAGAACTCGGATCTCCAGAGCCCTAGGGCCACCCTCCACCCACTGTGAGAGCCGGGGGGAATACATCAGGAGGGCTGAGCCCCACAGCCGCACACCGTGGCACGGGAGGGCCCCTGCTGGGTACCACCACATTCTAATATGAGTTATACTTTCAGACTGTCTTTGTCAAGCTTGTTCCAGCTTTCCACTTCTATTCTCTATGCTTGTATATAATCTTGTATCAGCCTGAAGGTGGTTAACAAATTTCACCTTTTTATCTCAGTTTTCTTCTTGTAGCAATTGTTTTGTATTAAATAAAAGTAGTAACGTGTAAAAGGTCAGGCAGGGCTGAACCTAATACGATTGTTTTCATAGCACAGTACTAAATGTAATAAGAAGCATCTAGGGAAATGACCTTTAGTCCTGCAAAATTTAAACACCTAAAACAAGGGTAATTTGGTGCCAGCCAAAACCTATTTTAGTTTGCCCTTTATTGAAAAGATACACCAAATTGCATTGTGTGGCTGCTTGATCAGGTACAGACTAGAGGTCATCACAAGCACTATAAATCACTGTGTTCCTGGATAGGAAAGGAGCAAAGTTACTGCCAAAAAAAAAAAAAAATAATCAGAGTAATAATATCCTAACAGTGAAAATGTTTGGCCCTAAGTCCTGCACCTATTTGTTCCAATAGAACACTGTCCTTGAACATGTGCATGCAGGACAAGACCCTGGTTAACGATGATTATGAGGCACCCATGCATTATTAATACTTTCAAATATATGTGGCACATACAGAAGCTCTTTGTGTTAGGCAAGGCATAAAAAGAACCTGTTTCTCTTCAAACAGACATTTTACCTTCACATAATCATGCACTGCTAGCTTTGTCAGTGAAATGTTTTTGCTCATACCTTACAGAAGCCTTGCTTTAACATCTGACCACTACAAATGCCTTCATGAGAAGCATTTGAGATATTCTGGAATACTGTGAATGCATGGCAGACCGTAATGAATGTTTTACTTTTAATTGAAATATATATCTATCGCTTGTAAAATCCATAAATCACACCAACAGAAGAAAGAACATTACATGAAGAATTTGATACACTTCACGCTAAAATAAATGTATCAACTATTAAAATAAATGTGTGTATTACAGGAAAAATTGATCAAAATCAGATACAATATTTCATTCACCAAATCAGACACATCCCTGTTGAATCACTACTTATTCAATACAGAATGAGATGCATCATCTATCAAAACAGATATCTCCCACAGTAAATCAAACCCACCATCTGATTCAAATATGTCTCCTACTGAATCAAAAATATCACCCAATACATCAGTTATATGGCACCAGATACATGGCATTTTAAAGAACTACTGAGCAGAATGCCTCTAGATTTAACAATGATAATGTTTAAACTAAAATTTATTTAGACAAAGAGATCAGTACTTCCAGGCTGCTTCACAGGCTAATTCTTGGAATAGGTCTTAACATCTCCCTAGAGTGTTCTTCGTTTAAGGCTCCCTGACAGGAGGAGGTGCTTTCTCCATCTCTGCAGAAAAGGAGGGCTTCCATTTCACATTGTTTCATCCCTCCAAACCCCTAACACCTAGGACCAAGCTCTAAGCAGCTCCACGGTGACCCCGGGTTAGCTGTCCCAGCTCCTCAAAGGGAAGTGCCAACCCTTTTCTAACGGGTTCTGAACACCACAGTCCATGTACCATTAAATACAGAGACGCAAATATTATCAACATCAACCCCAAAATCGTGAACACTGAGCACAGATCACACAACAACCAACTAATGGGATGATGCCCCATAGTATTTTTCTACTAGGGCCACATGCAGAACAGACCCAAGTCCATGCTTTGGCCCACAGTGTATAGCAGATGACAAATGTTCATATGGGCTGGAAACAACAGTCAGAAAAGTTAGGGAAGAGGATTCCATCAAAGGTTATCAAATATGCAGATGTCACTCCTGGCTTGGGAAGCTACTGAGACACCAACTCATAGAAGCCAGGAGAGCAATCTCGTGAACTATCTATACACACTTTCACTGGTTTTTACCTTTTTCCTCAGCAACTAGCAAAGACAACTGTCAAAGACATTATGCTATGCTACATCTCTCGACCGAAGATAACCATTTGCATATTCTTACATGCTGTATCTGATCTCACACTCTCCTGGAGTTTGAGTGAATCAAAGCTGCGTACAGGCAAGTTCTTTCTCCACAAGCATCAGAACAATCTTTTCTGCAGAGTCAAGGCCTAACCATATGTGCCTCACATTTTGTAAAACATTGCATGAAATGGAGGGAACACTGTCCTCCCTTTCCATAATCGCTCAGTGGCCATGGCACTCAGTGAAGAAGGGACACGGCTGGCTTGCAGATGAGATAGTTCACCAGCTTGACATGGTGAGAATCAAGGTTTCCTTATTTTTTGGGGAGTTCTTTGGGTGCTCAATCTGACACTACTGAGTATGGGTGACTTTGTGTCTCTCCTTTTAAAGGTAATAAAATAAGCAACAAAAAAAGGGATGAATTCTGAGGTAAGAAGGGAAGCTGGCAGGACAAAGCCTGACAGCACCCCAGCTGTTGGGACAATCAAAGGAACAGGGCAGTTTCACTTTCCATTCCCTGTTCCCTGGAAGGGAACTGATCTCACGATTTTCATGAGTGCCGAGAAATGAGCATTTGATATAACTCATGTTAAAACTGACCACAACTGATATTACAAGGACTGTCAGGATCAGATCAAGTCATCTACAGTGGCAGGATGTCTAAAAGACAGTCTGCTTAAGCCAGCCAGCTTGAATATTCTTCCATGAGTGACAAAATTTGTTCTGTTTCCGTTGGGACACTCCCAGATTTTGGATTTATCTTACAAGTTAGTCTATAAGCCTAGTCCTTTTCTATTGCAAGCTGTTAAAAGGAACAACAGACCATGCTTGTTACTGGTCTGGTCTGCTGTTCCCTGTTAATCGCTCTGCTCCGTCAATATAAGCATTGATTACAACTGCAGTTTTGACCAGCTTAGATTGATTAGAACGTAAAGCAATAAGAATTGTACAATTATGGCCAAAAGAAGTGCCTATTCACGAGACACCAAGCTGACTGCTGCTTGATATACTACTAGCAAGCAGGAGAAACCTATGCTTCACTTACACTTGGTAGGAATGCTAGAGGGAGAAACACAATTTTACTCTGCATTTTGGTACTCTTCACAGGAAAATATACCGTAAGGTTAGCAAATCCAGGACCATTCCAGTCAACGTAAGAAGCAATTTACAGACACAATGTCTCTACCAGAAATGTCTTACCACTTAAATCTGATGTCAACCTGAACACTCTCTGTGCATTTAGTTAATTAAGAATCTGAACAGCATGAACAGTTTCTAAAGACGTGACCTTGCTGAGGTTGATGTTTTTCTTCCATCAGGGTGGACACTGCTGGGTCCGTATAGAGTTCAGGTAGCGAGGTGGGTACTACTTTGTTCCACCTCCTCTGCTGGATATTGTCATAGCTTGAAGTTGCAAGTGGATAATAATTCCACCCTTCCAAAGGACAGAGCAAGGCTGGCTGTGACAGCAGGTGACAGCAGGTGACAGACACCATGGCCACCGGCACAACAGGAGAGCTGCTCTTTGGTGGGAAGACTTCCCAGTGAGGATTCTCTGTTCACTGCCACACTACAATCTACTTGAGTTGCTAGAAGAATTGAAATGAAAAAGTTTATAGGTTTAAACTTCTTTCGTTAATTGCTTCATGACATGAGCTGGCAAAGATTAAAAATCAGATGTAGAATATAAAGTTCAGGGATAAGCACAACTACATAAACTAAATATTTTCTTTTGCAAGACTTGCAGTTTCCATATGGTATGCAGAGAGCTCCAAAACCAAAATGGTGTGTAGGACTACGCACAGAGATTTCTTTGCTTCCCTTCTTTCTGTCCCTCTCTTTCAAAGAACATGTTATCTTACATTATATTGCACTGTCTTCTTCTACAACTTGTCGTTTAAAGGAGCTTAAAGCCATTAAACACTGATTTTGTTAATGGCATTTGCTAGAACCTAAGGCACGAGGGAAAGTATTCAAAAGGTACTAAACTGTTCTTTGAACATTAAGTTTAAAAATCACGGCTCTAACTTCTAGGGGTTTGTTTCTGCAGCTTAAATTTTAAAGAAACTCCTATTTTTATAGCATATCCTTAAGAATCCTATGTTAATTAAGACAATATAAAAATAAAACACAAAAATCCCTTAATATTTTTTAATTATGAGATGGTCTTCAGTAAAATTTAATTAATAGAGATAAAAGCTAATCCTTCTTTCTTAAAGAAAAACATATCAATCTTTACAGCAAAGCACCCAGCAATTTACACAAAGCCCCTTGTTATTTTTTTTGCTTCCAAGGCGTATTCAGGTACTCCTTTTAAAGCCTACCCATAGAAGAAGTAAATCAATTAAACTCAATCAAATCAGTTACAAATCCCTGTAACGTTACGATTAGTGAAACATTCTTGGTTAGCTTTAATGGGAATCAAGCAGCTAAATTCCCCAGTCTCCACTTCATTTAAAAAAAAAGGAGAGAAACGAAAAGAAATCAATTATTTTGAACATTTCATAGGATCATAGGATTTGCCATGCTATTGTTCCACCTATTCAAGTACATTCTGTCTGCAGGCAAAAGCTTCTTATGTCACACGTGGCTAACGGCGTTATGCTGTGCGTAGCGGGCAATCCCCCCCTCTGCCCGAGTCCTCCAGGTGATCAGTTTTCATGCTGATGCACGAGATTAGATGAAGCTATTGTTATTTTAATTCACATAGCTACCACACCATTAAAACTGTCACTAAAATAATGCTGTGTTTCCAGAAAAGGTTCCTGATGGGCTGCTGTTCCGTGTTAGCACACACACATCAAAATCTGAAATACTTGCAGAACTCACCCTGCCTCAAGACCTCCTCTCCTTCCCCCTGCCCCACAGCTCTGCCCCATCTCTCTCGAGGCAGGGTGGGCACAGAGCAGCCGGGCACCCACCCAGGGCCACAGCACATTGCACAGAGACTCGCGCAGCATCGGCACCCGCCAGTGGTTTTAGGGAGCGAAGAGACAAAGCCCCAGCAGCCACTGGGAAATTTATAGTCTGATTTTAGACAGTGTTATCTAAACCTTTTTGGATCAATGTTCTATACAGTTGTATATATCTACATTTAGCATTTGAAAATGAAAGAATTAAAGTAGCATCTTGTAAAAGCTGAAGAATGCTGCTAGCTGGTCAGTGAAGAACCACGATCCACCAGTGAACTCAGTATAGCCAGCTGCTGCAAAGAGAGGCCTCTAGACACTTTCTAAAATTCCTACGTTGCATATTTCTCTGATCAAGAAAACAGCGGTTAACTAAAGCTCACAAATATTACATTGTGTTACACAGAGAAGTTAATGAGCACAGCAAGCTCACCACACCGCTATCCTCGTAACGTTACGTGCCTTCTTTAACACCAATTTTATTTTGTAGAAGAACCATCCGGGAAGCAAGCATATTCCTAGGTCTGCAAACATGTTTAAGATAAAATATTTAATCTCAATAGGGTTTTTCCAAGTTCTCTATCCATAATAGTAATGCTGTCCCTTTTTGAAACAGAAGAGAATATGCTTTGAAATTTCTCTGAAGTAGGCATAAACTTTGATGGCAAAATCTTTAGAATTCAAAGTAGATAAGACCAAAATTATATATAGAACCACTAGAAGCCATGCAGATATATATTTGGTGTCTATGAAAACATAATTCATACTTAATACAGGACCAGAACCACGACCAGATAAATGTGATCACTGGAGTATCTGAACAGCTGCATCTGCACAGAATATACACTTGCCTGTGGTCAGTAGGGGCCAGTTTCCATTTGTAAAAGAGTAAAGATCCTGGCAAAGGTCACTAGCCAAGAAACAAGCCACACAATCATATGCCATTTAATTGGTGCTTTTGCTGGTAAAATGCTTTTTATCCGTCTCTTTCACTGACAAACCTTGCATCAGTGCCTTCTGAGGTAGCTTAACCTAATAGTTTTCAAATGCCCTACGGCGACTACCGTAACGCTACTGAACACCACAGACATAGCTGAGGTGGACATCGATATTGCAGAGAGGCATTATCCTTCTCATTTCACACTTTGATAAGTGGGACTGTACACTTCTAGGACTGGAATTTAATCTCAATTTTAACAGAAATGTTATATGTATCTTGCAACTTTGTACAAAGCATCTTGAATATTTTGTTGTTTCTTTTTCCTCCCGTCCGTGTATTTAATAGGGGGAAGCCTATTATTCATACCTCTGCTCTTAATCAAAGCCGAGAATTCTGTAGAGAAGCAGAAAATTGAAATCGGCTCCTGCAACCTAGAGCTGAACAATTATGACTTGATTTACAAGGAGCCACTTTGCTATGTATTTAAATGCAGCTCTGCTGCAAAATTTGGGGACTTTTCAGATAATCAAAATGCTACAGATTTAGCACTTTTAATTTTTGCTCCATCTCCTGCCAGCTTGAACTCTGATTGTAATTACCATTTCATCTTCCCTTGAATGACATTGTTTTATCAGAGGAAGACACTGTATCCAGAGTCTGAGCGTGATGATTAGCAAGGAACCAGCTTTCAATAGGAAACAATAAGTGCGCCCTGAAATGAATCAGGATGGGATGTAATAACATGAAGCTAGAGATAATCTCAAGTCCTTGAGACATAATGCATAACCCCCATAGCTCTGCAATATATGTAAGAATACACGGAGGAAATTATGCAGAGACGTAGAACAGAATAGGAAAAAAAAAAAAAGAACTGTACTGCAGAGGGCAGTTTTTAAGGAATAAAAGGGAAACAAAGCCTGGCTACTCCCTGACTCCACTGGCATTTGTATACCCAGAAAACTTTTCCCACTTCTTTGGGCAGATCTAGCCCAACTAACTGCTGATAACAAAATCATGCAGGACAGCTTATTATCATCATCAATATTTCTTAAGAATCTTCCTCCTGTGTTTTGTCTCCAGAAACAATGCTAGAGAATAGCATGCCAGCAGTGTAAGTGGACTACCCCCGACGCAGCCCAGCTGCTGGGATCGTGACGGAGAGAACAGGGATGGGTGCCACAGCTGCTTCTGGCCCCTGTTCCTCTTTCCCTTCTTACAGATCTCTAAGTAAGCAAGCAATGCTCTCTGCGTGATTAGAAAAAACAAAAAAACAACAAACAGACATAGAAGTGGTTTAACCCTCTAAAATAAAAGGAATATATGCCGATATTAAGAAATAGAAGTAGAGTTGCCATATTAGCAACATCTTTACATTTCAAATTGGTTGGGCACAGATCTGCTGAAGACTTACAATAAATAAATTCAACAGTTAGAAAACCATTAAGCCTGATATATCTATAACAGAAATGGACTGCTTGGGAAATTTCTTCTTCTTCATGAGAATTATCTTTTTAGTGAAGAAAAAATTTACTGATAAAATGTCAAGAGGAGTAATAAATTGACAAAGAAGAGAGTGAGTAGCTTTCGTAACAGTTGCAGTAAATTCTGATTGGCACAGGAGTATAAAAACAAATGGTGGTGTTCTGGGGCTCACGCCAGAGACAAAATACCATTCATGTGGCAAAAAATGTACCCTAAAATTCCTGTCTTTTTCCTTAAAATTTGTATCAGTACTGCCTCTCCCTTAAGTTCCTTTTTTTTTTTTTTAAATCAGCTACACTTATGTTGAGTAATGCTCTAAATACTCTTGTTCTGGTCAAGGAAACTGCTTATAAACTTTTGGTCCCAATGGCTAGGCTTCCAAGACACTTCTTAAGATAGTACCTTGGAAGGGGGTAATGCTGAATGTACATAAACTTATGAGAGGCCTCCACTTACAGACATTATATTTCTGTGTGTCTTTTTTATGAAAAAGCATTTTGTATATAAAAGTATTTTACCTGGAAGAAACAATTTCAGTGCTCTGAAAAATCCCTCAGTCAAACAGAGCTTCCGCTCACCTAATTCAGAACGATACAGTGAAACTCTTTAGAAAAAGGCACATAGAAGATTTGTGAAAATGACTGGAAAACACAATATATTTCATACAAGGAAAGACTAAATTGAGTAACAGGTATCACTTCAGAAAAGATCCAACAAGAGGGAAGGAAAATCTCAGAGAGAGGTATGTAGCAAGAACTGTCGGAACAGCGAGTGATTACTCACAGTTTCGACGTACAAAAGAACCGTGTGGTGGCCCATGAACTTTTCAGGCAACCACTTTAAAAAAAAGGATGTATATTTTTCACAAAGCCAACAGTGAAGTTGAGGAATTCAGAATCACAGGATATCGTGAAGTGAAAGTTACACACATTTTCAAAATCTAGACAAATCTGGGGAAAGTATGTCCATCAAGGAGCACAAGATCCCAAACCTGAGTTAAATCTGTGCCTCGGTAAGTTCCCAAAACAATCGCTAAAACAGGCAAGAGCGAGACCAGCGCTGCGATTGCCCTGCCACTTCCACCGGTGCCACGGACTGAAAGCAGCAGCAAGGTGGGCTGCATGGTTCGAGCGTGTATGATATTCTTGTTTTCTTACATTGGTTTTTCACTACCTTATCTTCCCATCATCTTTTGACAACAAGTAACAATAAATATTTTTCTCTTTAACACACAAGGAGATCTGTGAATTGCCAACACTGTCCAAAGTCAGGAGAATAGCACTGTACACACGTATGAAGATGCCTCCACATGGAAGAAAACACAAGCTGAACAGTACCCTCAAAACCAGATGTTACTTAATATCTGACAGTGTAAATTCATGTATAACTTCAGGCCTATTTCTCTGCTTGTGTGGTATTGCTGAAGAAAACAAATCTCAAGGTTAAAGATCCCCGGAAAAAGAGCAAATCCTCAAAATCCAGGATTGCTTTTGCAGCTTTGCCTCCTCTGTAATCCAACAGCGCTAGTCTGCAACACGAGAAAGAATTGTTCTGGTAAGTTTACTGGCAAAACGGCGACTGGAATGCACTTCATAAATATTTTGTATGGGACTTACGAAAAGATAGAGATCATTAAGGAGATAATTCAGAAAATAATGAGCATGACTAATTTTGGTCTTCATAGCACTTCTAAGACCAAAGACTGCTTTGTGCTCATGGTACCAAATTGCTCAGAACTAGGAGACAAACAGTAACTTCAGTCTTGCAAAGATAGGATTGCCTATGTTCTTGCTAAAAACCTAACCACAAGGTGTTCATGAGGTTTCTCTTTCTTCTACCAAAGCCCCGGTGTTTGAATAATGCATAACTGTGTCTCCTTGCTAAAAAGGAGGAAAACGCCTTTAGGTTCTGTGTGGCAGGAGCTCTGAGAGGGATGGATTTTTTGAAAAAGCAGCAGTTCAGCAACTCCAAATACCTCTCAACTTATTGTACTGTCCCTTGTCTCCAAAAAAGCGCATTTGTTATTTGGTCTGTTAGCACATAAGCCCGCTGAAGGCTTTAGGAAAGGCGGCTTGCTCCCATGAACTGCAGTTTAATTTCTTTCACAGCGAATTTCAGAGCAGACCATTCAGAATGAACCCTTCCCTAAAGCTCAGCTTCACCCATGGTGAAAAATACGACCAGTTCAGTCAAGTATGGTTGCTAGGCTAGCATGCAGCAAGGGAATAAATTAGCTACAAAATAGTCAGAGTTTCAAGCTTTCGTGCACCTCTAAAATATCAATAAGTAGTGTTCTGGAGTTCTTGAAAAATTATGTGCTTGAAACAATGCCCTCAGGAGGCCACTGCCCCATACATTATGGAAGTCATATTGAGCTCTCTCTTGCTATCCTCAAACAGGGGCTTAAAAAACATTTTAGAATAATATTGCCCTCCTGAAAAATAATATTTAAAAAAAAACAACAAACCCCAACAAAAAACCAACCAAAGAGAGGCAGGTTTTTTCTTTGTCAAGGAAACCCAACAGTGTCACTGTAACTGCAGGATCTATTTGACGATATAAATCTGAGAAGCTAGCCAGGGATGCAGCTCAGTAAACTCAATTTTCCCCCTTTATGAGGAACAGGAAGGCTTAGAGTTGCTTTGGCTTCTGAAGAACGCGCAGGACTGCGGGCAGCAGGCTCACATGGACTCACTACGGGTGAGCTGCCAGACTTACGATTTCAGGCTACATCGACAGCGTGTGAATCTGCCTCAAAATCCCACAGATTTAGTTTGAAGACATGCTGCCATCCTCTAGCCAAGGCAGGCCTTCATCACCAACCCTGCTGCACCCTTTCACCTTCTGTCCAAGTACATGTCATTTGCGTGTATATTTGTTTTCCAGATTAAATCTTCAGAGATTCTGTAGAGGGAAATGGTGGAGCAAATACTGAAGTAAAGGGGAATAAAGGCCACAACCAGCAAACAAAAGCTGCCCCTACAAAACAACTCTGCCCCACGTTCAGCCAACACTCCCTCCTCTGAGGAGGCAGGATCCTCCTTTCCTGCTTTTGCATGAGAACAGGGAAGACATGAGGATTGTACCTGCCATGGAAGGAACCCAACACCGAAAGGAAGAGCCTGACCACTTCCAGTATTTCAGCAGAATTTTGCTCATGCAAAGTTGAATGCAACTTTGTAACTTCCAGAACACCAGAAACATCTTGAATTCTTTTAAGAGACATCCCCTGCTGGTCTGCTTTTCATCTTTTGTCACCTGGGCATAAAACGCCAAACTTTTTGTGAATGCAGACCTCACTGCTGCGGCAGTGGGCAAACTTCAACACACACCCTATGTATCTGACCTGGATTTCATCAGACTGAAATGCTTTATCCTTAAGCCAGGATAAATAAACCAATCTACTGCATGGGAAAAGTATAAGTGAAAAGGTAGAATGGCATGGGTAGTAAGGGCATGGGAATCCTTGGATTTGCCTTGAGAGATCACCCGTAGTGTTTAAAACAAAAACCCACACAGAGAAAGGTTTCATCACGTAGCACATCTGCCCAGATATAATTACTGTTTCCTTTCTGTAGCTCTGGGATCGGGCTGATGGTATTTGGGACACAGTAAAAGACCCTACTTTCTGGAGTAGTCCAGTAAACTGGACTCTGAAGGATGAATGAATTAAGTTGATTAGTTAGTTACATTCCCACAGATACTACATCACTGCAAGACTCAGGTTCTATCACCACACTGATATTAATGAAAAAGATAGTGAAAATCTGGAAAATGTTGCTGCTTGAAGGCTGAGATGAGAGCCCCAGGTATTTCTAAGTAATCACTGTTTCATTTTTGACTGAAAAATAATTCACTAATTCCTTATTTCTGCAAACATAACTTTCTTTATGAAAGTACTTCTGTTGAAAACATTTAACCATTTACATTAGAACATGAAGGAGGCATGTAGGGTTCAAAAAACGTGTAGATGTGGCACTTCAGGACATGGTTTAGTAGGAATGGTGGTGTCAGGCAGATGATGTTGTACTTGATAATCTTAGAGGTCTTTTCCAGTCTATGATTCTATGATCTATATTAATATTACTACACGGACAACTCACACAAACCTGGGAAATGGTTCAGAATGGAAGTAAAACTCCAAAACGGTACTTAATATTTGTATTAAAACTACAAAAACTTTGAGAAGCCTTTACAATCTGTCTCAGATCAGAATCAGTTACTGGCTCTCACTAAAATCACGTCACTGCAGGCACGACAGACATCATGGATCCTTAATATAAGCCCCATTTAACCTTCTCATGGATTCGAGGATGAGGAGTATTATACAGGCCTATAATTCAGACAGTTGCTATATGCTGAGAATTACAATGACTAGAAATTGCCTTATCTTTTTTTTTCTTTTGAGGGCGGGGTGGGGGGGTGTTTTGATTTCACTTGTCTGAAAATAGACTCCAGAATTGCATAATCCTGTTACCAGAGCTACGGAGACTCCTTCGTAGCCATTGTTCAACCTTTTTGGATTCTCTGGATCCACTGGCAATGTTTTCACTTTATTTACTGAAGTTCCATGCCTCAAAACAGACAAAAATGACTGAATTAGTAGACTTACAGAGCATTTAAAAATTATTTTTAACGTATTCTAGTACCCCATTTCCAACATTTCCTATGAGCTGGACCTCAGCACAAGCTTTAAAATTATGCAAAACTGGGGAAACAATTTTTAAATCAGACTAGAAGCATGGCACCAGGACGGTGTCTTGAAAATGAAATACTATAAGCAATTGTTATTTATTTTTGCTGCTATTGGAACAAGTGTAATTATCATTACTAAGTAGGTAGTTTCTAAAATTATTTCTCATTATTCCAGATGCATTCGGGCATAAAGCCATAGTTTTACATTGCCAGAATGTACACTACATTTTTTGGTCTGGATTTTTTAAATGCGTGGATGAACAAGGGAGCAGCTTTCTGAAGTAACTGAGGTTTTTGTGTGTGTGCAAAGGATGGTGCACTATTCAGCACTATTCAGATTATTCAAGCATCATTCAGTAGTGTTAATCCTCAGTTTAACCTTACTCCTCTGTCCCTAATCTACAAGCCAGCTCTTTTTTGTGTAAGAAAAATTTATCATAGTCAGAAGGAAACACGACGCTCATTACCTGATCTCCCAGAAAAAATCGGGTCATATGATTTTATTAAATGACTCCTAATACAATTCCATATCCTTTTGTAAGAGTGTTTCAGTAATAACCTCATGCAATAACCTTCATTATGTTAAAAGAGCTTAATTCACTTTTAGACCTGTTTTAAGTCTGTTTTTCTGTTGTTTTCTTTCATATTTTGGGTCATTTTATACTACTGAGTGCAACATAAAGAAGGATCCTACAGTGAGAAATCTCCTTCCCAGGAAGAAATGCATAGAGCCAGCAATATTTAGCCTCCCTTTTTGTTAAATTTTTCTTTGATGAATCAAGACTTTGGATTGTAAATGTCAGGGGCTTTCCCATATTTCTTCAGAACATAGCACATTTTAGCACATGCCTGCCTTTCATAAATTCTTATTAAATTTAGCATATACATATATATGAAAGGGAGCCAAATGGCATGAAAACACTCTGCATTTCTTCTTTCTTTTTTATATAGAAATATTTATGGGACAACATAACATGAAATCTTTTTCTCCATCATACATCTTGGGCCTAAAAAAACCCTTAGAAGAGCAAATATCAAGTCACTTAGGGCCCTGTGGCATTACAAAAATGCAAAAAACAGGACTGCAAACTCCAGACATTTAGAACACATATAGGCATTTCTCAGCAGTGTCGTATAAACCCGTTTTTGCAGAAACCTACAATACTTAAGACAAAAATGAGGCACATCGAACACATCTCTGCTGATGCTATTTCAGAGATTAGTGTAATCTTAGCTTCTGTGCTCATTTTAATCACAGTCTCCAGAGCCCTGAAATTAAGGCAGTAGCTGAAGGGGACTTTCGGACTTTGGAAGGGGCCATCTTTAACAGCTTTGGCATTCCCAAAGGAATCCATACCAATGTCTTCATAATGCCGGTCGCCTAACGGGGTGACAGGCAATCCGATCACCCCACAGAGTATAGACAACACATTTCAGAGTCTCCTGGTGATGAAATGATAAAAATAATAAAAGCATATAATTAAACAGAGCCAGATTTGGTTGATTAAACGTGTGCAATATCCCTTGATCTAACATTACTGTGGGCTATTTATTTTACATAACTTGTGCTGCAGAGGTCAATAGTTAATCTGCTACAAATGTCTCTGTGCTCATGAGCATCTTATGATGCTACTATGATGCTACCATGTGGTGAGACTTAGCACTCGGCTCTTCTTAGATTATGTTCTGAGTAACACTTCTGAATCTGTACTCGCACTGGAATTTACATGGGGTCAGAATACAATTTTTATTTTGCTGCAATGTGCAGCCTAACTTACTGCACACATATACACAGGCATATATATATACAGTTATATATTTTCATGGAAGTTTACCTGCATTGAAATGTATCTCATTCATCGACCTCACCATGTTTTACAGGAGATAAAATGAGAGACATTTAGAATAGTGGCTGCAGCTTTAAGACAGTTTTTTTCCCGTTGCATGGCAGATGGATGGCTATAATGCCATCTCTTGATACCATGCCGAATTGTGACTGTGTCATTTTGTTAGAGCCTGCTGGTTTTGTATAGAAATTTGCTGTTGGATTAGGGCTTTTGCCAATCCTGGCAGAAGAAAAAGGCTATTTAATGTGTCTTGAACTGCCATATGGTGTGGATAAAAGAAGTAGATTCATGGCAGTCATGAAATCTGATGCATATGAGTAAGTCCATGTGGCTTTGCCATATTCCCTGTCATATAGTGCACCTGCTGCAATCAGGTATTTTACATGAAAAATGGGATTGTCATAGCTCTTGATCCTGGATGTACCTCCATGTCAGGAAACAGTACGTCCTTCTGATGTTTGCAATACAGAGGGAAAAGCCAACCACACAAACTGGAATGTGAAGTGAGGAAACTCCCAGCTTATGGCACAGCTGATTCAAATTGTACTTTAGCATACTACTCATCTAGCAACTCGAACTTTATGCATAATATTCA
Organism: Opisthocomus hoazin; assembly: GCF_030867145.1. Taxonomy (NCBI): domain Eukaryota; kingdom Metazoa; phylum Chordata; class Aves; order Opisthocomiformes; family Opisthocomidae; genus Opisthocomus; species Opisthocomus hoazin. The sequence goes on from NC_134436.1 coordinate 9,950,830, forward strand.
CTCAGAATTTCATGGTATTTTACTAATGTATTTAAATCTCACCATCCTTTTTCAGACCAGATAAACAGAACGTACTATGGAAAGAAGTGATAATAGCACTGCCTCCAAATTAAGGGAAAACTTATGAGTCTTCGTCTAGATCTTCCACTGTTTTACTGTGATAAATCTCATCCTGTTTCTTCATCCGTTTCTGCCAGCACTGTGAGTCCAGTGATACCCACTAATGCAATTCTTATCTCCTTTTCTTTCACTTCCCTTTTTTTTCCCCTTACTCCCTAAAAAAGCCTGGAAAAAAGTAAACGGAGGCAAGGACATCTTCAATCCAACACTACAGTTTTCTCCTCCATTGAATAAGGGGAGAAACTCTGGCTCCACTGTAGCTTCAGTATTTTAGCCAGTATTTTTCACACAGCAGGCGTTCTCAAAGATGTTGAGCAGTGAACAGATTTCCTTTAGAGTATACGTGAGCATCACCATCATACAGAAAAACAGTTGTGCTAATGCTAGAAGCACTAGAAAATTCTAATTGTAATGATATTATTCTTACCAGCGTTCAGCTCGTCAGACATACTATCTCTAACTAACCCTACTCTTTCAAGCATCTAATTGTCAGACCTTCAGCCTCCAGATCCGTGTTCAGAAACATCAGTCTAACACCTCGGCTCCCCACACGACATGCGAGTGCTCTGCCCATCAGCCTTGTAGAAACAGGAGCACTCAAGGGTATATGCGGAGGCAAAATCCGAAGCTATCCGTGGGATTTCACGGAAAATAATGAATGGTCTGCAGAGTTAAGTTGCCTCCAGCATTAGGTGATAGCTGAGCAAAAATTTTCAGGACTATAAACATCGTAACACAGTAACTGTCTAAATCCCATTCGGGGCTTCTTAATTCTGTTGGGGATGTTCCTCAGGGTAGCATATAGACTGTGGAAAATACTACTTCTTTAGCTACCATTTTTCTTCCAGAGATTCTTGAAGCCTTATATTCACTTGATAAAAGCAAAAAAGTTTAAGATGTCTGCAGGATTTGGACTGCGTTGTATATAAAACTTCTGGCAGGAGTATTTTCTCATAAAATTTACATGAAAATATCGTGAACAATAACCCTTCAGTTCTGTTTAAGGCAGCTTTCCAGGACAGAAAGCATGGGGCAGTATGAAGGTGATGAGGAAGGTGGAGACAGATCTCTCTGTTCACTGCACAGCAGAGCGCGGCTCCTCAGCCCAGCTCTGGAGCACAGGGATCAGAGCCTGCAGGGCCCTGCGCCCAAACCAATTGCTCCCCAGAGGTGCTGAAAGAGTGGCGCTGGCAGTTACAGATTTGGCCACCCAAGAGGTCACACCTTGCTAGATTCTGATCACAAAGCCCCATCATTTCAGCAGACCGGTTGTAGGAACGCCCCTTCGTTGCATTCAGTCAGAATCAGCTCTGTTAGGAAAGGGCCATTTAAACACTAGCTCACGGTTGCCTCAGACAGGTACAGGGACTTCTCACGAACGCGTCACAGCAAATAATGCTGGGCAGGGCACGGCCATCAGCTGCAACCGGGAAACAATGTCCACGTAAACCCTAACACAAGCACGCCTTTCCCTAGGCCTCTTCCACCCACAGGGCAGGCATACTAGATAAAGGAAACAGCTTGCAGACGGTTAGCCATGCTTAACATGACGTTGTTTTGCACAAGAAAGATAGGAGAAGTTAATCAAAAGACAACAGCTCACATTAGGATCCATTCAATAACCTGTCACTTAGAATGCGGGGCGTGTGGAAATATCCCTGACTTCAGAATACGCATGGGAGCGTCAGGTTAACCAAACCCCACGCACAGCTTCACCACAAAACCTGGGTCCAGCCTTCAGCACAGCTAGCATTTTGCTCATCCGCAATGCTCAGTGACACCCTTGTTACAATGCGGTCCATGTAACAAACAGCAATGTCAAGCAGCATTTTCTGGACCGCGTCCATTTTAAAAAAGCCCACAGAGTCCCAGGAGGGTTAAAGATCCTAACGGCGTTTGGAGAACTGCGCTGGCAACGTCACACAGTGCACCCACCGCCCTGCGGTACGAGGGTCCCGGCCTTGCGAAACCCAAGTTCCACAGCCTCCGCCTAACGTCAGGCACGCGCTGAACCTAAGGATGCTACAGCTTTCTTACATCCAACGCGTTGGATTTCGTCTAACAAACAGCTTTTCTGGAAATTGCTTTGTGTGCATTGCATGTTTTGCTAAGTGATATTTCCCCAGAGCTGGCAGATCACTCCATAGTAGCAGATGTGCATGTTTTAGAAAATCACTACCATAAGGAATAGCATAATTATATTTACTGCTGTTTGTTACTGCACCACATATCGAATAGTAGGGATACTGGTACAATTGAGACTTGCTAAGAACTCCTTTTCTTCCTTGGCATAACATACTTCATTACCATTTTTCCTTTAATTGGAGCTAAAGATTACCTGCTCGCTAATAAACTTTTCTAGCAGTAGGAGCCAAAATGAGGGCCTGCTGAAGGCAACCGAGGATGCTGAAGTATCAGAAGACTTTGGATTTTATCTTTTTGAGTTTTCCACCTGCCTTACAATTTCACTCTAACGCTGGTTTCTAAAAAGGTGAAATTAATGTGACAGAATATGCACTTCTGACAGACCATCCTGCTAAACTCAGTGCTATCCATGCATTCGTTATCTGCTGACCAGAAGCACTACACAAAGTTTTGCAAGTATTTAAAGTTTACTATTGCAGATCTGACAAAGACCTTTTGCATTATTTTTATGTTCAGAACCGAAAGGAATTAAAAAGGCAGGAAATACTGCCCAGGGAATGATAAAATTTCAAATGGATTTTATTGAAAACATGTTGCCTGAAACACTCCAGAAGCTGTTTATTTGATAAGTGTTCCTATCCCCTTTCCTTTTCATTTCTGATTTGAGAATACATATGCTGATTTCTGCATCCTTTCTCATTTAAATTTCAATTGTTGCTCCATTAGTCCTAGATACGTTGTGAATTTGTAGCCTTTTGAAATCTTATTCTATTTTCCACACATATATGGGGCCAGAATAGCTGTTTTAAGATTAAAGGAAAAGCAAGATAAGAAAAAATTTTGCAGCAAATTAAAATTACTTCAGCTCCCAAAATGGCGGTGTCATCTACCAGAACAGCTTCTTAGAAATGTGTAAGGTATCTTTAAAAACCAAAGGACACAGATGACAATATAGAAATTTATTCCCTTAGGAATGCCCTAGAACTCTTGGCCACTCTAATTACCACGCACTGTCCTGGCCGACCCGTCTAACAACGCGGCTCAAGTTTACACCGGAGAAACCATCAGCTGGTGTCTGAAAACCAGTTTGTTCTTTCGTAAACGCGAGAGGTGAAATTCATGGTCTCTATGCATGTTTTCTAGGGTAACTACTGTAAAACAGAGACTGATGAGGAATGAAATACTGTACTGCAAGACTGACATTTATACCGTGTATTAGGTAATTAAACCCTCTGTGTGTGTTTGATTGAAGTACAGAATGAACTGACGCACTCTTTCTCCTTTAAACAGAGGGCAACTATTTGGTACCATTAGTCCATTATTTAAAAGATACAGTGATTGCTACAACTCCTTGAAAGAATCCTTTAGTGTATTAGTGCTTACAGGAGGTTAATAATTCAACATCAGAATGTCCACTAACATAATGCCACTGTCATGAATAAATACGAGCACCAAATACTGGTAATGGACCTTGACTCCATAATAAATCTAACAGATAAAACCAAGGCCAGCCCTGTTAGGTCTATATAACATAACATTCAGCTTTTTGATGCCTATGTTTCTGACACATCTAAAATTCCAAAACAGACACAGTTTTATTTCAAAATAAACAAAAATATTACGTACTACACTTTTGAATTACCAGGGTCTAAGTATCAAGGCACCTCAGAATTTCTAATACTCATTTTTCCTCACAACAGACAATGCAGAGATCAAGTCCCAGTACCTTCCTTTAAGGCTGGGACCAGAGACAGAAGTACCTGGAAGTATGCCACTTGGCACTGGCCATATTCAAAACCATGCCCGCGACCACGACAACCTTTGAACAGAACGGATGACGACGTGACAAACACTCACAGCTTTTCATTGGCTTTTTCAGTTTACTGTTACAGGCGTACTGGGCTGAGCAGGACCTTCTGGACCTCGCTGCTCCCTCAGACAACTGTAGTTGGAAAGTGGGCAAGTACTTCAAAGAGAACCAAAATTTTTGTCCTACACTGTAACAGCAAAACATAAAAACATACTTCACAAAAAGACTCTTCGTTCATCTCCTCCTTTAACGATGCTTTCCTGCTCCAGCTGTGCCACGTACTCTGCCGTACACCAAAGTTCACAGTTATAGAAGTATCAGCTTATGAGTTTACGTAACTGATGACTGCTTTGTAGAAGTAAGCGGTTTCATAAGCCTGCAGATGATTATCAGAGGAGAAGAAATCAAGGGAGAGAAGACGGAGATGAAATGTGATAAACAAAGTAACTTTAAAAGAAAAAGTCCTTACTTATGCCATTATCCTTCCCTAGGAAGTGGAGTTACTATCCATTTTTATCTCTGTGACATTCAATTTTCTTTGACTAGCAGCAGTATCAGCAGCACAACAGAAGGTGATCCTCTCAAGAATTCATGTTTATTCCAGATAAACAAAACTTGGACAAGAAATGTACAAGAAAATGAAAAAGCTCAATTGACTTCAATGTTCTTCTTCTTTCAGTTATCCAAAGGCTTCCTGTTCAATAACTGTCTTGTCATTCTGACTTGCTTATTTATCTACATTCTTCTATTAATATTCTATTTTTAGGAAATAAATCTTTTACCCCTCTGAAAAATCCTGTGTTCTTTAGATAAAATGCTAATGTACATGCCACAATGGGAAGTAAACAAAATGTACCAAACACAACTAATTCCACTCTTTCTTCTGTCCTAAAACTCTGCACCAAACTTCCAAAACTGAGGAGCCTTAGAAAAAAACTAGACTCATTTCTGATAACACTTTTACTATTTTATGGTTTTTATATTATAGCTAAGTAAAACTCAGGAGTTTTTTTGTGTGATTTTTTTTTATATCCCTAGACTTTTCTTTTAACTTGGTACTTAACCTCTTGTTTAGATTCTCACTTCACTCGTATTGTTGCAATATCTCAAAATTAGTGTCAAGAGAATAATTCTGTATGGTGGCATCTAGAGAAGGGATTTATATAAATCTGAACGAATCTCAACCAAGAGGTGATGAATGGCTTAACAAGGGGCTTTGGGTAAGGCCCCTAAATCCCATGGAAGCATTCTCACTGCGTCAGAGAATTCTGCATTAAGCCACACATCTCCTCTTTTCTTCCCGGTTCAAAATCCATGAAGCAAAGCAGAAGGCTGATTGTTCAGCTGATGGAAGCTCAGCTAGAAAGTCTATTTGCACGGCTGAATTCTGAGAACTCGGTAATGAGTGAAAAGTCAGCTAGCTATATAGCAGCTGTTGCACCACCAGAGATTTCAGGTATCTGGGGACTGCAGTGTTAGTTGCTAAAAATCCAACTCTACTGGTCAAACAACGAAAAGATTTAATAAAGTCTAATAATTAGACAGAATTCATAATGTGTTTCTGCAATGCAGTAGTATTATAATAAAATATGATTTCCACATACTTTATTAACTTTTCTGGATCTGGAAATTAATTTTAAAGTATTACAACTCAGTATTTATTTTTAACTGCTTTTACTTTAATACCGAGTAGCCTTTTTCATAATTTCGTGAGAAACAATATTTCTTAAGTATTTATTCCCTTCATTTTATGTCTTTAAAGAAATTAACCAAATAAGACACCTACTTTTAGAAGATGTGTTTTTACAAGCACAGATAATGGTGCTCTGGTATTTCCAGAATTCTGATACTGATAGCCATAAGCTAAATTAAACTCATTTTGGAAAAGAAATCTTCCATTAAAATTTGAACCAGAGGAAGCTTTGCTTTTTCTGGAAGCAGCTGTTAGCAAAGAATGGGGAAAGTTACAGATCATCGAGACAGACAGAATAGAAGTTTCATATGTTAAAGCCTTTATCACTAAAAAAAGTATATGCAATATATCTTTGCAATACTGATGCAACAACTTCCTTAAATGCCAGCACATAGAAAATTCTAGTAAATTGAACTATTAGTCTAAAATTCCAAAATCTTTCAGCTAATAGTATGGCTTTACCATTTCCATTTTCTTGCTTGGCAACGAGGACAAATGAAAACTCTTGAAAGTTGCCACAGTGTTACAAAAAGGAGGAAGAGCATCTCATTTTTGATGTCATCAGTTCCCCACACAGCAACACTAAACTGCAAAAACCAATTACTTAAATGAACTGTTCAAAATATTGATTTTCTTGAAAGAAAAAAGCCAGAGCTGAGAACGAGACCAATTTTTTCTCTCTAACTAGCAAACCTGCAAAACGAGAAGAGTTTTAGCTGGCCTCAATCACGCTGATGTTAGCAACAACTAAATGTCTACTAGAAACATTCAACCTGAGTTGCATTTGTCAGAAGTCAGCAAGGAAAGCAAACCCGCACCGTGAGACTATTGAATTTCACAGCTGCTTCTCCACAAGCCACACCACTCCCAAAAGCTGAGTGACTTCTGCGTACATGCAGGCGCCACACAAAAACGATGGACATTGAAGCCAGTTGCAAGTTCCCGTAACTAGCCTGATACTTCGATGTCTTAGGAACTGAACGGTAATTAATTTCAGAAAAAGATCATTCTCTGCTCGCATAAGGTTTCTATTTGAAAGTAAATGCATTCAAACATCAAAATGAACTGGACGCAAGACTTGGGTGTTCACGCTCATGTTTAAAATGCAAAGGTACTTCATGCAGTTGTTTGCACTTTACCATCTTTGGTAACTTCATTTGATTTCAGATTCAAGCACCCCATTAAGAGTCAAAAAAGATGGCCTGCACAGACAGTGAAGGACTCCAATGCCTTTTACCGATGAAAGTTTGCGCAGATGTTGCCGGAAAGGTAACATATCTTTAGCGTGTAACACCTAGATGAAGTCATACCGATCTGCAACAGGAGACATCTGAATATTTTTCTCTAAGGAATCAATGAGCATGATCCACAATGCGAGTCTTTAAGTAGAAATCAGCATTGAAAGGTTTACTTACCACCTCAGCTGCTAATTCACTGCAAAGACCTTGGCTCAGCAATATATCCTTACTTAAATCAGCCTGAGGGCTGTCTTGAAGAAGTATGGCCTGAAACTTTTCTATTTTCTGAATCATAAGTAAAGTCCTGTAAATGTCTTTTCAATCATTCTCTGCAGTTTGCTTGGGCAGTTACCTGTCTACATAGAGCACGCTGTTTCTTTCCTGTTACTTATATGGCTTCTGAGATTGAAGTCAGAAGTGATTCATAAATAAGTGAGAAGAAAGACCATTTAAAAATGTAAAGCGTTGTAAAGTATTAGAAAAACTGATGCTGCCTTACAGGAGTTCTTTCTCCAGCATTAAAACAGTTACACACAGATATATGTATATTCTCTGTGTGTACACCTCACAAACAGGTATGTTAGGTATACTATGTATAAAATAAAGAAAATCCAGCCTAGGATGTGAAATCTAATCAGTATTTTATTCCAAAATTTATGCATGAGAAGGTATTTAACTGGCTTTACCTACAATTCTCCTCTTATTCTTGTATCTTGAACTATACTTCTAATTTTATATTGATCTCAACATATGCATACCTATAAATACACGGACCCTAAGCCTTATACGTCAGCATTTTATGGCTACTAAGGGAGATGGCAACACAAAGAGAACAGTGAAAGCCGCTGCTGTTAGAGGTACAGAGGTTCAGCGCTCTGTAACCACTCGTGCACTTGCTAGCTTGTCTCCTTCAAAGACGGGAAGAAAGCACAGGCACCCCAAACACACCACGCGTGTGCAGTGTGAAATCAAGAGACGACAAGGGAGATGTGATGCCATCAGTTTACCCATCCCTTGTATTTCCAGCTGAAAGCTGTAATCTTGCAGGCATTTTATAATAAGCTTACACCCCCACACCTGCCGACACATTAACGCTGGCCCTTGCTGGCAGTTCATTCTGGACAGAAATGCTGTAGTAAACTAGACAAGATAAATGCATCTAGGGAAAATTTTTCCAGCTTTGGGAAACAACAAAAAATTTGCTTTCAGATTTCAATGCATAAATCACCTACAGAATTATAACAATGGGGCAAATGAATTGCTAAAATGCCATCCTTTTAATGCTGGTGAAGTATTAATAGCATTATAGAAGAATGGTATTATTATACCATTACATTACATTATCGTGCCATTGTATAACAATATCTTTAATATCAATACTATTTACAGCAGATGCCAGTTACAGGAAGGAAGTGCACAGCTTTCATACAAGAAGCAAATACCAAGTTCAGTGACATCCTCGTGGTCGTTCTGTGCCAAAGGAGAAGATAAGCTAGCACTAACCCACCTCAGTGGGGGATACAAGTTGTTCTGGGGGCTGTTACTCTGCTGTGTCTGCGAAACACTGATGTCCAGTCTGCAAGTCCATGTTACTTGCAGAGGGAGACCACTGGTACAGACCACGCTGCCTTCCTGCTTCAGCCAACAGAGGGAATAAATGGTTGATCCTTTATTGGATTGGACTCCCTCGGTAATGTCCATTCTTTTAAAACAGATTGTCCTGTTTTGTCATTGCGGCGATTTCAAGGCTGTGTCCTGTCGCGTTCATTTTAGAGTGAAATAAAGAAAGGGTAGGTACAAGCCTAGAGAAACTATATCACAACATATAGCGTTTCGCCCATTGTTAGATAACGTAACTACTCTTCCTTGTTGAACCAAACCAAGAATATTTGCTCTGGAGATTGTTTAGGGTTCACAAAGTGGTTTTTCTGTGTTAACTACGAGCACCACTTCTAGAAAAGCTGATATATTGAAAAAAAAGGGCTCTGTGTTTGACAACAGCGTGCAGCACAGTACCTGACTACCAGCAAGTGCTCATTTACAAAGCCACACACACAAACAGGTGTGTTGTGTTTTTAATTTAAGATATAATTTTCTGTTTTCAAGACTTGTATCTTTTAATGTTTTTCTACTTGAAAACTTCAGCTTACACTTTACAAAGAGCATTTCCAAGATCACTGTAACCTCTACATTTCTCAAGTCAGCTACTCCTCCTCCCAAAGCCGCCTTTTCTTTCCTATGATTTTCATACGGTTTTGGGCCAGGTCTCTCTCTCCACCTAAAGCACACCAAATAACTTACATTTTTCTTCTTTCTTTTTCCATCTGTTGTCTCTATAAACCTCGAGGAGTTGAATGCTTCAGTTTCAAAGAAATTCTCCAGAAGGCAGTTATCTCATTGAAATTCTAGGCTGCTAAATTTTCTCCCGCTGAGTCACCCGGGCCCAAAACTCGAATCCAAAGCTGTGTGCAACACCTCTCAGCACCGTGTTAAGTTGCTTCACAGAATATCTTTCCTCAAGAAAGCCCATAATCCCTTCTCCTGGAAGCATTCAACAGGCTAAGAGGGAAAGCAGTGTGACTTGCAAGGCGCCTGTTAAAGTCCAGTTTGATCATTTGCTCAATGCTTCATCTTTCCCCCATTTTTTATTTAGATGTTGCTTACTTTTAATGTAAGCAGGGACCTCATTTTCTTATTTGTATGTACAGCATCCAGAGGAAGGCATTCCATACAGTACTATTAGCAGCTTTGTAAACTCCTCTAGAAAATTAAAATTGAAGCATTATCCTTCTGCTTGGGAGTTTTGCCCTTTTTTTATTTCGCTCTAACAGAAGCACCTTTCATTAATGCCTACCAACACTTTCAGTTCATTAATTCTGATTCTGTAAATGGAAATGAAAACAAGTTCCTCCACAGAGACCCCTTTTTAAAGGCAATATCTCAAGTCTGTGACTATGTGTCAAATTAAAATCCTAGAGCTGTGAATTCATATGCGAACTGAAGCCCTAGGCAGCGCACGTGCGCGTCCCAGTAGAGGCCTTGCACAGCACACACACACAACCCCACTGAAGGGTTTCTAGCAAAACAGCACTGCCCAGAAGCAACTATACTAATCTCAGACCAGAAGGTTTCTTCCTAATGCTGTTGACACTTCTGGTACCTAATTGGACTCTGACTTAATCAAGACCCCTTAATTTAATGACATGTAAGGTGGAATTCCCTTGCCTGAATACACACAGCCAGTCCCACTTTAGATTCCTTGCGGATCCCCGCTACCGCCGCTGCAGGCGTGGGTCTCCTGCCAGCCCGGTGCTGCACCTGCGGGGCTGACAGCAACTTCTCAGCGCATCGGGCGTCTAACACGGCACCACAACTGTGTTTCAGCACCTAACCCACTTCTTCAGAAATATTACAACACCACGCCAATGCAAATCAGAGTAATAAAGTTGTGGCCATTAAATAAATGCAATTTGAACTCCCCAAATCCAATTCGAAGATCCTATTCCCAAAATGCAGGCCAACAGCTACTACCTTGTTTACACTGCAGATGTCAATACGGTAAGGTGAACCGGTGGCCAACACACAGACTCAGCTGCTATACTGCTAAAGACTGCTCTGGCTCGTTGCTATACACCTTGCGATGAATGAGACTGGAGAACTGGGAGGGCAAACAACTGACACCGCTGAGGCGGTTGGACACGACAGCGAATAAGCCATAGAAAGAGCTGGCAAGAAAACAAAGTTTCTTCATTCTGACTGGGTACTGAGAAAGCTTAAAGATTTATTTTGAATCGTCTCAGTTTTAACAGCTTGCTGAGGTCTCTTCAGGTCTGTTTGTTTGTTGCTAGAGTTTTTTATTATTATTTTTATTGCTGTTTTTGGCATGCAATCTTGATGAGGGATTTTAACTGCAAGGTGATTAATCCGTGGAAAAGTAGAGGCTGCAGATCTCATAACCAGAGCAGCAACATAAAAGTCTGTCTGGAACAAACAGATTTGAAGAAACTTCCCCCCCCACCCATCCCTTCAGGATAAGATTTATAGTATGAATTTCTGCAGTATATTTACGGTGATACTTTCTTTCTCACATATGTACACTTTACCATTGAAGTTCACAAACTTGAGAAATGGAACATATTTGAGGGCCAGCACAGTTCTCCTCAATCTTTCTCCCTAAATTGTTCACTCAGCATTTTCAGCAGATCTGTTAGGATCTTCCCAGTACAAATATCATCACTGGTGCCCCAAATATGCTATGCAACTAAACATACAAGGGGCACTCATCTTTGAAACCGAATACCCTAAACCCAAGGTCCAAAGACTTAAAAGATCTAAGAGCAGCTGTATTTGAAAATTCTGGTAATTTTAAGCTCATATACTAAAGCCTTAGAAATCATTCTGCCAAAAGAACTCACTTCATGTCTGGAGCCAAAACTGCATATTGCTAATTACATAACTGCAATATACAATTGTGGCCTCCAATCCAGCAGCAGATCATGTGTATGAATTTTATACTGCAAAAACATAATTACCAAACTTCATCAAAACCAGATGCCAAATAGACCCGTTTGCAATATTATAATCCAAATTCTCCTTCCTGCAGTACTTCAGTCTAAAGGTATGCAAGCTCTGCTCCAGGAAAGCTCACAAACCTATCAAGTTCTGTTGAATCCTGCGGAGAACTGTGATTAGAACAAACCTATGCAGTGAGTGCCTTCATTATTACAGTAAATCATGAAAAGTTGGGTTTATGCCAAGTAGCTCACCAGGAATTATGCCGAGAAAAGCTTTTGGTTTTCTGAGCATCAGTAGTCTGGGTTTTTGTTCTACAGAGCTCGCACATATCAAAAGAAGGTTCAGGAAATTTTACTCCAGCTCAAACTCCATTTATCATGGGGATCTTGGATGCTGTCAGGTTTCTGCTAGATGCACTTTGATCAGAAATCTTTGTTTGGTGAGCTTCTAGAGAACTCTGACTGTTCAGGATATACAGATCACAATAACTGAGCAGCTATACCGACTATAAATATACCCTACAGCAGACATTTTGGCTGATGCTCTACCTTCCTTAGAGAATGTAAAGAGCGTGGTTTATTTGACACCATACCAACCACTGCAGAAATCGTTTGCCATGCAGTCACATTTTGAATCATCACAAAGAGATGATGAATGATTAGCCATTAAATATTCAGTATAAAATAGTGTTGTGGTCTGAACATTTGTAACAGTGAGGATATCATGTTCTCATTAATATTCATGTGTGAATTTTGTCTGAATAGCTAAAGACTTCAGGAAGCTGCACGGCATGAAAAGATGAGCGTAGGCCTAAGAACTAGGCGTAGAGCCTTTTCCTTTTCACTTCTGTCTTTGGTACTAGTCTTGTTGTAGTTTCATTCACTAGCACTGAAAAGTCCACAATTCTTAGCAACAGTATCTCTCACCTGTTGTTCTAAGTGCAAGGAAACTGCGGAATTTGCTGTACAATGGCACATGCGCACACGCACACATACACACGAGAAATCATCAACAAAGCTATGATCTCTCAGGTAAGTTTGTAAGAAACTTATTTCTCTCCTTTGACAACATGATGATGGACAGCATAAGTTTTTAAATTCAGAGACTCGGCTTACTAGTTTAGGGAAATGTTTTCCAGGTGCTGGAGTACAGGTTTTTGGTAAACCCCACAAACAGGCTTGATTTTCTGGTCCATTTTAGCTGCCATGCTAACGGTTTGGTTCCTGAAAAACTATTATTCTACCATATCTTCCTTACAAGCAAGGATTATACCACATTATATTCCTAATGACCATCTACCTGCTGTATAACACCTTAAAATAGACCTCACTGCATAGCAAACTTTTTTTTAGTAGTCCCTAAAGTTTGATTCTTTTATGGTTTAATTGAGCTCCACTGGTATAGCAAGGAGGGAACAAAAGGAGCTCCCTGCTTCTCAAATGGTCAGAAGTCTGGAAGGTAATAAATTAGGTACTGGTCTTTCAATGTCGAGATATGCAAATAATCTCAAAATAGAAAGAGGTGTCAAGAATGGGTATTCCACAAAAAACTTTGACTTTCTTGACTTCTTCCAAGTCACTGGATTCCGCATGGATCAGAACTTGCTTCCTTAAATATTTGGTGACCCTCAGGAAAATTGCTTTTGTAGGTTTACTACTTGAAAAAAAAAAAAATAAAAGTTCTTAACTGTTGGTCACATAATATATAGATGCCCGTCCCCAGGTTAAGGAAAATTTACTATCTAATTGAAATAGCTTATCCGATTATGACTTATCTGCATAAGAATTCACTGTGTAATGATGGAGTCCAGCCTTCCCAGGAAGCCTGCACAGAAAATCTAGTGCTTAGAGAGGACACTGGACCTAGCTGCCCACCTTCAGAGAACCTCCCAAGTGCCAAAGCCAAGGGCAAGCACGGTAGAGTTGATAAGAGCACGCCTAGCAGATGGGTGTTCAACTTTCACATCTGAAATTCAGGATTGGCAAATACAGTCCACAAACCCCACTCAACCACACTTCCGTGTGGATGCAAACGTCTACAAAAATAAATGTGTCAGAAGCCCCTTTGGAGACTGTCATGAAAGCTGAACTTGCCACCAAGACTTTTAAATGAGCTAGTAATTTTTGCTCTATACTTTTGGGTGCTCCCTATTTCCAGAAGAACAGCAATAACTAGAGTGGCCAGTGACTAACTTTTGGACTTCTCCACAAATCCCGAGACACACTGTTAGGACAGTGCCAGGAAGCTGTAGCGATAACTGCTGTCAGTTTAATGCATTCCTTCAGCAGTACATTCACATTTAAGAGATAAATTGTAATCCCATAAGGACATATTGCTAATTACGTTTTAGGAGTATAATTTTATATCCATTCTTAAATCTAAACATAAACAGTTTTCATAAGATCATCAAATATTTGAGCTACAACTGGAATCTGTGTCACCTTCAAAGGTGTTCTTTATTATTTATGACTGAATCTCTTCTGCTAATACATCACCCGTACACTACTTGCATTTTCATCACTGTTCTGAAGTGACTAGTAAATCATGCCCATATTTCTCATTCTATTCTCTGTTCTCAAAGGCTGAATTAAAAGTGAAGAATAGAAACTGCACTCATGCATTCTTAAAAGCCCAGCACAATCATAACTCCAACACTTTCTCGCAATTTTTCTATTAAAGTCAAACTGGCAAACTTGTGACTCATCAAAGCAATTTTCTGATACACTACTCTGAATCATTTCCACTGGGGGACCGGGCCATGGGATCCACCAACAGCAAATGAAGATGCAGCCTGCAAACGTATCAGTTAATAGATATTTAATCAAATGGAAGCACTTCTCATTGACGTGTATGTTTGTTTTTTTAAATCTAAAAGCTTGATTTGTATCCTCTTCAGCCCTCTGCTAGTATGGCTTTCCTTGGTGGGACTTTCTGGAGCAGACAGACCATGTGGCTGCTGCAGCTTCTTGAAAAAGGCAAACTGTTGAGAAGACGATCACAGGAGCTACATGCCTTGTACTGTTCACCACCACGTGGGGCCTGATTCTAAGCAATGAGCACAAGCCAGCCAGTTGGGCCCATGCCTTTCTCCAGCTAAACAAACAAGAGAAGTAGGCTGAAAGAAACAAACCGGTCAATGGCCATCTGCCTCTAGCTTGCCAGCACTGAACATTGCCTCTGAGGGCACACACTTGCCCCAAGGAAACCTGCAGTGTTCAAAATCAGAAGAGTGACTACACTTTCAGGCAACAGCTGACCTAGTATTCCTGGGTCTATAGCTTAAGAAACACCACTGAGAATGTATGAAAAGAAACTAGAAGATAGGCTGGACATTCAGGGTAGATCTTCAGAAGTCTGCACCAACGCATGTCTAGCAAAAACTGTGTCCATGTTACACGTACAAAGACTGCATACAAAAAACATTGCTCACAAGCTAATTCATTATGTCAGATGAGATGTACGGGCGCATTTGGTGTGTATTTTCATGAGGCATCAGCTTTTGAAAATAGGACATCTGCTGAGCAAGCTGCTCTTGACATGAATGAGGATCACGTATCTACTGATGTATCAATTTATCACCCCATTAAAATGCATCACATTGCTCTTCTCTAAAGATGACTTGATGGTCAGCCAAATAGGAACCTGACTTCCTAAATACAATTATACTCATTACTTTTCTAGGACCTAGTTGGCCACTTCGTTCCACAGGGAAGGCAAAAGCACTACAGAACTTTAAAGAGTCAGCTAAAGGACCTACTAAAAAGACTCTAGGCTAATTCTATTGGCGCTCAGAGCAAAGAGTTGAACTACAAAGTGGCTTTCTTTTCTGTTAGAGAATGATTTAACAAGGACAGTTGAAAACACTTCCAAGTACAAGGAAGTTAAACAGGTTCAGGAGGAGAAGGGGAAAATAAATGCCCCAAAGCTATTGGAATGACAATCAACACTTTTATTTACCTAAGACAACCGAATTTGGATTAAATGAGGCATTAACTATATGTTCATTCAATATCAGTTGCTCATAAAAGTGCATCCGCTGGGCTTGCAGAAGTGAGTGCAAGGTGCATTCCTCCAGGTGAATTGTTAACACAAGGTTAACAGAAAGTTTCTCAGGGAGAAAAAGACCCAACAGAGGGGGCAACGGCTGTTTTGAGCATCATCACAATTATTACGGCTGGTGTCAATGCAAAACAGGAGTTCTTGGCTCCTCGCACAGTGAACAGGGAATGGGCCACTCACATCTCTCGTCAGGCCGCTGTTCCATCACGGTGGTGATATATTGGACAGACTATCATACAGGCTGCTCTCCAGCCTTTCATTCCTCCAGCTCCTCATTTTTTTACATAGCATATAACGGCTTGATAAAATGAATCTTGGAGCCAGATGGTTCTGGAACTCTGGAACTCTGATGGTTCAGATCCACATCCCATTTTTTGCTGCAGCAGTGCACCTCAATTCTCTACTTCTTCCACAGATGAGCTTTCTTCTCTTCAACCTTGCTTACTGGCCAGCCAGACCTTCCTTCTCCCCAACTTTGGAGAGAAGATCTGTCATCTGAAGAAAAGACCTTGAGAAGATCCTCCAAGGCCCCTGGGAGCTGCTGGCTTTGATTACTGCCATTTCAGAGCAGGTGACAAACTTCTCCTCTTTTTCTGCAGTTAGAATTCTCACCCCTGCCCTGCCCTGCTGCTGTACAGGGGACACTGTGCTGAGGAAATCCAGCAGCCAAGCTCTCAAGCTGCTCTTAAGCAAACAGCTAGCAAACTGGCACAAGACTAAGCACTAAGAAACGGATCGGATGACTCAGTAGTTCTTGTTCCCATACTTAGTTCTTTTACCTTAGCCTTCACACTGATCAACTCCCATTTTTAAATGCAACATTTGTTTGTGAACAATATGCAGAATCTGCTGCACATTGCCTGAATGCCCTTGGCAGAAAGACGTTGCAGGGAGTCTGTTTCCTCTCTCCTTAACCAGGACTCTGATGCAGGAATGCGGCAGAGTGTAACCACAGGATTTACTGTGTTTCATTCAAATGCGCTTCCGTCTGGTCAGGCAATTTCTTTCCATACCTTTCCTCATTCAAGAGTTTTAGGAGTGTTGGAATAGACCCTATCAAGTGTAAATAAAGTATAAAATAAAGCCTGGACAGTAGAACACGTTTTTGTATTTAGCAGCGGGATATTTATCTTCTAAACAGATTATTTTTACAGTGTTTTAAGGAAGGTTAAAGAAATATTTGTATACATTTGATTTTAACCAGAGGAAGAAGAAGTAAGCTTGGGTTATAATAGAAGAATTGCAGCACAACTATTACTCCCTAATTAATTCTGTCTGTGAGTAAATCAAAGCTCTAATTATAGACACAAAATCTGCTCAATATTGTGGAATATTTATGCAAAACATTATTCCTAGCACTTATCAGCTAAAATATAATGTCTCACTAGAGCTGAAGCAGCAATTTTAAAAAGAATGTCATCATTTTTTTGCCACTTCTTTATAGCTCAATACATGGAGAGTGCCTGATGAGAGTACAATTTCTTTTTTTAAGTACTTTATAAATCCCTGCTGCCAACTGCTTCAGTTCTTCCTTTAAGAAACATCTGTCTTTATTTAAAGAAAAAAAAAACCTCCAAAAATCCTTAAAATGACATTTCTCTTACTATTATGAAATAACATCCTTTAGCTCCACAACTGTCGACATACCTTGAATAATTATATTTGACCTTCTTCTCCATGTGCTGTACCATGCACTAGCGCAGTGTGATCTGTCATTCATAGTTCCATTACATCATTACATAATAACTCCCCCCAAGCTCTAATCCTGAAAGTTACTCTAGCTAGGAAGACTGCACTCTACTCCACTCACCTTAGTGAGTTGCAGTTAGTCGGCGTTTTTGCAAAGACAGACAACTTGCTCACCGACTGTGTATCTAGAGATGGCAGAGAAGGGTTTGGGATACAGACTCTTTCACTATGGAACGCACTGCTGTTATTCTGAGAGCATTAAGTGATTCTGTCCCATCAAAGAACAATCACACCTTAATGTCAATAAAAGATAAAATGATATAATTGTCATATGACAGTGGTGCCACTCCTTTTAAAAGCTTTTGGGTGGTGACTCAGTGGTTCGCTGCATGACAGATAACAGACACACTCTAGCAGAATTAGGCTCTGAGTCTCCAAAGTGTGGACATTTTGGAGTTATTTCCTCTATCACTTGAAAAGCAAAGAGAAATTTGAAATAGACTCTTAAATGTCAGTGGACCTAGTTAACGAGCTGTGCAGGTTACTGCAGTTCTTTGTTTTTTCTGTTTATTTCTTTTAAAACAGGACTATGAAAATTTATTGTTATAAAGAAAAAAACAGTAACCTTCACAGTCACCAGCCATCATCCAAACTAATTTTATTCCATGGAAATTCAAAGCCCACAGATACTGCACAGGCTATTGAATGACATTCACTTTTATACGAAAGTTGTGGCAAACATTTGACTAATTACAATAAACCTAGGACAGAGGCAGAGTGCACTGAAAAAGGTATTAGGAAGATGGCAATGAATCCATTTTTTTCAAAGGTTAGTCAATGTTTTCGCTAGATCTGCATCTTCCACAAAGGGTAATGTATATGTTGAGTAGATCCGCATTTTCCTCTAAAAGCGAGGTGGACACAACAGGTCTCTGCTAACTTTTAAGGTAATTTGAAGAAGATATGCCCCAGAGCACAATGATTTTACGAAGCACAATAACTTCTATTGACCTAGGAGTATTTTAATTGTTTTAATCTGGCTTCAGCTTTAAACTCCACAGTTTCAAAGGCAGTGTGATAATGATCACTTCTGTCCTTTGAAGTTTCATCACCTACTATTCCTTGATGCTCAGATCTCCCATTTATTTTGCACAAACACCTAGAAAACACAGCTTATTAGTCTTTCTGATACTATCAGGACTGATAAAATAACTCTCACAGAGGAGTTCAAAGTAGAGGTGAATGTTGCAAAATTTACCATTTCCGGAAGACCGTGAAAAGGGAAAACCCCAACAGAAATTAAATGTGTTCATCAGCTCGAACACATGAAAAGAAAAAAACCAAAAAACAAACAACCACTCACAGTACCAGACTGTATTTATCTCATTTATCCGTTTCAGCCAAAGTTACAGGGCCAGCCACTGACAAGGCATGCTGGGAAATGCAAGTACAAGAACCACGTCAGGAAACTCCATAATTGTAACTTCAGGGATCAGTGGAGGAATTAGAGCAAGAGAAATCTTAGTTTGCTTAGCTCGAAGTATGACCCTGAACAATCTTTTTCAATGTTTAAAACCAGGCAGCTTTCTTCCTTTTTGCTACAGGTCCTGTATATGGGAGGGGAGAAATAAATAGCTCACACACACATATGTGCACACATACAATTGCACAGAACTCAGTGTCCCCAACAGACAGAGGACAACTTCAGGCTGACATGTGCAACTCCTTACACGCTTTGGCAAAGGGACTGTAGCAAAATAACTGCATTACAATGATGAGAAAATTAGCTTTGTATCCTGTCAGCATTCTCGGATGCCAGAAGCTGGAGATACTCTAGAGAAAAGGGGAGAGTAAAATAAAGTAGTTGCAGCTGCTTCACCCTCCCTAACGGGGTCATACTTGGAGCAAACCAAATTCAAAGATTAATCTTTCTATTTTGCACTGCCATCCGCCTGTACACCAAAGAAAACACAAAGTGTGTGTCACTAAATCTCACAGTAACTTCATCAGTGAAAAAGCTCATGGGCATTTAGGGTATTAAGCTTATCGCAGCCAATGTACCAACTGCAGATCAAAAGCCTGTTTTTCAGACCACTCATTTCCTTTCATTGCAATGCAAAGAATATGGTTCAGAAAAAGAAGAGGGAATGGAATCCTTTTAGGAATATTTCAAGAAAATTAGGCTACCTAGCTGGGGCATGCAAATGATAAATTCCTTCTGACAACTTCAGGGTGCTACTTTAAGCCCAGCTAGAGATAAAAGTGCAAAGTGAAAATGTATCATCTCTCAGTTATGCATTTGTTTAGTTATGCAGTCCATATATTTAGCTCTCCTAACACAGTTAAATCAAGAATGCTAATGAAGACGGAATCTCCTGAGTCAGTCAATCTTGTTAATATATTTTCAGAGTTCCATTTTCTTCCAGTGTTAAAATTCCTGTTTATAGTGTAAATGTTATTAATTAGGACAATAACGAGGAAACAAATACATTTTTCCACCTTTGAATACATAAACAATCTTAACAACATACCAAGTGGTGATGAGTGATGTTTATCTTCTAGTACAAATTTGCTAATGGCAGGCACAAGAAAAAGATAATAACAGAAGTTTGCAATTTAAACCCTTGCCCTCTAGTGGGAGGCAGAAGTACTTTGATGCTTCTAAAAAGAGGACTCTAAATACTTTTCCTGACTTCAGCATTATCTGCTGGAAATATTGATGTCTCCAAAGTGAAGAATGAGGAGCTGGGTCTGGGAAATAGGTATAGAAACAAAGGTTTAAAAGCGAGTATTTGGAAACTGATATGGGAGGTTTAATCAAAATGCTGTTATGTCAAACATAGTTAGAAAATAATAGAGTTGGCACCTGGACAACTTCTGGAACTTCATTTGAGGCTCTCCTGTTTCTGTAAACAGCACAACACTGGGATGAAACTCCAGCGGTGCTTCTTTCACGAGCTCATTTTCTGTTCTTATAACAATGCACCTTAATTCCAATTTGATGAGTATTCCTGCCAGCAACACATTTTCATTTTCCTAAACCTCTGTCTGGGGACTTCTCAGAGCTGACAGTGCTGTTTCAGGGCCAATTTTTTGCAGTCATTGCTACCTATTCCCATCCACACAGCCTTGCCAAGACGCACAGTTCATTCTAAGGCGCTGTCCTGACCGAGTCTAAATTAATTCTTTCTATTTGACTTTTGCTGCTACAGCCTCTAATTTTAGTAACTATCTCCTTCAGGAACTTTTTTATGTCATCCATTCTATTGAGGGGACCAACTAGCTTTACTTACTGGTAAATGCTGATTAAAGATTCTGAGGGCTGAAAAGTTAGAAAGGTTATGGGTTTTAAATCGTGAAATTCTATAGATATGCACGAGATTAACTCCAAAAGTTCCAGCGCTCTTTGGGACCAAAAAAAGAAAATTTAAAATTTTATGAAAGTAGATGAAACACTGCTCAGAAGATGCTTTGTAGCACTATTTTTTAATATACACTGGGTTCTTTGTCCTTCTGTAGCACATAACCCCATTCTTCAGCCCTCTCTTCTCCACGTTCTAACCTCCTGATACACTTCTCTTGCTAGACTTCATATTCTGATAATTCTTTGTCCTCAGAGTCCTTTTCCCAATCCCTGTTTAATCTTTGATTTTATTTCCATATCTTTATGTCAAGAATTGCAGTTCTGTTCTTCCTTGCAATGCCTCCTGCATCTTTTCATTGTACTGATTTTCATTTCTGTAACATCACTATACCAGCAATCTTTACACCCAGAGACAGTGACTACATTCTGCAGTGACTACTGTTACACTTCCCTGGCTTCAGCCTTCAGGAACAAGCAAGGCTTGGTCAAACCCACAACTTTGGCTTCCAAGTCTGCTGAAGATCAAGGAGAAAAAGTAACATAATACATCCTTCAAAAAAGAATTATAAAGAAAGGTCCATTCTCCAACTGCCCACATTTTTGAGAACATATAGGTATTGCTGTTTAGAATTGCCCTAAATACAGGCAAAGACAGACCGATGAAAAGAGTCCGATCCGTGAGACAGGATGTCTGATCAGTGAGACATGTCAGTAGCACCACTTCCCTGAGCGGTCAAAATCCAGAAGTCAAATCAGTATTTAAATTCTTAAGGTCACTGTCTGTGTGGCAAACGGAGTCTGCAAAGACAGCACGTGTAGGAGTGACCACCACTAGTTCTAATCCATTTAGCGCATGTACTCAGAGCAATTAAAACATGGTGTACGGACTTCAGAATGCTTTAGCACTAGCATGTTTAGCTACAGCTGATAGAACCCAGTAGCCAGTCCGATGCCACTTGTGTCTTCTATGCAAGCAACAATCTGTACTAGCCACCGTATAGTAGGGAACGTGTTCACAGGCGAAAAAAGGTTAGGCACGATACATATATCCAGAGAGAATAATGAAGAAGCAACCAATGATCCTCTAAAAAGAAGCAGGAGTAAATAGTGGTGTGATGTATTTTCATCATTTCTAAGACATGATATGATAACACCAGCTATCCTTACTTAGGAGTTCCTGCTGCATACTGACTCCACAGAAAACACAAGGGTAAAACCAGTAACATCCAAGACATCACAAGAAACTCATCAGACCTTCACTTCAGCATCCATCTAACTCTGTCCTCTGAATTAAACCACACAAGAAATTCAGATAAAGCTCGGGGCACTAAGTCTACTTCCCAAATACATAAAAAAAAATATTTCCTGACCTATTATTTTATCGATAACACCTTCAATATCAGTGGCTGTTCAACTTACCACGATAAGGTCTGCTAGAGAGAGCACAGTCTGTACACCTGTGACTGCGAAGGCAGGCAAGGAGTGTGAGCGTGATGGGCTGCACCTGCCCGTCTCCCTCCTACGACACATTCTACTGTTCAAATCCGCTACGGGTGTCCAACAGCTTTGCCTGTGGCAGTATCACTTCTCAGAGTTCCCACTGAGATATTATTCACAAGACTAGCTTTTTCAAAAATTAAAAATCAAATATATAAACATATTACAGCTAAAGAGCCATGCTTTGTGTTCCTTGATAAGTATTTTCAGAACACTGACTTTGAACAGTAAGTTTCATTTTGCAGTTTAGCTGCATGAAATTCCGTAAAACTGTCTAACATTTCCCTCCACTAATCCTTTTACCTAACTTTTAATAGGGTTTTAAAATCTTTATTAAACTTTGATATTTAAAACAGTTGATATTCTGCTAGATGCTACATTTTTTCCTCTAATTATTTTACTGGCAACATCTGTGTTCGGTAAATTGGGATTCTCTAAATAGGGTTACATTGTATTAATAAGACAACATCTCTTGGTCCTGATGTTTAATTCATTGTTTTTTATTAGTATATTTCCAGGAGAAGATTTAATTTGTACGTATTAAGCACATCAACCACAAGACCTGACACTCAGGATGCGTTTCATTAAGCATAATCCCTAGTAATGAATCTTTTCAAATCTCTCATACAAAACACTCCTCTCCCTTTTCAGTCCACCTCAGATGCTTCTTGAGAAACTTAATCAAATTTATTAGGAAGGAAGCTAAAAACTCCCATTGTGAGATGAGGTATCTTTGTATACAGATTTCCACTCATCCCATGCGTCACCATTATTCCTCCAGCAAGATTTTAGGAATAAAGGGGGCTAAAGGAGTGCTCTGTCCCTCAGCTTCAATATCTGCCAATTGCTGCAGTATTTACTAACAGACCTGAGACTGTGGTGTGAAGCTCTCTCTCTCAGGGGACCAACTCTACCTTCATACTATTAATTATCTCTTTATTTCCTACACATCATACAGCTGCAAAGAAGGTGCAATCTTAGCATAATAAGAAAATGATCTTTTAGGAGAAATATAATTTCTCACTGAGGCACACATATCAGAATAAGGGAAATTAATAATCTATTTATTTACAGCACATTTAGCATTTCCATGGGTTTGTGTATCAAGGCTTGATTACAGGATTATCAGAGCCTGGTTTTGGCTAATCTGTTTTTAATGAACGTGTGCTTGCCAGCATGGTGTCCCCATCTCCATCAATTTTACTTCATTTGCAATATTTTAACTTTATTCAGTGCCAAAGTGAAAAAAAATAGCTCATAAACCCAAAGAAAAGTAGTAAAAGTATTTTGTAAGTCCTAATATAAAGCTTTAATTAAGGAAAGCATTTAAGCATGTGCCTGATTTTATGCCAAGGCTTAAGCACATGTGAAATTAGTCTTCACCATTATGTGGGATCGGACTCCATGTATCATTGACAGTTTGAATTGAATTGTAACAAAGTAGTCATCTATGTTACACAACTTTTGTCTTCAATAAGCCATCAATTTCCAAGCCAGGGACATCACTACAGCTACAACCAGACTAAACGGTCAAGGCAAGTGATCCTGATAATAAAAAGCATGCTTGTGCCCACTGATGGGACAACTGGTGTCCTATTCTCCATAATAAAATGCCATTAGAGTAAGAATTCCTCAGGGAATTCCTGAAGCCACAGTAAGCTAAATTCTAAATAGAGTTTGAAAAGCTTTTGGTTCTACTTCAACAGCGTAGCAAGCAAAAAGAGCAGACAATGTTGGGTAGCCTTTTGATTATCTCTTATTCTAGAACCAGTCCTGTGCAAGCCCAACTCCCAGGGAAAGTCTGTTTTAACATATATCACATACCAAGTAATACCGGGTAACTACGGACCTTCCAGTCACGTGTGCATCTAGGCAGATCCCCAGGCCATGACAAACCCTCTTGTAAAAGCAGGCGGCTGAAGCTCCTGGTAGAAGCCCACATGACGGGGAAATTTGCCAGCAGTTATTTAAGCCAGTTTTAGGGAAACTTTGTAGTAACAGAGTAGAACTTCTCTTCTCCAGTGTCTCAAAAAATTGAGTTCAATATCTTGCCACACTGGTTCAAAACAGTGTAGTTTTATGGCAGATGGTAAAATTCTCACTTCTTACACCAGACAAAATTCTAAAATTCCTGACACGGTGTCATGTTTGAGTGATGTCCACATTTTGCACAGCTAACTTAAATCTCTATGGAGAACCTTCCTCTCTTCCACAGTCAGAAAAAAAACCAAAACCAGTAATTTCTTGTTCAAAAAGGAAAAGTAACAGGGGTACTATACTGAAACCATGCAGCCAGGAGAAAAAGATTTTAATTCCAAGCCTGCACACATTTGAGATTATTAATTCTATATTCTTTGGTTGTACTCAGGCTTCTGAGACGGACTGGTTGGATTAAAGGGCTATTATGGAACAGACTGCAAATGTGTTTTTCCAGTTGAGAAAAAGAAGCTGTTTAAGGTGGAGACTAATAACTATTCTGAAAGCTGTTGCACTGCACTGGGATGATCCTCACCTTTCAAAGCTAATTTTTGAATTAATATTTTAAATGTTTGTTTATATTGCACCTTCAAATCCCCCAGCTATGAGTTTGGCAGATCCCTTATAACTCGCTTGGAAGCTCACCACGAGATCCTGTAAAAAGTTATGGGCGTCTGGGGCCTCCCCTACAAGGCTCTGGATCAAGCAGAGTAAAATTCAGAAGCACTCGAGGCCATTGTTCTCATGGTTCTCCCAGTCTGACCAGCAGCATAAGTTACCCTCACTTCCAAACACTGTTCGCATTTTTTTTTTAATCATGTCTAAGCTCCAAGAAGATCCAGTCAGGACTAGAGCCAACACCAGGACCTGTACCAGCTGTGCTACCAAACCAGCTCACTTCTGCCAGGAAGTGATCTCTACGAGAAAATCACATTTTCTATCCTTTACATCTGTTTGCTCTGTCACTTCACTGCTTGCATTTTCAATGATAAAATAGCAAAGGAAATAGGGGGAAAATATATTGATATGCAAAAGAGCATAAGCTAAGGATGCACATTTATGAAAGTAAACTCCCCCAAATGTTTAACGCTCCCTGTGACTAATGAAACCAGGGTAATCAAATCAGTCACTGTCAAATGTCTAGCCATATTTCAAGATACAAATTCTTGTGATTGGATTAAAACATTTAACAGACTTTTGCCTTCATACGCAGGAATAAAATTAGCAAGTGTACTTATTAATTCATAGAGGAAGCACTTAGGTTTAAGTGGCATATGGCTGTGCCAATATATGGCAGATCTGATGACCTGATCTATGATTAAAATGATGAGCTGCATTTGTTTACACAGAATTTTTTAACAATAAATCTTTTCACCCCTTTGTTACAAAGACAGAGGTCAGCTCATGTACTCAGAAGCAGAACAGTATTGTCTCATTCAGAGGATGAAGCAAAGATACAAGATAAAGAAATCTTTTAAAAAAAATTTAAATGTCAAGTTACATAAGGGAACTACATACAGTAAACTGTGTCTGGCAGTTCATACATGCACATATTTTCTACTACAGAGCAATTAGGCTCCACCAGCTTCCTCGTTCTCCGCAGTAGAAAGTAAAGGAAAACTATTATCAAACTGACTGTACCATTCTCTCTATTAAATGTGGCAGAACATGGTCGTCTTTGCCCAAACATAATTCCTCAGCATATCGTTTAAATAGCCTCCAGATGAATATCTGTGTAAGTGACCTCAGATTCACATGCTGCTTTTGTGGCCCTGCAAATGCTGCTGGTAAAGCAATGAGCAAACCAAGAAGGAGCTAACTGACAAAGCCTGGTGTGGAAGGGGAGCCGGGAATTGCCCGCACCCGCGCAGCATCACGGGCAGGGCAGGCTGTAGGGAGCATCCTCTCGCGCGCAGGCCAGGGTGCTCAGGGGCCTCTGTCCCCGCAGCCCTGCCATGAGCAGGCTCCCGGTGACTCGCTCTTGTGCTCTCCTAGGATGGCTTCCCTTCGCAGGGCTCCAGGTGACGGGGAATACATCTCATTACATTAGTTTTACTGGAACAATATTGAGGCCTTATAAACGAACCAACCAACCCATCCAAAAAATCAGCATCTGAAGTGTCAGAACCTCTAATTAAGCTCAGTAATTAATTCTACTGTGACAGGTAGTCACTGCAACTACCTGGAATGCACTGTATTAATTTTGCACATGGCACATGTATACACGTAACTTACACACATCCCATCAACTCCACTCCCTTTTTGCACAGACCCTGTTCCTTTTTGTCCCAAGCAGACAAACAACCGTGAGCACGGATGACAGTTATGAATAAAATCTCTACAGCTTCAAACAACATTTAATTGTGTAAGTCATTCACCTCATTTCAATGTTAACTGCTATCTGTGAGGACAAATATAATCAGCTTTGGGCTTCCTCTATGGTTTGTTTTTTATTTAAAAGTGAACGCAGTGTATGCCAAAACTGCTGGTTGGCTTAGCCCCTCTTGGGAAAGACGGTACAGCCTTTGAAAACAGCCCCGGTCCCCCACCTGTCCCAGTAAGACAGGGCCCCTCAAACGGAGGAGGGAGTCTTGCTGAGAAAGCAGGGGGGAACCCCAACCCCAAAAACGGGGGGCAGCCAGGGGAGCGAAGTAGGGACGCTTGAGGATGGGAGCTGTGGCACAGAAGCCCCAACAAGGACCGCTGCCTGTTTCACAGAATCACAGAATCACAGAATAGTAGGGGTTGGAAGGGACCTCTGTGGGTCACCTAGTCCAACCCTCGCAATGCTTAACATCAGCCAGCACAAACCACCCACGCAGCAGAACTCCACAGCCTCAGGACTGGAAGCGGGAGGGAAGTGCCATGAAGAAGACAAACCCAGACAGGGGGACAACCAGCCTATGAAGACGGCTGGCGTAAAGCAGTATAGGGAAGGAACAGATCCTACCAAGAAAATGTTTTTTCCTGAAGAAAAATTTCCTCAAACATTTTCACTTTTGGGTGAAATAAGTCCAAATGAGAAAACTGCATTAAAAAGTATTTTTCAATATTTTTTTCTTTTTAAAAAACTTCTATGTACTTCGTACATATTTATATTTAAACCATTTTAAAAAATAAAACCATAAACTGCCTTTCTCACTAACACACACAGACTGAAAAGCAAAGGATCACCTGCCTGCAGCGTGATGCATCGGCTTTGTTCTGGCAGTTTGCACCGGAATTAAACATCACTGAAAGCACCTAACATCCCTGCACATGCCAGCAAGAGACATCAATGGTGGGGGAAGCTTTGCCTTTAGAAGATAACGGAATCTGGACCCGTGAAGAGGGAGATGTAGCACACTGCAGTCTCAGAAGCATTACTGGCACTGGAAGTACCCAGGCTCTCCTTTGCCAACATTTCTCAACCCTGGCTTGGAACGGAGCATCCATAATGAGAGAGAATCATTCAACTACCCCAATCCTTTTCATCTGTAGAAGAAAAACAATAAAAGGTATCCATTCATTTTCAGTTATGGTGCTTTTTTGTTATGTCAGTACTTGATTACTTCCAATGCCTTGACTCCAGCCACATTTTTCAGACTGGTTCTCAGAACAGCTAAAGCAATCAGTAATTTTTGATGGACAATAAGCCCAGAAACAAAAACAGCCCAGCTAAAATCCAGCTGAGGTAAGCAAATAAACCAGTCTTTAACTTCTAGTGGGCACTGTTCTCCTCAGTGATAAGGAAGGTTCTTGCTGCTTATTACTGATGGGTAATAAACATCTCTTTCAGTAGGGAAAGAAGAATATTCCATGCAGTTGTATTAGCCAGCAATTTAAATGCTTTTTGCAATCCAATTTCCTTTTGATTTTTCTTCCAAATAGCATATCCTCAGATGAGAATGCCAAATTCTGTCACTAATTCAGCATTTAAGTCAATTGTGTAAGTATTTGCCACAGAACTGAAACTTTACAATAGAAATAAACTCTGTTATTTAGGCTTTCATTTAACAAAACAATAATAATTGCATTTAAACACTCGCACTTGTAAAGAAAATTACGTAACCTGAAGTTGATGACTTAAGTTTTCTAATCACTTACTGTTGATGCTTAAGAAACTATCAAGTCACGGGTTTATCCCACCTACTTAAGTTACCTGCTATATCATTCAATATGGGGGAAGACCCAGCTATGTCCTAAAGGTGAAAGAACCTTCAGATGAATATTTTCCCTTCCACAATCTCTGCAATGAGTTGTCAGCACAGACATTTCTAGCACCTTCACTGCTAAAAATTTTAGGACGCAGTGATGCATACAGAATCAAAACCAACATAATGGCTTAAAGACTACTTACAGATCACAGTTTCATTTCATATTATTTTCCATATAAAATCAGCTTGTTTCAATTTTCCTAAAACTGCCACACGTTTTGCAATCTGCTACATTATTTTACTGTAAAATTTGGGTTCAGCTTGCTGTGGCACACGTTGGACCTTGATAATCGCTAGTGTCATGCTAAGCTGTAAATGATAACCGGT
This sequence comes from Opisthocomus hoazin, assembly GCF_030867145.1. Taxonomy (NCBI): domain Eukaryota; kingdom Metazoa; phylum Chordata; class Aves; order Opisthocomiformes; family Opisthocomidae; genus Opisthocomus; species Opisthocomus hoazin. The sequence goes on from NC_134436.1 coordinate 9,979,460, forward strand.
GGCCTATAACTGCAGTATGTCAAACACTTCGGCTGCATATCTAACAGCTGCTAATAGCTAACGTGGAGTTAGTGAGATCAACAGGGTTGCATCAGTGGAAGTGAGAGGAGAAAGCAGAACCACTAACTGCTGGAGCTAGGAAGAAATTACAGTGAAGTTCCCGTGTAGTCAAGTAATTTTATAACAGTCCACCACGGTCTTTGTAACACGCTCCTTTGGAATCCTGCTCTTTGTCAGGTACGGTATGGCTGGATCACTGGTAGGGTCGACTTCCGTTCCTTGCGCCTCTCAGTACACCAGCAGTCCCACCGTGTCAGTGCATACAGTGTTGCTGCAGTCAGAGGCTGGATCAGGAGTATGGTTCTGTTCTTTGTTTCTGTGATATAGTTGAGGCTTTCTTTACTTAATACTGATAGTTACCACAAGTAAATGCTAGATGTGTTTTAATGTTCAAAAGAAGAATTAGTAGATAGATTTTCAGTCAAGTTAGTTCTGAAGGCACGTATAACTGCCACAAAGCCCAGTTCATTTATGGGATCATGAGAAGATTCTCATTCCAATCTAACCAACCATCCAGTATATAAACCCTTCCAAGCTTAGCGCTGGCATAGACAGACAGTTCATTAACAGGAGCTACTGGAGCAGATCTTCACCAGTCACATTGGTAAGACACCCCTCATTAGTTTCATAATTACACTGTATATGTCCCACATACCACATACCATGTTTTTGAGCTATTAAAATACAGCTTTCATTTTCTGAAAGGCTAACCACATTAAATCACAGAAGCCAGGAGTAACACTCTCTCAAACAAATCGTAATTCACCTTAGACATTTAAACCAACTTTTTTTTCTGAATGACACAATCTAGCAAGGTGCATTGTTGCTGATCTTCAGAAGCTGCTTGTTCTTCAGAGATCAGATTTTAATTATGCAAAAAATGATAGTTTGTGATGAATAGGCTGGTATATCATAACTATCTTTTACATTACTATCTTTTGGTTTGCATGTGGTATTTTAGGCACCATCATTCTCACCATCCCTTGAGAAAAGCTGGAATTGCTCGTTAAATCAAAGTCACTTAGACTTTGTCAACAGACACACTGATAGTACATTTCACAGACGAAAGGTATTTATGATGCTGCTCTGTCAGGACCCTGTACACCCTTAGTTACTTTAACAGGAATTTTGCATTAAGGTACTGTTCACCTAAAAATGTACACATTTATTTTTCCCAGTGAAAAACGCAAAGCAAACATGAAGGACTATGGGGGTAGTACTTCTAATGAAATGTCCTCCACTGATCCATCTGACATCTGGAACGAGACAGGTCCAGCTACAGCAATCAAAAGCCAACTTCTTGCATGCTTCCACAGAAAATCACACACAAACACACTTCTCCCAGCACCAATTCTGGCTGACAGCTGCTTTTTCCCAGTAAGTCAGAAATACTTCTTTCTGTATTGAAAACACTTCATCCTTTTGATCGTATTACCCATCAATACTGCAAGTAGAGTTTTGACCACTTGTGCTTTTCCATTTATTGCTACAAACATACAAACAACACTGGCAGCCACGCAAGCAGGCTGCCTTCTTCCTCTTTAGATGTTGGTGTGCCGGTGAGTTGCAGTGCCTGTAATTAGACATAGACAGCAAGTAATTGTACTGAGACTGCCAGTCTATGCCCCACACACCTTCTCGCAGAGGAATCAAGCAATGGAAAACGGAACCAAGGTTTAATGTAGTTGCTTCTGAGTACATCTGAGGATACTAAATGCACAGTGAGTAATTACTGTAAATACTACAAGTTTACATGGCTTTTCTGACAGGTTATTCTGTTTCACGAAAGCGTTGTCCCAAACATTTAGCTAAACCATGAAGCGTATGCACTAATTGGTTTGTACTGTAGACTGCAATTCAAATTGTACACAACAGGGACATCTGTATTTAGAGGATTTAGGATTTTTAAAAATAACTTTTTCTTGTCATCAAACTCTTGTACCTTTAAATTGGAACTCTTTTCAGTAGTGCATAAACCTCATACACAACAGCATTGCTTGTGCAGCCCTCTGTGCTCTTCCCCATGCTCCTGAAGCTATCCATAAGCCATTCCCCATCAGATTACAGTATGACTTTGACTGTCTGTCCATCATATCTGTTCTCTCAGATGTGAAGCAGAACAATGCATCACTTCCTAACAGTGTTTATGTGAATGGCATAACAAAGAAGTCTGGAGAGTTACACTACAAAGATTCATGTCTGTAAACATTACTGCATCCCAAACTTACAATTTCATGGGAAAATCCAAATACTTCCATGGCCCAAATGAGACCAAAGCATTATACATAAATACAGCCACTAATTTGTCTTTCAAGAGCACCTCAAGATTCTCTAGAAATACAAAGATGAGAATCTTAGTTGCAAATGCCAGACACATTTCCCCAACCAAAGTAAAAACATCACCTTTATCACCTTTTCCATTTACCTCTCCAAAATTACGAGTGTATCCAGTCTTATTTGAAGCTGCAAGTGATTTACATTCAAAATAGCCTACCAGTAAAATATTTCAGTTAGATTTTGTTTCCTTGACTGCCTGTCTTGGTTAATACAAACTCACACTCCCTAGACTCTCTCGCAAAATTAAAAAAATTCAAATCCTTCTCATTCACTTTAAAACCTCCACATTTACCATGTTCCCCCCCACCTCTTTTTCTCCTTTAAAATTATACTGTGAAAACACTTTGGGACTACCCTGCAGCACGGAAGACTTTCCTTTTAGAAGAACAATGAAAATGAATTATTGAATCCCTTACTACTCCACAACTGTAAAATGTCATCAGCAAATCTTATAAGATCACCAGCTGTTGAAAATGGCTTGACTTTCTACACTGACCTTTAACATTTGCAGTTTGCAAGAGGAATTCCGTACTTTCACATCTGCTTAAAACAGATCGTAATGAAAATGAGACTAACACTAAAAATTGCCTCAGAGAAATTCAGGCACGCGTGCGTGCACGTGTACAGGTGGCAGGAAGCACTCAGGTGTTCATAACACTCATTCGAGGCTTCCACTGACTACTTCACTAGCTCTTCTTAAATTTTAATTAAATATTACAACTAGGAAAACTTCTATATGTGTACATGTGAATATAAAGCCTATATGTGAATGTGTGACAGTTAATGTGACTTTGTTTTTTAACAAAGAATGTCATCAGGTAAGAGCATAGGATAAAGGGTGGTGGTACCTGGGCATAAACTTAGTAAGAAGGACAACAGGATGAATGAAGGATGCAAATGAAAGGTAAAGGAGGATAAACTGCTTATGTGCAAGGGCTGTTTGCAGCCAGCATTCTCCAGTTTTATAGGCCGCCTTCACAGAGCACTGTTCTCACTCTACGTTCACAAACCAATGGGATTTCACAGCTGGCATAGCTACGTTGTGCTGCAGCTGAAGATCTGGTTCAGTCCAAGGCTGGAGACAATTATCACCTTGTCTTCACCAATTTGTTTGTTTGCTTGCTGAAACTAAGTGAAACTTTGGCAACCTGATTAAGAATTTCCTGTAAGGAGGGAACGGCTCTTGATGCCCAAAAGGGTCTCATGAAAGCAAACAACAAAAAGATACTAGCACTCTGGTGATACTTTATCTATCAGTTAAAGTCCTTCAAACATCTCATACAGGAGATGCAGAAAACAAAACCTCCACAAGGTGTTTTGAAAAAGAATTTGTTTTGTTCAAATGCTGTGTCTTTCCTTAAAAAGATGCCACAACAAATTGTATATAAGCTACTAGTTACCACATTGTACGTAAGGATAAGGAAATAATACAGTGCAAGAGAATTTGAGCTCATTTTTATTGCATCCTCTTATTATTTGTAAATAATCAAGGTATTTGCTGTATGTATGCTTACTCCTGAAACATACTGAGCATAAAAGTCTTACTTTTAGTGGCATAGGAAGCTCTTCTCACAAAGTGAGTGACATCTGCCACATTAGCAGATAGGTGGCAGAGAGCAGAGGAGATTTTGTCAATGACTATTAACATTTTGTGGTGTCAGTTTGTGAATACCAAATGTGGCACCACAGAAATGAGGATCAACTCCTCAATGGCACACTTTGGTACAAACTTTAAGGGACTGAGAAAGATAATGCTGCAGGCCAGAGCCGCCAGACGTAAACGCTCAGTCTCAGACCACTACAATTCATGGAATAAATAAGTTATAGCTAATCAGTCAGTAGCAAAACCCACCTAATGTAACAGAAAAAGATCCTTCTTCTCTACAGTCTTGTCAAGACATTTCTAATACCTTGAAGTAAATATGCAGATGAAGCTTTGCAGCAAGAAAACATCCTACCTGCAACCTATCCCTGATCCATGGCTGCAAGGTAGAAAGATTATACAACAGGCTTTTAAATAATCAAAGGAAGATGTCAGATTAAACTTTTTGGTGTTAGTGACAGTCACTGTTGACTTCCAGGATAAGAAATTAAACAGAACATGCTGAATGTAAATAGCATTAAACCAACAATTAAATATCACTTACCAACAATTAGGGAAAGCCTAACTTTCCCTTCTGAATGAAGAGAAAAAAAAAAAAAAGTTGATATTTCAAATATATTCTGTTTGATTACTTTATCACCTTCATTAAATAAATTATAAATACTTTTATACCTCTGTAGTGTAGGGAAGGCACATAATATTTTCCTCACACTTAAAAGCTAGAAGCAAACCAATTTATTTCCAGTTCTTTTGCATTTTACTGCCTTTCTTACATTGCATCCTCATTTTGAATTATGGCAAATTTTGTTCTACAGAAATTTAGACCTACCCACTCTTGAATTAACCTACATTGCCAGGCTGTTGGGAGTCATTTTGTTTGAACATATGGACCAACCACATGTTTCCGACTGAAAATAAATCATCATTTATGAGTTATGAGTATTAAAAGAGGGTTGATGAAGATTGGGCCGCATATGTTTAGTGTATTATGAGAAAATATTATATAAAAATTGTGTTTGGAAAATTTATGGAATACACTGAAAATGAGATGCTTATCTGGGTCTGTAGCAAGGTAGTTTATAGTTTCATAGTTCAACTGGGTCTGCATTTATTAAAAATTTCATTAATATTACAATGCCATCTGTATATAATCAGTATTTAATCATTATTTAACACCTCAATTTACAAAAAAAAAAAAAAAGATGCCATGCATATGTGATTAAAGAGTCTTTTGCTGATTTTATTCTACAAATTAAAGACATCGTTGGGTCTTTCTTTAGTGGGTAAGTGTGATCCCAAGAGAGCCTTTATGCATCCTTGAATCTGTAAGGGACTCCAGTGTTTTGTCCTCACATCCCTCTCTGAAGTACCGTTTCTATATGAGAGACTGGAAATGGGTGCTGTGGAAATCCATTACTCCACTTCTAAATCACCTGAACATTCAGACTTACACTCAGTAACATGCAGGAGTCCTTCCTTTTTGTATGGTATTAAATCAACCTTTCATCTTTTTCTAGGAACCCTATAGCTTTTATTTGAAATACACATATCTGGCAACAGCAACTAATTATTTGGGAGTCTGATTATCAGAGTCTCAAAGCAACCTTAATTTAAGTAATATTTCCCTGCACAGAATAAAGGAAAACAGAGACAGTTAATTTGAAAATATTTTTTTCTAAAATGTCACAAATGTGGAGACAATGATGAATAATAATATAAAGCTTTATCTAACATTGGTCTTAAACGCAGACAGACAGGCAAGTAAACTGGAAGAACTACAAGAGGAAAGAAATTCTGTAAGTACTTCTACAACCTGGACACTTCTCTCCATCTCCTTGCGTTACCAAACTGAAGTGAAGCTTTTCTATCACCCAGCAACAAGTTTTCTCTAAATCTTTTTTATGTCTTACTCATTGCTATCATATCTACACATCGAACAATTTTAATTCTTTTTCTGGTGGTAAGTTTAACCAAAAAATATAGGCCAGGGTGACTGAACCTTAATAAAAATTTTACAGGATTTCACCAGTGTAAAAAGATTATGACCTCAGTGCTCTGCTGTTAGGAACCATAACTATAAAGCTGGTCTCGATCAAATCTTATATAACAGCCTCTACGGCAAGTTTTATTTCATAATATTAGTGAGGAGTTTTCAAAGTCTCAACTCCTTGAAGCCTGTGATTGCATGAAAAGACTAGTTTTGTAAATAAAAAAAACTAACCAATATTACTGGATGGAGCAGCAGAGAAATGCTTGAGAGCGTGATCTGAGTTTGAGTTAAAGAACTGAACACAAAACACATGCAGAACTATCCCAAATTCATTATTTTGAAATAAAAATCTTCTGGGTACCAAGCCAAACTCATGATTTTCACGTGCCTGACTAATGCCTTTTTTATGTCCTCACACTGCCTGTGTCTAATACATATCACAGCACTCACTGTACCTACATCTTTAGGGCTATCAGAGGGCGTGGAATGAATCCTTAACAACCGTATGCATCATGCGCTGTAGATCCACATTACTGACGGCATAATAAAAGTCAATTCGAATATCAGTGAATGCACTCAGAGCCAACGCATTCCCTCTCCTTGCTTAGTGAATCGTTTGCATGCCAGGAGAGTTCCTACCATCAAGTTACAGAGAACTGGGACACCAATTTTGAATATCAAGTGACATAATCATCTTTGGATTGATAATATAAACACAGGCAGTAATTGGAATACAGGTACTGAAAACACTGCTGTTGCATACAGTTTCCAGAGACAATTTAGGGTGCAGTTTCTGAATCTAAAGCCACGCTGGACAACCCTATCCTTTTGGAACTCCTGACCCTGCACCCTGTCCCTGCTCCCCTTGCATCAGCACAGAGCACGTGCAGACATGTAAGGAGCTGGATAAGCTTCTTCCTGCTGGACTGATTTTCAGCTAGATCTCTGAGCTGATCCGAATTCCCATATCGTCACAGTATTGCTGGACAATATTGCTGGCTCCACAGAAAACGTGGAGAAAACATACTGGAGTGGAACAATACTGAGGAGGCAAGGTTCACCCACTCCAGCAGCAGCTCACACTGCAATCTGTTTCAGCTAATCACAGGAAAATACTCTCTCCAGGTCCTCTCAAATGTTAAAATGATCTTACCTGCCACCCAGGAGATGCACGTCATATCCATTTTGAGGTTTTTATTGGATGTAGCTTTTCAAGCCAAATTCAGAAACGACTTTGAATTAGCATGAACCACCGTATTTTTCAACTTTCTCCATCCACTTCAATAAATGCTTTTCACTACAGGCACTGTCAGACATGTCTCACAGCAACTTACCCCAGTAAAGGAATGTCTTCTTACATTTTTCACCATCCCAGAATGCCAACATGAGAAGCCTGCAGCCAAAACTGCAGTTTTAACCTGGCCCTAACACTCAGCCTGGTTTTGATAGGAATGGGTTTAGAGAGCAGTTATATACTGAAGGAGGACCTAGGTGTGTTGAAAATGTGAATCTGCATCAACTACAGCATTTTTAATCTCGACCCAAGCTTTTGAGACCAAGCACTTAGTTCACAGGCCGACAGACATACATCTAGTACTACTGTTTTATCTGACTGCTTAAAGCTAGATGTCTAAGCTTACAATCTAGGCCCTCCAAAGTTATCTAGGTGCTCTCTAGTCACTGGAGAAAGCAGGGAATTCCTGAGTCTATTCATACCACGTATCTCAGACTGCTGTTGCTACATTGCTTTTAGAGGTGCTTGCCTCTCGCCGTTTACTAAAGAGGGGAAACTGTAAGGCCAGCTTAGAATAATAACAGGACTAAACATGAGAGAGATAAATACCAACCTTCATGACTAAACAGAATCATTACATACCAAAACATCAAAATATTGGAAACAAGAAAGCAACTCCAAGATGGCTGTACATAAAATACACTGAAGGAGAGAAAAATTTAGATATAAGCTGCAAGTTTAGACTTTTCTGAATGTGATGCTTCAGGCAAGCCCTATGCACCTTTTTCAAGAAAGTCCTTTGTGTTTATAAAACAAATTATCAGTGTTGGTGACTGCAGCAGGGTTTGCCTTTTCCTAGATTTCTGTATCAATTATGCTTTGAAGCTGCTGAATGATTCCATTCTGTGAAATATATCTCAGTTAATTAAAAGGCTGTATATTTCTTCAAGAAGAAATATAATTTATGATGAAATAGGAGATTAATGCTTTCTAAGTCAGAAATCCTTTGGGTGAAAATAAAACAGGTTTTGGAATAGACACGCTTTCCAACCTCATTGGTTAAACTTCCCTGAAAGGCTTCAAATTTGAACTGAGGGAACGCAAAGCTGCATAGGAAGGCACGGAGCTTTTCTTATTTTCCTCTGTTTAACTTAGAAACAATTGAACAGGTAAACACATGGGACTGTACACCCAAAGAATGTGTTACAACTCGCCAAACACCACGCAACAGCAGGCAAAGTGCCTGCAATGCCAGAAACGGTGTGACAGAGAAAGGTGAGCTTTTAGAGTGGTTTGTATATCATAGAAGCAGGAAATCGGGAAACTCCTATATTTTATCACACTGAGAAGCCTGTGTTAGAAATATCAAGAAATATCTTCACTTGCATCTTCATGTATACATAAACTGCCCATTTGTGTAAGCAAGTACACAAATCTATTTTCTGTATAAACACATTCAGCTGAACAAGGCTCCAAACTTGTGCTGTATGGGAAAAAATATATTCTCAAGCTGTTCCGTGCAAGCCTTGAAGTGACAGGAATTAATAAGCGCTCACTAACAATGGACCCGTGCACCACAGCACTTTGAAAAATGCCAGTGACAAATACTGAAACGTAACTCCCAGAGGTGGGACGAAGGTGCTGAGCGTGAAGAATGTGCTCTTCCTCAGAGGCTACAGCAGAAGGCATTATTCCTACTGTGACAGGACAGGACAAAGGAGAACAAAAATATTCTCTGTTACACAAAGGGGCCTTCTTGTCGGGCACCAGCCAAAAGTGCTCTGAACAGCTCATTTCCCCACTCTAGGCACAGAGAACTACTTGAAGACACATGGTGCTCTGCACCGCGCTCATTTCTCGTGCCTGAGAGGCCACAAAGGCGAATGACAAAAATGGAAGTTTGACCAGATTTGGTACAAACAACAATTCCTGGATGATTCCATAAAATGTTGGGCCAAACAGGAACTTGGCATAAGCTGTCACTGTTCTAGTGCTTGCTAATTAGAGATAGAAGAGTGCTTTAGAGAAGATAAGCATTTCCTTCAGACACTGCAAATGTGATTTATGCCATGTCTTCATTACGACTTCTGCTGGCCTAGCTCTGTCCATCAGGGTGCTGAGGAGACATGCTCCAGGACCCACCAAGGACCAGAAACTTGTCTTGCAGGTGCGGTTACGTAGCAACCTGGCATGTCCAACAGACTGGTTTGATTCTCTTCTAGGACATCATTTTACTATAATGATACATGACACAGCCTTCCTACACCACTACGTCCATTCTAGGACTGACCACCTTCTGGGAGCATATGAAAGTCCTGGGATTGTTAGAGCTGTGTTAAAGTGCCTTCAAGCTTTCTCAGCTTCTCTTCTATCAATTTCCTAAGGAAAGAAAGTTGCTGAGAATAGGGCTCAAAATCTTACGATGTTCTGTGTAAACACACTTATTGGTTGCCATCCTGAGCTCCTCACTTAATCCCTACTCTGTTCAACCCCAAATATCCTTGCTAGACCACAGTTCTCCCAGCCCTGTAGTGCACAGCAATGCAGACAGCACCAGCATCCCTGCAGAAACCACGCAGACAGCATTAGCATCCCAGTATGTATGTTGTTTGCTCTCCAAAAGCCAGCTCCTCAGTGGGTGTTTCTCCTTCCATGTCACTGGAGCTACAATGATTTATTTCACTTAAGAGATCTAATTCAAGATTTTGTTGGCTCTAACCTAAAAGTTGTCTCCTGCCCAGAGGTCTGAAAGTGTGAGAAACAACTATCGGGCACTTTCAAACTTTTTATTCTTTGACTATTCTTGGTGGTTTTTTTTTCTACTTTGGGACAAGTAAAAATTCTAAGCCTGCAGATTTTAGGCAATAACTTCATACAAAACTGTAGCAGATCCTTCATTTATTTTGAGTTACTCAGGTTTAACTTTTCTCCCAGAAACACGGAGCTGCTGTCTTCTTCCCACAGAACACCACCACACTTTGCGAAGCCTTGTCAAAAAGTTCTAGAGAAAGTTTTTGGCTTCTTACAGATCTGGAAACTCGCACTACTTCATGCAAAAGCTTATCATTTTCTACACAGAGTAACCAGATCTTCCCAGAACTAAAATAACCCAAATGAAAAATGTTACAAAAGTCCAGACAAGCAATGGACTTGTCCATTTCTAATTCCTCACATTCTTTCAGTAAATCACTATTGGATAAAACCCAAGACCACATGCACTAAGAGCTGCTCTGAGTTCCACTTTGATTAGCAGTAATAAGACAAAGTTAAATTAAAAACTACAGAAAATGTCATCAAAAGTTCTTATTCTGTTAGCACTGAAAATCTTGTGCACATGAAGTAATTGGACAGCAACAACTTTACAGTAAAAGACTGCTAACAGGTAAAACGGAAAAGAAGAAAGGTACAGGTCAGCAGCAAGTATTTGAGAAAAGGCTTATTTATGCACTTACTAGAATAAGTGATGTTTAAATTTAATGTTCAGTGTCACTAGAGCAGTTTTTATTATCTGTCCTCTTCCCATTTTCTTAGCTCTCTCCTCTCATCCTATAACAGTGATTCATTTGGACCATTTTTTATGTTCAGCACAGAGTTCCAAAAATGATATATGACACACAAGATTATACTCAGTCAGTGCCTAAAACATTATCATCTTATAAACTTCATGAAGATGAAACCTTTGCCAATCTATTTTTCTCAGTTACTCTGTCTCCAACTACTAGACAGCGTCAAGATTGCAGAGAAGACTGGTTCTGACTCTGTGCCCCCAAAAGTGCTTTGTTTCTAATTTGACCTTATAAATATCCACGGTGTTGTTATTTACGTAATACTGAACTACAACCAAGTCATGTTTTGTTTCACATAGTTGGGCACAGACTATATTTGTATTATCATCATATTACTTTCCTTACTTTTACTGAATTCCATGTTGATGAAACAACTCACTTGACCATTAAAAAAAAAAAAATCACTTATGCCATGTGTAGAAGCTCGTAACCATACTTCTTCAAATGGGATAAGCACGACTAAACTCTTAAAACTATTCAGTTAGATTATTTGGGGCTACCTAGGAATATGTGTTACAAAAGTTAATCTAACTGGTGCTCTAATCCTATGCATCAGAACATAACAGCAAGGAAATTAATTTTTAAAATGCTATAAATTCATTATTCAACATCATACAGAAACAGAAAGAGATATATCTCAAACACATTCTATGAATATATTACTTCATTCAAAACTTAACTTTTAAAGTGTACAATTCACTATGATATTTAATGCTTAAGAAAAATTTTAAATGCATTTTTAAAGTATACTGCAGATGTTCTTGGGATTAAACTAGCTCAAAGACAACATAACATAAGGACAAATGCAGTAGTTCTACGTGCTTAATGACAGCCAAGCATCGTAGACAGAAGTAGTAGTATTTGTTAACATACGTTAACAATGTAGAAGGTGACACTTATGTAGAAATCTCTTACCTGCCTTGGTTGAATCTCTGCTGATAAGGTTTGTTCTGTGAAAGATGCAAGTCTTTATGTATAAATCAGAAGCAAAGGTGTGCTTGGCACATCCAGTTTTCAGCAAAGCTCAAGTGTTATACGTGTAAGTAATAAATTTGCTTCTCAAAGTAGCTCAGACCATATTAATTGGAAGCAGAGTCACTGCTTGTAAGGTTGCTGATGCTGCTCCTTCTGCTTTGTGCCTTTGCAGAGAGCTAATGTATGAATAAGCCAGAGAGCAAATCCATTTCTCTCTCTTTCTCTCTTTACCTTTCCCTCTTTCTCTGAAATGGTGAGTTAGAGTTCAGTTTATTCTGCAGACGGTGGCAGAGGACAGGCTGACAGGCAAGGGTGTTGTTTCCTCCCCTGCCGAGACACACTGAATGTGTTGTGAATAAAGACAAAGCCCTCTACCAGTGCACCACATCACTCTGTAGATAAGAGCTGCAAGGATGTGCTGTGCTGTTCCTCAGCATGCAGACAAGCCTTAAACGCAGCCGGACAAACTCCTCGTGCCCTCCTCACTGAAGACTTGCACCAATAACTTCTGTTGGGGACCGCACCTCCTCTGCAAGGGGAACTCCATCTCTGCAGCGGGCAAGGGTTCTGTTTTGCCTTCTAGAACTGGCTACCTCTATGGTGTTATTTTTCTATGTCATAAAGGGCATTTAGTTCTGGTTTCTCCTTCTGGCTAACAGGCAACTAACTGGATGAACTGCCAGTTTTCCATATAGTTAATTAGCCCCTATAAGATCCTTACTGACACTTCAGTTTTAGGGTTTGTACTGAAGTTAGGCCTGAAAAATACTTGCTATAAAGTTTTGCACATGAATAACCGTGCTTTCCCCTCTGTGTGTCCCCGCTCCTCCCCCTCTTCTTTTTCACAGTAAGTAAAAAATTCCTAGGTAAAATTACTAACTAGTGGAAAATAGTAACGATACCATTGGAGCAATGGAGTGAGGCTAACTGTAAACAGAAAGTAAACTATCTAGTCAGCAAACAGGACATAAAATGACTGATGTCAAAAGCCATACTGAATATAATGCTTGCTCTTTCAAGTTCACAGACAGTGGATTTGAAGCAATATTAAAAAGATAACATTTCTTTTCCATGCTCCTATCCATGAATACCGACTACTAGCAGGTGGAAAAGACTTAGAGTAAAGTTATTACAAAAGAAGAGCAATTTTTAATATTGTATTTTTCAGATATGCATATACATACATACAGATACTTATATGCAAACCTATGCTTTAGTGCCTAACATGAAACCCTGTCAGACTCCTTCCTTGATATCAAAGGCAGAAAACCTTTCAGAAGAAGAGGAAAAAAACTAAACAACTTTTTTTCCTGTAACATGGTCTGAACCTTCTCTCCTCCACTCCCAAATAATAAGCAGCTCTTCACCAGACATTGCCCCATTCATGGCTGTGAAATCCCCCTGAGCACTAAATTGCTTGGACTATGGGGAGCAAGGACACTTTAGGTACGAGAAGGCAGCGTAAGCAATTCCTGAAAGCATCTCTGCTGCCCTGCAGAAGCCACATTAGACAGCTGAACACTTACAGAGCCGCAAAATATCGCAAGGAAACCTGGAAACCGAACAGAACTCGACTTTGTAGCAAAGTGGCTACAGGGTGTCAGATTTTTGTGGCACCAATGGCTAAGGAATGAAGTCACCCCTCTCACGGTCACACGCAAACGTCCACAGTCTTGCCATAGTGTAATAATGACCATTTATCACATTGAATAAAGATCTCTGTCCTGCAACATGCCTTGTGCATTTTCATTGCAAATGAAAGTGAATCCATTTGCCATCGGTTCACATCCTGGTCACTTTGAGGTCTAGGTTTGAGTAACAAAGAAATGATGGTGAAATTTGAACACTTTTTTCCAGTTTTGTATGGTTTTAAAAGATAACAAGAATAAAGGTAATAGCAAGTGTTAAACACTGAAAAATGGGATTTGTTCCGGGCTGATATTTACACTGAACCTGACTGAGCTGTCAAAATATTACCATTGTTTTAGTGAACTTAAGTAATAAGGAAACAAAGAAAAATAGTACGTGGCAGCCTGTGCCCATTTTATGAGTGCATGCAGAGAACAGAGAATGTCAGGGACAAGAAACTTTTGACAACAGTGATCTACTCATTTTCCAAAGGATGCTGCTCCCAAGTTTGTTGCATCTGCTAATGGGAAACTTAATTTTATGGGGAAATTGCTATTCCTGAGGGAAATATTAAGCAATTGGCACTCAGCTTGATGTTTGATTAAGAACTTAAATAGCTTGAGAAGGCTTGAGAACTACAACTGGTACTGAAGCCTTTTTGGCTTCTCTTTACTACAAGCTAAAAACTTGAAGCCTGGATCAGAGGTCCCTTGCTTCTCTACTACTATATAGTACAAAGGTGTTATGATGTGACATGGCAGTAAACTTCACTGGGAAGAGAAGACACACATGCAAAAGATAAATTTCTCTCTAATACATTTTAGCAACCCAACGGTTACATGGTGCTCAGTATTTCCAAGAGGCAGAGGAAGCTCTTGGTTTCCACTGGCTTTCACAAGAGTGGGGTACTCTGCACCTTAGAGCTTTGCTGAGCAACTGCAAAATCACATCCAGTGTAGAAACACAGCCTAAGTCGTGAAACACCATTAATCCTCTATTTACATAGTCAACATCCCAAGGGTTGCAGATAAAACTGTATGGAAGAATAAACAAGAGATTGTTAAAACATAACCACCACTCTAGAATTTAGTCTATGTCTTTATTATTTTATATAAATTTTTCTAGCTTTTTATGTTCATACTAGCATCAGCATTCAAAAATAAAATGCATCAAATGCACTGGTACAGGACAACAGAAAAAATTCAACCTCCTTCTAGATTTTCTCATTCTGCATGACATGCTAATAGGAATAAATCCACTATACACTAAAGAGTAAAGTGTCCAGCCCTGTGCAGCAGGGAATATTCAGAGCCATGAAATGACCTGCACAAAAATTTTCATGTAAAGAAATCATCACAAATACTAGAAGTATTTCATAGTGGAAATATTTTTGCCAGCCACTGGAAGAATCTCATCATCCATCTAATAATTCATTGTATAACAATGAATGGACAATTTTTAAACAAAAAGAAGTTTCCTTTCATAAGACCAAGCAATGCAGACAAGGAAGGGAAAAAATTATATGCAAGTTCAATTGCCAAAGAAAGAACAAACTGCTTAATACTCAGAAACTAATTTACTTGTATAAAATAAACAAACTAACACAACCAGAAAGTAAAATCTTCTTAACCGAGTTGCATGATGAGGTTAGCCATGTCATAAATTCTGTGAGACTGGGAGCACCATAACTTTCTCTCGTGAAAATGGCGGCTATTTTGCCAAAATATTGTTCAACACTGTGTGACCTATCCAGCCCCTTACTGTGACTGGGACCAAAATTGTCACAAATGTGAAATCTAACTAAATTCTGAACTGCTCATCATAAGCAACAGGGCTAGATGTATCTGAAAAATACATGCACCACTAATGCAACCGATTCAGCTTATCTCCTAATTCACACCTGCTTTCTCAACATTTTGAACAGCAGTTATCTCAGTAACATCACAATGAGAAATAGTTATGTTTCAGAACTGTATATAGCTCAAGCTTTTAGTAAAGGGCCACGAGAACAGATTCTTCCGTTTGTAAGGCAGTGTTTGAATCTGAAATACTTCAGTGGAATTAAAATTACTATTAAGTCATTGTAGCATAAGGAAAAGACGACATCAAGATATTTCTTGACCTACATTGTGAATGTGATGCTGAAGTTAACACCTGTGGGGAATTAGTGAACACAAATGACTCTGTAAATGAAATTTTAGGAGTTGTTTCTTAAATGTTTTAAATGGTAGAGAAGAAGAAGGACTTTTACTGGTTTTTGTTGGGCTTTTTTTCTTTAGTACTAACAGAGTGGGCCATGTAACCTCAAAATTCCAACAGCATTTCAGCTGATGGTGAGGATGAGAAAGTGGATTGCAGATGACTAGTGATTAGCAAAGTCAAAAGTGATCGAGACAAGGTATCTTAGTCTGGCAAACATGGGAACCTTAAAGAACTGGTGGTGTAACAATCTCACCTCTGTCACCAACCTATATTTTTTATAGCACAAACAAACAAAATTACACCTTTTACCGTTTGAAGTTTGCCCATCATCGGTAGGTAGCATGACAATAAACACGACTGCTTCCAAATCCCCATGCTGGATATATCATTTCTTTCTAATCAGATGGTCTCACATGAAAGAACAGTGCTGCATACATTAATTGCATATTCCATTAGATCTTCACCTTCATCTACAGCAGCACTGTGGCCCCTACCAGTTCTGTAGTATTCCTGCATTTATAAACGCAGAATATGTTTCTTTACAGCCGTCCTTTGACTTGTACATCACCATCATATACAAGGAATATGAAGAAAGAGTGTGTGATTGAGTAAGAGCAGGGCAGAAGGTAAAGAACAGACTCCTGTTTACTGCTACTTAAGGCACCCCCAGCTGTTTTGCTAGACTCTGATCTGTACTGCCTCCATGTCAATTCAGAAGCTAATTAACAGACTCCATGTGAATTCCAACAGGTACAAGTAGTTTACTGATTCATGCGTTGATGAAAAAAAGGCTTGACAGTACTTTAAAATTTCAGAGCTGAAGAATTACTAAACTTAAGTCATACTCAGGGCAGGAGGGTAGGAGGTTCCCTTTCTTCCTCTTTTCAGCTTCTTTACTGAAAATATTGCCACAGACAGTGTCACTGGGTTATCTGATACAGGCCAGCAATCTTACCATCATAGCTCCAGCACTGTAAATGTTACTGAAGACTCAGGGTTCCTGAGTAACCAGACCAGTTATCTGGAAATACCTGCAGTTTCAAGGACCAGATTAAGCCACATCAATTTTTTCCCAGAGATCATTACAAAAGAGAGAAAAAAGATTGTATTCAAGATACGTTCTTCTGGATTTTAAACATCTCAAATGCTGGAGATGCTCTCATTCAGGGCTTGGGATTCTTTATACCAGACAGAGCTATTGCTACATTTAGTCAAAGTGATTGGATTGAATCAGATGATGTTCTGCAGCAGCTTTAATTTCCTCCTTCCACAATCCCTTTTTTCTCTGTTCATTCATAGCTCTTTTAGTTCTTTTAATAAGCAAAAAGGTCATTCTTCAACAAAATAGAAAACACAGCACAAAAACTTCTGTCAGGTCTCATGTTTGTGAGATTTACAAGGGATTTATGAGACATAGTTGGCAGAGTTTTAAATTGGTAGTTTAGGAATGACTGCTTGTCTACACGTAGAGATGGAGACAAACTTCTGGCCAAACCCTGCATACTTCCTGTACCTACAATATTCAGTGACTTCAAATGGTATTCAGATGGATGAAGACAAAAGAATAAGTCCGTTCTTTTGTACATTTACTGATCCCTATAACCAATTGTAACTGGCCTTTCAAACTTTGCTCGACAACTCAATATTTTTCACTCTATAGCACAGCCAAGGGATATTAAACTACCAACCTCCTGTATTTCGATAGTCAAAAGGATAACAACTGTCTAAATTACACTTGGTGTACTTCAAATATTATAGTACCCAATTTGAATGACAGCCTGAAAATCACAAGGGATGGAAATTCTAAAGTTTAGTCTACAGAAAGTTAACAGCAATACTCTTCACAAAGTATACTTGTTTTTCAGCACAAAGTAACGCAAGTACATTAAGTGTAACAAAATATTTCTTAATGAAAAAAGACAGATATTTGTCCTTTTCTTTTGTGATGTTCCCTTTTAACAAAGAACAACACATTTGATAGAAAAAAAAGAGAATGCGTCAGGGAGAAACACTATTCAAGTAAATTTTTACAATTACATAGGTCGTCAGCTAACTTTGTAATAGATTGGTTATTCCTAGAGTGTAAAAGATGGAAAATCAAGATCAATTCTGCCTTTGAGCTACTAGGCTCCTTCACATGCATGAAATGCTAAATGCGCTCATTATACATCATTATTTCATTACTATCTAAATCATCTGTGTATTAGCTCAGATAACTCTGCACCCAAGGGAGTGCTGTAGCTTTTGGGGACTTCCATCATTTCACACTGGAAATAAAGAAGTGAAAAAAAGCAAGAGACTTGTTCTCAAATATCTGCAAAGAGAACAAGAAAACAGAGTATGCAAAAGCATTGCCTTTAGTCTGAAAATACAAATAAAACATTTCCCCTTGTTTGTAAAGCAAGACAGAGATGAAGATTAATTGTCAGCTCAAGACTTCAAGTGACTTCGGCATGTCTAAAATTAAGGACAATTCAGAATCAGAAGTGTGTACATTGAAACAGGAAGAAAATCAGCCACAAAATCCTAGCTTTTGGGAGAGTGTGTGTGAAATCCTGCAGCAAAGGAAAACAAAGGCAAAATATTCGGTGTCTACATAGAACTAGATATCCACCCTAAGAAGTTTGTATAGATCAAAAGAAAAATAAACACTTTAAAAGCATAATGAGTAACCCTGTCCAAAGCAATTTAGCACATCTTCTTTGCAGCATCTAGAAAGTGAAATTCAAAGGTGCCCAGACACAATCTAAGCAGAGAATGGGTCTGAAAGGCATCCTTCCCATGGAATCCTGCAGTGGCCCAAGATGGCTTAGAAAGGTTTAACTTAAACCTCTGCGCATCAGCATTAGTTAACCTGGCCATTAAACTTCAGAGTTACCCACTTTGGAATAGCTCTGCTCTTTAGGTGATGTAGTAAATCAAACCATGCCACGTTAATGGAAAGCTAATGATAGCAGGTTAACCTGGTTTTTCCACCTGGATTTCACTGCTCCTTGTGTCCAATCAGTCTGTCAGCTCTCGCCATTACCCAGGAGATGAATCCAGTCATTTGGACGGTCCACCCCTGGTCTCAGCCTTTGATTAGTTTCCAGTACTTTCTATACACTTTCCCAATTTTATCACCAGTAGAATATACTGGAATCCATTCCTCAATTTAGCCAAGGGTGGTATCAAAGGAACTAATCTTGGGTCTCTAGCAAACAATTTGTCATGTCCAGGATAGCTGGCAAACATTCTCTCAAAATTCTTCTAGTGTCTTAGGCTAAATTTAAGCTTTTCAAACATAAACAGTCAATTGTTTCTATGCACAGGTTAGTAGACAGCAGAGAGATTTTTTTAGCATACCTGTTTCCCTAACTCTCTGTTTTGTATTGCTAGGAAGAACTTTGACTGAAAATCGCTGAACAGCAAATTCAGTGAGTGAGAGACTGGGTGGATGTTTCGCTGCTGCCCAGGGTCAGCCCACCACAGGCCCAAATATTCAAAAACAGAAGCACCATATATATACATAAAAAAAAATCTGATGGACTACAGACTACTACAGAAATTAGTTTTAACTGGTATCTGAAGAGTTCGCTTCGTGGCTTATGGCTTGGTGCAGAGAACCCCAGACTGCATGCTCACAACTTTCCTGTCTCACTGTTGCACAGCACCTGGGAGGGAGCTCATTGCTCCACACCAAAATGCCGTCTGTGCCCACAGAGCTTCAGGCAGCTTCTGCTTTCCGTAAGATGCCAACAGATGAAGAACCAGGCTATCCCAGAGTTGTCCTCCTAGTAAAAAGGAGGCACAGACTGAAGCCTGAACACATAATGTTTGCATTTCACTCTATCTCTATAGTTAATTTAAACTTCAAGTAAGTTAACCTATTTCTTTTTTAGATTATTAAAAAAAACCTGCCTCCTTACCCTTCTCACCAGCTTCTTCTCCTACCCAGTAGACGCTATCATCTGACACCTTTGTGCTGAATTTTCAACCAGAACAACCAAGCATGATGAGGAAACTGATTTTTCTAAACATTGTTTCAGACAGTCATCTTTTATCCATCCAGAAACATCCAAACTGCAGTATTTGATGAGTTAACCAATCTTTGTTCAAGGAATTATTGACATGGGGTATCCAGTCAGGAATTTTCCTTCTGATTACAGTGGGAGCTTCCAGTATTTTCAGTCTTTGACCGTCAGGTTTCAAAGTGACAGCCTTTAGAAAGCTACAGACAGAATGTAGACCATTTTCTTCATCATCCTCTAATATTCTCAGCCGATGTGATTCATCATTTAATCTCCTCCTGATGAGGATCAACAGTAGGATATATGGATGGATAGATGACAGATCAGTCCTGATGCTCCACTATACATTCATTTGTTTATTCAGTGACACAGATTCAGGAAAACCATTACGCTTTTAACTGGGGGCCTTCTAAAAAGAAGAATTCTACGAAAATGTTCTTTGGTTTTTTGCCCCAATAAAAAGGTTTGGATTCACTTTTCCTGGCTACAGATGATTTCATAAATTCACTGCATTTAGACAAAGACTTGAACACGCCCTAAAAATGCATATGAAGAAAGGAGGAACACTCTTTTCTTTCCCTGCACACCTGCCACTTCCCTATGTAGAGGCCACCAGAAGCCAGAGAACATGACTAAAGGAGTGCTACCCTTACAGTATGCTTCTGCCTCTGTCTCATGCTGAACAGGGGAGAGGCAGCAATATCTATAACATGCTCAGTCTAAGACTGCAAAACGTCTTGGCTCCAGACATCAATAACAGTATGAAAAGGTTTTTTTCCTTTCATTGCAAATGAAATGTTTTGGAGCAGACTATGGTGGGTGTATATTCATCTAACGGAAAAACATAGCAGCAGGAGACCTAAATGTCTTTACTTTTGCTAGCTTTCCTGAAATGCACTATATACAGCAAAAACCATAGCCATATTGGATCACTG